>NC_086179.1:44478945-45083945 GCF_023053635.1 Elgaria multicarinata webbii | reverse complement strand
CAAGACAGAAGAAATGCATCTCTGTGCTTTAATGGAAGGGCCGGCTTCAAATCTTGAGAGTGTTCTGTAATAGATCTAATGGATGGCAGATGAATTGCCGATGTTAGCATCTGAAATGCAACTGACTCAACAATGTACAACCTGACAAAATTCATTTTCATCCTTTTAGCTCAAATCAAACTTCCCTCATTTCTTTACAGGACAGCTTCATTTATTCTGTCGCATCTGTTGTTAAACCAGAGCCTTGGAAGGAAGCTGCTTGTAACCTTTAGGTTTCAGATTGAGTAAACAAGGGGAAATGCTGATTGTCACCACATGTCACTTGTTACCTAATGTATCTCTGCATACTTCTAGATTATCTGAAGTGATGTGATATGAGAAAGGAGAGTAGGGAAACTTTGCTTGCCTTTGTCACCAGCTGTCCCAAGTGAAGTGGAAAAAGTTACCAATGGAAGTTGTGAAATGAGCTTCTTTCCGCCTGTCTTAAAGCTTTTAACGAAGAGGAAATTTGAACAAAGCTTCTGGGGGATGGGTATTGGGACCAATTCTTTTCAACTTGTTCATAAATGATCTGGAATTAGGAGTGAGCAGTGAAGTAGCCAAGTTTGCCAATGACACCAAATTATTTAAGGTTGTTAAAACCAAAAAGGATTCTCAAAGCACTGGGGAATGGAGATAGCAAAAGCGGTTTTTATCAACAGCCTCTAAACACAATTCTTTGGTTCATGTTCTGCAACCCACCCACCCCTTCTCTAACTTCATAAGCTCTCATTATCCTGAAAGTTCTCTGCTGCCTTCGTGCCAATGAGATCTCTGGACCAATACAAAGAACATTCTCCAAATGGTGTCCTTCTTTGGTACCTTTAAGTTCACTTTATTCCTGGTAATTATAGCCTGAAGGTCCTCCATTGCCTTAGAGAGCTGATTAGCCAGATCATTCCCAGTTGGAAGTCTCAGAGCTAAACACCTCGTTCACCATGATAGCACTTCTGTTCAACTGATTTGTTGCATTTGCTTCTGCAAATGAGCAGCTGGATCTGCTCTGCTCTCCTTTCTAAAGCTTCTGGTAAATTGAAATAATTCAGCAGCAATTTTGTGAACCATTTTAGAGCTTATTACATCGGGGTGGGAGGCATGTTCCAAAGTTCATCTAGAAAGGTGCTTCAAAATAAAAGAAGATAGTTTACCATGGGCAACCACTGCCTTGTTGTGTCATCTCCCCACCCACACTCTTCATTTACATGCGTATGCCTGCTTCATTTAAGTGCAGCATAATGGCACATCCACCTTCAACATACATCTTCTGTTGTATTGCTTTGCCCTCTGTAGCTAAAAGATTGCAAGGAACTCATTATAGAAGAACCCTGTGTGATAGTTACAAACATTGTGGAAACTGAAGCTGTTAGTAACTCTAAACATTCTTCACCAATGACCTCCAATGATTAGTTGCTTACCTCTTTTGACCTGCACCATTTGAAGGTGGGTACTGCTTGGAGAATCAAAGGGGGAGAAGACTGCAAGATGTTGCTAAGCAGCATTTTCCTGATGATGGTGGATCCTTTTCCTCCTGCAGGTTTGAAAGGTTTGCTTCCCTTACGACATTCTGGTTTCTAAAATTAGCCCCTTTGTGTGTTCTTCAATTGATTTTCTTTTAGATTCTTGACACATCTCTCAAAATAACCGGGGCAACAGCTTTTTGAATCATTTCACTTGTAAATTAAAATGGAAATCTCTGCTTTGAAGCCCCACTCATCAAAGTGATGCCTTGAAGGAGCTTATACGTCGATTCAACTTATATCATCTGTCGGCTTCTAATATTTCATTTTCAGGTTAGACAGACAACCTACATTTATTTTTGACATACTCATTGCCCCTTTTAATTAGAGCAAAGCTAATTTTCTCTTTAAATTAAAGTGCTATGGACATTATATATTTCTCTCTGTGATGAATAATCTCAGAGTCACCCCTCCCCCCTAAAACAAAAGGGTATATATTCTTCTATATTGTATCTATGGTAATGCACCACACTTATAGCTTGCCACTGTTCTGTTTATTTTTGATTAACAGATTGTATAGTCATTGAAACCATGCTGAAAACCATAACAAATGGGAGTGTTGGACTAATTTGCAAATCATTTCATTAATGTCAAGGATACCAAACTTCACTTGATTGGTTAATTTTGAATCAATTACCATTTAAAGATAAACAACCAGCTCACTGAAAGAAGAATAGAAGCTTCCTGTTATCCCCTCTTAGTAACATCTATATCCTATAAGCTGGGGTTCGGGGTAGGCCTCAGGTTTACAGGATCTACTTTGCTGTTTTACTAGAATCCTGAGGTTAACCAAGTAGAGGCAGGTACAAAACAGTGGCTCAGGCAGGTGGACAGCCACTAAGAGCATGGCTAGACCGGACAATATCCTGGTGATTAGGGCTGTGCACGGACCCCCCCCCCAATCCACTCCAGATCCCGATCCGCAACTTCTGGATCGGATCCGCTCTGCCCCGCGTCAATCTGCATATGGTCCACTCCACTCCGCTGTGGAGCTCCGGATCCGAATCGGAGCTCCGTGGCAGTGGCAGGTAAGGCCCCCCTCCCCCCTCCAAATTTACCTGCCTCCATCGTGGTCCGCCGGTGGCTTCAACTGAGGCCAAAGACTCAAACAGGAAGACTGGTCTTCTGGTTTGAATCTTCGGCCTCAATTGAAGCCGCCGCTGGACCGCGATGGAGCCAGGTAAGCTGCCCTCCACCTGCCCCTTACCTGGCTCCGCTGCTGTCACCGCATGGACTTCTAGATCAGGTCCGCTCCGCCCCGTGTCAATCTGCCTATGGTCCACTCCACTCCGCAGCTCCAGATCCGAATCGGAGCTCCGCGGCGGCGGCACCAGGTAAGGCCCCCTTTTCCCCCAAAACTTACCTGGCTCTGCTTTTGTCACTGCACGGACTGTGGCAGCGCCAGGTAAGCCCCCACTTACTTTTTTTCGGAGCTCTGGATCAAGGCGAAGGATCCGCTTGGTTTCGATCCGCTTGGTCTCGATCCACAGCTCCCCTGACCCGATCCATCTCTGCCTTTGTCAGGGGCGAATCAGGCCACCTCGCTATCGCTTCTCTGATCCAAAGCGAAGTGGAGCACAGCCCTACCAGTGATTGTCCCGGGATCATCCCTATGTGTCCACATGACGCACAGGGCATCCCAGGAGCAGCAAGGGACAATCCCTCCTTTGGCTTGGGATATCGCCCTACAGTTTAATTCCAATTTTTTCACAGTCTCAGGATATTTATTTATTTATTACATTTTTATACCGCCCAATAGCCAAAATTCTCTGGGCGGTTCACAAAAAGTAAAGCCATAATAAAACAGCCAACAGTCTAAAAACACAAATACAAAATACAGTATAAAAAGCACAACCAGGATAAAACCACGCAGCAGAAATTGATATAAGATTAAAATACTGAATTAGAACAGTAAAATTTAAGTTTAAGTTAAAATTAAGTGTTAAAATACTGAGAGAATAAAAAGATCTTCAGTTGGTGACGAAAGGAGTACAGTGTAGGCACCAGGCGGACCTCCCTGGGGAGCACATTCCACAGCCGGGGTACCACAGCAGAGAAAGCCCTCCTCCTAGTAGCCACCGAGACTGCAGAATGTGTGGCCTGCTGTCCCGTTTTCATCCTGACTCCTTGCGAGTAACCGCGAGGAGCTGGGACCCAGGCACGGAGCTCCTCAGGAGCTCTGTGCCCATCGGGGGTGGGGTGGGGGGGAAACTTATTTTGCACAGGAGTGCTCCTGCACTCTTTTCTGATTTAAAAAAAATGGCGGGCACGACGTCCTCTTCCTCCCCGGACATTGTGCGCCGTGTGTAGATGAGGGTGACAATCTCACAATCATAAACTCATGAGATTGTCGCCCTCCAGCCCCCTCATCTAGCCATGCCCTAAGCATTAAGGAACTCTGAGGATATGCTCAGCCGAGATATATGTGGTCTCTACCAGAAGCAAACTCACACATCTTTTCAGATAAAATACCCACTCCTGGTCCCCCCCCCATCCACATTCTTCTTCAGCAACTTAATTAGGGGGGGGGAGCTTTTAAGGTGTTCCTCTTGTTAGACAATTGGGAGTCGGAAATCCTTACCAATCTACTGCCGGATACCCAGACATCAACCGGTAGATCTCCATCTTACCTTTTTCCCATTCCTGCTGTAAGCTACATAATAAGAACCTAGAAGGAAGTTTTTTTGGCATGTCTCACTTGCTGGGCATTGTATTGGGCATTTCATTCCATTTATTCTCTGCATCTATGAGACCTAGCAACTTGTTTTTGACATTATAATCTTCTCAGGATCCTATCAAGGGTTCACAGGGCCAAACCGCTATCATGGGAGGCCACATGAAAATTGCAGGCTGTAGTCCTCCTGGAGTCTGTTTTGGTGACTGAAACTTCTTTAAAACAAATAAAAGGCACAATTTAAAGGCAGGCACATAAACAGCCTCTGTAATTCGCTCACTGGAGTGCTTATATTCCTTCCTGCACTTTACAAACAATCTACATGGAAAGTGCATTAAAAGGTTCAAAACACTGTTGAAGTGAATAAGTGGTTATTATAACGGAGATCTCCTGCTTTAGGTCACAGCGTGAACACATGAATATTTATTTTAAAGGCCATGAAACAGAAAAGTGCCTGTGCTTTTATTCTCTTGCATGTTTGCATAATCCCCCAGAGGCTTCCGTGAACTCTGCAAACATTTCAAGGGGTCTGCTACCCTTTGGGATGCTATCCAGCCCATGCCAGCTATCCAAAAGACTACAATGGTGACCCTTCACATTCCTTGCTTCAGTTGTTGCAAGTTCTTCTGCAAAACAGGCAAACAACTGCACCACTTCAAAAGGTCAGACTATTCAGGCTTCTTCTCACAACCACTTCAGATCATGGAAGCCAGAGACAATGCATAGCCCAGGCTGGTGTCTGGGCTTTTAAATTGATGGCCAGGTCATCCTTTGTATTGGAAGGATTATATAAGCAGCACCCAAACAATAGTGGGTGCTGCTCCATGTTCTGGATGCTTTGCTAAATGTATTGGCTGTAATCTTTGAGATCATTAGAGGGAGCACTTTGAAGTTAGAAGTTGCCATCCATCAGGAATGCCCCTGAGTGACTCTAGAGCAGCTTCTGAGTCAGACCAGACCAGCAGAAGAGCCGGGTTGCCCTTGCTCTGGCTGGAATGGTCAGGTTAAGTCCCTGACTTTTCAGCCACACATTTTCGGCTCTTTTCTCCAGGGAGGCTTCGAATCTGTGGCTGCGTCAACTAACCAATGCCACGCAGATCCGGTGCCACCTTGGGGCAAAGAAGATGTCAAGACAGCCCCTATGATCATCAAAATCTCGCTGTATGTGGGATAACTCTGGATTTACTGTTTAACCCATCTTTGCTCTTAGATTTGAAAGGCCTTGATTTATATTCCTCCCAGAGTGCAGGACACGGAATAACGGGCTCAAGTTAAAGGAAGCCAGATTCCGGCTGGACATCAGGAAAAACTTCCTAACTGTTAGAGCAGTGCGACGGTGGAATCAGTTACCTAGGGAGGTTGTGGGCGCTCCCACACTAGAGGCATTCAAGAGGCAGCTGGACAAGCATCTGTCGGGGATGCTTTAGGGTGGATTCCTACATTGAGCAGGGGGTTGGACTCGATGGCCTTGTAGGCCCTTTCCAACTCTGCTATTCTATGATTCTATGATATAGCACATAAGTTCTAATGAAGCGAAATCAATGCACCAAAGTGAGTGAAGAATGAAGATTTCCTAAAATAGTGTATTGAAACAGCACTGCACAGTTTTTCCTCATATAAACTTGATGCATTGATTTACACCAAGGTGCAAATGATACTGCATGGGAATTAGCACAATCCTTCAGTCCTTAAATACCAGAATAGCAGAAGAGATGAATGGTGATACTGTTGTTTTTCTAGGTGCAGTCCTGATTACAACTCAATCTATGGCCTGTGTGGAGACTGCACTTCCACAATCTCGAGTGTCATAACAACCTTTCTAATATAATAATGCAGAATGCAACCACTAGACAGTTTGGGATAGGTATCTGGTAGTTGTAATCATACCCCACCCTTACTACAGCACCCCATTCCCCAAGTAAATCTACAACTCTAGCAACACTTTTGGACTATGAGATTTCCACACCTTGCAAAAGAGACTTGAGTAGCAACAGTAGACTGATCACCAAATGAGGGTAACTCTCAGGTATCTTTATACATCTGAATTATTTTTATTTTTATCCTGGTGCTCTGCCAAAAAGGCTCCCAGGCTGGCTTACATGCAATTCGTAAAAGAAGACATCCCCTGACCACAGGCTTACAATCTAAAAAGAGACGACACACAAGGAAAAAGGGATGGGAAGGGAAGAGGGGGAAATCAGTTTTTTCCCCAGTGGGGCTGGTGGAATGGCCCTGCTTCCCTTCCCATCTCCATCCTCCTTCTGGAAATAGAAACAGCAGGAGTGAAAAATCAAATATTTAACTTATCTTTTGAACCATTTGAGAAGTTGCTTGGCTCATGTAGGGATAGAGCTGACACCTCTGCTGAATAAATTTGAGTCTAATTAGAAACAATTTGTGGTACAAAAGAGACAACTAAACCAGATGGAACCCATTACCTATATTGCTCCTGGGACTGACTGGAATTATTAAAATGAATAATATTTCCAGCTTTGCACATTCATTTTAATCAGTTCCTCTCTGTATACCTCCACCAGAGCTATTTCTGCTTGATTTGCATGGAGATCACCTTCACTAGCAGTAATAATAGGCACTCTCCCATGACTTCCTAATGTTTTAGATTGAATGAATGATGAACACAAAAAGGCAGTGGTGTTCAAGCTGTTTTGGAAGGAGTGGTCCTCCCTCTGGAAGATCAGGCTCGTGGTGCTGGTGATCCACCTCTGACTCTGCTGGACACATGGTTGGCCTCCGTGGGAAATAGCACCTTCCACCAACGTAGGCTAGTGGACCAGCTGCAACATCTTCTGGAGAGATGCAGCTTGGACACAGTTATTCATGCTTTGATGACCGCCAAATGAGATGACTGTAATGTGTTATACATAAGGTTGCCTTTAAAAACTCACCAGAAACTTCAGTAAGGAGTAAGTTTGCTGCTAAACATCTAACAGGGTTTAGTCCTAGGGAACGTATCTCAGCAGTTTTGAAGCAATTTCACTCTGTGCCTATAAATTTCTGATAGGGGTGTGCATTCATTTCAGAACAGTTTTTTGTTCCTGCAAACACTATTATAAAATAAGTTATATAAATGGAAGGCATTTACATGTAATGTAAGTATTTAATTGAATTCACGCAGGGCCCTGGCATCCAAGTAAGGAGCAACAAAAGGGCTGTCTACATGAGGGGAAAGCCCTGCGGTGGCTGTGGATCTGTGCCCTATCGGTTAGACGATGCAGGTGCAGCTTCATAGCCTCCGCAGGGCTTCCTCACAGTGCTCCAATTTGAAAAAGTAGGGTATTTACCCCGAGTTTTTCAAAAGGAGCAACATCATCATGGCACTTCTGCCATGTAACATCGCTCCACAGCCAATCCTGGGGTGAAGCCTGGTGGAAGGCAACCAGCGATTGGTTACCTTCCACCAGGAAGGGGGGGGCAGTTCCGGGACTCGGATGGATGCCCAGAAACCTCACGCTGACTTCTCTGCATCAGGATTACCTGGCGCCAACTCAGGAAAGGGAAAGCGAGGGGTTGAGGAGGGAGGCGGCGCCAACCCCGTGCCATGAAGGGTGTGCATTCATTTCAGACATCTAGAGATGAATAACTTTACCACTTGTGGTTTTCTCTTTAAAATACTGCTGATTAGAGGAGCCACACCCAGTAGAACTTTGCCTTTTTTGCCATATATTGTAAATGCTATGCATGTTTATAGACAGAAAAGAGTCGAACAATTCCCAGCATGGTTGGCTATGGAATGCTAGGAGTTGTAGGACTTTTTTCTGTCTAAACATGCACAGCCTTGTGCCCTTCAAGGTTTGGATCTGGCAGTGCTGCGCCCTTTGGCTATGGGGTGGCACACGTGCAGCGAAGAAAGCTTTCTTCTCTGCACGCATTGCGTCTGTGAATTCGCGTTCAGCTGAACTGTTCAGGGTGGTGAGAGGTCTAACTCAGACACCTTACCCCCTGAACCTGACTTTAGAGCCTTCAGTAGTTCGCTGTGATGCCTTTAACAGTAATTTCACAGATAAAATCTCTCGGATAAGAGCCGACTTAGATGCTGAAGTGTCCAACAACTCCGCGAGTAGGATTACACTGGATCAGTTTCAGTTGGTGAGTACCGAGGACGTGGACAAGCTGCTTGGATGAGTGAGAAAAACGACTTGCCCTCTCAATCCCTGTCCTTCTTGGTTGGTCACCCAGGGAGGAGATGCAGTTAGATCACAATTACAACATATTATTAATGCATCTCTCAGGAAGGGTAGTTTTCCATCACGCTTAAAAGTAGCGGTGGTACGGCAGCTTCTAAAAAAGCCCTTCCTGGACCCCCTGGATCTTAAGAAATATAGACCAATATCAAATTTACCATTTTTGGGTAAGGTATTGAGAGAGCAGTTGCTCATCAACTCCAAGCAATTTTGGATGACACAGATTTTCCAGACCCATTTCAAACTGGCTTCAGAGCGGGATACAGAGTTGAGACTGCTATGGTTGCCTTAGTGGATGATCTACGCCTAAGAATTGACAGGGGGAGTGTGTCCCTGCTGGTGCTTTTGGACCTCTCAGTGGCTTTCAATACCATCGACCATGGTATCCTTCTGGATCGCCTGAGGAGATTGGGAATCGGGGGCACTGTGCTTCGGTGGTTTCGGTCCTACCTCTTGGGCAGGTTCCAGATGGTGATGCTTAGGGAAAGCTGCTCTTCAAAAAAGGCGCTGCTGTGTGGCGTACCACAAGGTCTTATCTTTTCCCCAATGCTATTTAATATTTACATGAAACTGCTGGGAGAGATCATCCGGAGGCATGGGGCAGGGTGCTATCAGTATGCTGATGACACCCAAATATATTTCTCTATGCCTTTGACAACAGCGTCAGCTAAAGATAGTGTGTCTCCTCTGAATGAAAGCGGTAATGGGCTGGATGAGGAAAAACAAACTGAAGCTGAATCCAGACAAGATGGAGGTGCTCACTGTCAAAGGCCGCAACCTGGGTTTGGAGGTGTGTCAACCGGTTCTGGATGGGGTTTACACTCCCCCTGAAAGACTGAGTTCACAGCTTGAGGGTGCTTCTGGACCTGTCACTCCTAATGACATCCCAGATAGATATGACAGCCAGGAGTGCCTACTATCAGCTTCAGCTGATATGTCAGCTGCACCCCTTCCTAGAGTTAGAAGACCTAAAGATGGTAGTGCACGCGCTGGTAACTTCGAGGCTTGACTTCTGCAATGCGCTCTACATAGGGCTACCTTTGTGCCTAGTCTGGAAACGTCAACTAGTTCAAAATATGGCAGCCAGGTTGGTCACATCACACCAGCCCTAAAATCTCTTCACTGGCTGCCAATTAGTTTCTGGGTGAAGTATAAAGTTTTGTTTATCACCTTTAAAGCCCTACATGGTTTGGGTCCAGGCTACCTGCAGGATCGCTTTCTCCCATACAATCCACCGCCACACACTCAGGTCCTCTGGGAAAAATCTACTTCAGCTAGCAAGAACTAGATTAACAACTGTTACCCAGAGGAGCTTCTCTTCTGCTGCTCCCAGACTGTGGAATAACCTGCTGGAGGAGACTCGTCAGCTTGACAGTCTTTTAGCATTCAAGAAAGCTATCAAGACTGATCTCTTCCGGCAGGCCTATCCAGTAGAATTTTAGGATATTTTTAGTATGTTTTTAGGATGCTTTTAGGATGCTTTTAAACAGTGTATACCATGTTTTTAATCAGTATTTTATGTATTTTATGCTTGTTGTTGTTCCCCACCTCGATCCAATCAGAGAGACAGGTAAGAATTATTATTATTATTATTATTATTATTATTATTATTATTATTATTGTAGTCCACTCTATCCAGCTTCCAAAGCTCCCTAGATCTTACCTTACTGACAACAGTTCACAGCCTCACTTGTCTAAGGGGCCTATTTTGATTTTGCTACAGCCGCACATTTTCCTAGACCCTCCTTCTTTCAATTCCATACTTCACATCCCTACTTTTCAGTTCACTGCTGACTCTGACCCACTTCTTTTAGCTACTCCCTCAGCAAACTTCTTTGTTTGCTCAAACTCCCATCTTGTTTTTCCTTCTCTTCAGCTGTATACAGATTGTTCTCAGGCCCTGTATGGACCTTTTCAGAGCTCTCCATTTAATTAGCCCCTGCTTTTACCTTGAATTCCGGCCTTCCCCAACCTGGTAACCTCCAGATGTTTTGGACTTCAACTCCCATCAACCCCAGCTAGCATGGCCTGGAATTCTGGCAATTGTAGTCTAAAACAACTGGAGGGCATCAGATCAGGAAAGGCACCTGTATTCTTTCCCCCTTTAGGTTTCCCATTCTTCTACATGGCTTACCGTTTGGTTTGTCTATGTCATCCCAATGCCTGAGATACCATTCTGCTTTGCCCCTTACCTTTTCTACTTCCTGGGACCTCGCCACACTCAGATTTCCTGTCTTCAGACTCAATCACACCACTTCTTCTGTCCTTCTACTGAGTGACATTTTAATACCAGCCAAACTTTCCCTGCTGCCAAAGAAGTGGAACTACAAGCATTCTGTTGATAATATGTTTTCTGTGAGCTGATTGAATCACATTTCATGACATCTCAACCAATGGGAGAGGATTCATGACAACGTCCTTAATATACAGTATAGATGAGATATACTGATCACATTCCGGTTGAACAACACCCTTCAGAAAATCCGTGCCTCCAATGGAATCCAAAAGCAGTACAACATTCTGAGGCAAATTCACCTGAAAAGCCATTAAAATGGCATTTGGAAAGGAGTGTGGCTCACCCCTGTGATAGTAAAAGCACTCATGAAATTAAGTGACTGCTTTGCCTCTGAGAATTTTTTATCATGGACAGCTCAGCTTTGTGTCAGCAGTAAGAGCTCTAAATAGCGTGGAATAAAAACAAACAGTGTAATCCTCTGCATGTTGATTTAGAAGTAAGGCACACTATGTTCAATGGTCCTCACTCACTGGTAAATTTGTACAGGATTACAGCTAAAGTAGACTTTCTGGAGAGGATATATGCATTAGAATTTCACATGTTCACACGTTTTATTTCCATGAGTAAAAGAAGAATTAGACCAATACTATTGCCCCTTTGTAGCTCCACAGAAACCTGAACAGTACAAAACAAAACATTTTAAAAAGCAATAAAGACTGATCTATTCCGGCAGGCTCATCCAGTGAAATTTTAGAATGTTTTTAGGATGTTTTAATCATGTATGCTATGCTTTTAACCAGTTTTTAATGTCTTTTATATTCACTGTTGTTCCCCCACCTCGATCCAAGTGGAGAGGCGGGTAAGAAATAAATTATCATCATCATCATCATCATCATCATCTTCATCATTATTATAAAACAAAATATTACCAGATATTAGATGTGAGGAATGGAAATGAACTGCCCCATATTAAGGCATACCTTGAAGTAGACATCTTGATTTATTTCAAACATTTATTTGGAAGTATCTGAAATTGGCCACTTTCAAAGTGTCCTACTGGCAGAATTCTTTCTTGGAGGGTTTAGCCTGATGTCTTAGGTTAATTTCTTGCTTGAATTAGCAAGAAATTAAATGAGCGAGGTATTTTGAATAATTAAATTAGATGCCTTTGTATAATCTTGTAAATGTGAATCTGTTTATGTACACTACTTTTGCAACACTAAATTATTTTGAGGAATAAAAAGAGGTTTCTCAAATAATAATAAAAAATGAGATTAGGAATTCACATAAATTGGATTTTGAGTTTTACTCCAGAATCTTTGGAATGTAAATCACTAAAATGGCCACTGAAATTACATGGACAACATCAAAAACACAAGAGAGCAAGAGCTGGGCACGACAATGACCCTGTTCAGTAAGTTGTTGTTGTTGTTGTTGTTGTTATTATTTATATAGCACCAACAATGTACTTGGTGCTGTACAGAATATACAAATAAAACAGCAATACCCTGCCTAGAGGCTTACAGTCGAAAATCACATTAAAACATATGAAGGGGGGAAGGGGTTACACAAAACAGAAATAAGGGGATAATCATAGCAATGAGAACAGTAAATCAGGCTAAAATACCAAAAGCTATGAAAACAGATGAGTTTTCAAACATGTTTTAAAATCTAAGATGGAACTTGTAGTTGTGGGGGTTAAGCATTTTGAGTAGGGGTGTGCACGGACCCCCCACTCCGCTTCACTTTAAGATCTGCCATTTTCGGATTGGCCCGCTCCACCCCGCCCCCACTCCGCCTGTGCCCACTCCACTCCGCTCGGAGCTCCGTATCCGGATCGGAGCTCCGGTCCCCCCCATAGGGGGGGTTACCGGGCCCTGCCACCATTGCCGCCCATGCGGCGACAGTGGCAGAGCCCGGTAAGGAGGAGGGGGGCCTTACCTGCCTCCGTCCGTGGTCCGTCACCGTCTTCAATTGAGCCCGTGATTCCACCAGGAAGTCTGGGCCGTGCGGCCCAGACTTCCTGCTGGAACCACGGGCTCAATTGGAGACGCTGATGGACCGTGGATGGAGGCAGGTAAGGGAGAGGAGGGCGAGGGGCGTTACCGGGCCCTGCTGCTGTCGCCGCATGGGCGACAGCGGCAGGGCCCGGTAAACCCCACTTACCTTTCCGGCAGAGCTCCGGATCGAGGCGAAGGATCCGCCTTCACCTCGATCCTCTTCACCACGCTCCGCCGGCCCCCCAATCCTCTTCGCCTCCGCCTTAAGGGCAGGCGAAGCCTCCCGCTCCGCTACTGCTTCTCCGGTCCGATTAGAAGCGGAGCACATCCCTAATTTTGAGCTAAACATTATGGCTTAGCGTGTCATATGAACCATTCCTAACCAATGTGGCTACATAATCATGGTTGAAACATGCTCACTGACAATTTGCTGCAAAAAGGGTCAGTGGCCTAACCATGGCTTAGCATGTCATCTGAACAGGCCCAATGAGGTTTCAGTAGCATTAGGCACTTGCCAAGGGCCTGCCAGTGGAAAATCAGGAGGAGTGGGGGATTGTTTAATCCTTTCTCAACCCACCACCTGAGTCACAGAATTACTAAATAAATTATTCCATGTGCAATGCAGATTTGGGGAATTAGAATATGGTAGCCCTATTTAGTAGCCATTTTTGGCTTATGGAAAAGCAGCCTAGAAATGTTTTAAGCAAACCCTAAATAAAGAGTAGATAAAGAATTGTCATGCAGACACTTACAGAAGCCGTGGTGCTTGTGTGGAGGAAATATAGCAATTTACCATCTCCTCACAGCTTTTACTGAGCAGCCATTTATAAAGAATAATGAAAAAGGCCCTCTTTAAAAATATATGAAGAGCAAATGTGTTTTCTTTATCAGCTTCACAAATTTAATGCACGTTCTAATTTCTTTCTGTTGTAGCTTGCAGGGTTCGATTGATCTTCTGGCGTGGGAGGACTGTTATGGGGGGAGTCTGTTTCACTGAGCAAAATGACAACATTAATTAAGTTGAACGTTGGGAAAATGAAAGTAGTGTAGAAGCATATTTGCCTCTTTGCCAATAAAGTTTTCTCTTCTACTTCAATTAGATTCTATTATTATTATTATTATTATTAGTAGTAGTAGTAGTAGTATTAAACAGCACTCATCCTTTCCATGTCTTATAGGAAGAACAAATTATTGAGTAAAATGAATGACCCATTTTGTTTTGAGCTTTACATAATTTTGTCTGCAGTTGTCCTAAGGCTCCAGTCCTGAAGTTTCTTAAGCACACGGAACTCAGTAGAATTTATTGCCACATAAACATGCATAGGATCAGCTTGCATGTGTGCTTACATAGAAGTAAGGGCTCCTCTAAACTAGTGATTTATTGAATGCTTGTGATTGGCCACTCACGAAAGTTTGCATGTCTTTTACATGACATTATGAATGACCAGGATATCTCCCGCCATGAAAAGAACCACTTTTAAAGTGGTAACATCTGAAAAAGCAGGATCTTCCACCACTAGATGGCACTGTCTCAATCAAAGTGAACAGAGCATGCTTAGAGGGAAAGTATTCAATTCAAACCACAGGGTTTTGCCTCTCGGCCCATGTAATGCAGCCCATAACAATCATGCCAAAAAGCAGGAAACACAAATGCCCTGTGTAAGTAATGCAATCTCCCCTTAATATAAAGATGCCCTAAGATGCATTGAAATCAACAGCATTTGCTTCCAAGTAGACATGTTTAAGATTAAAATGTAAACTCATAAAAAGGTAAAACCTGTAGAGCAGAAAGAACTAACTGCCCTCAACAATTTACTAAGTAATTTTTCTTTGTCATATGCTGAGCTATTTTTATGAAGAGTATTGTGATTTGCTAGACATATTTCGATTTGTAGTCATTAGGAAATCTTGTTACTCATCATCAGTTCATTCCTCTGTTTTTACAAAGAAACATTTGTTGTTCCCTTATGAGCTTGATATCTGCAGACACAACACATAAGCTCTAGACCTTGCCCATATTTTCCTAGCTTTATGGGTTGTTGTTTTTAATTTCAGCAGTCCATTTGATTAAAGATTTGTCTTAGAGACTTAACCACCTGCCTTTTAAACCAACTGATTAATTATTCAATTAAATGTAAATGTACATATTGCTACTCTCAAGATGTGCCCTTTTGAGCTTTTAAAGGCAGTATGAGTTAATTTGCCACTTAATCAAAAAAGTTGCCTCTGGTTGTTAGATGAGGGGTCCGTCTTTCAAGAGGTTCCTTTTAGTTCCCTATTAGAGTAGTACACCACAGCCAAAACCTCTTTTAAAATTAATACGTATGTCTTTAAGGCTCAGTCCACAGATTAAAATTTGCTTTTACAGATCAGCTAAAGCAGCTTTCCCCAACCTAATTTCTAGATGTGTTGGACTACCAAGTACATCATTGGTGCTATATAAATAAATAATAATAATAATAATAATAATAATAATAATTAATAATAATAATACAATTCTCATCATCTTGCTTGCTGGGGTTGATAGGAGTAGTAGTCCAACACATTTGAAGGGTGCCAAGTTGGGGAGAGCTGAATTAAAGCTTTAGTTAACAAATATATCAATTAAAACCTGAAGTCCTCGTTTTTAAAACAAGAATGTCTTAGTAAGGATTTTGGAAGAAAAAAATGTAGCCAAAAGAGATCTAATATTGCAGGCCTGCAACTTCATTTATTATTTAGGTTAAGCCATGAATTACCTTATAGTACAAGCCATACTAACATACTTAAAATTGGTTAAATCATCCCATAGACATCCACTCTCATTAATTGTTTCTGAACATGTGAAAGAAGACAACAAAGCATGTGTACTGTTTATGGCTTCTCTCTGCTTTATTTGGTTATCAAAATGTGATATCTACTTGTCCAATCACTGAGATCTAATTGAAACTGTTAATGTGCCACTTGAAAATCCAGTGATTAATATGTTTCTGTTGATGATGATGATAGTAATCACTTTCCTTAGTATTGTGAAATAAGAGTAACTTGAACCAAATTCTCAATTTCCGATCCTACTTCCTTCAAGTAGGCTAAAAATTGCAATTAGGCTAAAAATTGGACAGATAATTTTATTTAATCCAGACTAGTCCATTCTTCGTATTTAAAACATTAGCTAAAAACAGAACTAGAGTATTTATTTGATTTGTTCCCCACCATTCTACCAAGAAAAAATGGCACTCAACACTGGTTGCAATCATAAATAAAACTTGATTAAAATATTACTAAAACAAATCCACTAAAACACAATTAAAAACATATCAATAACAGAAAAACATAATGTGCAGTTTCATTAACTGAGATCATACCTATTTTGGGAGTTTTATACAGGAAATCAAACCTTGGTTCTTTTTTGTTTATTTTAAAGATATGTAACCTATATTTTGATCATGTGATCTCCAAAGCATCTTCTTTTTTAAAAAAGTTAAATATACAGAAAGCTACTCAGTGAGCCTTGTTTCTCTGCCCAGTGGCAAGGTCACAGTGTGGTTCCATTCAGCTCTTCAGTCTTGAAACAAATTTGTAGTTGTAGACTTTAGTGACATCATTACACTCAAATGACATTTAGGCATGTTCCACCAGAAAGTGCAACCCCCATGAGTGCAAGATATACAGGAAAATTATCCAGGAAATGGTGATGGCAAGCAGTCAAGGTGTCTTGAAAGAAGGATTAGATAAATTCGTGTTGGATAGGTTTATCAATGGTTATCCCCTAGGATATGGGATCTCCATGTTCAAAGGTGTTCTGCCACAGAATATCCATTGTTGAGAGGAAGCAGTGGGGGGAAGACTATTGTTTCCATGCCCTGCATGTGGACTTGATTGACTTTGGTCTTATGTAGTAGGTGCTTCTTATATTGGTATGAAACATCCAAAGAGCACACAAAGTGGAGACCCAAAGGGTTCAATAACTCTAAAATTGTAAGTAGATAAACACAGCATCAAAGATTCATAGGACTAAACATAGGTAGACAATGTGATTAGGGATGTCACAATTTCCATTTCTAAAATCAAACCCACCATGTTTCTTCTTCTCCAAACTTGCATCTCTCCATAGTCAGTAAGCCCTTGGTTAACATGAGGAAAGGAGGCACAAACTTTTAGTATTAAAAGCTTATGAAGAAATTGGAAGAGCTTGTGATGGTTAATCTAGAGATGAGAAAGTTAAATAAGGTGACAACAATGTACCTCTTCATGGCATTCAAAACTCACAAAACAATGTATCGTTTTGCAGAAGGATACTGTGCTTCATTAACCAAAATTTAAACATTGCTAACTTTGTTTATAGCTCAGAAAATCCAGGATACTTAGAATCAGAAATAGTTCTATTGGGCACAGCTTCACAGATACGAAGATGTTAAAAAAGGCTTCTGTTAGTAATTGAAGTATTTCAAGTGTTAATTATCTCATTTATTATTAAGTCAAAGCTGGCTTCTTTGGCTTATAATGTTTACACCACTGTGGCTGTTTTCTCAAAGATGTCATGCTATTCCCACTACTATCAAAATGCCTTTCAGATAATGACAGAAATTCCAGTTCAGCCACCCCTGAGACATTCCATATTACATCAGGGAGGGCTGGGGGAATAAACTTTTACTAGCTGGATTTTATTCATTTTGTGTTTCATTACTGTATTAAGTACTGGAAGAAGAAAAAAGTCACCAATGTTTCAAGCCTCAGGCTTTAATTAGAAAAGGGCTCTATACAAAAATGTATTCTGTGGAAAATATTTAAATTTCACTACTGGGTGTATTATTGCATTATCACAAAATGTGTCACTTGCTCAGGTTTGCATTCATTTCCGGAAGAAGTAACCCTCCACACCGCTCATTATTTTGTTTTCAGTTTCATCACCATGCGTGACACTAGGAAAATCGATCCTTGCTCCCCCTCCCCTCCCCTCCCCTCCCCAATTCATTTGGTGTATTCCTTTGCTAAAAGCAATTATGTAAAGAGAGGGCTTTTGAGAAACAGACTGGAGGCTAAATAGGCTTTCTACACTTTTTAAAGCTTTTAGTCATTTTGTTTAGTGGAATGTGGGGAGGGGAGCAGAAGCAGGCTTCCTGAATTGTGGGGGGTGGGTTGTGTTGTGTTGGGCTTGCCGGTAGCCTATGTTTTTAAAGGCTTCGTGGTGCTTGGCACGCATGTATGGTGCAGTGTTTGACATGGCTGCATTTCTTCAATCCTGCCTGGCATTTGGCTTTCAAAGGCGCAGGGGTTGGGCTAAAAACAGCAACAAGAACCCCAAACAACCCCATACAACAGAGAGGAACTGAAGGGGCTGTGAATCAGAAACAGGCAAGTAAATTGCTGTGGGTTTTTTCTGTCCCTGCTCATACTCCTTTAATAGCAGCCCTACCCACTTCGGGAGGGTTCATGCCCTGAAGAAATATTTTCAATAATAAAATATTTTTAAAGAAGTGATGGGGGAAACCTCATCAGCTCAATTTCTTCGTGTAAACTGATTTTAAAGGCACAACAGTGGAGCCAGTAAAACAAGAAGAAGCCAACTCTAGATCATGCAATAGGACTTTGGATATTGATGGATCATAGGCTAGCCTGTCAAGAAGCTATACAGTTGCACAGTCAGGATATGGGTTCAAAGCTTGACTATTATCCTTTCTCGAACATGGAAGGCCAAAAGTTTGAAAACAAAGATTGAAGGTTGACTATTAATCAGCAAATTTACTAATGCTGGAGAGGCAATAGATTGATCTATGCAACTGAGTAAAAGCTATAACTTAAACTGGAGCTTTATTTTAATTCAAAACTGGTGCTTAGATTCACATCTGTTTCCTCATTTAACTCTCCTGCGGAAAGTAGTTAACAGTTTTATATCCACACAAATACTTAGATGCCATTTCCTCATATTTGATTTAACTGATATCACTTGCATGGATATCAAGCAGAAAGAAATGTCAAAGAGAGTCTCTAATTTGTCTCTCTGTGAGAAATGTTGAAAGGGTAAAGAGGAAAAGAGGCGGAGCAGGAAAGAGAGCGTTTCTGCAACACTACGCAGTTATGTCAAAAGATTTAATATGAATTTTTTTTACACCTTACTTAATTTCCAATTTGCATATAAAGTCTTGTTTGATGTATCACTGTATATTAGGAAATCCAACCATACTACATCCTATCATCATCATCATCATCATAGCTGTGCATGGACCCCCCCGAACCACTTCGTGGTCCAATATGGAACTTTTGGATCGGGCCCGAACCATTTCAGGTCAATCCGACCCTCCCCCGCTCCGTGGAGTGAGATCCAGAGGGGTGGGTGGAGATTTTGCCCCCCCTTCCCTACTTACTTGCCTCCGTGGCAGATGGCGGAGGCAGGTAAGTGGGGAAGAGGGGACAAAATGGGGGCCAAATACCCCCTTACCTGGCTCCTCTGCCGTTGCTGCACGGACTGCAGCAGCAGAGCCAGGTAAGCCTCCCTCCCCCCTACTAACTTACCTACCTCCATCGCGGTCCGGCACAGGCTTCAATTGAAGCCTGCGACAGACCGCAACGGACACAGGTAAGGCCCCCTCTCCCCTGCCCCCTTACCTGGCTCCGCCAGCATTGCCGCACGGACTATGGCGGCAGAGCCAGGTAAGCCCCCTTCCACCCACTTACCTGTGTCTGTCACAGTCCGTCACAGGCTTCAACTCCCCTGCTACCTTACCTGGTTCTGCCACCACATGGACACAGGTAAGCCCCCCTCTCCCCTTACCTGCATTTGGAACTCTGGATGGAGGCGAACCGCTTCACCTCGATCCGCAGCTCCCCTGACTCGATTCGGATCCAATTCGGATTCCGTGATCCGAATCGGAATGGAGCACAGCCCTAATCATCATCATCATCATATTACATTTATCCCACCTTTTCCCCTCTAGCAAAGAACCCCAGGTAGTTTACATTATCCTCCTCCTCACCATTTTATCCTCTCAGACTGAGAGTCTGTCACTGGCCCAGAGTTACCCAGTGAACTCCAAACACCCCAGTCCAACGCAAGACCACACTGGATCTCCTTTATTTATGTCTAGACAGCATAGTATTTATAAATTATTTTCTTTTTTCTAATTCCCAGCAAAATAACAACAACAACAACAACAACAACAACAACAACAATATATTTCTTACCTGCCTCTCCCTCTGGATCAAGATGGGGAACAACATCAAATATAAAAATACTATAAAAACTGATTAAAAACATGTAAAACTAATACATTATTAAAATAACAGCCAGACATTTAAAATTATTATTATTATTGTTAATAATAATAATAATAATAATAATAATAATAATAATAATAATAATAATAATAATTTTGGAGGGGAGGGAGGTATATTATATTATCATATTACACCATGTGATAATGTTTATGGTATGTTGAGTATATGAAAACCTTTAATAAAAATATTATATATATAAAACTAATGGAATCTACTGGGAAAGGGTTATTAATCCCAATTTCTCAACTGTGACAATATGTCGCAAGCTCTTGTCACCTTTGAAATAAAATAAGCTACTCAATATTGAACCCAGATGGAATAGTTTGTGGGGCGGATGGCAACTGGCTCTATAACATGGTTCACCATTGGCTCTGCTGACTAGGGTTGATGAAGCTGTATTCCAACCATAAATGGAGGTCCACAAGTTGCCCATAGAGGATCTCCTCAGAACTTCCAAGGTCAGCGGACAAGCTATTCTACCACCAGTGATGGCTGGTGGCTCCAACTTTGGTGGGGCTGTGATTCCATTCTGGGTTTTAGTCAGAACCAGCCAGAACTTTTAAGGAGCTACCTAAGGTGCTCAACCCAATTTTGGGATAGACTCCAGCACCTTGGATAGCTCATTTAGAGATCTGTCTGATTCTGACTAAACCCCAAGATGAAATCAAAGCCCCACTACTGTTATAGTCTTTAACATGGTTGATGCATCTGTAAATTTTGCTTTTTCTCTCTGGGCAGAATCCAACAGGGTGCTTCTGCCCCCAACAGTTCTCTTCTGCCCCACCAATTGCATTATGCAAGCGGCTCTCACCATTTGTGAAGTGGTGATTTAGTACTTTTGCGGCAACCTGAAATGAGAGTTCCCACTCATCCATTCCAGGGTTTCCCCTAGAAATTACTAAATCGGCTTCATGTGCACGGTGGGTCCCATTTATGCAACACAATTGACAGGACAAACTGCTTGCATAATGGAATTGGTGGCATGGAAAAGAATTGGTTGCAGCATTAGAACCTTGTGGGATTATGCCCAATTTCTCACTTTTCCAGCCTTAAGTTCAGTTTATCTCAAACTATCAGCATTTCTTCAGTCTTAAGTTTGGTTCATCAAGAACTTTTAATTTTTTTTTTAGTTTGCATGAAAATTCATAAGCATTTTTGTACACATTTCTCCTCATGCATCCATTTTTCCCTAATGTACACATTTTTGCCTGAAGTTTTCCTAATATAAAGCATATTTGAACATTATTTTCTAAAATGTACACATTTTGTATGCCTTTTTTGATTGGAGAACTCTATTGGGAAAGTCAAAAAACTGCAAATTTGGATTGTTAACTGAGTTTCAGTTCTCATAGCAGTTTGAAAATGTGAAAATGGTTAAGTTCTCATTATAGAGTAAACCAAATTTCTCTCCTATTCCTGGTCTCTTAATTGCTGGCTATTTTGCTGGACCTTCTGCCTGCATTCACCACCAGAAATGGGTCATGGTTTGCTAGGGTTCACCAATGATTATTAGCACAACAGCAAGCAGGGTTAAGGGATTATTATTATTATTATTATTATTATTATTATTATTATTATTATTATTTATTACATTTATATTCCTCCTTTTTTCCTCCAACGAACCCAAGGAGGTGTAAATAATCCTCCTCCTCTCCATTTCTATCCTCACAACAACAACCTTGTGAGGTAAGTTGGGCTGAGAGGCTGTGACTGGCCCAAAGTCACCCAGTGGCCGAGTGGGGACTAGAACACGGGTCTCCCGACTCCTAGTCCAACACTCTAGCCACTACACTACACTGGATGAGGGAAGATGGGGTGAGAGAACCTCTTGCTTTCCTCCCTTGGGCCATTAATACTGTCCTTTTCCTTTGTGAATCACAGATAACCTTCCTTCATATAAATGAAGAATTCAGCTCCAGCCCAAAGGCATCACCCCAGACGTCTGCATGAGCTATGTTAAGCACTAGTCAGATGGTGCTGTTCTGTGCTTTTGACAAGCCAGTTGTGAAACTTCAACATAATTTACAGAAGCTCTGAGAATACGTACGGCAAATGTTGATGTTCCAAATGACTCTGCCTTTATTGACTAGGCTACACGCCATTGCCACTGTCATTAAACCAGACAAGCCTCAAAGAAACAGACCTCTGCTAAAGAGATATATCTCAATGCTTCTGGATGAAAAGAAATATATTTTATATGAGGTTTTGATGGTATTTTTATGGAATGCGCAGAGGAAAGAGCTGGAAAGTATGTCCTCCTTACAAGGAAATGCTGGCTCAGCTTTCCTTAAAATTGGAAACGCCAACTTGTAGACTTGGGTTGTCAGAATAAGAGCATCGACATGCATACATTTTACTATAATCAGATTTCAGTGTCAGTCATGTATATTTCTATCACAAGAGGAGGAGGAGGAGATGTTGTTGGAGAGAGACACCATGCTCCTTACATAGGAAAGAGGGAACAACATCTTTTGAGAGAGGAGCAGATGGCCTTTTTCAAAAAGGGAGAAGATGGAACAGCAATGAAACACACATATGTGCTGCCAGCAAGAGCGTTGGAATTTGCTCTATGAGCCACTTTAACTCTTCTTCTACTGCATCTCTTCTTGTAGCTTTTGGGAGCCTATTTCTGACAAAACACCATGGAGTGGAGGACAAGTATGAGGACCCCCAACAGCTGGCTGGTAGAATGTCAGTTTTCTTGCTTTAGTATCGTATCTTAAAAACTTCATTAGCAGACACTAGGCTTTGAAATGCTGGTAGTTACTTCTTCTTCTTCTTCTTCTTCTTCTTCTTCTTCTTCTTCTTCTTCTTCTTATTATTATTATTATTATTATTATTATTTTATATAGCACCATCAATTTTCATGGTGCTGTACAGAACAAAATAAAACGGAATACAAAACACCCTGCCATTTGGCTTATATTATAAAATCACAATAACAAACAAAAAGGGAGGGGAAAGGCTTGTTTAAAGTTACTGTGTTTAAATAAAAGGAGCAGAATGCAACATTGTGCAAGGCAGAGTTCCATGTGTGCAATGAGACTTTCTTCCTCTCCCCTCCCCACTTCTGCCCCATACCAGCCTGCAAAGTCTCCTCTGGGGGGATACTGAGGTAAAAATACGTGTTTTCTAGATGACAGGTTATCCCGGGCCACCTTTATGCATATTGTATAACACTGATGCCATGCTTCAATTATTCCATCTTGCCAAGTATGATGCCAGACATTTGATGCCAGGCATCATTTGATCTTTATTCATGCCATAACCGATGGGAGGAGAATTTCAGGCGACTAGTCTGAAGATCCAATCAAAAAAGACACTGGGAAACAACAGGTAAGAGGAACATACCCTCATACCTGTCAGCTGTGATAGGCCAGAGGATACATCTGCTTGGATGTCATAGTTAAACAGAGCAAAGTTAAACTATGGAATTCACTACCGCAAGATGTAATGATGGTCACCAATTTGGATGGCTTTAAAAGGGGATTGGACAAATTCCTGGAGGAGAAGGCTATCAATGGCTACTAGTCCTGGTGGTTATGTGCTGCCTACAATATCGGTATGTCTATGTACGCCAGTTGATGAGGAACATGGGCGGGAGGATGCTGTTGCAGTCATGCCCGGCTTGTGGGTTTCCCTTGGGCAGGTAGTTGGCCATTGTGTAAACAGCATGTTGTACTAGATGGGCCTTCATCTGATCCAGCATGGCTCTTCTCATGTTCTTAGTAGACATTGATCTATGCACCATCTTAGCCATAAGAAGTAGGAAAAAAGTATATTACTAATGCAGTCTTCTAAACCTATTTATTTATTTACTTATTTTTATTTCATTACATTTATACCCTGCCCTTCCTCCAAGGAGCTCAGGGTGGTGTCCAGCCCACCCACCCCCATTTTATTCCCATATCAACCTGTGGGGTAGATTAGGCTGAGTTATGGTGTCTGGCCCAATGTCACCCAGAGAACTTCATGGCTGATTTAGGATTTGTTTATTTTATTTATTTGTTTCATTTAGACCTCACCCAAGCAGCATGACATGATTCTATCCTCCTCCTCTCCACTTTATCCTCACAACAAGCCTGTGAGATAGGTTAGGCTGAGAGCCAGTGACTGGCCCAAACTCACCTCATAAGTTTCATGGCTGAGAGGAGACTTGAACCTGGCTTTCCCCAGTCCCAGTCCAACACTCCAACCACTGCACCATGCTTCCTTTGAACCTGAATCTCTTTTGTCCTAGTTTAGCATTCAAAAGTACTGTAGATAGACTTTCAATGATATATTGCTTGGCTGTCATTGTTTTTTATTTAAAATAAAAACCCGCAGGGAAACAACTGCTAAGACCATAGAAGTCAAAGAGCACAAACCATTGCTTTTAATGGGGCTTTCAGGAAAGAAGTAAATGGTAAGCTGTGCCCAAGGTTTTGATTCAATCCATTGTTCAAGAAATCTAACATTATTGCAGATCAGCGTTCTGAAGCATTCCTTTTAAAGGCCCATTGAATTTCCTGGTGCTTAAAATATTAGAAGCTCATGAATCTTACATCATGATTTTCCACTAACTTTGCCAGCAACCACTCAGTGTATCATTTATAAATAGCTTCAAAAGAAACAGTTGAACTGACCTGATTGTTCTGGGTCCATAATGCAATTGGTGATGGAGTGTTATAAAGAACCCATTATTGAATCGTTACACTTGGCATGTTTATAAGGAAATGTGGAACCCTCTGGGAAGAGTAACAGTATTTCTTATACTTTGTCATATCCTAAGAATGTTTTTTGACTGACTTTTTCCCCTAGCGAAAATGAAGAATTAATTAACATACTTTTGTTGGTAAAAATGTATCGATTTAAGCAATCTGATTATAACCAGAAGAGATTGCAACATGTACATTGGTGACAGCGGGCCTGTCCTCCCCCTCTGTTTCCCTTCTGCAAAATGATTGTTTCCTTATAGTCAGCGCTGTAGTATTGTATATCTCTTGTAGCTCTTTTGGCAGCAAATTATCTGGGCCCTTCAACAGTATGGAGCGATAGCACAAAGTTATGTGAATTAGTGATGTGATCAAAATTCATAATGTCTTGGTTAGGAACATGAACCCTTGGGACTCATAATGCTTGCCTTCACTCCAAGGCAAGCATTACAGCCCCATACGAATTCCCCTGCCTCCCTCCCATTTTCTCACTTACCTGCCTTGTGTTGACAGCAAGGATTTTCACTGGGGGCCCTCTCCCTAGTACTTCCTTGAGTGCTGGTATGGCAGTGCACCCGGGTGCCTAAACGGCAGAAATGTAGTGTTTTTTTTAGGGTACTTGTTGTGCATGCTCCATTTTATTTATTATTTATTTATTTATTTATTTATTTATTACATATTTATACTGCCCAATAGCCTAAGCTGTCTGGGCAGTTTACTTTTAAAACTATAATATAACAATCTAGATTAAAACTTAAAACTTTAAAAATCACATAAAACCAGAATAAGTTACAGTCCAGGGAAGGTTTGTCTAAAAAGATATGTTTTTAGGAGGTATTTGAAAGTTATTACATTTTCCACCTCCCGAACCGTATGAGGGAGGGTTTTCCAGAGGGTTGTGCATGCTTCAGCAGTGTGTGTTTAAGGGAGTGAGGTAAGCAAAGCAAGCAGTCCAGATGCTGGGCCCAGGATGGGTTAAGAAAAGAGGAGTCATAGTTTGGTTCTGGGCTCCTTTGCCTCTTCATTAATTTATATCTAGCTAGCTATATGGCATAACATAACACAATATTCAAACAAAAGGTGCTATCAAGGGTGCTCAGTTACTGCTTGATCTTGTTGACCTGTCTGGGAGGTGGGGTGCTTCAGGATTGGGCCTTTTATCCCAATTTTAAGTAATACTGATGAAAAAGGTACCCTTTTGGGTTAGTCAGCTCGGTGGTGGCATAGCAGGTACCCAGGGTGGCTTACATGGTCCTCCCCCCTCTCCATTTTTGTCCTCACAACAAGCCTGTGAAATAGAGCAGGCTGAGAGTCAATGACAGGCCCAAAGTTACCCAGTGAGCTTCATGGCCAAGTGGGGACTAGGAATCTGGATCCCCCGAGTCCTAGTCCAACACGCCAACCTGTTGTGTGCCTGTTCCAGAGTCTTAATAGCATTCCTGGCAGCTTTTCAGTCTGTGCTTGCAAGAACCAAAGTGGATCCCTGAGCCAAGGGTGATGCCAGTTAAATCCATAGTGCACAATATACGTGTCAGAGAGTCAGCACTTTTGATGTTCTCTATAACATACATGAGACCAAAGCAAATGAAATGTAGGTAAGGAAACACTTATCAAATGTGAGGATGGATGGCTCTGCTCCTGTCATGAGAGGATGGTGAAGCTGGAAGCTGCTAATCATGTGAAATTTTCTGTCATATTGAACAAAGGAAGTACAAAAAGAACGGTGTGTACATGCCAGTAATAATCAGGGGAGTAAAAAAAAAGGATATTTATGCGGTGGTAGTGGTAAATAATAAGTAGGCTCCTAGCAACTTCATTTGACTTGAAATCTATGCATCTATGTTTTGGTGCTGCTGTAGGCAAATCAGAAAATTCAGGTCAAGGTGTAAAACAATATCCTCCTTTCTGTCACTCTGTACAATATAATGGTGTGGTTGGGGGCGGGCGGGCGGTGAACCTAGAAGGAAAGAGTTATTTTTCAAGTGTTTTAAAATAAATGAAGTAAAATTCCACGTATTTGTTTGGCTGATTCCAGACTACAAGCGCTTCTTGTGGAACTGCCTCACCTCCTTCACTCACATTTTATGAGGAGTTCAGATTTGCATTCTTCTCTTGTTTTCCCAGTGCTGCTTCTGCTCCCTTTTTTGTTGCTACTTTTGTGAAGGAGAAAAGAGTTGCACAATCTGCACACTTGCAGGTGCCCCTAGGACTAATCTTTTTAAAGAGATTATGGTTTGAATGTGGTCGGTGATGCATCAGGGAGGTGAACCTATCACAGCTCAGCTATGATAGGTTCACCTCGCAATTTTATCATCCCATTCATTTTAATTAATTTTTAATTAGTATTAAAATGCTTTTCTGGCTATACATATAATATTGCTTAAATAAAAGTATAACATTGCTTATATTAAAAAACAAAACATAAAGGAACTAAAAAAAAACTTCTGGTCAATGCCATCTTAGCAATGTCAGTTTTTTCCTTTAAATTAAATACTCCCAAACTACAATTCTTATTCAAACTAAACTTTAAACTCTTGAGGTTTGTTTTTAAAATTCCATGGGTAGCAGTGGGCAAATCACACTTAAATTTTAAAAAAGCACTTTGTGCTAAAACTAAACATAATAAAAATGATTTTCTTCAATGTTTTTGTTTCAAATGGTCACTCACCTGAATTGGACTTTTTCCAATCACAAACAGGTATATTATACCCACTAATTTGGACAGAACATTGGGATAAACATTTTAAAAAGTGTAATTACCCTGACAGTGTAAAAAGTTGATTGCAATTTTGCTTGTAGCATATAGCACATGACCAATTGTTTATTTGCTCTGGGAGCCACCAACCTGGAAGCAGAATTTGACCCTATTCAGATTAGGGTGACCATATGTCCGGATTTGCCCCAAATCTGGGAGGGGGAGGAGCAGCTCTAATAGAAATTAACAAAAATGCTTATAACTCCGTCATTTTTTAAGATAAAGACATGAAACTTGGCACGATGGTAGCTCTTAGAAAGGGCTTTAGTCATACCAAATTTGAAACAGATCCGTTCATCCATTGATTTTTTAAGGATTTTTTTTAAAATTGAGGTTTTAAAATTATTATTTTTAAAATCGTCATTTTTAAAGATAAACTTTTGCACTATGATAGGATTTAGGTAGAGCTTTAGTTTATTTTTAAAACTGTAATTTTTAAAGATAAAGAGCTGAAAGTTGGCACCATGACAGCTTTTAGGTAGAGCTTTAGCCATACCAAATTTGAAACAGATCTGTTCATCCATTGATTTTTATGAATTTTTTAAAATTTGAGGATTTAATTTTTTTAAAAAAAATATTATTTTTAAAGATAAAGAGATGAAACTTGGCACCATGATTGCTCTTAACAAGGACTATAGCTATGACAAGTTTGAAACAGATCTGTCCATCCATTGAGTTTGAGATTTTTAAAAAAAGTTTGAGGTTTTAAAATTATTTTTTTTAAATGACATTTTAAAAAGATAAAGGGCTGAAAGTTGGCACCATGATAGCTCTTAAGGAGAGATTTAGCCATGCCAGGTTTGAATCAGATCTGTTCATCCATTTTTTAAAGGATTTTTTTAAAAGCTCAAAGTTTTAAATTATTGTGTTTTAAAACTGCTGGAGCCATTTCCTTCAAACTCAGATTGTCAAACCTCCTCTTTGGGGTGTTGCATGTTGAGCAGTTTCAGCCCTTGGCATTAAGGGGATCTCCAGTCTTTAGGGAAAATGCCACAACATCTACCCTAACGTTAGAGTAGAGAAACTTGTGACAATTATACACAAGCTTTTTAAAAAAATTGAAATTAAAAAAAGCCAGCCATACGGCTGGCCAGTAGCAAACCCTGTTAACAACAACTGCAGCTTGCAATGTGTGAAGATACAGTCAGAAAAGATATTTGAGGGAAGGGGAGACTGTATCACACAAAGCATAGCAAAAGCTTCGAAGTACAGCAAAACCTACAAAAGTAGGAGTGAGTGAAGTTAATTTCAGATACATTGAATCTCTCACTTGTTCTTTATTTCAGTGATTTTAACATTAAGATGCTATGTAGAACAGATTTGTCTTAAATGTGTGCTATAAAATCAGACATGTGACCAAGGCTATGTTCGGGTGGGCATGCCCCCTTGGTGCTGGACCCACCCCATTGGGGGCCGACCATGTTGTCCTCCTTTTTGGTTTCCAAAATATGGTCACCCTAGTTCAGATGACATGCTAAGCCACAGTGGTTAAGCATTTTGAGCTAAACATTATGGCTTAGCATGCTGTGTGAACCGTTCCTAACCATGGTGGCTACATAACCATGGTTTAAACATGCTCAGTAACCATTTGCTGCAAATGGGATAGTGGCCTAACCATGGTTTAAAAGGCCATGCCTGCAAATGACTGTTGCACTTCCTTTGGCAAGATGTTCCAGCATCTTGGCACCACAACTGAAAATGCCCTGTTCCTCATGCTCTTCCACCACATTTTGTTCTGCATGGGGACTTGCAACAGGATTGGAATTAGACCATGGGCACTGGATGAATTCATACGAATAGAGACAATTCCTAAAGATACCCATGTCTCAGGACATTGACAGCTTGAAATGTCAGAATCAGTATTTTTAATTCATTCTAGAAGCATTTTGACAACTACATTATTATTATTATTATTATTATTATTATTATTATTATTATTATTACGTGCCAGCAAGGTAATGCTCAAGATCCTGCAAGGTAGACTCCAGCAATTCATGGAGCGAGAATTGCCAGATGTACAAGCTGGGTTTAGAAAAGGCAGAGGAACTAGAGACCAAATTGCCAATATCCGCTGGATAATGGAGAAAGCCAGGGAGTTCCAGAAAAACATCTATTTCTGTTTTATTGACTATTCTAAAGCCTTTGACTGTGTGGATCATAACAAACTGTGGCAAGTTCTTGGTGGTATGGGGATACCAAGTCATCTTGTCTGCCTCCTGAGGAATCTGTATAACGAACAAGTAGCAACGGTAAGAACAGACCACAGAACAACGGACTGGTTTAAGATTGGGAAAGGAGTACGGCAGGTTTGTATACTCTCACCTTACCTATTCAACTTGTATGCAGAACACATCATGCAACGTGCTGGGCTTGACGAATCCAAGGCTGGAGTTAAAATCACAAGAAGAAACATTAACAATCTCAGATATGCAGATGAAACCACTTTGATGGCTGAAAGCGAGGAGGAGCTGAGGAGCCTTATGACAAAGGTGAAAGAAGAAAGTGCAAAAGCCGGGTTGCAGTTAAACCTCAAAAAACCCAAGATTATGGCAACCAGCTTGATTGATAACTGGCAAATAGAGGGAGAAAATGTGGAGGCAGTGACAGACTTTGCATTTCTGGGCGCAAAGATTACTACAGACGCTGACTGCAACCAGGAAATCAGAAGACGTTTACTTCTTGGGAGGAGAGCAATGACAAATCTTGATAAAATAGTTAAGAGCAGAGACACCACACTGACAACAAAGGTCCGCATAGTTAAAGCAATGGTATTCCCCGAAGTAACCTATGGCTGCGAGAGCTGGACCATAAGGAAAGCTGAGTGAAGGAAGATAGATGCTTCTGAATTCAAGGCATTCTGAGAGTGCCTTGGACTGCAAGAAGATCAAACCAGTCCATACTCCAGGAAATAAAGCCAGACTGCTCATTTGAGGGAATGGTATTAAAGGCAAAACTGAAGTACTTTGGCCACATAATGAGAAGACAGGATACCCTGGAGAAGAGGCTGATGCTAGGGAAAGTGGAAGGCAAAAAGAAGAGGGGCCGACCAAGGGCAAGATGGATGGATGATATTCTGGAGGTGACAGACTTGACCTTGGGGGAGCTAGGGGTGGCGACAGCCGACAGAAAGCTCTGGCGTGGGCTGGTCCATGAAGTCACGAAGAGTCGGAAGCGACTGAACGAATAAACAACAACAAAATTACTTGAACAGTCAGCCCAAGGCAACTGAGAAGCCATTTGCTAAATACTAAACTCTTCTCTCTAACAGCCAGCCATTCATATATTCTTTGTTGCCTAAAATGGCAGCAAGCCTGCTAAGAGAATACAGAATGGTGAAAAAGTCTAAAGTTCCATTGTTTTCAATGGGTTTACTCTAAGTATAGATGATTAAGTATGGATGCAATCCATTCTATTTTCAGTTTCATCATGATTCGTAATGTTGTGATGGGGTAATCAATTTGTCTTCTCCCATTCTTAAACATTCTCCGTACAGTCCACATGGATTACACATTCGGAATTGATGTTTATTGTAGGCATTCCTTGTGTTATTTTTTTAATAGAGAAAAAGAAAGAACTACTGTATGAGAAGCAGCTTTAGGCTTTCAACTAGTTGAAGTCACCTACATTCAAAACAGAGGCAGATATTACGTTCAGTGGAGCCCAGATGAGTATCACAACTGCATGAATCTCCACTAAAATTTATGTGTACTTTAAAAAATGGAATTAATTACATTTAGTATAACCCTCTGGATTAAAATGATACCTCATCTTGAGAAATGGAATTATCAATCAGTAGGTGTTGTTCTAGAAAAATGTCCTGACATGTGCCCTTGGCTTATAGGATGCTTAGATGCTATTTAAATAATTACATGGCAAAGATCTGTTTAACAGGTATAGCTCCTGCTTTCACTGCAGCACCGTTTTTAGAGAAGTGGTTCTTTCCACTGTCGTGCAAGTATTTAAGGCAGAGGGGTCATCTTTGGGTCAGGAGCTGTCAACCTTTTTTATGAATCTTTTTGTCAAGGTTGGAGCTCAGTGCTCTAAAAACAACAACACTCTTTTGTTTCACAAGTAGAGTGTTGAGCATTGTAAAGCATTGTGTTGGGCATTGTAAAGCATTAATTGTTTTTGAAACTCCAAGTTCAGGTCAAGTAATATTTTAAATAAATTCATGTTTTGCAAATTACTCTAGTGACCTCAACAGCTGAACAAGATTTTTGAGAAAGTTCAAAAATGACTAAGGTTTCATTCTGTTCTCTTGACATAGATCACAATCAAGTTGTCTGCATATGTTGGCAAAAATTAGAAAGCAGATCAATCCTATGTTTTTGTTTCCAGAGGAGGGTCTTATAGCGTCTTAAAGACTAAGAAATTTATTCTGGTATAAGCTTTCATGGATATTGTCTCCTTCATTAGATGCATGAAGTGTTGACTTCAAATAGGCAGATATAAATACTCATGCTAGTGGGATGGGCATGGGTGTGTGTGTAATGTAAACCATGTAGTCATAGGATTTGAAATGCAAAAAATACAGACAGTGATAATTACCTTAACACCATTAATAGAATGTTGTTGAGTAATAACTCTGGCATTATTGCAGTGGTGAGCAGAATAACATATATACTGTGATTAAAAAACCAACATACACCTTTGTGTTCTAGCCACAAGAAAGAGAGTTAAATCTCTAAAATAATTGTCCTTCAGAAATTTCACATTGATATCTGTCTTTGAAATGCCTTTGTTCAAGAATGGCCACCTTAAGGTAAATGACAACATCCTAGTTCACAGAGTCACTGCAGCCCAATGTGGCTTATTCATGCCATGGTGGGTTGCAGCATGTGCCAGCAGCCATTTTGAATATGCAAGTTGCAGCAGACAGTTGCCATTGCTTCTTGTGATGTCTGAACCTGGCAAGATTGGGTAGTTGCTGTGGTTAACTAGCCACTCACAACCCTAAAACAGCCCATAAGTTGTGGGTGGTTTGTTAACCAAGCCAACAACCCGTGCTCATCAGGTTTGGATGTCACGATAAGCCTCAGTGACCACCTGCCACAGCTTGAATATTCAAAATGGTCACCAGCACACACCAAACCCACTGTGACAGTAGATTATCCAGGAGCAACTGTGAATTGGCCAGGTAGCTGTAAGAACATAAGAAGAACTATGCTGGATCAGACCAAGTGTCCACCTAGTTCAACATTTTGTTCACACAGTGGCCAAACAACTGCTGAATGGAGACCCACAAGCAAGAAATGAGTGCAGCAACACCCTCCCACCCATGTTCTTCAGCAACAGGTGTGCATAAGCATACTGCCTCTGATAATGGAGGTAACATATAGCTACCGGGACTAGTAGCCATTGAGAGCCTTCTCCTCCAGGAATCTATCTAACCACCTTTATAAGCCATCCAAATTGGTGGCCAACACCACATCTTGTGGTAGTGAATTCCATATCTTCTGCTCACAATCTGGGGATGTGTATTGCACATGTGTACTGCTTCTTTGCTTGATTCTGCTCCAAGCAGAAGTTTCAATTTCTTTGGGGCACAGTTTGGTATAAAGAAATTCTTAATGTTATCTAAGGACCAAGAACAAGATAACTAAAAAACTAAAAATGAAAACAATAACAACCCCAAAACATTTTTGCCGTTGTACGTTTAATGTTCTTCTCTAATTCATCTATTTGTCTCACATCTGTTTAGGCCAGATAAGAAAATACACACATTAAAGTTATCAAAAATTCAGTGACACATAATACAACATGCTTCCCAGTTAATAAGGTGATGGATTTAATAGGGGGGGGGGATACTTTTGGATTATGCTGTATTCTCCATTTTCAGAATTACTTTTTTTAAAAATAACATAACAAAACATTTAAGGAATAGGTTGCCTTTTATTATTGATTTCCCATAGGCTGGGATTGGAAAGAAATGATAAAGGACAAAATTTAGAAGGACAAATGCGCCCCTATTATAGAAAAGCAGATGTGGAAATGGATGGCATTTCTTATTTTAATTACTTTATTTGTAAATATCCAAATGGATGGAATGTTCTCTTTCTCTATGAAATGAATGCAGAAGTTGTCATCTATTTTGGAAGCATAGAGCCAACAAACACAAATTATTGGTCTTCCAGGAAGCAACAATACTACACAGATACCCTCTGTGTTGGGAAATGACAGGAGTTGATGTCACAGGGAATGCTCGCAACAAGAGAAGGCATCCATCCTAGGGGCCCTTAGCAGCTCACCTTCAGGCATGGCATGGGTGACATCATAGGTTAAAAAAAAGGACTGAAAACTGGATGCTCAAATTGACTCCGGGCTGTATCATACTTCATGAATCATAGAATCATAGAATAGTAGAGTTAGGAAGGGGCCTACAAGGCCATTGAGTCCAACCCCCTGCTCAATGCAGGAATCCACCCTAAAGCATCCCCGACAGATGCTTGTCCAGCTGCCTCTTGAAGGCCTCTAGTGTGGGAGAGGCCACAACCTCACCAGGCAACTGATTCTATTGTCTTACTGCTCTAACAGTCAGGAGGTTTTTCCTGATGTCCAGCTGGAATCTGGCTTTCTTTAACTTGAGCCCGTTATTCCAAATCATGTGAGGTACTGGTTCCTCTCTATTCGGCCCTGGTTAGGCCTCATCTAGAGTATTGCGTCCAGTTCTGGGCTCCACAATTCAAGAAGGACGCAGACAAGCTGGAGCGTGTTCAGAGGATGGCAACCAGGATGATCAGGGGTCTGGAAACAAAGCCCTATGAAGAGAGACTGAAAGAACTGGGTATGTTTAGCCTGGAGAAGAGAAGATTGAGGGGAGACATGATAGCACTCTTCAAATACTTCAAAGGTTGTCACACAGAGGAGGGCCAGGATCTCTTCTCGATCCTCCCAGAGTGCAGGACACGGAATAATGTGTCCTGCATTATAATATGTCCTGTTGTTGTTTTTATACTGTTTTTATGTTTTTTTTAATTTTTGTGTACTTTTAATGTTTACTATTTTTAATTGTTGTAAACCACCCAGAGAGCTTCGGCTGGGGGGCGGTATATAAATGTAATAAAATAAATAAATAAATAAATAATGGACTCAAGTTAAAGGAAGCCAGATTCCAGCTGGACATCAGGAAAAACTTCCTGACTGTTAGAGCAGTACGACAATGGAATCAGTTACCTAGGGAGGTTGTGGGCTTTCCCACACTAGAGGCCTTCAAGAGGCAGCTGGACAAGCATCTGTTGGGGATGCTTTAGGGTGGATTCCTGCATTGAGCAGGGGGTTGGACTCGATGGCCTTGTAGGCCCCTTCCAACTCTGCTATTCTATGATTCTATGAAAAAAGGTTGCATATGTCTGAGGGACAAATGCACAGGCGGAGAAACGACAGTAAGTAAACACGATTTTCCTCCATGTGATAACACTCTTTGTTATCAGTTATCCCTATAATCCTACAGACAGTATTTTGGCAACAAATGAACCAGCTATCTGGTTGGAGAAAATGGGGACTACAGTCCAATACACCAGGTTGGGGAAAGGTCTGGGATAACTATCACAGCAGGCTCTTAAAATTTCAGCCACAGTTAATAGAGACTGGAGGGGTGCAGCCCTATGCATGTTTAGACAGAAAAAAGTCCTTTAGCTCCCAGCATGTTCTAGCCAGCCATGTCTAAACATGCACAGGACTGCACCCTTGGTAAGTTATACTCTATTTTAATTTAAGTGATGGGATGTCTGTTGACTGACTGTTGGGAAAGATATGGAAAAACAGAGGGGCAGGGGGAATGAAATGTCCTGGAAGTGGACATGTTTCCAGCTAGCCAGCCATGAACAGGAGGATTCCATGCTGCAACATCATTATTTTTTGCAGGTCCCACTTGTTGTTAGTTACCTAATTGGTAGGAGAAAAATTGGGGGACACTGGGGGCTGCAGAAGTACCCCTCCCTATGTGCCTGCAGAAATCCTGCCCTTTTGTATATCAGCATAGATATAATCTTAGGTGGTTCAGCTCATTAACAGTAGGATATTTGTGTTAAATAAGATTTATGGAAATCAGAGTATCAGTATCCCAACCAGGCAACTTTCCAGAGTTTTAAGGCATAATGGGCTTCTATTGAAGCAATCAGCATCTATCGCTCCCTGCTGAGGACTGGTTTAGTGGAACTTTCCATCTCTGTAGTACCGGACTTGGGCAATTATTTGAAATTAAATTTAGTGGATTATTTAAAAATAATAACTCTTAATGCTTGTGAGCTCTTTTAAGATCCAACACAAACTTAATCTAACCATCAACAGGGAATAAATTATATAATCTTATCATTAGCTTTTCTTGTACGATTAAATAAAATTATTTTCTTTCTTTGAAAGAGACTTTTAAAGTCTCTGAATAACTGATGTAACTAAACTCTTACTTCCTTAACATAGTATAAAATATCCTTTAACGTTTACTTTAAAATGGAAAACTTTATTAACTATCATGACTCAAATTCTATATTTATGGTAAGTTTCTCTTGTAAATTTCCAAAAAATGGGAATTATTGAAGCTTCAGAACCAAGAAGGTAATTGTAGGAAGATAAATTGCCCATAACATCTTGCGCTCACAAATAAGCTGTCCATTTTCATATCGTAGACTGTAATCCTTCCTAATCATGGCAGCTACATAACCAGAGTTTAAACACACTCACTAATCAATTGCTACAAAGATGGTTAGTGGCCTAACCATGGCTTAGCTTGTTGCCTGAGCAGGCCCACTGTCTGAAGACATGTGCAAGGTACAAATACCTATGGCCTGTTTCATTAGGAAATCACCCTTTGTAGGGTAAGGTAAGATAAATTCGTCAGTGCTTGCAAAGTCCACTCAAAGGAAGGATATCCTACGGATGGCTTGAAAATTGTTAGGTTTCATTAGGAAGTTGATTTTCTTATACGAAGTTTCGCAGGCCAGTAAAAGACAACAGATTGGCCAATGAAGGACAACATAATGTAAATGTGTTCTGACACTGAACAAGTGGGTTTCCACAGTGTTTAGAAAGGTGTTTTAGGCATTTCAGTTCCCCTTTGAGTTTACTTACCAGAGCTGTCCCACAATTTTAATAGGTTCTTAACATCTCATAATAAAGGTTGTATATTGTCTATTTGATTTGAACAAGGTTCTGTGAAACACGTCTGTTGATTCTTCCTAAGCACATGCTAAATTTCAATTGTGTGTGTGCATTACCCTTGGTTGATATCTCCTTACACGTTCTCATATTTGTACAGCTTATGCAAACATTTCTGATATTTGCCATAACATGTCTTCATACCAGATGAAAACAGCTATCTGAATCTTTAATATTTAAATAATTATCTTTGGGAATGGGGGTGGGGAATCGATCCTGCTGAACCACTAAGATATGAACTGAACAGTCTTTATATTATTTTCATATTATTCCAGAATTGCACTTCTAATCCTTTCCTTTCACCTAGTGCACACCTAAATAACCCACTCTCTTCAACCACTCTTTTCTGAACAGTTTGTAGATAGATTTTGAGCTCCTGAAAGGATTTCAAACAGGGTGTCCAATTCCAATGGTCTGTAATTTGATAACCTGAGTTAGAATGTCATTATTAAGGCCACTATTATTCAAAGACACTATTCACTTCCACAGTTAAATCATACTTGAAGGAAATAAAGGCATGTGTGTTTTCTTGAATACATTACAATGATCATAGACCCTATACTTAGATGATGCAGATCACCATGACTGAAGGGTGGTACTCTTTCTATTTACACCATTCACTTTATCTACAAATCTTTGGAAGAGTAGAGAAGATTATTCATAATAGTTTGCAATTATTACCCCCCCCATCTTTTTCTTGAAAATTATACATTGCCACACATTGTTCTTGGGCCATTGCTAGACCAGGGTATATCCCGGGCTGATACCCGGGATCACCCCTGTGGGTCCAGATGATGCACAGGGGATCCTGGGCTCAGGGAGGGATCAACCCTCCCTGGCCCCAGGATATAGCCTACTCCTTTCAGCCCAATTTTTCCCACAGTCTCAGGCTGAGCCCGAGACAGCAAGTGTGTAGCCCAGCGTAGCCGGGAGAAGCCACGCATGGGGCACAGTGCTCCCCAGGAGCACTGTGCCCATCGGGGGCAGGGTGGGGGTGCGGGAAAATCAAATTATTATTTTTTAAAAACCCTTACCTGAGTGCACGAGCGTTCGTGCACATCGCCACTTTAAGAAAATTTAAAAATTGCAGAGGTGGTGGGTCTTTCCTTTAGCTCGTCACGTCTGATGTCTAGACTAGGGCGACAGCCCATGATAGTTGCATCGCGGGCTCTCCCCTCCTCCATCGCAGATTTTAAGGTAGGTCTAGCAAAAGCCTTGGATGAAAAAACATGTAACCATTTCACAGCAGTAAAAATGAGGAAGAGGAGTGCTTCAACCACCCACTTCACACATGAAAGCATCTATGGGATGGTTGAGACAATTATACCTTGGCTTATTAAGGCTTTTGTCCATTCTCTGTTCTCATGCCATTGCTTCCTCCCTGGCTTCTCAGTGCAGCTTGATAACCCATAAAATCTTAAATTTTGTCGAAACTGGAAAGCTATGGTTGATGTGGCTCTGTCCATGCTCTCATCTCATGGCCTACTCCACCATGCTTTTTCTACAATAGCCATGGTTTTTCAAATGCCTTTTCAAATGTCTGCTTAAACTTGAGATCTCATTGATTTCAGCCCAATTATCCAATATATGGTACATTCAGAAATGCCTTACACCCATGCCCAGCAAAGCTTGGGCATGAGAAGGCTAATTGCAGGTGAGGGTGGCATGATGAGACGTTGGGGGCAGCCATTGGCTGCGTCTGTTTGGCACCACTTGCACTGGGAAGGGATTAACAGGCGATATAAGCTGGCTCACTCCACCCCAGCTGCCTTTCTTGGCAGATCTGCAGAAGGGTTAAGGGATGCCATTCTAGCTAGGTGGGGAGAGAGTGTGTAAGCAGAGGCTTATCTCTCTCTTTGGTGGATAGGAGCAAGCATCTGGTGTGAGGTGTAACTTGGTGAGCATTCACAGGCACCGTTGTAGTGATAGGTAATCCCTGAGGGCCAGCCACTGGGAGCCCTGTGGAACCAGCTGGCAGGATAAGGGTTACCTTTGAGGCCAACCCTCCTCAAACCACTCAGAGCCCTGCGGCATGAGGGGGGTTTGACACTGGAAGGCCTCCCTACCCCAGTGGCGAATTAACAAGCACCATTGGACATGAAGTGATTGCCTCGCCCGATCCCAACAATGGCCTCATAAGTGGCCAATAGATGATGCTTTCTTAGGCCTTCCCCCCTTTTTGCAGATCTTTTAATAAATGTGGCCCATATTTAATCCCATTCCTGTGTCTCATCTCATTATTTCTCACCCTTCACTTCTGCAATGAATTGTCAGTGCATTTCAATATAACCTTCCCCCTCTGCCTATTATTATTATTATTATTATTATTATTATTATTATTATTATTATTATTATTTCTTAGATGTCTTTCTAAAAAAATGTGGATCTTAAAAAAAAGAATGTAGGACAAAGCATTCTCCTGACAGAACACAGATTTGCGTTGAAAGAGTCATTAACAATTTAATCCTATAATTGTCTACTCTGAATTATGTATGCTCAGGAAAGTGGACTTTAGGACTGCATCCTAACACAACAATCATACTTTGATCAGAGCTGAGGAGAGTCTATGGTGGAGGAACTGCCACTTCCTAAGCCCTGTTGTGCTCATGCCATCCAGGGCAAGAAATGCAGGAGTCAGCTGTTTTCCTCCTACTATTATTTTCCTTGGTCACTCTTTTATTTATTGGTTTGAGTGGGAGGCAAAATAAGTAGTGCTGTGCCAAACATTAGTTCCACTTTGACCATTCTCATTCCATCTGATAAAAAAGAAATTGTTTTTAAAAAGAAATTCAATGGACAAGAACATTTCTGAGAAATCCTCGCCAATTGGATTCAGGGTTCTTATGCTTACCTTACTTATGAGATGGTCAAGCAGCATGCTTGAGTGTCCTGCTTTTCATTGTACAACATCTCCGGCAGCCCATGGCCTCCTTGGCTTACCACACTTCAAATAAAGCCCAAGAGAAGACATCAAGAAGTAATTCCTCCCACAGGACTTTCTCGTGTCAGGGGAATGGGATAGCTTTGGATCCTCCCCAATCTGTCCCCAACACAGCCCTAAACCACAGTCCTAAACCACTTTGAATATTTCAGCCCTAAGAGAAAATTACCCTCCCCATTGCCAAAACAACCATTTTTTGGCAAACGTAGAAATGGCTTTACTCCATGGCCTGTTCTGCCCTGATTACCCGTATTACAAATCATCAAGCATCATTCCGCCCAGACGTTCTTTTCTGGCTCAGAATGTAAAATGAGATTCCACACCTGCATGCTCAGTATTCAAGTTGCTTTGTGGGTGTAAGTGTAAAGAACTCTTTGCTGATAACCCATTTATTCCTGATGAAACCCTCCTTGGTCATTGCGAAACTGGGCAAACTAAAGAGCCAGTGTCTATGTAGGTATTTTTGGAATATTTATACTCTGCCTGCCAACTGGCATTCTTGAGGCGGTTGACAATACATTTTAAAATGCTAAGCAAGCAAACAAACGTTGTTGTAACCCCACAGCAGGGTGCTTTTTTTTGCTTTACAAGTTCTTTTTTTAGACTGGAGGTATTTATCGAATCTACCCATTAAAGCACAAAAAGATCTTATAAAATGTGAGGTCTGTTGACATATTTCTTCTTTGAAAATGGTGCCACTAAGTGGAAGAGATCATTACTGCACTCATCTCACACTTGTGCATTATTATGATTTCATCTAACGCTCGTGCATTATTACGCTTTTGGGTGCTGTCCTATGCATTTTCGATGGGGGGGGGGGGGAAAAGCCCTACAACTCCCAGCATTCCTCAGCCAGTCTTTCAAGCTGCTTTGTAGGACTTCTTTCTATCTAAACATGTATAGAATTCTGCCTTAATATCCACACTGTCTTTAACACTGCACTGGCAGTGATAAAGACTGAAAGCTCCATCACACCGGGGGTTAACACACTCCCTACCTCGCTTTTCTGCCCGTGTTTTCCTTCCTCAAGTTCCTTCCTCTTTCAAGAAGAGGAAGTACACAGTGAGCACAAGGCCCATTGAGTCCGCTGCTCTAATGGCACTGCTTCTCCCGCACAAAGCAGGAGAGAGCAACAATTTCATGTTTAAAAATACATCGGACTTAATGAATTGTGGTTTTTTTTTGCGCTAAGAAGGCCAGAAGGGGCGGAAGGCACACGGGAGGCAGATGACATCATGTGAGGGGCCTGAGCAAACTCCGTGAGTGCCCAGTAACGAGCGTGCAATAAAACGCTCGTGGGATGTAGCTTTGATTCAGTGCTCGAGATTATTAGGAGAAATTTGAAAATAAGACAAAAAGTATAAGGGTGACTTTATGTGGATCTATGGTGTTGTAGTTATTTAGAATATTGTATACAGTTCTCAGAAAAGCTATTGCAAGGGTTAAAAAGCTGTAGAAATGGGCAAGAAATGGCACTAGAAGGGAAGGCTAAAACATTTGGGGATTTTAAATTTAGAAAAATATATATGAGTAAGATGGAGGCATGGGTAGAGTTTATTAACTGGGCGTGAGAAAGTGAATTAAGAGAATCTTGTCCCTCTTTCATAATAGAACTCAGGGTCACTCAATTAAATTGATTGTCAGTCAATTAGGACAGAGAAATGTTCAGTTCTTTTCCACTGAACACATCATTAATTGATAGGATTTGCCACAACCAGATGTGGCCATGGCTACTACCAGAGATGGCTTTAAAAGGGAGTTACATCCAAAAGAGCCATGGAAAATAGATTTTTAAAAATATATTACCCAACACATTTAGCCTACTGCTGTATTGCCAGGAGTATGGCTTCTCCTTTTGTAAGAGACAAGTTACCTTCCTTTGCCTCTTTAGAAAGAAATGGAAATAGATCTAGATCTAGAACTATATGTTGGGTAAATCTCAAAAACTTGAACTATTCCTCATTGCATCTTTGGATGCTTCCTCCTTGGTTTGTTGGTTTGTTTTTTGCTTGTGAATTGATGTGATTCTCTTGTTTCTGAACTTAAAAGGTGATTGGACAGATTAATGGAAGATAGGTGGGTCAAAGTTATTCGCCATGATATCTAAATAGGAACTATAAATAGAATCGTGCAATAGGTTTACCAAAACAGCAAAGATTATATGAGCTGCAGGTACTACTTAGCTGTTCCAATGGCAAGAGTAAATTGATCCTTCATTCATCATTCCAGTTTATCTGCTACAGAAAAGATGAATGGAAATTAATTAAGTGAAGAGTGGGTGAGTAACGTGCTTGGGAACAAAATGCAGGGGGAAAGTTGTGTGTGTGTGTGTTTAATAGATATCGTATTATAGTTCCTGAGGCATGGAATATAGACTCTATAGGACCCTTGTCTTTTCATATGTATATTTTTAACTGATTTGTTCCCTGGGCAGTCCTATACCTGGTGGAGGGGGGAGACATGAAAAGGTGAGAAAGTCTCAGACTACAGTTTACGTTATTGTTACAGTGAATTATGAGCTACCTTAACATTCCAAGGCTACAGTCCCATGGTCCCTGGGAGGATATCCCAGGAGTGTTAGGGTTTTTCAGATTTTCCCCTCTGAGATTGGGAGTGGGAATTAGGGCTGTGCACTGTCCCCCCGATCTGCTTCGGATCTCGATTCAGACTTTCTCCGACCCACTTCGGATTCAGAATTCAGAGGTCCAAATCACCCCTATCCGCTTTGGATTCGGAATTCGGATCTGAAGCAGTGCACAGCCCTAGTGGGAATCCTGCCTCAGATACTTCATCCCATCCCCTGCTTAAACCTCTGCAGCCCTTACCTCTCCAAAGTCAGAGCTCTGACATCAGAGCGGTAGGAAAGGGGACATGCTGAGGATGTGCCCAGGAGCCTGCCGGGGAGAGGCTACGGATTCACAGCTCTTCTGGCCCCCTAATCTACAGCAGCCTTGCAACTGGCATAGAGCAATTTGCTCTTGGCAGTGCCGGATTTAGGAACAAGCTAAGTAAGCCACGGTTTAAGGATTCATATTATAAGGGGGGCTCTAAATGTGTTAGGGATAACTAACACATTTAGAGTTAGTTATCTAACTCTAAATTATAATGCATTATTATAATTGAAATCACTTTGACTTTGGATTCCTCGGAGGGCCTGACATCTGAGCTCTCTGCAGCATGGTAGGATCGCTCTGTTTAGGGCACAATCCTATGCTTGTTTAGACAGAAAGTTGGGTGTGACTAGGGTGACCGTATGAAAAGGAGGACAGGGCTTCTGTATCTTTAACAGTTACACAGAAAAGGGGATTTCAGCAAGTGTCATTTGTATGCATGAAGCACCTGGTGAAATTCCCTCTTCATCTCAACAGTTAAAGCTGCAGGAGCCCTGCCCTCTTGACCAGATACAGAGGAGGGCAGGTGCTGTCAGTGCTTTGGATTCCTCAGAGGCTCTGACATCTGAACTCTCCGCAGCATGGCAGGATGATTCTGTTTAGGGTACAATCCTATGCTTGTTTAGACAGAAAAAAGACCTACATCTCCCAGCATTCTCCAGACAGCCATGCTAGCTGGGGCGTGCTGAGGTGTGTAGGGCATTTTCCTGTCTAAACATGCATAGGATTGCACCCTTAAGTGATTGTTTCAGGGTTTTGTTTTGTTTTTGAGTGAATTCATAGAGTGATCCCAGACTAAGAGTGCAATCTTATGCATATTTAAGCAGAAGAAAATCCTACAACTCTCTGTAGGCGGACCTCTCTGTAGGCACCAGAGAGGTCCGCCTGGCGCCTACACTGTACTCCTTTCGTCGCCAGCTGAAGTACTTTTTATTCTCTCAGTATTTTAACACTTAATTTTAACTTAAATTTAATTTTTACTATTCTAACTTTGTATTTTAATCTTATATCAATTTTGCTGCGTCGTTTTATCCTGGTTGTGCTTTTTATACTGTATTTTTTGTATTTGTGCTTTTAACCTGTTGGTTGTTTTATTATGGTTTTAATTTTTTGTGAACCGCTCAGAGAGCTTCGGCTATTGGGCGGCATAAAAATGTAATAAATAAATAAACAAACAAACAAACTCCCAGCATTCCCCAGCCAACCATGGCTAATTGGGGGATGCTGGGAGCTGTAGGGCTTCTTTGTTGTTGTCTAAACGTATCTAGGATTGCACCAAACATTACTTTTCAGCTTTTGCTCAGCTCCTTGGGGAAAGGCTGCAGATTCCGGTTTTTGCACGTCTGGTTCAACAGCTGCTATGAAAGTGCCATCTACAGGCTAAACCTGGAACTCGAACCCAAGTCTGTGAATGGATTATCTGAAGTATTGAAGGTAATAACTCAGGCTCACATGTTTTTCTAGCTAATATCTCTTTGGGGGTAGGTGAGTTGTGTGTGGTGGTAGTGCATAGAATACTTTACTGTAAAAGCAGTCACTTGCTTTTTCTTCTTCTTCCTGCTTTTAATTTTTTAAAAGCTACCTGTGCGTGTTGCTGCAGTTTTCCTCCATCTCCACATTTAAAACTAAAACCTCAGCTTTGAAGCTGACTGCCTCCAGGTTTCCCTGCTCCGAACACACTCCAAACATGATTCTAAATTTACCACTTGCAAATGGGATGGTGAATGTGGAGGGAGGAAGCATTTTGTCTCAGTCCTGTCATAAAACAGTCAAGTATTACAAGCAGGGTAAGTTCATATTCTGCAGGGCCAGCCATACCATTAGGTAGAATGAGGCAGGTGCCTCAGGTGGCCGATACTGTAGAGTGTGCATGTTGGAGATATGTTGAAGGACAGAGCATGTCTTTATAAAACATATTTTTTAAAAAAATGCATCTTGAGCCAGGAGCAGTTGTGTGGAGAGAGGAGAAGGGGTCTTCATCCCCACCGCTACCTTTTTTTCTGCAAAAAATCACGCACTCCACCTTTTCTCTCCACAGAAGAATGCACATCCAAATGTGGATGTTGCCTATCATTTCAATGCATCCCCATCCACATTCTGCCTCAGGATGAGGTAGGGTTGGTCTAGTTGTCTTGTCAATGTGAATGCGTTTCTTCTTTCTGAAACATGGTGTGTATTTGGAGACATTTTCATCCCTTGAAAAATATCCCCCGCCCCGTATGCACACACATGGACTATTTCAGCTCAACACTAGGGCAGACTAGTTATCTTTTATCCTAAGCGCTCTTCTAGATGTCATTTCCACTGAAATGGTAGACACCTAAACTAAAGCTTTAGAATGTAATCAATAAGAATGCTTTAGAGTAAGTGCCCTGAGGATTGCCATAATCTTTTCTCTATAATGAAAAACAGGAAATGGGAATCGATTTTCTATTTGAGGGAGCATTACTGAATACAAAAGATATCACTCTTCTACATAGATCCATTCTCTTTTACCATTTATTTCTCTCACAGGTTCCAGAATTAAATTCTCCAAACCAACCGTGAAATAAAGATTTAGTGATCCGTCTGGCAGGGGGACAGAATGAGAGAGAGAGAGAGTTGGATTAATGGAGCTTGTACAGTTGCTCAAGTATACCTTTGACATATTTTTATTACTGATGATATTACTTATCTCCCCCCCCCCTTCCTTTGGCTAGAAACTGAAACAAAAGTTCTGTCATCTCTCATAAGGTCACAGAGAAACTGACTTGCATCATTGCCACCACACTGAGTTAGAGCAATGGGACGCCTCCCACTTCCCCCAGCAACTCACCTAGTCTACCAGTCCAGGAGTGGAGGTTGTTCATAGTTGGACCATAAAGAGGGTTGGCCCAAGGCAAGGGTGCAATGGGTACTGGGTCTTAGTGAGTCCCCAAAGATCACCCTGAGAATCTAGACTTCCAAGGTGGGTGGGTCAGTGGGTGAGAGGAACCAGGTAGAGAAGTACATTCAGTCCCCTAGTTCCTATGATGTCTGATCCAGGGTACCACTTCAGCCTGCTACTTCTGCTACCTTTCTGACCCAGGCCAAATAGGATTCCTCCTGCTATGGGCTCTAGGGATCTCAACGCCACTGGAGACTTTTCACCCTATGGCAGGGATGGGAACTTTGTGGCCATCCAGGTGTCTTGGCCTACAACTCCCATAAGCCCTAGCCAGCCAGCATAGCCTATGATGAGGGATGATGGAAGTTTTAGAACAAAACATCTGGGGGGTCACTAGTTGCCCGTCCCTGCCCTATCAGCTAGTGAGATGTAGAGATAAGTGTGTAGGGATTGTGCTATTGGCATTGTACACCTCAGGGCTGGATTCCTATTTGTGAAAGTGAAAGAAAAAGCTTGCCCCCTTTTATATTTGCAATATTCCACTATACCACAGTGCCACCTAAGGTTATGTAGTGGGAAAGCAGTAAAGGAAACAATCTTCCTGTAATGCTCGGATTTGAATTCTTTGACGAAACTGAAAGCAGATACAGTGCATTAAGAGCCTCATGTAGAAAAGTCCAGGATTGTATTCCTAACACACATATTGGAAGAGCAGTAAAGGCTGCACACTGTTCTTGTAGCTGGGGCTCCTGAACTTTCTTTAATATGCCAGAACAATGAGGAATGCACACACCTAGTCCTGCTCAGCTTGAATTTTTAGAGCTCGGCCAAAATCCCTTCCCCTAATTTTGCAGACCCTTTTGGGGTGGATTTCAGTGATTTGTGGATGTGATTTTTTGGGGTCAAGGGTGCTCAACTGAGGTCTCTCACACATTGGATGGCAACTACTATTTTAAGTTTCCCAGAATTCCTCATACCAAAGAGCATTCTGCGAAAAAATGACAGCCTGCAATTTCCCCACCCCCACCCCAGAATGCCCTTTGTAACAGGGAATTTTGGGGAAAAGGAAATGATAGGCATCAATCAACTGGGTATACAAGGGAGCTTGCCCTTGTGGCCTCAAATGCAAAAAGTGGGACAACGCCCCCCAACACACACACAGAGCTTCTTCAGATGATTGTTTTATCACACACTCGTGAATGGCCACTCGTGGATCTTCGCAGGTCATTTTGACGATGCAGTGATCCTCCCCCCACATCCCCTGGTCTGTTTCCCGGTTTTAGGGTTGTGAATTTATTCACAGAAAAACCTCTTTTTTTCAAAATAAGAATGGGTCTGTTCAGAAGACACATTAAACCATGGCTTTAACCATGGCCATGGTGGTTAAGCGAGAAAGCCAGGCCATGTTCAGAAGAAACCTTAAACCATGGCTTTAACCACAATGCGTAAGGCAAAGAGCCTTATTCACCATGGTTAAAGCTGTGGTTTAAGGTATCCTCTGAACATGGCCCGGCTTTCTGGCTGAACCACTGTTATTAAAGCCGTGGTTTAAGGTGCCTTCTGAATAGGGCCAATGTCTTTTCTGCTGTATGCAGGAAAATTGTGCTATAAAATGCCCAGTAGAGGGCGCTGTTCCCATTTATCTGTATGGGCCACGTGGTCTCTCCCCTGTGTAATTTCATCTCGTTCCCAATACGGAAGAAAGCAGGAAGCAAGAGCAAAGACACAGTAAGGAAATGTGATTTCCCCAAGGAAATGTGATTTCCCCGTCTGAAGATGCTCGCACACACAATTTGGGCCAAACCTCAAACACTTTGAAACTTCAGCCCAGCCCTAGAATAAATATCTCAAAGCGGAGACAATAAATAAAATAAATGCTCCCTAGACCCTTTGAGCATTACAGCTTCATTTGGAGCCCCTTCATCTGCATTGATGAATGAGATGGAGTATACATGCCCCTGGAAGTGACAGCAGTGGCTTCATTCCATATGTATGTAGATGTATGTTGGGAGTGGGTCAGGAAAGAATGGGTTTGTCTTAAAGGAGCTATCAACTGGAGTAAATAGCCCCACTGAACTCAGTGGTGCTTCCAGGTCAAGTGAAGCTTTTCTGTGTCATTGATCTCAATGGAGCTTAAGCATGCCCAACTTTCTCCAGATTATATCCAAAATCAATGGCCCCAATCTAACTAAATTTAGCCACATTAAGCCTCACATTACTTTCAATGAGACCTCTGCATAATTAACTTTAGTTGGTGCAGAGTCAATTTATATCCAATAGAACTTAACTAGCTAAAGTGATTTCCTGAATCAATTTTGAAATCGGAAACATAGACTTGACCTTGTCCAAAAGTGTGAATCATACTTGGAAACCACAAAACAGATTTGAGAGATCAGAATAAAGATTTATTTAAGGATCTGTATATTAAGGTCTGTCCTGAACTACTGATGAATCCAAACTCAAGACACTTTGAATGCTCCAGTCGCTGTATTTTTCGACTCACATGAAATGCTAAGGTGAGATTCAATATTCTCACATATTTGACTTGTCTGACTGCTCTCATCTTCTCCAACCTCCTCGTCTTCTGAGGAAATGTTCCTTTCTGGGCTCATAGCTGAAATGGTGGCCATGCAACTGGGACTTGCTGATACCATGCTGCATTCATTATCTCCTGTAGATGGTTGCAATTCTGATGTTTCTTTCTCTCTCTTGCCTGCAGCAGCTGCAGCAGCTGCTGCTGCTTTTTTCTCCTCCTGGCGCATGTCTTGATACACTTGATGCATGATAAACTGTGTTGTGTTCCTTGGGGCACGCATTCCTGGTGCTCTCCATCCACACAGATTCATGGGGCGCAGTCGTCCCTTTACGGCTGCATGCATAAAAGCCAGCAAACGCTGTCTCCTGAAGAAACGCTTCCGACTACAGTAGTGACGGTGGCTTTGACAGATCCTGCAGAATCTGGAGTTCCAGGGATGACCTGCAGTACGGCAAGACTTGGTTTGCTTCTTCTTGTGTGACCTTGTTCTCTTCCAGTAGCCTTCCTTTTTCTTCCATGGTCTACCGTTCCTAGATAACCTTGTGTTCTTCCCTTCTGAAGAGGGATGGACATTGCGCTGCCCTTTGGTGTTATAATGGCTTTGGTGAGACACTCCTGGATTCTTTCCCCCAACATTTAGGACCCTCCCTGTCATCACAGGCCATTGATTGTTGTACCCTTGTTGCACAGACAACTGCTGGTAACACCGGCGTCCCTGCCTCCACATCTTACTCTCTTCCAAAAAAAGACCTCTCTAATTGCTCTCTTCCTAGGGGTTTCAGCTTCCACAGTGTCTGCTGTGTAGCCTATGTGTTGTTCTGCTTGCTCCTGCTGCCCTTAATCAGCTGGGCGCCCACTCTCAATTTTCGAACGGCTTTTCTCCTGGTCTTTTTCTGTTGCTCCCTCCTCCTTTGTGGCCCTAGTGCCTGTTCCCTGATACTGCTTGTAATACAATGGGACCCTAGTGTGAGATGCTGCTTGAACCCAGATTCAATACGCCATGAGTGTCGTACCACTAGGGGTTGTGACTGCCTTTTCTCTTGGGATCACTTTGAATAAAGCATCCCCATCACCCTGGGCAACAGGGAACCAATCATAAAGCAATGGGCGGGGCTGTAACTGGACATTCCACTAGCTTTTAAATGCTGAGTGGGGCTGTGCTAGGTGTTCTTTTGTGAAAGACTTTGTGGAATCAAAGGCCTTAGGCTCCAGGGCAACTGACACCATACACCTGCTATAGTAGTCATCTCAGCATATGTGTTTTTGCCAGAAATAGCTGGAGCCAAATGCTATTCTCAGATGCCCCAACACAGTGTAACAATAATGATGTACACTTACCTTTGCCATATGCCTCTATAGTTTCAATGCAAGCTGTGACCAAGAACTAAGTAATGAGGCCATGATACCTAGGCTCTCCAGGCCAACGGTCCTCCTTAGCCTTGCTGGTTAAAGCCTTCTTCACTGTGGTTAAAGCGATGATTTAAGGTGTCTTCTGAACACGGCCTGGCTTTCTGGCTTGGCTTAACCACTGTGGTTAAAGCCATGGTTTATCTTCTGAACAGGGCCATTATGACTTTCAAAACACTTCCTAAATGTAGTTGAGCATTATGAATTTTAGTTTTCAGAATGGGAAAGCTGAAGAACAAACCCATCTAGTGGTTTTCCTTTCCAAATCACACATATATGACTGATATATGTATGTGGTTGGCCAACAGTAAAAGTGCTTACATCTACTGGATGTAACATTTAGCATTTTCTATTTTGTGTAGCATGTCTCTTTGTTCCCCAAAATGTCTAAACACCTTCTTCATTTATGGCTAGAAAACCTGTTCCTTACAAATGTTGTGTCTGGCCATAAACAAGGTTTTATTTTGAATTGACGGAGCACATTCTACAGTGGCTTTCCCCTCCCTGGTGCCCTCCAGATCTGTTGGACTGCAACTTTTACCATTTCCAGCCAGCACGTATATAATTTATTTAATATATATGATCTTTTAAGCACAATCCTATACATGTCTACCTAGAAGTAAGTGACATTGAATATACTATCCTTAAAGCACAATCCTTAGGAGTACTGTAAGGGCCCAGGAAAGTACGTATAGGATTGTGCTGTTAATGTACAAAACATACTCTATGCTCTAGACACCTGGTCACTAGGGGCAGGTAGCAGATTTAGCCACCTGGGACACTGGGGGTTGGTGACGTTGCCCATCTGCAAGCAGGGCCCACCACCAGTTCTGATCCATGAGCATCCAGGCCTGCTGGTTCCATTGTGCAAGTAGTGTCCACTGCTTGTACAATGGAGATTTAGCACTAAATTGGCCATGGAGTTCCCCACCCGAGAAACGAGCATTTGGAGTTGGCTTCAGAAGCACTAAAGCCCTGTTGCACAACTGGTGGGGTGCTGCTTGTACAACTGAATTGGTGGGGCTAGCCGCTTGCAGGCTGTCACCATTGGATACTCCCTGGGTCTTCCCAAACAGTTTATTTGAGTGTTCCCTTTTATTTTCTCAGATAAAAATGAAAGGTTGCCATTCACTCCAATGAGAAAAAGCCAAATACTCTTTTGCATCTGGTCTCCTGGCTAAATTCCATTTTACATCTTGGTAAGAGACATGTATGTACCATTCCAAACTATGCTTGAATGTAAGCTTCAAAAACCTGGCAATTAAACAAAATCAAAGCTCTAGTATCATCCTGTATTGATACTTATCATCAAGGCTGAAAAGAATGACCATTGGACAATATACAATGAATTCTCGTTTTTCATTCTCTTTCAGTACATGAACTGTCACATAGTTGGATACAAGCAGCTATTTCTACCTTGTCTAGTTTTATGCTTCAGACAGTTTAGTGAAGCTAAAGGGCATGAAAGTTCTGTCACATTGATAGAGCTAGACTTTCAGTCAGAATCAAGTTTGCACTGTTAGCTTATCAAGCCTGCTTTTAAAAGCACACACACAGGCACACATAATTATTAAATAATAAGGTATTAATATTTAAATATAAGGTTTTGGCAAGATATTTTATCATATCTCAACACATGATGGCAGTAGTATTCTGTAAAATTCTGAAATAAATGGGAGTATCAACAGTCTAAGCACTCTATATTATTTTTATAACAATTTCCAGGTGAGTTTGGCTGAACTCTCAAGTCTTGCTGTCTTTAACCCCTCTCTAGTGATGTGCAAATCAAATTAGAGTTTGTTGAGCTTCTAATTTTCCACTGCCAAACTTGTTCTGAGTTGGGTTCACATCAGATTGTGATCCTGTCCTTTTTCCCTGCATGGAAATCCGTAAGTATTTCTGTATGTATTCCTCAAATTCTAGACATTATTTGTCCACATTTCTTAAGTGTATACATTTTAATACACCTTTATTTCCACTAAGAAAATTGCTTTTGTGCACATTTTCAAATCTATGCATTGTGTGCACATTTCATACGTATGGTTTGGGGTGGGGGGCGTTAGGCGTCTCTCCTCCCAGAAACTCATTCCAAGCCTAGGAAAAGTACAGATTTTATCAGCGAGATGCATGCTGGGGGATGTCTACACAGCGTTCCGAAGGCGCCCCAAAGCCCCTTGAGGGCGCCCTGAAAACGCTCGTGTAGTACGTACCTTAATCGTCCCCAGAAGAGGCGGAGGAGGAGGAGGCGTGCTTCGGCGGTGCAGACTGCGGGCGGGCTGCTCCAGGCTCCGTTTCCCTTTAGCCAGCAGGCCCTGCGAGAGCTCCCAGCAGCGGGGTGGGGTCGTGGGAGGGAAGAGAGCCGATGGGCGAGGAAAGGGGCGGCAGCGGCCCCTGGGTCGTGGGAGGTGCCCTCCCCTTTCCTCGCCTGTCCGCTCTCTTCCCTCCCACGACCCAGCCCCGCTGCTGGGAGCTCTCGCAGGGCCTGCTGGCTAAAGGGAAACGGAGCCTGGAGCAGCCCGCCCGCAGTCTGCGCAACCGAAGCACACCTCCTCCTCTGCCTCTTCTGGGGACGATTAAGGTATGTACTACACAAGCGTTTTTGGGGCGCCCTCAAGGGGCTTCGGGGCACCTTCGGAACGCTGTGTAGACGTGGCCCTGTTCTGAGTTTAATCTAGGGAGGTGCAGATTGGGTATTCTCACATTAATATAAATCCAACAGATTACTCACCTGTCCCTCCCCATCTCCCACCATTTGCCCAAATTAGGACAAATTTGTTACTGCAGTGACTAAAAGGGCAGAATAAAGCAACGCCTAAGAATGGAAACATGTGCTCATGTATCAGCCGAAGGGCCAACGCACATTACTTTAAAGACATAGCTAGCAACTACATCTTACTTTCTTTTTTACTCTAGAGTAAATGCAGGATCCCAATCCAAATCAAGATCTTATTATGGGGTGTAGGGGGCCTTTCACCCATTCCCCTCTCAGTGTCGTTGCTTCCCACTTACAAGATATATTGCAAACTAGTGTTTCATTTGCTTTAATTAATCACTATTTGGCAGTATAAACAGCAGGCATGGAGAGCCCATTCCAGATCGGGAGCACATCAGCAGCCCTCTCTAGGGTGGCCATATGAAAAGGAGGACAGGGCTCCTGTATCTTTTAACAGATGTATAGAAAACAGAATTTCAGCAGGAGCCCTACCCGTGACCAGATACAAAAGAGGGCAGGGCTCCTGCAGCTTTAACTGTTGTGATGAAGAGGGAATTTCACTAGGTGCTTCATGCATACAAATGACACCTGCTGAAATTCCCTTTTCTATACAACTGCAAAAGATACAGGAGCCCAGTCCTCCTTTTCATATGGTCACCCTATGTATTCATTCTTTCTGTGCATTTTAAGCACATGCGTTTTATATTGCAGAACTACTGACTGAGTGATGGGTCAGCATACATTTGTTGATGCTCATTTAAACATATCTTAAGAAATAGTGCTTTATAGTTTTAATGTTTTCCTGCATGAAATTATTAAAAGATATGGACAACAACATTCTATACAATTTCAACAGTATACTTGGCATTGCTGTTCACTTATTTCCATAGTATCAGGAAATGTTCAACATTTTTTGAACCAGACCATTTTTACAGAAGTGTTTCATTCTTGCTCTGATAGATGGTGAGCGTACAGTGATATAAGAAGTAGAGTTTTTGTTTCCTTGCTGTTATCTAGTCCAACAATTATTACAAAAAACACTGCACATACTCAGGGTACATTTATTTATTGTATAAGTACAGTTTCCATAGTTCCTTTCTAGTGCAATGTAATGTTCAATATTTTACAAAAGACTATTTATTTTTAATATTAATATTTCAGCTAATAACCTGATCTGGCATCTGGTTGACATCTGTGGGAAGCAGGATGCTGGACTATATGAACCTTTGCTCTCATCTAGCAGGGCTCTTATGTTCTTCTAAAAAAAGATATAGGAAAGGCTTGCATGTATCAGGAATATAGAATATCATAAAAAATAAGATAGGAAGAATCATTTACTATTTACATACAATTCGTATAGTGCTTGTTACAATTTTAATGCAGTTAATATTATGAACTAGCAATCATTAACATCCAGCTTCTCCAGTGTTTCTTTTTATCACTTCCCCTTCCACCATAGTCAAATCAACTGCTCTGGCTTGGTTACAATACCATAGAAACAAGGCATACTTCAATAGAGAATTCAGCATTCCATTCCACTGGTTGTGGCTATTTACTCATTATTTTTACTTTAATGAAATCATAGTCTAATGTTTTAAACTTTTGAAATAGTATGCACTATGCTTTTGAAGGCAATTATGTGCTTACTTGCAAAAGGAAATACATGATATTTTGATCATCGCCCAACCTTAAAAAAGGCTGCCAACAGGCAAACGGGGTAGACACATATAAGCATATGGGGTGTTGCTCAAATTAATAGGATTGCCATCTAGCCTGATGTCTTCGAGAGATTTACGGATATAAGAATAATCTTTCATTTTGCAGAAAGTATCTTCATGCATTTCTTGTATATTGTTGTTCTAAAAAGAAAACAGAGACATCTATGAGAATTTATGATAGTCAATATCTGAATTCCTAATAGCATCAGTGACTGCCTTTAGAGCACCATAACAAACAAAAAGATGGCAGTCCTTTCACAAAGATGCTGTTAGGGAAAAGGTTAATACCCTATATTCATGCAGTGCATACGCATGATCACTTAGGGAAACAAACAGGAAGAACAGCATCACAGGCACATATCCTTGTCTTTATGCATGTGAAGACACACACAAAAAAGTATTAAGAGGTAAAGCACACACATTCACTTGTACACCTGGGAGATCAAACCAGTACGAAAAAGCTATCTTCAAAGTCAACCGGGACAAATCATACGAAGCCCATGGGTTCAAATGTATTCTGCACTGCTTGACAATACTGTAAAAAGATTCCATGCTGAGCTGGGAGGCTTAACAAAAAGATGTGAATTATGAAAGTAGATATGTCCCTAGAATTTAGAGGAAGCTCCCTGAGAAGTCCCTATGAAAGTTGAATCCCCCATGTTGTCATGTTCAATATTCAGTTGTCATTATGAAAGGTTTGTCTGGGCACTGAGAGACAAATCCATCCTTCATTTGCTCACCTTCCATCTGTCTTTCTAACTCCATTGCCTTCACAGGAGATCGACATTTTCCTATACAAAGGAGCCACTGACCAGATTCTAGAAATCCACTGTCATCTCAGATGGTATTTTCATTATTGTATGATACCAGAGAGGGATAGGGGACGTTGACCCATCCTCAGCTTTAATCTATCCTTGATTTTCATAGTATAAACTTCTTCATAAGATCAAGCATGCTTGATCTTATGAAAAAGTTCAGCAATGGTCACGGCCATCAATGAAGGCTGCCTTTTTGTACCACTGAGAAATTCCCTTATTCCACGCAGAGAGAGGCAAAGAGTAATTCCTTCTGCCTCTCTCTGCACAAAGAAATACCTTTTCTCAATGAAGAGAGAGGCAGGAATGATCACTCCATACTTCGCTAGGCATGGAGTAAAAATAGAAGAACTTCAGGGAAAGAGAGAAGCTTTATGAGGGAGGGTCCCCTGATGTCATCTGGCCCCTGGAGAGTCAGCTGGAAAGCAATACATCCCGGGATGCGGATGTAAATATTTCCCCACCCCAGTTCTAGAACTTTGACCAGCGTTCAAAGGACAGGTCTCTTACGCCCACCCCCTCCTCATAAAGCGCATTGTAGAATCAATGCATACTATGCAAAAGTGTGAAGTAAATGCCTTTCTGCTCAGCCCAGGTCTATGACAATTCCTGGGGAATATTTTCTAGAGCTCTCCTGACACAATGCACACCATATACAATCATATAGAGATGGAAAAGTAATGCTTTACAGATTTATAAATATATATATATTCAATAATCTGTAAGCAGAATCACATCTAACTCTAGAAGATTCTCACTATGTGAAAAACAGGATATTTCTGCATTTATTTAGTTAAAACAAACTTAAATGCTATATTCTAAACTCTACAGAGGTGACCAAGATTAAATGCTACTGAGGTGAGTCTATGTGCACCTAAGTGATGGATTATGTCCAAGAAATAGAATAACAGAGGTAGATGTTATTTGTTACTCTCAGAGCCCCAGTTTTTGATAAGCAAATCTCCTCATTCCTAACCCAAATCCTCCCTCCATTTTCTCATCCAGTCTCTCCATCTTCTTCAACAACAACAATCTAGAATGTCATACCTGGATTTGAACATGTGACAAGCCATTTACAGTCCCAAATGCGTCTGGACCACAAGTAAATCTACTCTGGGATGCTACTGTTATGTCCTCTTCACAGAAAACATTGTATCTAGAATCTAGATTTTATTGGTAATTGTAGCCCACCTGCAGATGAAGCGATTGGAGACTTTCAGGGAGTGGAAGCGGGATATGATCCAAGTTGTTATCAGTGATATAAAGATGGTGCAAGTCAAACATATCCTAAAGAAAACAAAAATATTTCCAAAAATATAGAAGTTATTTCCTTTGTCCTCCCTTGGAGTTAAAACAAGAGGCTTTTTCCCCATTTAAAAATCCCCTAAATACAGATGATTTTTATTAAATAGGCCAAGCAGATTCCCCTTTATGCCACTCTACCTCTATTGGGACCCCTAGTTATAAAAAGGGAGTTCCTCTTCTTGCCTCTTCAAAAAGCCTTCAGTACTCTCCAGGCCAGGGGGCAGAGTTTGGGGAAGAGAGTGGTTGGGGTCTGCAGAAGGAAAAGCCTTTTTCTGGTTAAGAATTGGGTTGATCTAAACTTATACTTTAGATCAGCTAAGATGATAGGCTTTTACCATTTTCATACTGTAGAGTAGTTATCAGTTATCAACTAGTGCTGGTTGGCAATGTATTCAATTACAGCATCCTTTGGTGTCTATATACAACAGGCCATCAGTGATGGGTGCTTTGACATCTCCTATGCTATTGAAGGAATTAATTGGCTATTTTAGAGAAAGCTAAGCCTACAACAGTTGGTTAAAACTCCTTTTGCAATGTAATAAAGTGGATGTTCAGTATGTTAGAGAGGAATGGAATAGGGAACTGGAATCTCTGTACAGCCTTATCAATGTAAAGTGTCCTTAGCTTCCACATGTACTATTTCTGTACAACGTAAAGTGTCAAAAATGTTATTTGTTCGTTGTTGTTTTTTAAATCAGTGATGTTTTGAACCATGTTTTTATTCTCATTATTCTTATGTTCTTGCTATTGGTGTTATTGTTTTTATTCCCCACTTATAATTACAAATTATTATTATTGGGTTGTTGTTGTTTTTAAAAAAGAAGATAACCTATACTATCAGGATGAGAGGGAGTGCAACATTCTAGGTTGCAGATCCTTTGGTAAATTAAATAAAGTTACTGCCCTTCGTTATCATCTCTTATCTTTATTTTGGGTTATGGAACAATATGAGTTATAAAAAAAGATATAAGAGCAGGCTTAGGCTCTTTATGTTATAGCACTTGCTGGCATTTGAGACACTTTAGCAGAATCAAAGAAGATATTTTATAGCAATGTTTATATTTCTTTTCTCTTTTATCTAGGATTTTAATTCTCCAGGTGTAAATAATTAATTTTATTGTATTCAAGGCCAGCCCAATACATTTTTGGTATGTGAAGCAGCAAATCTGTATGCATGTGCATGCACACATATGAGCACGTACAGTCAAATTTGTACAAACCTGTACACTTTCCTGCACAAGCTGCATTGAAATTAACAGGAGCTGCATAAAACTACTAGAGAGCTTTTTAGGAGAGTGTGGTTCACATCTGCCTAACTTTGATTCTTTTGCCCTCAATATTACACACAGTCCACTGCTTGGAGGATCCTCACAGGAATGCTACCTCCATTTCTTATTATGTATATTGGAAACCATTTTTCAAATGGGGGAATTTTTCAAAACAGTAAGCAATCAAACTCAAAATTTACTTTGAAAGCTTCTTGTTTTATTCCTTTGCGACCAAGTCTGTTGTTACTAATATCAATGAATATCAAAGTTGGTGGTAATTCGGGAAGCTGCCTTATCTTGTTATCTCGAAGTATCAGCTCCTGAAGTTGTGGTAATTTCCTGAAGGCATCTTCATCGATTTCAGATATGAAGTTTGAAGTCAAGTCAATCCTTTTTAAGTTGCCTAGCCAGAAAAAATTAAGCAGGGGAACATTTAGAGCATTCTTAGAATACATTTCTGTCTGCTTTGAAAATCAACACTGGGAAAAAAAACTATTGCCATTTTTTTGGGGAACAGAAATAGTTCTAAATTATAGTTCTATTATTAAATACATTATTATTTATCTTCAGTCTAAAAGACACAAGTTACCTTGTGCTTAACATTCAATATGGGTGAATAAATACATCATATGCAATAACGTGGTAACTAATATTATGAGCATAGTTGTCCATACTTAAGTTAGCAAAGTCATCCCTGTTGACTTTTTTGATTCTGTTGTAGCGGGAATAGAAATGGGTGGTTTGCTTGGGCAAGGGTGGGAGAGCTTCAAGTTCACGGTCATCGCAGTACACAGAGGTACCCAGACAAGTACACAGGAGACAAGTTGGGAGTCCTAAAACATGAAATGGAAAACAATTTACTAAGGGGCAAAAAAGTATTCACCTCTAAACTGAAGTAATCCAGATCATGGGCATGTTCAGAGAAGCATAACAGCTCAACCTTTTACTGTCAACTTTACATTTTTGCAAATGCATGAATGTGCACACATGTGCAGCCTACAGAGCTGCATCATCAGAAACTGCTTTACTGACCCATTTGGAAATTTTAAAAGCTTTGGTTTACATTATTCTGTTGTAATAGATTAATTTCAAAACCAGAACGTTTCACTAGCATAGGGTTAATGAAGAAGATAGAGATTATCTTTGTTGAATATAGATTCAAACCCAAAGTTCCATGTGCACTTCAACACACAGTTCCATATACACACAGAGTGATCTGTGTAGCTCCCTAATTTGCCTCAGTGTCAATGGAGCTCTGAGCACACCAATGGGAGTACTAAAGACAATGTATGGGCTAATGGGTGCAGTCTCCTTGTAAGTAAGAATCTGTGAAACCTTCCCTTTATTTCCATAGATATTGCCCACAGTGCTCTGATGATGGGTGTGGGTGTGTGGGGAATCTGTGCTCCAATTCCCTCACTTCTCCCCTTGCAGCTGGTGTGAAGAGAACTGTGCACAGCCTTTTCCATTTTGTAAAATTGACTTCGCTGCACAACCACTTGCCACTTGTTTCTTGTGGATCAGGTACAACTGCTCATAAAACTGTTATTTTATCTTAGATACTTATTTGCAGCAGCAAATAGCCAATATTTGTTTTGAAAATACAAAACTGCAAATATTCTCTCTTTGTATCTCTAGAAAGTTTCTGGATTGTGCTATTAGTGTTTAGGAATGTAGTGGGTAGAATTTCCAAAACAAAGGGTTTCTAACAACACAATCCTATACATTTCTACTCAGAAGTAATTCCCATTGAGTTCAATAGGTTTACTACCAGGTACATGGGTATAGGATTGTAGCCTTACAGTACAATCCTATGCATGTATACTCAGAAGTAAACCCTGTTGACATACTTCCATATAGGATTGCAGCCTAAGTTGTTTATAGCATTGTATCTTTTATTTTTATGATTTGAGTATAGTCACTTATCAGTCATTCTTAATCCACTACATCTATATAAGTAATTTAATTATTTAGTATCTTCTGCGCTAGACTAATTAATATGGGAATAAAGACACAATATGGTTGTTCAAAATAAATAACTTTGAAAGTGTAATAAAATTAAGTAGTCTTTCCTCTTTATTAGATTGCTTGGAACATATAAATTGCTGATCAATTAATCAAATGATCAATACTCAGTATATCTGTTGCCTTTTATAAGGAAGATTCTTATGAGTAATGAAACTTTTTGTCTGTAATAGATTCCACTGGTCATAGGTATGATGACCTTTTCAGATTGTATTGTACATAGAAAATCTGTGTGTGCTCCCTTTAAAATTTAATAAAGCTGTTTAGATTTAGTTTGGTAACCAGCATGCTTTTTTTATATTTGAGGAAATTGATTTTTTTTCATTGAGACCTCAATTTCCTTAGAATTGTTTTTAATTAGCATTTCTGATGCAGAACAGTGACATCAAGAAAGGTTTCAATCATCCCTTGAGCTAAAGCTGCTTGAAAGCTGTGGATTATTAAACAAAACATCCAACTACTGCTGAACGTATGTAAGAAAAAGATCTGAAGCATTTCATCCAATTTATGAAAGACTTTTAGCAACAGGTGTACAGATATAATTAGGAAGAGCTCTCCCTTTTCACATTGCCTTAGGAACCACAATTTAGGATAACAGTAATATCTCTAAATAATAAATTTGAAAATGATTTCTCTCCCCGCCCCCCTAGTCTGCATTGGATATTTTGAAATGAGATTAGGACGGAATTGAGAAACATCATGCACATTTATGGAAAATGTAGTGCTGTAAAAAGTTCCCTTTTTATATATTCAATTTTGGATTATACTGTTGTGGCCTAAGTCTTATATGGGAGTAATCCTGTGGCCCCTAGAAAGGGCCTTGGGGACCAAAGGATATTTTGGATTCCTGGATCCGAGGGAAGGGGAAGTGAATAACTCAACCACCAAATTTGAAGTCTCCGCTTCCACATAAACCTCTGCTCCTATCCTTCTGAAGCTTTGCAGTTTTCTTACTTAGGGCAACCTTTATTGTGTCTGTCATTTTCAGAAGAATATTCTACAGGGAACATGGGGAGATAAGTCTGTCCTATTTTGGAATACTGTCAAAATGTAATGGCTGTTCTTGTAGAGAAATCCCTTTACCTATTCTCCTAAAAGTTGGCAGTTTCAATCTTCTCAAAAGGGGCAAGTAACCCTACACGTTCAAATTTTTTTGCCAAGAAATAAATAGGTTATCAGCATACTTTTTAAAAAACAACAACAACACGGCACCTATTTTTCTGGAGTCTGGCAGGCATAATCCCTTCATGAGGGACTAGTATGCCTGCAAATTTCATCTACTTCTGAAAAAACAGGGGGGGAAATATAGCCTTTTTTTGATTCCCCATGATAATCAATAGGAGGCAGGAGGCATTAGATTTCCGAATCTCGACTTAGGTTTGGTACCCAATTGACAAATGGCCTCCAAATTGGTCTGAGCAGAATTAGTAAGTAATTTATTAATGTTTATGCCATAGACCATTCACATACAAAATAGATACAATATGAAGAAACAACAATATGAAAATACTTCATATAATCGCAAACAGGTCATACATAATAAAAGAATATAATTCAATACAATTAAAAGCATAATTTGAATATAAAATTTGTAATTAGATAAGAGCATCTCCAGCATAGTCAACTGCGATCTCAGCAATAAATCTTGCCCAAATGTTCATTGCTCTCAGGGCAAAAAGCGATACCTTGTGCATTACCCTAGAGCCAGTGTCAGACAGGAGATAGATTCCAAAAATTTAGTTCTTGGTTCAGAATATAAAGAACACAAGAGCAAATAATGAGGCAGATCCTCAATTTCTGGGCCCCCACAAATACACAGATGGAGGGTCAAAGGGGTGCGCTGATATCTGCCATCCGTCACAGCTGTAGGCATAGTTTGAAAATGGAGGGCTGTGAGCAGAATTAGGCTGTTTTCCAAAATGCTGAATTGGGGTCTGAGTTGAATCTTGCAGGCAGTGAACACCTCTACTGAAAAGCAACTGATACATATAGCATTACTGGTTAAAGCCCATGGCATTTTATTAGTGGGATTGGAAGTGTTTTGAGGGGTAGAAAACCTTCCCACCTTCCATTCACCATCACACACGCTTCTTTGCTTTTGCTCCATTCTGAAAGCCCTCACTCCCATTTACCATAACCTTCTTGCTTCTACTTGTCTCTTCCCACTTTTTCTTCCACCCTCCCTGTCCCATTCCCTTATCATCCTTACTGTGCCACTTCGGCTTCCACTTGGATAAGGCAGCAGCAGTGTGGGGCTGCTGACATGATGAATCCAGGCAGTGTGAGAAGCACTGGCTAAAGCATCCCTCCACCAGATCTAGGACCTGGATCTTAAATTGCTTAGATATTGAAAAAGAGGCAATGGCAAGAGCATTCCTGGATAAACCAGACTAGAAACCCAGCATTGTCAAAAATAATGATTTTATCTGCCATAGAAAGTGAATAATTGGTTTTTCTAACAGACAATATGTTTTCTGATATGTTTCATGCTAAAGTGCTCTCCATCAGGTTTAAAGCTTAGCAATATGAGAAATCAATATAATCTGAATTAATGCAAATATTAAAACATGCATTCTTGGTTATATTACCTTTACTTTCATATGAGTTTCATGAGAATAACCTCCCTGCTCTGCCCCTACACCCCAGCTTTGGATTTTGAGGTACTTTAGTAGGTTTGAATTTCAGGAGTTTCAAGAGACATGCTATAAGGTGACACTTCAATGGTGAAGTAACATTGTCTCTTCTGGCAATGTCCAACCCTTTTTTTGGAAATATAGGAGCATTTAGGGGTTCATCAGAGAAACATTTTATCACACACTCGCTACTGCCCACTCACGGTTTTTCGTGCGTCCTTTAGACCGTGCCATTCGCCAAACATGCACCTCCCACTCCTTCTTTCCTTCTTTTCCATCACAAAATGGAGTGCTTTTGATCAGACTTTTTTTGGGAAATGGAATGTGCAGCCTTTTCCTGCTGTGTGCATGAAAAGCGGCACAATAAAAATGGCCCCTGAATGGGCCACTGGTCTTTGTTTAGTTCCTCCTTCCTCTCTGGGAGAGGAAGTAGTGTGGGACAGGAGCAAGGGTGGAGAAGCATCAATGGGGAACCGCAATTTCCTTCCCGTCTGATGATGCTCTTAGCATAAGGAATAAAGTAAAAATGCAGAGGATATGTGAAGTCCTTCCCAGGATAAAGGATGAGTGGAAGTAGGGCTTCAAACCTACTGCAATAAGTGGAAGGCCACATTCATGCTCCCCACCCGCCACAATTTTCTTTTACAAACCTTCATGGGTATGGGGACCAAGAACTCCTGGCCCATGAGGTGAAGAGCCATCAATAAGTTTGGGTGTAGATGCTTCCTCTTCAGGTTCTTCTGGCAATGGTGGGGGTAAATAAATCTCTCGAGTTATGGATGGTAAAACTGTTCCAATCTCTACCTAAAAAGAGAAAAATACACATATATTAAGGGAGAGGGAATAAAGTCCCATGTGGTATCCAATATCAGTAAAAATGTGCCATATATTCAAATGACTTATATGAAGTCAAGGGTCTCTGATGAGGTCGCAGCAAGAATGTGTAAGTAAGACATGCCCTACACCCACGCCTGGCAAAGCCTGGGTGTGGGAAGGCTAATTGCGGGTGGGGGTGGTGAAACGGGATGTGGAAGTCAGCCATCGGCTGCTTCCGTTTGGCGCCACTTGCATTGGGAGAGGACTAAGGAGCTATAAAAGCTGGCTCATCCCTCTCATCTGCCTCTTTCACTGTGTGGCTCCCTCCCCTGTAGGCAGTGTGGGTTCACTGGTCGTCTTTTCGGTAGGCCAAGTAGATTTTTTTTGCTCATAATCTAACTTGGTTATGAGTTTTTTCCCCGCCTACTTCACACTGTAAGACAGGCAGGGTGTGTAATTAGGTTGATTTGGTTCTTCAATTTGGTCACATTTGTTGGGTAGGCGGATAGGAGCAAGCATCTGGGGCGAAGTGTAAATTGGTGAGCATTCACAGGCACCGTTGTGGTGATAGGTAATCCCTGAGGGCCAACCACTGGGAGCCCTGCGGAACCAGCAGGCAGGATAAGGGTTACCTTTGAGGCCAACTCTCCTCAAACCACTCAAGCCCTGCAGCCTGAGGGGGGTTTGGCAGCAGAAGGCCTCCCTACCCCAGGAGGGGGAAGCCCGTCTGGTGGTGAAGGAGCAAGCGCCACTTGACGGGTAGTAATTGCCTCACCCGATCCCAACAATGGCTTCATAAGTGGCCAATAGATGATGCCCGCTTAGGCCTTCCCCCTTTTGCAGATCTTTTAATAAATGTGGCCCACATTTAATCCCACTCTTGTGTCTCGTCTCGTTATTTCTCACCCTTCACTTCTGCAATATGTATTATCTGTATCACATATGGATTTTAATCCGAATCCTTAATCCAAGGGTTAATCCTTAATCCAAGTCACCCATGTTTCTTTGTAACCTGAGCTGAGCAGGAATCTGAATCTGTCATGAGGCTTGAATTCTGAAGAAGTTGGCCAGAAGCTTCCCTCTGAGATTAACCATGACATGTTTCTGACATGTATGAGAGATGTCTTAATTCTATGAACTTTTTCTAATAGAATTTCAACTTGTTCTTATAAATACTGTTATTCTCTATGGTTGAAAAAATTACTCCAAGATCTAAAGAACTTTTCCATGAATTTTGCATGTTTAAATGGGTTTTAGATTTGTGTTCTTCTTGAACGGCAGCTCTCCTTGACACTGTTTTTGAAATGGAGAGGATGTTTTAAAGCAGTTTGCAATATAGTACTATGTACGGGTCTGCTGTTCAACAACAGCAGCCCATTGAGCATGCCTAAATTTGGGGGAGCACCCATAGTAGCTCTTTGGATTTTGTTGTTTATTCGTTCAGTCATTTCTGACTCTTCGTGACTTCATAGACCAGCCCACGCCAGAGCTTTCTGTCGGCCGTTGCCACCCCTAGCTCCCCCAAGGTCAAGTCTGTCACCTCCAGAATATCATCCATCCATCTTGCCCTTGGTCGGCCCCTCTTCCTTTTGCCTTCCACTTTCCCTAGCATCAGCCTCTTCTCCAGGGTATCCTGTCTTCTCATTATGTGGCCAAAGTACTTCAGTTTTGCCTTTAATACCATTCCCTCAAGTGAGCAGTCTGGCTGTATTTCCTGGAGTATGGACTGGTTTGATCTTCTTGCAGTTCAAGGCACTCTCGGAATGCCTTGAATTCAGAAGCATCTATCTTCCTTCGCTCAGCTTTCCTTATGGTCCAGCTCTCGCAGCCATAGGTTACTACAGGGAATACCATTGCTTTAACTATGCGGACCTTTGTTGTCAGTGTGGTGTCTCTGCTCTTAACTATTTAATCAAGATTTGTCATTGCTCTCCTCCCAAGAAGTAAACGTCTTCTGATTTTCTGGCTGCAGTTATCAATCAAGCTGGTTGCCATAATCTTGGTTTTTTTGAGGTTTAACTGCAACCCAGCTTTTGCACTTTCTTCTTTCACCTTTGTCATAAGGCTCCTCAGCTCCTCCTCGCTTTCAGCCATCAAAGTGGTGTCATCTGCATATCTGAGATTGTTAATGTTTCTTCCTGAGATTTTAACTCCAGTCTTGGATTCGTCAAGCCCAGCACATCGCATGATGTGTTCTGCATACAAGTTGAACAGGTAAGGTGAGAGTATACAACCCTGCCGTACTCCTTTCCAAATCTTAAACCAGTCCGTTGTTCTGTGGTCTGTTCTTACCATTGCTACTTGTTCGTTATACAGATTCCTCAGGAGGCAGACAAGATGACTTGGTATCCCCATACCATCAAGAATTTGCCACAGTTTGTTATGATCCACACAGTCAAAGGCTTTAGAATAGTCAATAAAACAGAAATAGATGTTTTTCTGGAACTCCCTGGCTTTCTCCATTTTCCAGCGGATATTGGCAATTTAGTTCCTCTGCCTTTTCTAAACCCAGCTTGTACACCTGGCAATTCTCGCTCCATGAATTGCTAGAGTCTACCTTGCAGGATCTTGAGCATTACCTTGCTGGCATGTGAAATAAGTGCCACTGTCCGATAGTTGGAACATTCTTTAGTGTTTCCCTTTTTGGTATGGGGATATAAGTTGATTTTTTCCAGTCTGATGGCCATTATCTCTTCTGGATAACCTCTGGAATTTTGCATTTAATTGGGCATATCTCCCCCTATCACTGTTGCCTTTTGCTTTCCCTCTTTCTTGGGCTACTTCCAGTGTCTCAGCAGACAGCCATCTTGCCTTCTTGGTTTTCTTTTTCTTTGGGATGTTTTTTGTTGCCACCTCTTGGACAATGTTGCGAACTTCTGTCCATAGTTCTTCTGGGACCCTATCTACTAAATCTAGTCCCTTAAATCTATTCTTCACTTCCACTGCATATTCATTAGGAATATTAGTGAGCTCATATCTAATTGATCTGTGGGTCTTCCCTATTCTCTTTAGTTTGATTCTAAATTGTGCAATAAGAAGTTCGTGATCTGAACTACAGTCAGCTCCAGGTCTTGTTTTTACTGTCTGTATAGATGTCCGCCACCTTTGGCTGCAAAGGATGTAGTCAATCTGATTTCGGTGTCGGCCATCTGGTGAAGTCCATGTATAAAGCCGTCTTTTCGGTTGTTGGAAGAGAGTGTTTGTTATGCATAGTGAGTTGTCCTGGCAGAATTCTATCAGCCTATGTCCCGCTTCATTTTGTTCTCCTAGACCAAGCCTACCTGTAATTCCAGATGTCATTTGACTGCCCACCTTAGCGTTCCAGTCTCCTGTAACAAAAATAACATCTCTTTTTGGTGTATTATCCAGTAAGTGCTGCAGATCCTCATAGAACTGATCTACTTCTGCTTCTTCAGCATCTGTGGTTGCAGCATATATTTGGATCACTGTGATGTTAAATGGCTTACCCTGAATTCGAATTGAGATCATTCTATCATTTTTTGGATTGTATCCAAGCACTGCTTTGGCCACTTTATTATTAATTATGAAGGCTACTCCGTTTCTTCTGTGATCCTCTTGTCCACAGTAGTAGATCTGGTGCTGATCTGATGTGAAGTGGCCCATTCCGGTCCATTTCAGTTCACTGACGCCCAATATATCTATATTTAATCTTGACATCTCACCAATAACCACGTCCAATTTGCCCTGGCTCATAGATCTTACATTCCAGGTTCCTATGGTGTGTTGACCTTTAGAACATCAGATTCGTCGTTCACCACCAGCACCGTCGGCCGCTAGCCGTCCTTTCGGCTTTGAGCTAGCTGCGTCATCACGTCTGGGGCTAGTTGAACTTATCCTCTGTTCCTCCCCAGTAGCATTTTGACCATCTTCCGACCTGGGGGTCCCATCTTCCGATGGTATACCGACATATCTCTGGTTGTACTGATCCATTTAGTTTTCACGGCAAGAATACTGGGGTGGGTTGCCATTACCTTCCCCAGGGATCGTATTTAGTCTGACCTCTCTGCCATGACCTTCCCGTCTTGGGTGTCCCTTCACGGTTTAGCTCATGGCATCCCTGAGGTGCTCAAGCTCCAGCACCACGACAAGGTAACGATCTCCTTTGCTGGAGGCTCTTTGGATTACTAAATAAATATCCAATGCAGACTGGAAAAAAGATGCACAATCCTGTTCTGCCACTAGATGGCACATATGCCCTGGAACACAAGGCTACCAGTTTATTGCCTTTCTGTATCTATCTTAATTGAAAAAACAGTATTGCCATCGTATCCTTTTCTTCCTCATATATACTAGAGAGATTCTTTCTTAGACAAGCTAGATGGGAAGGCTAGCAACAGACCTTATAAAAAAAGTTAGTAAGATACTGCAAAAACTGAGGCTTGTTTTTTCCCCATTTCCCCTCCAAAATATTCTGTATTCTTAAAGCTCCACCACACTAACAGTTTAACAAACTCTTGCCATATCTGGTATCTGGTTTTGTAGCGTGGGACTCACATGACACCATCCCTGTCTTGCACCCATCTCACCTCTTTTCTTCCATTTTGCGTATTATTTTGGTGTTGGGAAAGTCTGGATTATTTTCCCCAAGGTGATTTAATGCACCCTTAAGCCTCCATGTATTGCTGTCCTCTCGCTTTTTCCTTTGTTGGGGGCATGTGCTTTGAATGGAGTCTTGCTGACGAAAGGGGAGGGCAGGGCAGTTCTCCTCCTCTAGCACATAATAATAATAATAATAATAATAATAATAATAATAATAATAATAATAATATCTTACCTGTCCCTGTGAATCGAGGCGGGGAACAACACAGAATACAAAAATATGATAAAATACATAAAACTGATTAAAACATATAAAACTAATGCATTATTAAAATAACAGGCAGACATCTTAAAATTCGACTGGGTAGGCCTGCCGGAAGAGATCAGTCTTTATTGTTTTTTTGTATTCAGAAAGACTATTGAGTTGGCACACTCTGGGAGCGGCAGAAGAGAAGGTCCTCTGGGTAACAGTTGCTAGTCTAGTTCTTGTTAGCTGAAGTAGATTCTTCCCAGAGGACCTGAGTGTATGGGGCGGATTGTATGGGAGAAGGCGATCCTGCAGGTAACCCAGACCCAAACCCTGTAGGCTTTAAAGGTAATAACCAACACTTTATACTTCACCCAGAAACTAATTGGCAGCCAGTGTAATGATTTTAAAGCTGGTGTAATATGGTCACCCCGGGATGTACTGGTGACCAACCTGGCTGCCATATTTTGAACTAGTTGAAGTTTCCGGACTAGGCACAAAGTTAGCCCTATGTAGAGCGCCTTGCAGAAGTCGAGCCTCGAAGTTACCAGCGCATGCACTACCAACTTTAGGTCTTCCAACTCTACGAAGGGACGCAGCTGGTATATCAGCCGAAGCTGATAGTAAGCACTCCTGGCCGTTGCATCTATCTTAGCTGTCATTTGGAGCCACAGATGCAGAAGCACCCCCAAGCTGCAAACACAGTATTTCAGGGGAAGTGTAACCCCATCCAGAACTGGTTGACACACCTCCAAACCCAAGTTGGGGCCTTTGACAGTAAGCACCTCCATCTTGTCTGGATTCAGCTTCAGTTTGTTTTTCCTCATCCAACCCATTACCGCCTCCAAACATTCATTCAGAGGAGACACACTATCCTTAGCTGACGCTGTGTTGAAGGCATAGAAGTATATTTGGGTGTCATCAGCATACTAATAGCACCCTGCCCCATGCCTCCAATGATCTTTCCCAGAGGTTTCGTGTAGATGTTGAACAGCATTGGGGATAGGATGGCACTTTGTGGTACATCATACAATAGCTCCTTCTTTGAGGAGCAGCTATCCCCAAGCATCACCATCTGGAACCTCCCCGAGAGATAGGACCAGAACCACTGAAGCACAGTGCCCCCGATTCCCAGTCCCCTCAGATGATCCAGAAGGATACCATGGTTGATGGTATAGAAAGCTGCTGAGCAGTCCAAAAGCACCAGCAGGGACACACTCCCCCTGTCAATATTCAAGCATAGATCATCCACTCAGTTCCGTATACTGCCCTTAAGCCGGTTTGAAATGGGTCTAGAAACAAATGGACTTGTGCTTAGTCAGTTGAATGGACTTTTTACTGCTCCAACCCCACCCTCATTGCCCGCAGAAATGGAGCCCAGCCGATGAAACATTAAATCAGTAAATTGCTAGACAACGAATCCAGAGTGAGGTGGGGAAGGAACCCATGCCCATCAGAGTACCACAACCAATAAACTGGAGGTGGAAGGAGAAGGGGCAGCGTGGAGTGGAGTGGAGTGGAAGAGCAAACAAGCGAAAGGGAAGTTTCACGGTGCAGTGCAATATCACAAACTCACATAAAAGGGACCATTACCTTGACGCGCTTATGAAATGGAGGTAAAAAACGTGGAAGCAAAGCAGGGAGGAAATAAGTGTGATGGAGCCCTTAATGTATAGAAATAAACTAAGGAATGTGTCTATGGAAGCAATCCTATGCCCTGAAATGACATCTGGGAATGCATAGGACTGTTCGGTTTCCTGGCTCCAAGCGCATAGACAGGGCTCTGAGTTGGGAGCCAGGGAACCATTCTTCCTGCTCCTCCCCTCTCCCTAGTAGCCTGCGTGAAGAGAACCATTTGCAAAACAAAGCATGGAGATAGGGAAAAGGAGGCATTCCCAGGGGTGCGGAGGGGAGAAGTCTGGGAACATGGGGCTACGAGGTTTCCCCAACCATCCCCAGCTTCCTTCCCTCCCCATCCCTGAAGCCTCTGCTAGACAGATGAAACTGCATATCTAGCTAAAACGCAAAATAGTTAAAGCTGCAAGAGCCCTGCCCTCTTTTGTACCTGGTCACTCTAGCTATACCTCTACTACATATTGCCAACTCATGTGTGCTAATATCAGTTTTACACCTTGGTAGGATGATATAGATGGGAGAGTTCACCCCAAACTATTGTGCTCATGGGTAAGTGTGTGTGCCCCCATTTACATAACTTAAATTAATCAGTGCCTGAAGAAATTCACCCAATGAGTTCTGTGCCCAATCCCATGTATGCTTACTTGGAAGTAAGTCCTACTAGATTCAATGGGGCTTACTCAATATGTTTATTCATTTAAAATAAAATAAAATATTCATTTTTGTGAACCGCCCAGAGAGCTTCGGCTATTGGGCGGTATAAAAATCTAATAAATAAATAAATAAATAAATAAATAATAAAATATATATGCGCTGTCTTTCACAATGGCTTACAACAACATAAAATAAAATATACTATATTTGCAGCAGATAGAATTAATAATAAATAAAATGATTGTGAAGGCAACAAACAAAAGAAATCCTGCAAAGGGCTGCAGCTACATCCTGCATAAGAGCCCAAGCACTGGCAGAATTATTCAGTTTCCCTCCCGTAACTGCAAAGGATATGGAAGATTAAGAGCTCCTCTACAAACATGAAAAATCTTGTGGACTTACTGGGGCTTTCATTCTGCACAGTCTTCCCAGCATGACGCGATGGTCCTTTACAGGCAACCATATGATATTGATTGAATTGAAAACTTCCCTTCTTGAAACGACTCCATTGAGTTTAAATGAGACAGTGCCATCTACTGCAGAATTAGAGTGCAATGCTGAGTTTACACACTGCGAGATCCCGCGATTTCCCAGATAATATCACAGTATCTGGTGAGATTTCCAGGGGATAGTGCAGGACACATCCTGGATGTTGACAACATCATGTAATAGACCCACAAACTTCCGCGAATGGCCAATCACAAGTGTGCAATATAGAAAAGCTTGAAGGCTGCTATCCTATTCTCGTGTACCTGGGAGCAAGCCCCATTGAACCTATGGGACTTACTTCTGAGCAGACAGGTAAGGGGCTTATTACCTGTTAAACCAGATCGATAGGATAGATTATTGATATAACTTAGACACCTCCTCTTCTTAGTGTGGGAGTGGAAAGGGGAAACAGCTATAGAGGGGACACTGCCACCATTAGACATTTTTGTTTGGAAGCTACAGAAGCAATATCGTGTATGGAATATCAGTATCTTGATGATATGTGAGTTCTTGTCCCTCTAGGGTGACAATATGTAAGACTGAAGATGGTTATATGTGTGTTATTAAAACACACTGTTTCCATCTGTCATTTTGAAAGGGAGACAGCTTACAAAGGAATTAACTTGGGGACAAATAAAAGAAGACCAAAAGAACACAGGAAATCAAGGCAGATGTTTTCTGGCTGGAGGAAGCCTAGAGGGAGGGATGCATTCCAGACATCTTGACCCAGCACTAGCATGTGCAAAAGTGTTAACATATGCATCTTCTATATGGCAACCTATTCATTGCAATGGCAGACATTAACATTTTACTATTGATCAAGGCAGTACTAAATAATATCACCTTTTCAAAAATGAACTTTTGACAGTAATTGTACTAGCATATTTAAGGGGGGAAACCATACTGGCTGACAGGTGTTGACGTACAGAAATGGCTGGCTCCCTCCTTGATGCACTTTCGGAAGTAGGCAAAAACTTGTTTGTTCCGACAGGCCTTTGGAGAATAATCTGGTCCTCCATCTATGTTAAGATCTTGAAAAATTGTCATGTGTTTTAAACATTTAATGTTTTAATACTGTAAATAAATAAATAAATTTTTGTGCATTTATTTTCCTCAGTTTAAAATGTATATGTTTTAAATTTTGAAAGGCCACCTTGCGGCCCAATATTGGGCAAAAGGTAGGATACAAATAAATATAATAATAATAATAATAATAATAATAATAATAATAATAATAATAATAAAAAAATAAAAAAAATAGTATCCTTTATCCATTTTGTACAAGTGTTTTAGGTATATGTAGAAAATTAATTAATTCTTGGAGGGTGCAACTCTATGCCCCCTAGACATTGTCTAGGGCGGGCATCGGATGGAATTTCTCCCCCCTCAGAGGTCAGAGACAGTGGTCTGACCTTGGAAGGAGAGTTGGAGCCCCCTCCCTGCTCTCTCAGGTATGGAAATAAATGCACCGGCTGGCCACTAAGGTCGTAAAATTGACCTCAGAGAGGCAGAGAAGGGGCGCTCAGGGGAGTGGGGAAGGGAGGAGATTGGCGAAGCCAGGATAGAACTATCCTGAGCCTCTTCCAGCCTTATCCCTCCCCTCTGAATTACCATTGTTAGACAGGCAAAAACAAACAAACAAAAAAACATTAGCAAAAAACTCATTGGTCAAAGTATGGGGAGGCAAAGATGACATCTGCCACTCCTCCTGCCCTGCGGCTTCTATCTCACAAGGGCACAACTCATAGGATTATGCCTTTAATTTGTAGTTACTTATTTTATTTGTATTATTCTTTATTTCATATATATTAAGCCTTTGCATCTCTTGGATAATGTGACTACAAATGTTTTCTCAGGCCTAGTGCTACTCTTCGCTCTTTCTGAAATGTTGCATAACAGCAGTAACACTCATTTCTCATCTCATTTTACTATTTATTTACTAGTTTTTTACTACTTGGTCCTTCAGCCACAATACAGCTGAAAAATAATTCACCAACAATTGGCCATCACATTCAAACTTATCAAACAACCTACACACCATACTATACATACTCACCTGAAACAATTTTGGAAAACGCAGATCATAAAATATACTGTGACAGAACAATTCATTCTGACAAAACAATACCTTGCAACCGACCATACATAATGGTCATAGACAAAAAAGAAAACACACATACTTCATCAACATAGCAATACCGAATGATAAACATGTTGTTGAAAAGGAAGAGGAAAAAAGAGAAAAATATACACCACTGGCCATGGAAGTCAAAGAACTATGGCAAAAGGAAAAGGTCACAATTATTCTGTTAGTCCCATCAGTCACCAGCATTACATGAAAAAACTATACAGAAAACCTTCAGAAACTGGGCCTACCAAAATACATCCACACCAACATCCAGAAAGCAGTCATAATTAAAACATGCTCAATTGTCAGGAAATTCCTGAATCTGTAAAAGACAGTATGACTTGGCAAAGTCCATTATGTTCATCTAGAAAAACTGCCATGAGCGAGAAAGAGATGATGATGATGATGATGATGATGATGATGATGATGATGATTTTGAGGGGGAACCCTTCCATATGTAGTGTCAGGGATGGTGTGGGGCAATACATATTGTTTGCACATATTGCCCCACTCCAGCCCTGACAATATGTATGGAAGAGTTTCCCCCTCAAAATAATAATAGTTTGCTAGGTCCATTGGTTTAGGGGAACAAATTCAACCCAGAATCTGACAGCAAGCTAACAAGACAATGATCCAGGATGAAATATCTTCTCTGTAGCCTTTAAAGAGGAACAAGTATCTGCTGAAGGAAACAAGAAAGTGGAATGCAACTGCTAATGGCCTATGGTTGTAGTGTGAACAGTTTTCACTGCTCACATATAGTTTACCAGGTCCATCACATGTGAGCCCTCTATACGGTTGTCTCTTGGCAAGAACCCATGCTTCTCATCACTTGTGTTCCAACTAGGATATACTAGAATCCCCAAATTTGCAAAGTGATCCTTTCAAAATTAAACACTGCCAGAGCCATTCCAGAGAATGAGCATCAAGGACATTCTTCTGGAGCAATTACATCCTAAGCGTCTCAAGATTGTCAAGAAAATGATATTCTGCTTTTATCTTGTGGACATCAGTCTAATAACAACTGGTTTAAAACAACTGTTAAAAACACTGATGCATATGTTACTATGCCATAACACACAGTGTGAAGATGTGACCAAGAGCGAAAGGTAAAAAAAAAATCTGTTTCTTATTAGCATTATCCTGAACCATGCACTATTCTGTGTTTTCTATATTTGACAGATCAAACAAGAGCTTAATAAGACAAAGATGTTTCTAGGTTCGATAAAGTACAAAATGGCCTTTTGGCTTCCAAATGTTTATTTGTTTTGGCAACACTTGAAAATGATCAGAAATTTGATACTGTAGTGGGGGAAAGCAGTACATGTATTGTTTTCTCCCCTCTTTGTGAATTTCTTCTACTGTTCTAAGAAATCATTCCACTCCCTGCAAATAAACTTACAGGAGAAATTATGTTTCATATAAGAAGGAAGTAAATGGTTGGTGGTGGGGAAATTTTTGTTTAACATATTGACTGGGTTCACACAACATGATAATCCACATTCAAGGATTGAATATGGGTTGAGCGTGTGTTGTCGTTGAACCATGAGTTTTTGTTGAAACATGGGTTATTTTGTTGTTAGAATCCAGCCACGCTAACAAACCATATTTTGTTAACCATGGACAACCCACAGTTCACAATCCAACAGCAAACCAAGGATACATGTGGGAAGAAATATTAGGAACAATCAGAATATCTGGATTTGAACTATGATGAAAAAGTTGTTTCACTTCGTTGTAACAAAAGTTTACAAAAATCAAGTGGGAACTTGGTTAGCTGACAAGTCATCCCCCCAAGAAGAATCCGTAGCTATGCATCCACAGACACTGCTTTTCTATCACTTATATTCAAAGAAGTGAACACTCTGGTTAAAAATGTCATCATAAAGCATAGACATCCAAAATAAACGACTAATAAAAGCAAACTACACACAATTAGTTTACAAGATGTGACTGCAATCCTTTGTATATAAACTCTGTTAAATTCAGTAGTGTTTATTTCTGTCTCCATAGGCGTGGCTTGTAGTACACACTAATCTTTAACAAAAGATCTTCAGACAGTGGAAATAAAACTTTAACATTTAATTAGAATTACAAACAATATTGACTGTTTTCCTCATTCTCTAATTTCCTCTATGCTGGTCTGTCACAAACGATACTAAAACCCTTGTTATCATCTCTTGTTATCATCTCATTCACTTGCCTGAGCAAGGAGGGTTCATCCATTACCTTGGCACTACTGCAGATGACAGCATTGGTCCTACTCTGAAAAAAGTCCTAGAGCTTTAGTCCTTTGCATTCCCCCATTACCATACTACTGAACACCTTCCAGTTTTAGGTACACACAGAGAACATAGCATCATGGGTACAGCTGTATACATGGGATTAGTGCACAGCTCTATTCTCCTCCCCCGTCCCCAGATGGACCTTGACCATATACAACATTATTTTCAATCCAAGGCATCCATCATCGTTTTCCTCCTAAGGGCCCTGTCATGTTGTTTTGCGGATATAAAGTTAATCAAATTACAGTTCCATTGGTTTCAATAAATGGGTTACACTCATCCTAAACTCTTTTCAACTGAAATAAACAGGATTTAAACACTTTAATAAGATCTTATAGATTCTCAAATAGTACTGAGATTTTATTTAATAAGTTTTAGGGGTCTTTTATTTTTGATTGGGTACGTCAAGATGTGTATGCCAATATTACTACAACTTCTACTACCTAGAATTTCTACATAATCTGTACGCCGCCCTGATATAAATGTTTTAAATAAATAAATAATAAATAAATAATCAAGGGCCATTTGCAAACTGAGAGTATAATGGTTGGGGAAATAAAATATCAGATAAAAGTTATTAATCAATGAGAATGTCAAGTATCTGTTTTCCATTTGAATATTTTCCTTGACATATCAGATATATTGCACTTTCTTTCAAGAAAGACTGCTATTCTATTTTTTCTGGTGAAAAGGAACTACAGTTTAAAATGGGTTCCTGAGTGGTTTCTACTAAGTGCTTATTGGCTTACCCTGGCAAAGTCCCCAAACAACCTGAGGTCCCAAAACCCTCAGAAAATGTCATGTTAATGTAATACCTTTTGGGAATGCAAATTCTTCAGGCACATCTGCTCATGTACATTCCACCATATAAACAGCTGAATGCAGAAATTAGCCTCTGTGGCTAATGGCCATGGAAGTTCATTTTCCTTCCTTTGGCAAGCAGAATTTTACCATTACCAGTATTTGGAACTGTACCTTCTGAAAGCAAGTTATGAAGCAAACTTTCTAATACTAAACATTTTGATAACAGTCCTGAGTCATGTTATTGGTTGCTAAAGTAGTTTTAATTATTTGATACATTCATTACAAGCCAGAGTCCTTGCTTATGCTGGGTTTCCTCTTTGGGCCTGTGTTGGGTGTTGGGGTGGGAGGTAAGAAATATGCTACATGTCTAGCAACCACCAACATTGGACAGCTGTGGTGTGGTCTGAGCTACCACAGCCCCCAGCAAATCATGAAGCATCTGAGCGCAGAGAACTCAGAATGATCTGGGCAGACTAGAAGGAGAACATCTTCCCTCTGGTCTGCAAATACAGAGGTGGGTCGCCATGGAACTAGCCATTGCAATATTAGTCTACCCAACTCTTTTTTTGCAATTTGTTATGACAGCAGAGTAAACTATATTGCACATTTCTATGAAGCCAGTGTCAGCCACTATTTGATTGGTCCGGGAAAGAATTTTATATAGGATAATAAATTACTCTCCAGGTCCTGTAATTTTTGCCTTCCTTATTACAATTTCTTTGGTGTACATATTTGCTTTGTTTCCCTTTGAGGCCACTTAGGCCTTAGCTAGACCTACCAGTCTAGTGGGATGGAAGGGTGAAAATCTCGTGATATTTTTATTGGAAGACATTGGAAGACAACAACATCAGCTGGTACAAAACAGGGCAGCCCGTTTACTAACAGGGACTGGCCGGCGAGATCACATTACGCCAGTCCTTTTACAACTTCATTGGCTGAAAGTCCAGGTCCGGGCCCAATTCAAAGTGCTGGTATTGACATTTAAAGCCCTTGACATTTAAAGCCCTAAACGGTTTGGGGCCAGGTTATTTGAAGGAACGCCTCCTCCCATATGTACCTGCCTGGACCTTAAGATCGTCTACAAGGGCCCTTCTCCGTGAGCCCTTGCCAAAGGAAGTGAGGCAGGTGGCTACTAGGAGGAGGGCTTTCTCCGCTGTGGCACCCCAGCTGTGGAATGAGCTCCCCAGAGAGGTCCGCCTGGCGCCTACACTGTACTGCTTTCGTCGCCAGCTGAAGACCTTTTTATTCTCTCAGTATTTTAACACTTAATTTTAACTTAAATTTAAATTTTACTGTTTTAACTCTGTATTTAATTTTATATCAATTTCTGCTGCGTGGTTTTTATCCTGGTTGTGCTCTTTATACTGTATTTTGTATTTGTGCTTGTAACCTGTTGGTTGTTTTATTATGGTTTTAATTTTTGTGAACTGCCCAGAGAGCTTCGGCTATTGGGCGGTATAAAAATGTAATAAATAAATAAATAAATAAATAATAAGACGAGGACGTCGCGGCTGCCATTTAATTTTTTTTCTTAAAGAAGAAGAGCGCATGAACGCTCATGCACAGGAAGGTAGGTTTTTTAAAAAAATTAAACTTAATTTCCCCCCTCCCCCACCCAAGCGGTCCCGGTTCCTCGTGAGGAACCGCGAGGAACCTGGAACAACCTGCGATGCACACCCACACGTTTCGCGGTCTCGGGATCATCCAGAGACCGTGGAAAAAGCAGACCTAAAGTGTAGGATAAGATCCTGGGGCAAGGGATGAATCATCCCTCCCTTATCCCGGGATCCCTTGTGCATCATGTGGACACACAGGTATGATCCCAGGGATCGCCCAGGGATTTTGCCCTGTCTAGCGAAGGCCTCAGTCTTTGTAACAAGTATTGAAGTATCCCACAACTGCTAGAGCATCAAGTGGGATCCTTAGTTGAGAAGGTGGTGTGTGTGTGTGTGTGTGTGTGTGTGTGTGTGGCATTCCTGCCTCTTTGCAGTGAGAATTTCCCTTCTCTAAGATTTTTCTCACCCCATCAGGAAACACTTCCCCCACCCACCCACATACTTGATTCTGCTGCTACCAGGACCTTTACATTCAAATCCAACCCACACTCAGGCTTCTATCTCTGAGGACACAGAGACTTTTATTATCACCTGCAATGTTCTCTTTATTAATTCCCTCTTGTGTAGCCAAGAGCAGAAGGTGTAGGATTTTTATACACAAAGGAATACTGATTTAGTAGAATATTAAGTTGTTGAACAGTACATACATAACTTTTAATAGTCCTATCAATGTATATTCTCTCATGCACAATAAACTCAATCAGTGTCACAATTAATCACTTCACAATCACCACAAACCTCCCCCACTCTCTGATCTAAAATCCTATTTTATTTAAACTATCATTTCATCCCTGTCTCCACCCTATGTCACCTCTTTTAAAGACCTGACTCATTTAAGCACAGCAAACAGCTTATATCACAAACACTTCACTCACCCACCCAATCATCACACATATGCTAATCCACCATTCTTCCTGTCTTTCATCCCATTCTCAGTCCAGTTATACTCACCATAAAACACAAAGATATAACAGCCACAACCACAGGTTCATTATTTACACACACATAACATCACTCATACAGGGAGACACTCCCCTTAAGGGGCTTCAGGGATATGGGGAATGGGCCAACCTTAGATGGTTGGGCCTCAATCATGGGGAAATTTAAGCTGCTGGCAGTTGTGGCCTTATCCACCTTCCCAACATGACCCAGCAGACAGGTCGGAGAAAACAAATCTATCAGCATCCAGGTTGTCATAAATAGGATCCTTGCAAGTATGCCATGTCTTGTCACTGTGGAGCTGTATGCAATAAAGTTGTAGCCTGCTTTTTATCCAAGTTCTGTGAACCATATGTTCTCCCCCATCCTGGATTGACTCCACTCCTGCCTGAGAGCAAAATGTATATGTCAAGACCTGAAATTAACATGAAAATCTTCTGGTCAAAAGTTCTTCACTAAAGCCCAAATAGCTCATAGTCACACACTTTTCTCTTTCAGGTCAAGCTCTAATTGTAAAACAGATTAAACAATCACTATCATAACTGGGCTCTGGAAACTGCATGGCTGTTAGAGGTGCTGTCAACTCTATTGCTTTGCTGAATCAGAGTGAGACATGAGCTCGTTGATTTCGTAACACCATAAAACATTTGAAGAATTTGCCTGTTCTTCCTTTGCACTTAACTTATCTTGTCTGGACCCTAACAAAGGCCATATCTGCACCAAGCAGGATATAGCACCATGAAAGTGGTATGAAAGTGTTATATGGAGGCAGAATCTACACTACTGCTTTATTGAAGTGCACTGACAACCATTGGGGCCCATGACACATGCCATACACTGCTTTCATACCACTTTTGTAGCGTTACATCCTGCCTCATGTAGATGTGTCATGGGCCCCAACAGTTGTCAGTGCACTTCAATACCACTATAAAGCAGTAGTGTAGATCCTGCCAAAGAGAAAGAGAGCCTGTGTTGGGCGGGGGTGTGTGCAGAAAGTGATAGCAGCATGAGGCTCCATTGACTTCTGCACACCTATTGTATTTTCCCACATGATCCAAATCCTGTAATTCTCATTCCTCAGATGAAAAAAAAACTTTTGAATGTATGTACTGTTGTCTAATTTGCACAGCATATACGTCTGATCTTATATTTTCTATTGTAGAATTAGTGATTTATTTATTTTTTAAATCAGATTTTTAAACATAATGTCTGAAATGATTGTTCACAATGTACATCTTGTGAGAAGCCACATCCAATTATTGCTTTACAGTTTTTGTGCATGCAGGTAGAATCATCAGATGTTACTTCAATATGGAAATTTTGCAAAGTTTGGTACTTTATGACAGTCTTAAGCCTCCCTGTAGTTTTGTTTTTCTGCTACAAGCAATCTCATATACCATCACAGCTGAAATCATTTTTCTCTCATTTAGTCAGCTTTTTATTTTTACCCCTTCTGCTATTATTTAGTCTTGTACAATTTTGAGGAAGAGAAAATGATCATGTTTAAATATGCCCTTTAATCAGAGTGATTACACTAGAATTTTCATCCTTTTTAATAATTTAAAATGCAAAATCTAAGAGTTTTAATTTAATTTCAAAGATTCTGTTCAAGCGAGTTAGTAGTTCCCTTACATTCACTGATTAGCAATTTTATCCAGGATGGCCCCTTTGATGTCCTTGTTCTTTCATTTTATCAAACTAGTTTAAGGATTGTTTCTATGAAATAATGGAAAATATTGGTTTGGTCTAAGTTAGACTGAGATGGATATAAATACGAAGAGTCCAGAGGCTCTTTCAAAACTGGGCACTTAAGTTTTTGTAGGCAAGACATACTTTATCAGATGCACAAAGCAGAGAGATAAAAAGAGATAACAATGAGGTACAGTGAAGGAGCAATGCCTCAGGGACCATAGGATATGGTGGATTCCCACTCCTAAGGCTGTAGACACTGACACAACCATCCCCTTGCAGTCACTGCAGAAAGCACTGAGGCAGCTGATCTTCCGATGTCGTAAGAGTGACCTCATAAGATCTCGAGAAGGGAAAAAAGTCAGTAGGACGGTGGGAGGGGAGGGGAGAAGTGAGGTGTGGATCCAAAGGATCATACTGTCTTTTCATCTCTGTCGCTATCCACTACCTGTAAGTCAGATAGGCAGGCTCAGAGGCCTGTGTAGCTGGAATTGTCTTTTCCCCTCTTTTTTTCAGGAGGAACAGGAAGGAAAATTGCTTCTGTCATTATTCCTGCTCTACCTGGCTTTTGCCAACAGGGCTTTGGATAGACGGAGGGCACTGATCAAAACAAAGTAAGTCATTTATTCATGAGTACATTTGAGCTTATGAATGCATGAGCATGATAAATATCAGTAAGTGAAACTTGCATCCTTATACACGTAGACACCCCTCCTCACATCTGTGTATTGTTTAAGAGTGTGAAGGAGGAAGTCTCACATCACTCTGTTCTGAAACTGCTTAAAGGCTAATATATCATGGTATGCTCCTATCCTGAATACTCTGTTTTCATACATAATAAGAATGAGTTCTGATGAAATGGAGTAGCACAATAATTATTCTCATTTAGAAAGCAAGACTTAGATCAGATTCCAATAATTATAAGCCAGTCTTCTATTATTGGTAACAAGCTTCAAAATTATATTATAATTTTGAAGCTTGTTCCATATGTGGGTTGCTTTGCTTTCAGACATACTTGCCTGCATAACACTGCAAATCCCTTCCCCACTATTCTAAGTCTAGCTTAAGTGTGTAAAAGACGAAATACCACACCCTTTCATTTTTGGGTATGTAGCTCTGCTTACGTTTGTACTATAATGCTATTCTGGTAGCTCTCGTAACAGGTGTCATATGCTGAGAGGCATTAAAATAAGATTATTATTATTATTATTATTATTGAAATCAAGATCTTCTATTTGGTACAAAGTAACATGGCTACATGTCTGGGATAAGTATAATACAACAACCTTAATGAGAAATATTTATGATAACAAAAAACACTACTTTTTTAATAATTTTGGAAGAACATTTTGAAGCTCAGCTCAAAAGTTAAAATGAATATAAACTATCTCTCAAGCTGCACTCCTTCCTAGTCTCTTTCTCCTGCTGGACCTAACTATCTCTTCCTTGTTCTCATGTTTATTTACTTTTAACATTTCCTTTTTCCTGTTGTCTCCACTTAGAAACAGCCACATAAATTATCTACTTGAATGACATCTTTTCTTTGCTTAAGTTTCTCCTGAACAATAAGCTCCCTTAGGATGAAAACTTTTTTTTAAAAAAAGTCCAAGTTCCTGGAACTTGGAAACTAAAAGAGAAATTAAAGCCAACATTTCACCTCATTTGCAAATTTCTGCAGAATAGTAAACTTCTAGTACTTTCCACTCTAGCTCTTTCCATTCATAGCTCTTGCAATAGGAATACTAAAGTAAACCCAGACTTTTGTTTCTATCTTTTACCTTCCTATCTGGAAGGATCACAAAGATACAAGAGAGCCATGTAAAAGGGGAGAAGGTCAGAAGCTGAATCACCATCCTACAGTTGCAAAGCTGTAAATTTCCTTAGCACCTGGAGGATGGTAGCAACACACATCATCTGAGGGAAAAGAAACATAATACGGAGCATTCACAAAAAAAATTCTGATGTACATAAAACGTCAGATTTATTTAATTTGTTTTCGTTTTTAAAAAGAATTCCAACATAGGGAAAAGACCCCTACATCCCACTGACACTATGGCAAATATCCTAGCAATCATCTCAAGCAAAAATCACAGAAAGAAAAACAATTTCCTTATAATATGAGAAAAGCAAACATTCAGGCACTTTTAGGATCATATTTTACTTTCATAGGCACCTTGTGTAATGTACCCACTTAGCCAGACTTTCTTCTCTTAGTTATCCCACATAAAAAGATGTCTGTTGTCCCAAACAGTCCAGATTAAATTCCTCAGCATTTGTCCACCAGTAGATTCTTGTTGCCTACCTTCACACGCCTCCGTTTTCCCCTCCACAGAGATTACCTTGAAAGTAAAGATGTTGCTAAATTTCATAATTACCTGGTTCAAAATATAACTTTGTCTAACACATAAGGCTCAGATGTATTATGAATTGAGTGTCATCTCTCCAAGAAGCTTTTTATCCAGTTCAAGATATAAAACAAGATTTTGCATGCATAATCAATGAGTTTTCAACTGCTCCTCAAAATTTTATCTATTTTTGGTACAATCCCTAGACACTGTTCCCAGCTCAGATAGACTGTGCTCTACAAAAGCCATTGCAAAGGTTGATGGTTAGGAGCTCAGGAAGCTGTGTGCATTCCCTGAGCTACTGGCACAGAGCACAGCTCAGGGAAGCTCGAAAGCCTAGGTAACAAGGAAACTGTGTAATCTCTGAGCTTGACTGACCTAGCTCTAGGAAGGTCTCTGGCCCAAATGAACTGAGGCTTGGGCAGACCCTTTATATATTCTCTGTAACCCCACCCTTTGCTGCTGATGTGACTGGTAAGCACTCCAGCTTAGTCCCTTTCACACCTTGAAAAACCTTTTTCTATAAAAAGGAATGCCTACTCTCTGCTGCACTAACTACAGGGAATACTTTCATAGGGGGTAACAAATTCATACTCATAACAGTTGCTTCACATAAGCTGACAACCATTCTTTTTCTCCTTTCTCACTAAGGAGTGGCATTATTTATTTTATTTCCATTGCATCTTTCCTTCAAGCAGCTACATGCAGCATAAATGTTCTTTTCCCTACGCGGGAAATTAGGGCCATGGCTAGACCAGGCCTATATCCCGGGATTGTCCCGGGATCATCCCTGTGCATCCAAATGACACACAGGGGATTCGGGGTGGGGGAGCAGGCAGGGATGACCCCTCTATTTGCCTGGGCTCTATTTGCCTAAGGCCTAGGCTGAGGTTGCAGGTTGATCAACCCTGTTATATACAGTGTATAACAGTATGAACAACTGCAAAGATCAGTTCCATGCCAGTTGAAGTGAACAAAAGATTGTGCCTTACTTTACTGAGGGCCAATGTGGTAGAAGTTACAGTGTCAGACTAGGACTGTGAAGAGACCTGGATTCAAAACCCCATTTACTGGATCACTTTGGCCCAGTCACTATCTTTCGGCCTAACCTACCTCACAGGGTTTTTGAGGATAAAATGGGGAGGGGAAAGATAATAAAATACAGCATAAAAATTTGAACTTATAAAATTTACAAGTTAGACAGCTAACAACGGCTTCAAAAACAACTAGACATGCTTAAATGACTGGCATAAATGCCCCATAGGCCATTAAATGCCATTAAATGTCTGGGAAGCAGATGGCAGTCATAACCTGGCACCAAAAAGATGACAATGTTAGAACGAGGTGGGGCCTCAGTAGGGAGCTTGTCCCATAGTTGAGGGAGGCCCTCTCCCTTGAAACCATCTTCTGAGCCTTCCTCGGAGGAGGCACATGGATGAAGGGCCCAGATGTTGAATGTAGTGTCCATGCAGGTACAGGGCGGGAGGGGTATTCCATCAGGTATTGTGGTCTCATGCCATGTAAGGCTTTATAGGTTAAAAATGCAGGTTGCTTACCTGTAACTGTAGTTCTTCGAGTGGTCATCTATGCATTCACACATATGGGCTTTGCGCCTGCGCAGAGACCAGACCGGAACCTTCTCTAGCTGAGTGGAACGTTTTTGGCGGGAACCCCTCCCCCACGCTACTGCGCATGTCCATGGGGTTCCCGCCCTTCCCTCAGTTTACAGGAGTCCGACATTGTGCCCCCATAAACCTGAGTGTAATTTTAATAAAGTACATTCCACACATAACTGTGTCATTTGTAAGTCTCACACCACCAAGTGGGGATGGTGGGTGGGTTGTGTGAATGCATAGATGACCACTCGAAGAACTACAGTTACAGGTAAGCAACCTGCATTTCTTCTTCGTGGTCTCTATGCATCACACATATGGGCGAGTAGCAAGCTGACATACCTTTGGAGGTGGGTTGGTGCATCATCTGAAGATCTCGGAGAGCACTGTCCTCCCAAACGAGCAGTCCTGCCTCGCACGAGTGTCCAAACTGTAGTGCTTGACAAACGTGGATGGAGTGGACCACGTTGCAGCTCTACAGACTTCAGTCAGTGGAACACCTCTGGTGAAGGCCACCGAAGTTGAAACAGCTCTGGTGGAATGAGCTGTCACAGGTTTCACTAACTCCATTTTAGAAATAGAGTAGGCCAATTCAATTGCCTCCACTATCCAACGTGACAGTCGTTGGCAGGAGACAGGGAGTCCCTTAGAAGGCTCCCCATAACAAATAAACAACTGTTTTGTCTTCCTAAAATTGTCCGTTCTGTCCTTGTAAAAAGCAAGAGCCCTTCTTACATCGAGAGTATGCAAGGAAGACTCAAGAGGTGTAGATGGATTAGGAAAGAAAGCAGGCAAAGTAATGTGCTGGGACAGATGAAAAGTTGACACTACCTTAGGTAGGAAGGCTGGATCTGTGCGTAGCACAACCTTATCCTTATGAAAGATAGTGTATGGGACATCTATCCTAAGAGCTCTAAGCTCACTTGCTCGTCTTGCCGATGTAATGGCTACTAGAAAGACAGTCTTTAAAGTAAGTAGCCTAAGGTCTGTCGAAGCCATGGGCTCGAAGGGCTTGCGTGTCAGTGCTTGCAGCACAACTGACAGGCTCCATGGCGGCACGATACTCTTCACAGTCGGTATCGTGTTCTTCAGACCTTTCAGAAATTTCTTGGTTGTTGGATGGGTAAAAGGTGTAAACCCATCTATACCTTGGTGAAAAGATGTAATCGCAGCAAGGTGAACCCTGATGGATGCGAGCTTAAGTCCTTGCTGGAAGAGTGTCAATAAATAATTGAGGATGAAAGACAAATGGCAAGATTCTGGTATTTGACCATCTTCTGAAGCAAAGTTCTGAAATCTTTGCCACTTTGCCGCATAAGCCTTTCTTGTGGAAGGCTTTAGTGCTGCTAATATAATGTGGTCCACAGTCAAAACTCTGATCCCAGAGGAGGAGTGGCTGCTATCCTCCATGCAGTCAACTTGAGGGTCGACAAATCTGCGTGTCGAACCTTGCCCTGGTGTCGAGACAGGAGCTTCGGTATCGACGGAAGCCTGATGTAATCCCCTCTCGATAACCGAAGAGCGTGGGAGAACCACGTCTGTCGAGGCCACCACGGCGTGATCAGGATGCAATCGGAGTTGTCCATCTGGATCTTGGCTATCACTCTTGTCAAAAGTGGAAAGGGAGGAAACATGTACAGGAGATTTCCTCTCCAAGTCCTGGTGAAAGCGTCTCCTAGAGAGCGCTTTCCTTTTCCTGCCCTGCTGCAAAACTTGGCGCAGACCGCGTTGTTCTCGGTAGCGAAGACATCGACAGCAGGGCGGCCCCAGTACCGAAAAAGGCTTTCCCGCACTTCGACGTCGAGCTCCCACTCGTGGTCGACATGGAAGGATCTGCTGAGAGAGTCCGCAATGACGTTTTCCTTGCCGGCTACATGGATCGCAGTCAGGTAAGTCCTTCTCTTTATGCACCAGTTCCATATCCTGAGTGCAGAACGGTTCAGAGGGTGCGATCTTGTTCCACCCTGCCTGTTGATGTATGCCACCACGGTAGTATTGTCCGTCGCGATCAAGACATTCTTGCCCTCGATCAACTGTGCAAATGCTCTTATTGCATTTTCTACAGCCATGAGTTCGAGGTGATTGATGTGCTGTTCTCTCCGTGATCGAGGCCAACGACCTTGAGCAGTAAGGGAGTCGCAATGAGCTCCCCATCCTTCTAAGGATGCATCCGTCGTGATCGTTACCGAAGGCACCTGTTGTTGGAATGGAACGCCTTCGAGAAGAGTCGACATCGAGAACCACCATTTCAGCGATGCCCTGACTTGCTTCGGTAACGAAAGGTAAGTTCGTCGGGCATTGAGCCTGAGATCGAAAGTCCTTAAAAACCAGGCCTGCAATACCCTCATTCTGAGTCTTGCAAACCTGATGACTGCCGTAGTGGCTGCCATCAGGCCTAATAGTCTCTGGACTGTCCAAGCCGATACTTTCCGATGACTTTCGATGTCGATGGCTAACTGCTGCAAGGTGTTTGCCCTGGTTGAAGGTAAGTATGCTCTCCCGTCTCGAGAGGATAGGGTTACCCCTATGAAGTCCAATCTCTGCTGCGGAGTCAAAATGGACTTTTCGTGGTTGACCCACAGCCCCAACGAGTCCAACAGGTTGAGGGTGGTTAGTATATCCGACTGGAGCGCCTCGCTGCTGTCCGCTACGAGAAGCCAATCGTCCAGGTACGGATAAACATAAATGCCTTTCTGCCTTAGGTGGGCGCATACCACCGCCATGACCTTCGTGAAGACTCTCGGTGCCGTGGCCAACCCGAACGGAAGAACGGTGAACTGGTACTGGGATGCACCGATCGAAAACCGCAGGTAAGCTTGATGCGACTTCCTGATGGAGATATGGAAGTACGCATCCTTCAGATCCACCACTGCGAACCAAACTCCTTTTTGTAGAAGCTGCAAAATTGAAGTAACCGTTGTCATACGGAACTTCTTCGGGGTGATGAACTCGTTCAGTTGTCTTAAGTCCATGATCGGTCGAAGACCTCCATCTTTCTTCGGGACCGTGAAGTAACGGGAGAAAAAACCTTGGTTGATTTCCTCTGTAGGTACGGGAGAGATGGCTCCTTTCGATAGCAAGGTCTGTACCTCGAGTAGCAGAGGAGGGGATGGAGTCGTTACTTTCACGCCGGAAAAAGGAGGAAGGGCATCGAGCTCGATGGCATAGCCCGAGTTGATGATAGTGAGCACCCAGGAGTCTGATGTTATTGACTCCCATTGATGGTAATGGGGTGCTAGGCGGTTCGCAAAAGGGAGTGGATCTGGGGCCGAAGAGTCAAACCCGCTGCTTTTTAGAGAAGTCGGGCTGACGTTTTTCCTGCTGGAAACGACTCTGATAAGGCCGTTTCCTTTGAAGTTGTTGCTGCTGCTGCCTTGGTTGCTGGTATTGAGGCCGCTGCTGGTATTGTTGTTGCGGGGGAGGCCTTGTCCATCTTCTAGGTTTGTATTGTACAGGAGGGGCAGAAAAACCCATCTTTTTAGCAGTCGTACGAGCCTTATAGATGGAATCTAAGGTCTCGTCAGTTTTTGAATTAAACAACCCTTCGCCATCGAAGGGCATGCTTTCGATTCTGGCTTTTGTCTCGGTAGGGAGGTTGGCTGATCGTAGCCAGGCATGCCTCCTCAAAGAAATGGCCCCCATCATATTCTTTGAGTGGCAATCGACTTGATGCCTCGCAGTTGACAATTGTTGCCTCGCAATCGCCGAAGCCTCCGTTTGGAAGACCCTCGCTAAGTCTCTTTTATCCTCTGGGAGGTAGTCACATAGTGACCCCACTTTCTCCCAGAGGAAGAGCTGGTACCGTGCCATTGTTGCTTCGTACGTTGAAGCTTTGATACCGAGGGAGGATGCCGCGTAGATCTTTCTGCCTGCCAAATCCAACTTCCTACCCTCCTTGTCAACGGGAGCAGCATGAGCTCTTTGAGAATGACCCTGGGCTGATTCAACCACAATGGAATTCGGTTTTGGGTGCTTAATTAAAAATCCAGCATCCCGTTCTTGAATCCTATAAAGAGATTCTAATCTCTTTGAAGCTGGTTGTGTTACCGATGGTGTCTCCCATGCGAGTTGTGCTGTCTGTTTGAGTGCCGGCGGAAAAGGGATCGCAATTGACAGACTAGTCTTTGTTTGAAAGACATCGTAGATGGGATCGACCTCCGGTTCGACCGCTTGTTCCAGGTCTAAGCCGAGTGCACGGGCCATCCTTAACATATGGTCCGAAAACCTCACCATATCATCCGAAGGTGATGAGGGGTCCTCTCCATGTACGTCATCATTAGGTGACGGTACCGATGCTGCTACAGTGTGTATTGAGTCCGAATCAGATGGGTAGTCACCCTCTGGGGATGATACGGTAACCAGTTGCATAGGATCCCGCTCCGTCGGTACCGTGGCAGCTGCAGCAGCTGGTGTCGAAGGGTGGCTTCGACGTCGAGATGGAGATTGATATGCTGATGGAGGCCGTAGCGGTAATTGGCAGACCCTAGTGGTAGGAGGAGGTTGAGGAAAACATTCCTCCTGCGGATAATGATAGGCTTGATCTGTATCATAGTATCTTTGGGTACGGTATCGATCCCAATCATAGAAACTCTGCCTGTCTTGGGGCTCAGAATATCGGGAGACTCTGTCCCAATCACGCCTCGGTGTTCGTCTAGGCGACACCTGCAGAGGGATTACATTCTGGGATGTTTGAGGTCTTGTAGGCTCCCGAGCCGAAGCTGCTGATGCGGAGTCTCGTAACTCACCCTCTGATAGACTAGGAGGGTGTGTCGGTACCGTCTTCCTCGGTATCGACTGAGGTCTCGGGGTCGAGACATGCCTCGATACCGTAACAGCGGTAGGAGGAGTTGTTTGCCCTCGAGGGGGCTCAGATAGTCTGGGAGAGCCATGAGAGGTTTTCTCCGCAGATTTCTTCTTCTTTTTCTTTTTCTTCTCCATTTCGGAGGAAGATTTTGGCGTTCTGGCCTTTTTAGCAATCTTTTTGGCTGCAGAACTTGCCAAAGACCGGCCAGGCGTCAGGGGTATCTGTGCCCTATCAATTGCTCTGGCTTGCACATTCGTCCCTGTGCTTCGGTCAGAAACGGACTTATCAGTTGCCGTTTTATCCATTGGAGCTTCTGTAGCTTTGAGGGCTTTCTCCCAAAGTATTGAGCGAAGTCGGTCTGCCCTGTTCTTTCTGGTCTGCTTCGTAAAGGACATGCAATGGTGGCACGCCTGTACAATATGGCCTTCGCCCAAACAAAGGACACAGAGGGAGTGTCCGTCCGTAGGAGGTAGTTTGGCTCCGCACTTGACACACTTGCGGAACGGGGCCTTTACTGCCATGCGGCAGTCGCGACCGTAGTCGCTAAGATAAACTACAAGAATATAATAATAATTTTTTTTTTTTTTTTTTTTTTTATAGATGAAAAGAGAAAAAGGGCGAAAAAGAAGAAAGCTGAAGAAAGCTGAAGAAAAAGGTAAGTAGAAAATATTTTTAAACAGATTTAAGCAGAGAAACGCTAGAGGTTCAGTCTTTTGGTCTAGGCACGATGGCGGACGACGAAGAACTGAGGGAAGGGCGGGAACCCCATGGACATGCGCAGTAGCGTGGGGGAGGGGTTCCCGCCAAAAACGTTCCACTCAGCTAGAGAAGGTTCCGGTCTGGTCTCTGCGCAGGCGCAAAGCCCATATGTGTGATGCATAGAGACCACGAAGAAGAACCAGCACCTCGGAAACATACAGGCACCCCAGAAGGATATCATGGTTGATGGTATCATAAGCCGAGAAATCCAGTCACTCACCTGACATAGGTCATCATACAAGGCAAACAAGGCTGTTTCTGTGCCAAAACCCAGCCTGAACCCTGACTGAAATGGATCTAGATAATCAGTGTCATTCAAGAGTGTCTGGAGCTGTTGGCTACCACCTGCTCAAGGACCTTGCCCAGGAAAAGAATATTTGCCAACGGCCTAAAGTTGTTAAGATTTTCTGGGTCCAGGGAGGATTTTTTCAGGAGTGATCTCACTGCCACCACTTTCAGTTGGCTCAGGACCACTCCCTCTCACTAGGACTCATTAATTACCTGTTCCCTCCCTGCTGGTTTTTATAGCAAGGAGCAAGGATCCATTATGGAAATGGTCAAATGCACCTGTCCAAACACCTTGTCATTATCCTTGAGCTGTACTAACTGAAACTCATCTAATAAAACTGGACCAAGATGCACTCTGGAATGTCACCCGATTCACCTGCAGTAACGCTGCAGTCTAGGTCCTGGCGGATGCAAGAGATTTCATCTTGAAAGTGCCTATCCAGTGCGTTAGAGTGGCCATTGACAGAAAAAGGTTGCCCAAAGGTTGTCAAGCGCAAAAACACACAAAATTTTTTAAAAATATTCAAAGCAGTAATTTCCAGAACATGATTTAACAGGTAGATATCCTGAACTGTGAATTATTACAAAAAATTATATACTTTTGTTAGAAGGGAAATAGTGAAAACCAGAAAGCTACATATAACCAAAATATGTATTGTTTTCCTCCATGTGTAAATTGGCAAGAAGAATCAGAGAACCAAGGGATTATTTAAGCTTTTCTTTTCCAACACTTATAGACTTAATTAACTTTCCTGCACTCATCTTTTCTCTCTGTTGAGTTATCATTTTTGCTTTTCTTCTTTGGTGTTTTGGCAGAGCTGAAACATTGCACTACTCTGAAATTTGAAATAAACTTTCCAAACTAATTTAATGTAAACCCAGGAAACACATTTGAGTCCCTGATGGTTCTGCCCCATCTTATTCATTAAAAGCATAGGATGGACTATTCTGGGGTAACCCACACAGGGGGTCCATGGCACCATTCACCTATTAGCTCTGCAAGGTCTACATTTTAATAAAAGAAAATATGTCGTCTCCTGCACTCTTTTTGCTTCGACGGTGACGTCATGCGTGAAAGCACCTGCATGATTTAGCGACTAGCTTCAGAGATTACTTCCCTGCACCTAATCCTGAAAACCCATGGAGAAGGAATCCTTTTGAATGTGGTGATGTACAACTAACAACTCTATCTGTAGAAGAGCAAGATGCACTTGTTGACGTGACTTGTGATGGTTCATTGAAATCATTTTTCAAAGAATATAGACTGGACCAATTCTGGGTGAAGGTTTTTTGTGATTATAAATTAGGTGAAAAAGCTTTGAAACATCTAGTTCCCTTTTGTTCTACATATCTTTGTGAACAAACATTTTCAACATTTTGTTATATGAAGAACAAGCATAGAAATCAGCTCGATGTTGATCCAGATTTGAGATTAAAAGTAGGAAATATTGAACCGGATGTGGGAGGGATTGTTTGGGACAAAAAGAGGCATGATTTCTCCCATCACATTCAGGTTTAGTAGCTGCTAGACATGTCATAATTTGTTCAATTGTAAACTAGACGTTAGTAAAATTAAATTTGTCTTTATATTCCTAACTAAATCATTGTCATTTTTGCATGGTAATATCACAAATTTTATGGTCTGCTTTTTAGTATACCTAAAATCCTTTGCTTATTAGGGGCTACCCCTTATTTTTTCCAAAAAATTGCTTCGCACAGTTAACTACCATAGAGATAACAACGTTTTCAAAAGTAGGGGGTCTATGGCTTGGCATTTGAAAAACAAGGGGTCTGCAGTACTTAGCTAATTGGGAACCACTGAGCTATAGAGTTAACAGGTGAAGAAGGGGATGTTTGCTTTATTCCATTTTAACCCAGCATCCTCTCATGTCTCAGTGATTCTCTAATGAGATCCTCCAAAAGAAACATACAAAAGGCTGACTGTGATCTGAATCGTATTTTGATTCCATTAAAGGCACCAGAAAATGCTCCTCACCCCACAAAAATAAAAATAAAAAATGAAATCATTGATAGCAAAAAGACAAAAATGTACAATTTTTAATTACCTGTGCCTGATCAACAGATAGATTTTCATCATAGTCATATAGGCTATCCAGATCTTCCAAAGCAATGTCATATGTTTCAGAATCATAAATTACAGAACTCATTGTAGGAGCAGCAGCAATAGCATCAAGGATACAAAATCCCACAAAAATATTTGCAAAGGCCTTCATTCTTGAATCTCTTATCTAGAGGAAGAAAGCAGAAAAATGATGATTAAAATTCTATGAAATTTGCAGCTATCCTATGGAGTACTAGATTTAGACTGCATTGAACATTAGCTAGTATCCTGATGAACTGAGCAATTAAAAATGCACATGTACACAGTAATCAGTCACTTAAACTGAGATGAAAAGTAGGACAATGGCAACATTTCAGAATAATCTCCCCCTTATTTCCACTATGTATGGTAGCTCTTTCCAAATAATGCTACTTCTATTTAGATACATATTTGTGTGGGCAGAAGGAAGTGCAGGTGCATGTACAACCTCTGTGCCACTTGCAGGTTGTAGGGAGCATTCCATGGTGAAGGGAAGGATTGCAGGCCTTACTGGAATGGTCACACCACCAAGATATGTTTTATTGCCTTGGAAAAGCAGGTTGGGTAGAGCGGTGAGAGTGATCACCTGGATCCAGCAATCACCACTTTGTTGCTGGAATAAAAGGGCTGCTGTATGGTTGCTCTATCCTCTTATTTCTCAGCATTGGACTCTTTTTAGTGATGCAGCCCCTCTGGGTAAAAAATGCTACTCCATAGAATTAGAAGGTCTTCTGACATGGGATCCCAACAGCACACCAACACAGATACAGTTTGTTTGTGTGACATGACTGGATCAAGCCGTGATACAAACTGGAGTAACCTGTGAAAGTTTAGTCTCATGCCATCTGGGCTCAGGCCATTGGATTCCTGGCTGGAAGCACGCTGCCCAAACACCAAGAACTCACCTAACACGTCCATAGAAGTGGTTTACTCCACACTGGACTCTTTTTTGCATGCTCTCCAATAGGGCAGATGCAGGTGCTGGCGGCAATGTGAATTCCCATGAAGGGAGTTCTTTTGGGTTCACACAACCTCTGCACCCTGATGTTCACATGCAGGGTTGGGTTAGGATGTGTCTATAATTTTCACTTTCTTTACTTAAAATTTAAAGCAGATTTAGACCACTGGTTTTAAATTTTATGAAAAACACTGGCCACAATCCAACTATACTTAGTCATCCTTAAGTTGAACAGAAATCTATGTGGTTTGGTAGTTGCAATTCACAACTGTTAGTTGATGTTAATAGAACTTAAGCACAAATATTTTTTATTGCATTGGAACAGTCTGGTCTGAACATTAACAGTCTTTCCTCTTGATTTTAAAGCAACCCATACAAAATCCCATTATTTACATACAACATGCACTGAATAGCAAAGTTATTGATGCGGGAAGGGAAAAGTGCACATATGTATACAGATCTACTGTATTAAAAAGTGAGGATTTCACCCATGGGTTTTTATTCATTTATAAACTGTGCTTAAAGAACAGCACATAGTGTATGATATTAGAAATTCATGAGACACTTTCTCTTTTGAGGTTGCCTAGACTCAGACAAACTGATATTAAGCCTCTTGAAAGAAGGCCTTTGTGAAGGTTTATACATGAAGGCATGAAATTCCAATGGGAATGGTGAATGGCACAAGGCACTCATTTTTCTCTTGTGAGCTTTTAATTTTTTTTTAACTAGCTAGTAGACAGAGCTTACAGGCAGCTCAGTCTCTTTGCTCTTAACCAAGGGTTAATTGAATTGCACTTTCTAGCACTGATTTATTTACAATGTTCTGGTTTGCCCAAAACATTACTTTACTGATATATCATGTTGACATTCTCTACTTTATGACCCTCTTAATGGTTGACAAACATATTTACTAATTTTTGAATATGTAAGGATAGTCTACCTTCGTCATTTTTTTCTCTATTTACTTATTTCAAAATGTGTACTAAATCTTACTAATTCATATTGTACTAGTACTATTATTAGTACTGTTTATGTTGTCCAGGACTTTTAACTTGGAAAGTATTTGAAAAATCTTTTTCTTTACATTCTCAGAAATACCCTCTGAAGTAAATCTCTGCTATAAATGTAAAAATGGAAAGCTGAGACTGAGAGGTTGTGTCTTGAAATCTGAATCCAGGTCTCTTCCAGATCAAAATCCATCAAACTAGTCATTGAACTATACTGCCTTACTTTTCTGGAAGAAAATGGTATGAACCTAGGTGGTAAAACAGAACATTATGAAGTATCACTAATTTATAGTTGTATTAATACACTGATACATAAAAAATTATTCACAAGTGTATTCTGAATATTACCTGATAGTTTGGTAGCAATCTGACTGGTGAATGTTTCATCTTAAGCAAAGAAACTATATAATTCCTATGTATCAATATATAAATATTATTATATGTCTCAGTACACACCCATACTCATACACACCTGTAAATCTGCCTGGTCTGCCTAAACCTGTGAAATCTGTGTGCCACTTTTATAAGCAAAATATTGGAACATACTGTAATTATATTGGCATCTACAAGAGCTGTCAAATATTTTGATGGAAATTATGTACTTCTCAAAGGAAGGCACTAAGAAATAGTGAAGTAAAAACAAATAACAAAAAAGTAATATTCATAATATGATTCTTCTCAAAATATTAAAAATTACATACCTTTCAATGTAAGTTCATTATAAAAAATCTAGTTTACTAATCAATGAAGAAAGAAACAGAAATCTTACCTTTGGCTCCTGCTTTCTCAAATGGCACAGAGTTACTGTGAGTGGAGAGCCTGTGGTATTTGACCCTAACCAATAGCAGTGGGGTGCCGGGATTGTGGGAGGTGGTACAGTAAACTCTAATCCTCAGAAATGTCTTGATGTTTAAACACCTTCATATCACATCTTCTGAAAGAACTTTGAATGCAAAAAGTAATGCTGTCACAGGGAGCCATTCATTATTGAGGGAAGAGGATGTATTTTAAAATGCATTACTGCATCAGCTAATTCATCATTCTCAGCATTTCCAAGAATAAACAGAAAGTTTAGAATATGGGAGTCTGTATAAGTATAACAGCAACAGAAAGGGAAAAGTTTAAATTTATTACCTGTATTGTGTACAAAGGCGCTTGTTTTATTCTTTACAACATTATTATTTTATCATGCCAATTGGACTTTTATTCTGTAAAGTTCATTACAAGAATGATTACACCCATCTTTATAAGGAACTTGAGAGATAGGTTAATATTCTGGTTAAACATATGAAGAATTGAGGCTAAGAGAAAATGAGTTGCTCAAGGCCATCCAAAGAGCTCACCGCTAAGTTATGTGATGCAATTATCCCCAATTTGAAAACATTTAACAGGTTTTGTCTAGTGACCAGAAGGATTTTCCTCTTCACTGATTATTATGAAAAATTAATCCTGATACAATGCATTCCACATAATATGAGTTTTCTATGCAGTGCTATTTTTAATAGCAAAAATCACAAATGTAAATCATTTAGTGGGGTTTCGCACATTCTTTTGCCACATTTGAACTGCTCATTTCCTCCTTGCAATGTTCTTGCATATAAAGAACTTTGTCACAGTCAGAAATTGCTGAGTGAGAGCAAGCCAGAAAGATTCCACTCTATAGCTAGTCCTTCATGTCTTTTCTTTACAATAAGGAACTCCTGGAGACCCATATACATTCAGTTCGTAGCTGACATTCCTCTACACCCATGTTCCTTCATTAATGTAAATAGCTGCTGTTAACATACTGCCCGTGTTTATCCTATTTCTTATCAAGAGAAACATGGTTCAACGATCTGAGAAAAATGTTTTGACTTGACAAGAGCTTTGAGCAACCTAGAGGCCAATGAAGAATTGCTAAATAAAATGATGGCAGTGGAGTAAATTTCAGGTATTTCAAAAAGGAACACAAAATAGAATTCTGATATTAATGCTCTGACTTAACAAAGGGCAGAATCAACGGGATTTTTATACCTCTACCAATTCTTTTGCACAAACGATGGGTCCCACTGATTCTGTTGTATGAGTGGGACACACTGCGTGCACAACAGTGATTTAGCACTTCCCAGAGAAAAGTCTGAAACAAGTTGGAAACACTCATTTCTCAATTGGGACAGGTCAGTGGAGCTCCCTTATTTGAACCATTCCAGAAATGAGCATTTTTGCTTGTTTCCAGTTGCCCCCCAGAAGTACAAAATCTTCCTCCCAAATGCAGTTGGTCCCACTTGCAGATGGGAATTGGCAAAGCGTAAGGGAATCAGTGGAGGTGAAAACACCTCGTTGGAATCCACCCATAGTTGTTAAACACCATTGGTTGTTGTGCCATAAACTATGGCAAGGAATCTATAGATTACATAATTTTCAAATGGTAAAAGCAAGCCTGTCTCTTAGTTTTGCAGAAATTACTTTGTTCAGAAAGAACCGTAGTTTAGCATTATGGGAATTAGCCTGGTCCTTTTGTTTTCCCTCCTTATGTTGGCCCTCCACTTCAATTTATTACTTCTGTTTTAGTGCAAACTATAGTTTGCTGTTATGTCCAAACCACCAAACTATGTCTGCTTTTCCTGCCAGCCAGGAATGGTTGCCAATAATTTGACAAGAACAAACCACAGTTTCCAATTTTTATGAAAAAGAAACTAGTTGAACATGTTAGGGGAGAAGGAGCACAAGATGAAGAGGGAAAGGATGGAGCACAGTGGAAAAATATAGTGCAAAAACATGGTGTGGGCAAGACACAAAGGAAAAATAGCCCTCCTTCTAGAGTTTCAACTCCGTAGGATTGAGCTCTTGTTTATTAGATTTATAATAAACTGGCAAATGCTCTTGGGGCGGTTACAGTCATAAACCCCCAAAGTAGCAGTAAAATAACATCCAACACAATAATGCAGCTGATGAAAATATTAAAATATTAAGATAGTAAAAAAAACATTAAAAATACTAAAGAGCCAGTGGAGCATTCCATTGTCACGTATGGGACATTTATACTCAAGTTCAGGACAAAGAATCTTTTGCATATACTACTAATGTTTAAAGTGAACAATTTATTTTGCAGCATATGAATACAATGGTCATTACTAGCAGAACAGGGTTAGTAATTTTAAATTCAGCAAGAAACAATTATCTTAGATACTATTAATATTTTGTCACGTATGGGACACAAGAATTTCCATCTTCGTGGACATGGTTATCTTCAATTAAACATTTCTGTGAACTGTGAACTTGAAACTAATTCAACTTTTTTCTTATAATTCCTGAGATATCACTTCACATTTATATCCATGTTAGACTCAATTTTTACATTTTAGCTCAATCAAAAAAATGTTTTTTTGATGTCACGTATGGGACATTCTCTGTCACGTATGGGACACTGTCTGCATTACAACATAAAAAACTCACTTAGGACTACTAAATATGAATTCTTAATTGATTTAGGCATCAACAAATAATGTAGTTAGAGCATTTAAGCATTGATATTTGAAAAGTCCCTTTACATTAGAATAATTCTGAAAATTTATACATGGTGCTGCGACGAGACTTCAAAGCCACAGTTGGTGGGTCAATCTTCCTAATCACATCCTTAAAGGAATATGTAATACAATCAGGAGTGTAGGGCCACTTATAATGATGTTTGTTGGCAGGAACCATTACACTCACTTTAACTCCATCCATGCCACAGACTTCCATAACACTGCCTGGGTAGGCTACCTTATTATAACTAAAGAAGCACCAAGCACCTATATTGAGTTTCACATTTGAAGTAGGCCTAGTAACAGGAACAGATTCTTCACTCTCCAGGGCATGGTGTTTGAAGGAAACTAGACCGTTTGGTTTAGCCTGCACAATATATGATGCTATCCCAGGCACAGTGATAGTTCCTTCCCAAGGCTTGTCTTTCTCTACTTGGGAATGTATTTCACTCTGGGAAATGTACAGAGTGCATGTTGAGGGAGCAAGTTCATTTGCTAACTGTGCAAACTCCACTGCATTCTGTATGACACTGACGTTGCCTTGGCTCATGGTCTTTTGTCGTACAAGCCTTTTCACATTGCCTCCCACACCATCAACTATTCCTTTGCCATGTGAGGTGGCAAAATATTTCCAACTGAACTTTCTTTGGTATTTTTTTGCTAGAAGCTTCAGCACGTGTACCATGTATTTGTTCTTGAACTCAGATGCAGGTCCATCGCTCCAAATGATGTCCTGAGTAACACCAGTTTCTTCACTCATTATCTCATAGAGTTTCATCAGCATTACATACACAGTGTGTTTGTCCTTCTGTGTTATATCTGAGCACAAGAGGAAGGTTCTACAAGATCCATTTAAGAAAACAGCTGCAGTGAAAAGCATTACAGTTGCTCGAGACCAAAGGGCACTCTGAACTCGTTCCGATACTCACAGCTATAAGACATAGCAAAATCAATTTCCAGCACTCTTACATTTTCCAGGTTTTGATCACTTAAGAAAGCATTTGCTTGTATTCTTTTTATGTGAACATGACCCAGAAAGTTTTCATAACTTGAACCAATATCTTCGTGTAATTCACCAGCACAACCATCTTTCATGCTTAACACTAGTCCTCCATCAGCATCCTTTTCCCACTGCTTCCATGTGACGTGCTTTGTTGGCTCTTCAGGAAATGGAATATTTTTTTTCCACTGGAATTCACATTTCCAACAGTTGGAAATTAATTTGTCATCACATAAAACAGACATTAAAAATCCCCTCCAATTCTAAGGCCCTTTAACTTGAGTTTAAAATTTTCATGTATTTTACATTGACACTGATCCACTGGAGTATCCTTCAGTAGAAGAACATTTTTTTGGATGTAGAATACAAAATTTTACAAAACTCATTTTAACTTCAAGGTGGCCGTTTTTAAATACAAAAATTGCCTCTCTTAAAAACATAGTGAGAAAATGTTTTTGAAGTCTAAGTTTCTTTCCTTCTTCCCAAACAGTTATGCAGTCCTTCAATCCAGGAGCTGTATATAAAATATCATTGCGAAAAAAGAAGCTCTTAACAATGTTTATGTCTTTCTTTAACATGCCACACCCTTGTGAGAAGGAACTATGCATTTGATTAACTAGTTTAGTATCTACTCTTTGTGCTAAACCACTGACTACAGCTCTCTGTTTTCTTGGTGATTTTGGCAAATTTACAAAGGTAGATCCTAAAACGACAGCCTAAATAAATATTCTATTCATAGCTTTTCCATAGCTCCATCTGCTTTGGTAAGGACTTACTATTATATATTTTTCTGCATTACTGTCAGCAATAGTTTTTTTCTTGCATGCTCTCTGCAACCTCTTTCGATCTCTTTCATACTTCTTCCTCTGCAACTCATCTCTGCTACTCATAGACATATTTTTCTTTCTTCTCAGTTCTTTTAACCTTTCATTTTCCTTTTTTTGAAATTTTGGATTCTCCCTCTTCTTCTTTAGTCTCATTTTCTTCATTCTTTCAGCACTAGTGCTCTTTTTATTTTCAGTTGACACATTCATTATGCATTATCTGCATAATAAGTGTCACGTATGGGACAATAAATAAAGGGACGTATAAACTGTTTAAAATAAAAAATTAACATTAAGAAAATATTTCATTGTAGACAACATTATCTTTGTTTTAAATCTGCTTTACTACATTTTAAATGCTACAAATAACATATATAACCTAAAAAGTGCACTTTTTCATGTCACGTATGGGACAGCAAAACTATATGCATAATTAGCTATATATCTGCTAATAAACACACAGTTTCTAATGTTTTAACGTGTAGGCAGCTCCTTTAGGACCTTACCTTTGCTATCAGAATGAAAACAACACTTAATTCACTGTACAATACAATGTTAACACTTAATCAAATGTAACCTCATTTAGCATGTCACTGATCTTGACAGTGGTAGCCATTTTGAAAACCAGGTTGCGCAATAATAATAGCAAAAAAATTATCTTTCATCATCAAAACACCCTCTTTCCACTATATACAACTAATACAAGACAAAATATTAACTTATTTTTCATTTTGAAATTTCATGTGTTTTGTCGCTGTTTCCGTGGAATGCTCCCAGTAAACCCCACAATATGACAGCAAATTAAAGATTTTAAACGTTTGCCAGAAGAGGAAAGTTTTAGCCTGGCATCTAAGTATGAACAATGAAGATTTCAGGCAAATCTCCCTGGGAAGGCTTTTCAGACAGAAGACTTTTCCGGGAAGCCACCCTTCTCACCACTGTCGACAGTGTCACCCAGAGATTTCAACCTTTCACACGGAGTAGCTTCTTTCGACCCAGCCCCAACTCAGTTCAGGTTGAAATACAACACCTCTACAGATACCATTTCTGCTGTCTCAATAAACAGCATCCTCAATGGCACCCTTCCCTTTCAGAGAGAACCACATATGAGTTTCTCCACACCAGGCTTTTTATCCCGCAACTTACTGGGGCTTTGGCTTCCGGATTTTTAACAGGATTAGGATTGGCTCCTTACATGGGCTGATACTTCCTTTCCCCCCCCCCCCCCGAAGGAAAAGTTTTCTTTGCAAATTGTACATATTTCATTATACAGCCACTACATGGCACTGTAGTATAGTGGAACTGCATAATTATACATGGCCATTAAAGCGGATTAACACTTATTACTGTATTATCTGCAGTCTTTTTAAAAAAAACTGGATGAAGGTCAGAAAGTGCAGTAGATGCCCTGAAAGCTGTCACATTACGTAAAGGACCTGTAAACATGAGTGAGCAATTATGTCACCTATTTTCCTACTGCTAGGAAAAAACACACAGAGAGACTCTTAAAAATGCCTCTTTCCCTCCTTCATCATAGATGAACCTGTCAGTTTGTAACAGCTTTACATAGGATTGAAGAAATACAACTCAAGCAAAGAACACAAAGTCAAAAGGTAATTATTTACCCTGAGCCCTATTTTCTTTGCTTGAATATACAGACAACAGGAATAACACAAGGGCTAGGAGGCCTAGTAAACAACACACCTTTGAGCTGAAATCTGGGCCTAATTAAACCCGCGTTCTCCAACTTTTTGTGAACTGCCCAGAGAGCTTCGGCTATTGGGCAGTATAAAAATGTAATAAATAAATAAATAAATAAATAAATAAATAAATAAACAAACAAACTTAACATAAGACTCTCAGAGTCTGGGGGTTCATGTTTATTTGAAATCTCACTTCTTTCTTTTCTCATTTGGAATGTATTGTTTGTCAATATTGAAGTGTCCACTTCCTTGTGTGAGGCCTGGAGCAATTGCCCCATCTGACCCCCAAATCTGTCTGCTATGTTTCCTTAGGCCTAATGTAGACCAGTTGATGACCTCTGGCTACATCCTGGCTTGACAGTAGAGAATGTACACTGGTGTGGAACCCTGACTGGACACTTGAAGGCAGTTAGGCCTCTCCTGCCTCCCCTCAATTTCTTTTCCTTACAATCTTGTCTCACTAATTACCTCAGACTTCCTTCCTTATCTTCTGATTTCCCCCCTCACAACTCCAGGTGTTCATGAGGTTAAATTGCACAAAGCAGTGTATTTTGAGAGCGTTTGTTGTAGCTACATTACATCATAACAGCTAGAGATATAGGTGTTTCTTAGGAATAATCACATGTGACCTGAAACCCGGGGTGGAGGCTCATGTAAACGACACCCCTGTTCCTATGTGGTAAAAAAGATAAGGGAAAAATAGAGTCCTTGGTGTTATCCATTCCTGGGGATATCTGACATGTAACCAGGGGTGATACCAAGGATTTCACAGGCCTACTTAATTAGGCCTGAATAATGATTGACATTGGAAACCATGGTGCTGTTCCCTATTCTTCAAGATCTACAGACTTCCTCTTAATGTGCCTCGAGCTACACAAACAGCTTGCAAGCCTCATCACTGCTTTGATGCCCAAACCAGGGCCTAGCTGAATGGACAGAAGCCTCTGAAGGAGTAGGTGTACAAACATCATCCAGTCTGAAAAAACTTAACAAATGCAGGCTGTCTGAAATGATATTGGCTGCAAATAATAATAATAATAATAATAATAATAATAATAATAATAATAATAATAATAGATTTATTTGCTACCCACCTCTCCCTCTGGATCGAGGTGGGGTACAACACAAATGCGAACATCATAAAACTAATTAAAACATTTGAAATTAATACATTATTAAAAGCAGCACATTATTAAAAGGCAAATTTAAAATTCAACTGGGTAGGGTAAGAAATGTACTTGCTTCTATTCAAACCTTTATATATTCCGGCTCCATGGAGTTTCCAATCTAAATTTTGACAAAGGGGAAGACAACAGAAACGGAGAGAGGTGACACAGAGGCAGAAATTTAGTTTCTGTAGGGAGTAAGGACTACATTATATTTTAGATTTATTGGCTTGGGCCCAGACTATCTGTAAACAGAACTCCACTCATGGGACACCTCACTTGGGGAAGTGAGGAAGATAATTTTCTCCCATTTCCCCTTCCTCCTGCAGCCCTCTTTGCCTCCATCATTGCAAAGCTGCTCTCGAGTTTAGTTGGGAGACCCTCAGCAGGTGGTGCTGGGATTTGCAGGAAGATGGTAATACTGGTGAAAGTCACCTCATTCCTTCCTACAGCAGGAAGCCTCTGCTCCCCTGGATCTCCCGCTGTTCATGGAAGGGCCAGATTCAACCCATTATGGGTTTTTCTGTAGTCTCATGACACTTCATTGTAGTTATAGAAAATAGTGCCTTCGTTCAACCTAACTAGCTAGTTGACTTCATTACTAGATCAGCAATGTATTCACCTGCTTATCTGTAAATAAATTTAGATAATTTTGAATTGGAAAAACATGTTGGAATGCTTTTTTTTTTTTTTTTGCCTCAGTCCCAGTTGATTTCAGGCTGTGCAACTGTTCATTAGGGGAAAGTCATCACATGCAGGCACAAGCAAAATGTTGTGCTGGGCAAATCAGTTAACCTGATGTCATAGTAGAATGCTTTAAGTTCTGATTTTTTTGTGTGTGCATTGAGAAAATTAGTTGAGAAAATTAGCTAGCTTAATTTATTTTGTTGTTCTGGGTAAAAAATTATTTTACTTCTGCCCACCCTGCCCCAAATGTTAAAGGACTTGAATCTAACTCCAATCTGTCACTCTGCTTTTGTTATTCTAAAATCATTTATTTATTTATTTATTTATTTATTACATTTTTATACCGCCCAATAGCCGAAGCTCTCTGGGCGGTTCACAAAAATTAAAACCATCATAAAACAACCAACAAGTTAAAAATACAAATACAAAATACAATATAAAAAGCACAACCAGGATAAAACCACGCAGCAAAATTGATATAAGGTTAAAATACAGAGTTAAAACAGTATAATTTAAATTTAAGTTAAAATTAAGTGTTAAAATACTGAGTGAATAAAAAGGTCTTCAGCTGGCGACGAAAGGAGTACAGTGTAGGCGCCAGGCGGACCTCTCTGGGGAGCTCATTCCACAACCGGGGTGCCACAGCGGAGAAAGCCCTCCTCCTAGTAGCCACCTGCCTCACTTCCTTTGGCAGGGGCTCACGGAGAAGGGCCCCTGTAGATGATCTTAAGGTCCGGGTAGGTACATATGGGAGGAGGCGTTCCTTCAAATAACCTGGCCCCAAACCGTTTAGGGCTTTAAATGTCAATACCAGCACTTTGAATCGGGCCCGGACCTGGACTGGCAGCCAATGAAGTTGTAAAAGGACTGGCGTAATGTGATCTCGCCAACCAGTCCCTGTTAGTAAACGGGCTGCCCTGTTTTGTACCAGCTGAAGCTTCCGGACCGTTTTCAAAGGCAGCCCCACGTATAACGCATTGCAGTAATCCAAACGAGAGGTTATCAGAGCATGGATAACTGTAGCTAGGCTATCACTGTCCAGATAAGGGCGCAGTTGGTATATCAGCCTAAGCTGATAAAAGGTGCTCTTTGCCACTGAGTTCACCTGTGCCTCAAGTGACAGTTCTGGATCGAAGAGCACCCCCAAACTACGGACCCGATCCTTTAGGGAGAGTGCAACCCCGTCCAGGACAGGGCAAACATCACCTCGCCGGACAAATGAACCACCCGCTAACAGTACCTCCGTCTTGTCTGGATTGAGTCTCAGTTTGTTAGCCCTCATCCAGTCCATTACCGTGCCCAGGCAATGGTTCAGAACAGTCACTGCCTCACCTGGGTTTGATGAAAAGGAAAGGTAGAGCTGGGTGTCATCCGCATATTGATGACACCTCAGTCCACATCTCCGGATAACCTCCCCCAGCGGCTTCATGTGTATGTTAAACAGCATAGGGGATAAAATAGAGCCCTGCGGAACCCCATGGCTTAGGAGCCACGGCACGGAGCAATAATCCCCCAGCACCACCTTCTGGAATCGGCCATCCAAGTAGGAGCGGAACCACTGCAACGCAGTACCTCCAACTCCCAGTTCAGACAACCTATCCAGAAGGATACCATGGTCGATGGTATCGAAGGCCGCTGAGAGGTCCAGGAGAACCAACAGGGTCGCACTCCCCCTGTCTCTCTCCCGACAGAGGTCATCCCACAGGGCGACCAAGGCAGTTTCCGTTCCAAAACCAGGCCTGAAACCCGATTGAAATGGATCTAGATAATCCGTTTCATTCAAGAGTGCCAAATCATCATATGGGAAATATTTATCTTCTGATCCAGCTGTCAGTATCTGTTATATTGAGTGGTTGTTGTTGTTTGCTTTTGAGTCACATAAACATCATGTCCAAAATGTGTGATAAGGAGGGAAACCAGGGATTAAAATTACAAAATCTTAATTGACAACCAGTGTCTCATAAAATTCTGTCCAATAGAAAATAGTTATCTTGACAGTCTGATTCTGAAGTTCATACTTACAAAGTCGGAAGTTAATTCAAAAGGCATGTGAATAAAGCAAACTCAAAATGGTGTTCAAGGATCTTTATTCTCATAAAAGGCTAAAAAGGTTGGAGTACGATGCATATTAGGTTTTTCCATCTTCTCATCCAAAAACTGATGATGGCTGGGAGAAGCACGCAATTACTGTTGTCAGTTCTATGCATGACTCTTTGTCATGCTGGACACTGATGTGTGTTATCCTTTCCTTCACACTGGAAAACCAGCATAACAGGGATCTTCCAGCAGGTGAGGGGAGGCAATTATCATTACAATCCTTACTTCTCCAACCTCCTCAGTTTACCACTTGTCATTCAGCACTCTAAATCCAACACTCTATTATGCCTCACTGGCTATTTCTACGTGCTGCTGTCTTTGAGACGTGCTTCATGGAGGGGACTGTCAAATGAAGAGGGAGGAGTACTACTAAATGAATGTAAAAGCAATGTTTAGGAGGCTGAGGAAGAAACCAGATGTGATGTGAAGGATCTGAGATTGGATCACCCAACACCTTTCCCTCTGGTTAAAAGAAGCTGTTCGGGAACCCAATTTGGGTCAAGGGCTTGGAGCTGTGAGAGGTTTCTTGACCATTTCCTCTCATGCCAATCCCCAAACCTAAAAGCTCCTTTCACATATTACTCACAGGAAGGAGGCTAAATTGTTCCCTTGAACCTGCTATTATCTGTGTAGTGGAGGAGAAAGCAGGGGGAAGCCAGGTACAATGCAAGTATTTGTCTTCTTTCCAGCATAGTGGGAGTGGGGTCAATTAAAGTCAAGAAAGCAGCACAGATGTAGATGCATGCCACTGGGATGGCGGAAGCAGAGTTCCCTGCACCCACTTCTCACAGCAGCCCCTCCAGCGTCCTGAAAAAAACTATACAAAGCGCTGGGGGACCCTGCTGAATGGAGTAGGCTGTGGTGTGGTGGAGAGGGTAGAACACCCAAAATCAGGTGGAGGCAGCTTCTGTGAGTGGAACTCCATTCATAAAAGGTGCCTCCACCTTTTCAATTTTGAAAGATACCTCTCTTCCTCCTATACTATTCAAAAGGGTCCTTCAACCTTCCATGTTTCAGTGGGCTGGAAGAGTTGCCATGGGGAGGGGGGTGGCAGGGAAGTCTACTTCTCTCAGTCCAGGTGCATGCACCTGCATTTGGATCCAGCGTGTTTTCATTAGTTGTTAGTATCATGTGATACTGTTAGGCTGTAATCTTAAATACAACTATTAGAGACTAAGCCCCATTGGAGACAGTAGGACTCCGTTCCAAGTAAACCTCATATGATTGTGCTGTAATGGAATCATCTCCATATATATTAATTTTAATTATAGCTTAAAGGAATTAATATGAAATATACATGAATTATACCTGGGATGCCACTGAATACAAATGCATAACCATATGATGTAGGATTTTATCTAGCAATTTTCTTCTCGTTCAGCCATGAAATCTGAGACTCTTTGTTATATGAAGCATAGTTCTTGCAAACTTTTCCTTCAGACTTGCCAGTGATAGATGATTTAATTCTTTCCAGATACGCAGTTGGTTTTGTACAAATTTCTTGCATATGGTGCATAGAGGGACAAATGGGTATGGTCCTATGGTTCCCTTTTTACAACTGCTGTGGCTAAATATTAGCAGAATTTTAAGGAGTACTTTCATTAATTATGTGCATATTAACATTTAATATGCTGTTTGTAAATGTTCGCTTGTAATTCTCTTTTCTTGATATTAATTTATGCTGCCTTGAACTCAAGTTCATTTTCTTTTTTAGATATTATTGAATGGCTGTTCCGCATCTTTCAAGTTATAATATGACACAGCCATTAAAGTTTCCAAAAACTGTAAAATTGAGAAACTTTGTCCTGTCCTCATTTATTTTCTATTGGATTGTTTCAAGAATAGCTTGAGGTCAAAAGCTTCATTAGTATGTTGAATAACTCCAGGTTAATATTTTATGTTTTTTTCATCAACTGTTTTTATTCTTAGGCCATTTTAGTTTGACTTGTCTTTTGTATAATTCCATTGGTGGCATAATGCTCCATGCATGCTTCTTAGCTCTTCTAATATCTTCTTCAGATAGATATAACATTTCTTCCATCATTGACATGATCACCGTTCTGATTTATTTGTATTTGGAAGGGGGTGGGGAGGAAATAGCAAACAGATGTTGTACTATTTGGATGCCAGCTCTCAAGGTTTCATGATTTATCTAAAAAAATAGTGATTTGGGGGCAACGGGGCCTGTTGAAAAGTTTGAGGCTTTGAGCTAGATGTAAAATCAACCAGCACATCAGCTTAACTCAATTTCTCAAATGACTTCCACATCCCTACAATATGATCATCTTTGTGCAAGAAAAAATGAGTTAAAACCCTTCACCCAGTTACATACAAAAATGTGGAAGTAACTATTTTGCCACAGAAACACATGTTAGCAAGTGTTCATGTATGCTAAGTAGTCCTTGGACCCAAAAGAAACGGGGAAAGAATGGTATGCATTATAAAAGGAAAGGTGTTTTGTTTTTTTACAGTTTTCTTCATACAGCTAATACAATAAACAGTCTTGCAAATAATTAAATGCTGCTGAAGTTATAAGATTGCACCCTCCTAATTATTTATTGTTCCTTCATAAGCATAATTTGGAAGATCTTAAACATATATCCTTTCTATTAATCTTTAACTACATTGACTAAGCCCTAATCTACGCCAAGCAGGATATTGCACTATGGGCCTGTCTAGATGGGGCAATATCCCAGGGATTATCCCAGGATCATCCCTGTGCATCCACATGACACACAGGGGATCCTGGGAACAGGGAGGAAAGATCCCTGCATTTCCCCAGGATATTGTCCTACACTTTTGTCCCAGTTTTTCCTGTGGTCCTGGGATGATTCTGAGACCATGAGACATGTGGGCGGCTGTCCCAGTTTGTCCTGGCTCCTTGTGAGTAACCGTGAGAAGCCGGGAACCGGACAGGGGACATGGAGAGCTCCATGCCCATCGGGGAGGGGGGGGAGCAAGTGGTTGTTTGTTTTTTAAATGACCTTTATTGCTGGAGTGCTCCTGCACTCATTTTCGATAAAAAAACAAAATGGTGGGTGCGACATCCTCTTCATCCCGGAACATCACACGCCACGTGTAGACTGAGAGGGAGGATCTCACGATCAGCATATTGCGAGATCCTCCCCCTCCACCCCCCTGGTCTAGACATGCCCTATGAAAGTGCTATGAACGCGGTATATAAAAGGCAGGAGCCACACTACTGCTTTATAGTGGTATTGAAGTGCACTGACAACTGTTGGGGCCCATGGCACATACCAGATACTGCTTTCATACTGCTTTCATAGTGCAATATCCTGCTTGGTGTAAATTAGGCCCAAATGTGTAAGCTGATTAAACTGCTATTGAGAGGTAGTTCAAATGCATGAAAGCAGTAGTTTTTAAGCTTTTCACGATTTATCTTTAATCTGCAACGTGGGACGCACTTCTACCTACCACATGCTCATTTTTCCTTCTCTCTGGCTATGGGGCTGCCTATGTGCTCCCAAATCTCTGTGGTGGAATCACGGTGGCGCTGCGTCGGTTATACAATGCAGCAGCCACCTTGAAGCCACTACAGGGCTTTCTTACAAAGCTCCACATTTGAAAAGTCAGGAACTTAGCCTGACTCTTTAGGTTGAGCAAGGTCCTTCTGCCATCTAACCTCACTCAAATGTCGTTGCGGAGGTGTTCTCAGGTGGAAGGCGATCCCTAATTGGTTGCCGGAACCCTGGACAGAAGGCAGGGGGTGGGCTGGCGAGCCACATGACCATCAGAAAGCCCCACGCATGCCCTCTGCAGCAGAGAAAGGGTGAGGTTTTGTTTAATGCGGCGGCAACCCAGCATCATATAGGCAGAGCCTATATGAAAACTGCATTTTAAAAACTATATAGAAGAGGGAATATTGGGAGATGTAGCTTGTTTTGCAGTAGTGAAAAAACTACACATCTCAAAATATATTCTATACAACTATTAAAGAAAAGCCAATTGCTTTGCTTCTTCAGCCCCTTTCTCTGTTTTTCTCTTTGTGCTACTTTCCTCTTTAAAAGAACCCCAAAGACTCTGCTAGGGTCCTAAACCAGATCAGAACACACATGTAAAGTAAAAGTCTGTTTTCATCCTCTGAGCACCCCCAATAACTCTTTTTGTGGGGTTGAATATGCTTCCAGGTTTCTGTTTCTCTCTTGAACTTATACAACATACTCTTTCTATATTATATGCTTTTTGGAGAAGTAGCTATGTTTAGGGTGACCATATGGAAAGGAGGTCAGGGCTCCTGTATCTTTAACAGTTGAACAGAAAAGGGAATTTCAGCAGATGTCATTTGTATGCATGCAGCACTTGGTGAAATTCCCTCTTCATCACAACAGTTAAAGCTTCAGGAGCCCTGCCCTCTTTTGTATATGGTCACTCTAGGCAGGGCTCATGCAGCTTTAACTGTTGTGATGAAGAGGGAATTTCACCAGGTGCTGCCTAGCTGTGTTTATCTATTGTAGCAAAAAGTAACAATGATTTCTCCGGCACCTTAAAGACAAACAAATTTATACTTTCATAGGCCAGAACAAAGCAGGATCCTTTACTGTGGACAATTTTAGATTTTTATTCATTCTCTGACCCAGGATTAGCTTTAGGTGGCAAAGTCATTAGTTGTTTCTGAAAAGGCCCACTACATGCTTACCTGGGAATAACTACCATCATACCAAATTTGACTTTTTTCTGTGTAGACATACATAGGATTCCAGACTCTGATTTCCTTTCTGATTTCTGTTCTAATGTACACCTTACATATGACACATTTTAAATTAGATACATTATTTCATATTGAAATAAATTTTGAATTGAATAGGCATGCTACTTGTGTCAACCATGAAGCTATTTTTCATAGATCTTGATGATGAGCATTATTATTTTCAAAATACCTGCACATTATTATTTTCAAAATACCAGGAATACGTAACCTTTTGGGTCCATGGGCACATTTCGGAATTTAATAAACTGTCTTCAGCACCACCACAAAATGGCAACCATGGGAAGTGTGGCTAGTCACAATGAACAAGTAACCTGCCCAAAAGACTGGCTTGGTTCGGATGACACGATAATCAACGGGTGGGGTGGGTGGGGGAGGAGTCAACTGCCTGTTGTGTTGATTATTGTGTTGTGTGGGAACACACACACAATGGACACACAACACACAGTATGTTATTTTCTTGAATTAAACAATGCGGAAAAACAATGGGCTGCTTCATTGCTTATCCAGTAATCAATTGATTAAAATGTTGTGTGGATGGCTCTGTTGTATAATCCCCCCTCCCCCGTCAAGCGCAGTATTCCATAGGTCCAGCAAGAGTGAACAAAAACACCCCAGCTTCACCTGTTCAGCTGGCAGAACTTGCAATGGCTGATGGGATAGGGCTGGGAGGACTGAGGGGGGAGGGAGAAGCACCAGTCACCCAGAAGGACTCCAGGACTTTCAGATGTGCAATGTGGGGAGGGGCAACATGTCGTGTGGGGAGTACTGGCAAAATAACCCACGGTGAGTCTGCTATTCCCTCCTCTGTTGCCTAATATGTCATCTGAACTCAGCCACTGAGTACAAGCCAGAGATAGGGGCTGAGCCTCAGCACACTACTTCTTTGAACCCAGTTTTCAACACCAACTGAAACACACTTCGCAGACTGCAAACATTTTCTCTCTGCCCCTTCTGCCAGCCAGTTATTCCCCCTTTCTCTTTTTCTCCCTCACAACACCCATCCACTCTCTTTCTCTCTTCCAGCTCACCAACATAGAACCACACTTGCACACACCACATGCTACCGAAGTTAAATGAGTCCCTTTTTCTCCCCCCACCACCCCGGGCCTTTTTTCTTGGTGGCAGCTGGGTGCACTGCAGAGAAAAGCAGTGGCCTGCAGCAGCCCATCACCTTCATTTCCTAAGAAAGTCTCTGGGCGCATAATGATGGCTGCAGTTGGACACACTCTTTGAAGCAATCCCAGCTGCTGGTAAGAAAATTTGTTATTCCTTTTTTAAAGTGGGAAGCGTAGAACATGGGGATGCACTGGTGCCCACTGGTATCACATTCCTTATTTATTTTGTGGGGAGAGATTACTTTAAAGAGATTACTTTAAATGAAAGTTTATTACATTGTGCTGATATGTATATTTTAGTGACAGTCTTTAAAAGCATCTGAAATAGACACGATCCAGCAAATATAAACTTTTTTTAATCTATGAATTGAAAACAAACAAACAAACAAGAATATTGCAATTGGAGTGCGTTTTCCAATATGTCGTGTTTATTGTCAGTTAGGCATAGGTGAGATCCTGGCCTCATTGTTGTTAGTGATTCAGCTACCATTCAGCTCAGATTTCACAAAACAGCAAAATAAAATTTTGATACTAGCTTCATAGAACACATTTCACATGGCTAATATGCATACCAGGGAAACAACTGGGAACTCTTTGGAAGCAATGAACACTGCTTCTGCTTTCTATAGATAATACTGGGGAAAATGAGTTTTTACCAATACTAGTATCATAGGGGTGTACAAATTCCATTGAAAAATTCATGAATCTTAAAATGCTTCAATTTTCCTAAGATTCCAAAAGTGTTTTGCAGGGTCAACCTTCAAATATGCTTTAAATAGACTCTGCTGGTATTGTAAACTACTGAATTAAGGGCATGTTTTAACAACACTGTTGGCAGAATGCCATGCTCTAAGTGCTTGGAATTTCCTAATTGTTGTGCTTGTGCATGTTAACCCTCACCCCCCAAAGATAGATACTGTATTTGGCTGCAGCCTTTCAAAATAAAGCAGTTTTGCAACTGTTAATGCCTTACATATAACATCGCTCCTCAGTGAAAAGAAGGTGAGGGAAGAGATAACTGCTACATAATGAAACGTGGTGTCTGACATTTACAGCAATATTCATATTCATAAAGGTAGTAAAAGGCAATATGTATTTAGAATGCACAATTGGCCAAGATAATATGATGTACAACAATGACAAGACTTTTACTGATTTTACCAGCAATGGCTGGAACTCATACCTAGGAAATACATTAGGGTAGGAAAGTTCTTTTGAGAAAGAATAGGAAGTAATGCAGCCCTGAAAATTAAAAATCAAACTCCAAGGAAAAATAAAAGTATAACTGGGAGACATGTGGAAAGTCTACCAAGCAAAACTTGCTCATTTAGTCAGTGACACAACAACTGTGACATTAAGCAGTCTTTAAATAACAACAGCCTGAAGGAGTCGGAAGCAGAGCATGAGGTCAAATGGAATTGGAGGTTTGATTTCATTGCCATCCAGGCGGAGATAGCGGAGGCGTGGCAAATTTCTCTCATAAACATGATCTCCTGGGATAGGAATTGGACACATTTGAGTGCCATTAACACCTACCAAAAAAACACACAAACTTATGTGAGAAAAATTATTGGGAGGAAAGTTTCTAATAAGCTATCTATTCAGGGAAAATGTTTCAAATATGTTCTTGTAGATGTAAACTTTCCTAGAGAGGTCTTACGGATGGGCGGAGTCACCCATGCTTGATTTGTCAAACGCTGGCCCCATCACCACCACTGTTTGTCCCCGCTTGTTTGCCCGTGTGAGCTTCTTTTGAGGCTTGGCAAGGCCTGACGAGCGCTTGGCAGCCACACGCCCTTACTCCGGAAATTGCACATTTCCCCCGTTATGTAAATTAGGCCTTTATGGCTGCATTTACTCAATGAGGGGAAATGCGGTTTTTCCAGAGCTTCCATTGTGGCAATGGAGGGTACGGATGAGGGCGGACAGCTGCTTGGCACTCGGAGTGCAGGTCCATGAAACTGTCATGGAACCTGACTGGGTTCAGGGCAGCCTCTCCAGGAGATCTTAAGAACCAGGTGGGTTCATATGGGAGAAGACATTGTTTCAGTTAGCCTGGTCCCAAACCATATAGGGTTTTATAGGTCATAACCAGCACTTTGAATTCCGCCTAGAAACAGACCAGTAGCCAGAGAAGCTGCTGTAACAAAGGAGTCACATGCTCCCTGTAATAGGCCCCAGTCTGGCCACAGCATTCTGTACTAGCTGAATTTCTGAACATTTTTTGAGGGCAGTCCAATTTAGAGCATGTTGCAATAGTCCCGACGGGATGTAAGTAAGGCATGCGTAACCGTGGCCAAGGCATAGCCAAGGTAACCAATGCATGCATAACCATGAGATCTCTTAAGGGGGTGCTGCCAAGGCACAGAGATCCAGCAACTTTCCATTAGCCTCCAGAACTTGTAAGGGAGCTTCCTTTCATTAGTTCTCCAGTTCATCTCGGGGCTTATTGTCATTAACGTATGACTCACCTTTGAAGTAATTTGGCAATTTTACAGAAATAAACTTTGCTTATTTATTTATTTAGTATATTTATATCCCTCCAAGGAACCCAAGGCAGCATACATAACCCTCCTTCCCTCCATTTTATCCTCATAACAACAACCGTGTGAGGTGGGTTGGGCTGAGAATCTGTAACTGGCTCAAAGACACCGTCAGCTTCCGTGGCTGAGTGCAGACTAGAACCCAGATCTCCTAACTCCCCATCCAACACTCTAGCCACTACACCACACTGGATCTCTGTTAACAAAGAATCCAGCAAAATGTAAAATTGACAGTAGCTTAAAGTATAATTGGATTGCTTTGGTACTGTTCTGTCAGTGAAATCTGGTCAAAAATGACAAATGTCATTGAAAACTAAGTACTTATTAAACCTCAGAGTCTTGTTTTTCTAATTCACTAGAGCTGAATCTTATTTCATGATGCTTACATTTCCAATACACAGTATGGGAGTGTTTGCTACACCCACTTTTTGTAAGAATGAGTTATAATCATCCTGAATGTGCAAAACCTAAGCTCAGTTTTTAAGATGAGTGCTTTGGCCTTGGGTGCCATCCCAATCTATTATGAGGATAAATTGAGATAAGGATATATTGTAAGCTGCCCTGAGTCAGGACAGGGTAGTGGTTTTTTTAACAGACATATTTATAAGTGTTATAGTCATTAAATATTGCAGGGTAATTCAAATGTACCATGAAGGTTTCTTCTTGGTAAAGATCAAAATATTAGATGCAATTGTGCAAGTTATGCTTAATTATATCAGCCCTATTTGTTGGGAGAATTAAATAGTTATTGACATCTTGAAATTAAGTTAGGCGACTTTAGCTTACATTTCTTGAAGAGATGGACTGTAAATCGGGTGGGCAGAAGGTAGATATGGATTTCTTGGTAGATCTCTGAGTGATTTGTAGTAGATCAGCAAGCATTTCTGAATCCAAACAATAGCAACAAAACCCCTGCAGCTTAAATTATGCTGCTGAAGTGAAGAAAGCTTGGGGTAACCATGAGTAGATTTGATTGTGGAAGGACTGTGAGCGTCATTTATTTCTGTTACTCAAAACAAATTCCTGGGCTCAGAATTCTGTGTGTCTTTTGCATCAGTCCCTACTTGGTGGATCAGTCCCTACTTGGTGGATCTTGGAACTCTAGTAAAAAACAACAACCTCACAAAATAGATCCCTGAAGTCTGCTTACCCCTGCTATAAATCACAATATCTTTCTATTGGAATATGAAATATCAGAAAGAGTTTCAAGAAGCTTAGCAGGTATGTAAGGACTAAAGGTCTGTGGACAAATATTTAGCTGTTAAAGTGAAATCTGCCTCCTTATTTCCCAGTAGCTTTAAGAACAGAATTTCATCAGCAACTCCTAAAGGTAGAGCTCTCTTAGCATGGAAATATACAGTTTTCTACTTTGCTGCCCTTTATGCTTGCATATTCACTAAATGCCAGATAGTGCCTTAGGCAACTTTGGATGTAGCTTGTGTGTGTGTGTTCCTTGCAGAAAAACAGCTGTACAAACTTAGGCACTTTATAGTAACAGGCCAGTATGTTGGCATTTTGCGTGCATAGTATTGTTGTGTGTATGAGAGAGTGCTTCTATGTGTGTATGAAAAGGAGGGGGCTTTGTTGGCTCACTTTCTGAGTGATCTGGTCTGCATGTGTTTTGAATTCTCTGCCATGGATTCATTTGGTCTGTTCTGTGTGGCTTGGCACAGTTCCTTGTGTTCTGGTTTGTCTGGGATTTGAGTTTCTGCCATGATTGTTCTCTCATCTAGAAGCTCTCAGTGTTTCCCATCTGTAAAATAGGCAAATTGTTTTCTAGACTGACTTCTCAATGACTACAATGCACATTATACATCTGCTTTGATGTGCAATCTTTGGCTAGGCTTTGTGATGTGATACCATCAGTCTTTCTAGGCCTGGTATCCTATATGGATGGACTGCTTGCTGGCAAGGGATCATCTAGGTAGAACCTTATCTGGTGCCACTCAAAGTAGTAACTGCATACCTGAGGTGAATAGAGGATTTTCTGTGGGCTCCACAATCTCCCCGCTTTAGTGCTGAACCTTACCTGTGCACTACTGTTTTAACCCTCCTAAGCTTTACCCCGGGCTCTCACTCAGGTACAAGAATTTAACTTTTCAGGAATTAGGAAGCCTACTTCTTCCCTGCTATATATTCTTCTTATTGGCACTCAACCCATTACTTTGAATGCAGCCACCCATTCTCTTCTACATGAAAAGGTAAATGGCCTTCAGTCTGATTCCATTGAGAGGCAATCCATTTCCTGCTCCTGGGCAGCCTGGCCTCCACTGACAAAATTTCAGCAGGACACATACATGTCCCTTTAAACACTATCATATTTATTTATTTATTTATTGCGTTTCTATACCGCCCAATAGCCGAAGCTCTCTGGGTGGTTTACAAAATTAATAGTGACAAGTGTTTCATACTAGTAGATGAAATAGGCTAAGTCACAATTGTATAGAATTTATTTTTTATGTCAAAGGTACTCATATTCCTTAATTGTGATAGCTTTTCATTAAATAAGAGTGGGCTCAGTTGTAAATTCTTCTAATTCCAACACACCTGTATACTCGTGAGTAATTTTTAACAACCTTGCTTTCCTCCCCCCATTTATGCTGCATGCAACACAATCCTATGCACACTACTCAGAAGCCACTCCAGCTGAGCACAGGACTGCAAACTTTAGTGCTGTAAACAGAAAAGAAAGATAGTGTTATTTCATTGGAAAAGATTCTGACTTAGGTTGCTGGTATGCACTTACTGTTGATCTTGTTGTTATCAAGATGAAGATGTTCAAGGTGAACAGTGATCGCTGGAATTCTGGTGAGCTCATTGTAAGAGAGCTGAAGGTCAAGAAGAGATGAAATGTTAAAGACTTTCGTTGGTAGACCTTCATCAGTTAATTTATTGTTGTTCAGTCGAAGGAAAATCAGCTTGAGCATTGCATCAAAGTAATTTGCTGGTATTGCTTCAATAGAGTTATTGTCCAAAAACAGCTGCATTACATTAGCTGGGAGAATTGGCGGCATTTTTGTAAGTGAGTTTTGAGCAATGTTGAGTTGCATGAGGCTGCTAAGTCCTTGGAAGGTGTCACTTGAGAGAGTACTGTCCAACAGCTTATTTTGATGTAGATCTAGCATAGTGAGGTTTTCCAAATTGTTGAAGGCTTTTCCAGGGATTGCAGTGATTTTGTTTCTGGCCAAACGCAGCTGCTCTAAGCTTGCTGGCAGTGGAGCAGGCACCTCTTCTAACTCATTATCTTCAAGAAACAAGTAGAGCAGACTTTTCAAGTTGCTGAATACATCCTTTTCAATTCCACTGCTAGTGATTTTGTTGTTGTTCAGATTGATCCATCTTAGTTGTGTGGCATTCGCAAAGGATTTCCCTGTAACTGTTTCAATGAGATTGTTTTGAAGATAGAGATACCGGATTCTTGCTGGGATGGCAGGTATTTCTTTAAGTTCCTTGTTATCACAGTATAAAGCAGTTGGGAAATTATGAGGACAAAAACATTCTTGTGGACACTCAAAGGTGTAGTAAGACCAGTCATATGGGTCAAGGTCATCATTAATCATTCTGATGTTTCGAGTCCACACAGTATTGGTCAAGAAGACTACCAAAAGGATGGAATACATTTTTATATTCATGGTTTACCTTAGAAAGAGGGGGAAAGGTAGTTATAAGAAAGCATATATCTCCACAGCATCTTTTCCCTCCTAAAACCAATGGTGTGCTCTACATTTGAGAGTTGGCATCTTTATAAGGGTGAAATGTGCCTTACATGGTATCACTGGTGTTTTCCTGAGGGAAAAAGAGGGTCAGTGGTATTTTAATATACAAGCTATGCGCCTCAGTCTGGATTCCTTATACATTGTTTATCAGAAGGTGTGTGCACATTCAGTTAATGTTTAAAAGCAGTTAGAAGTAGAGTTTGCTTCTCTTACTGAAGTCAGTGCTTTCAATAATATTTAAAACTGGTCTTTTCCATAATATGGCAAAATATTTCATGTGGCATCTGAAACAGAGGTGAGCTGTAAGGACTGACATGCTTGCCTGTATTGACAGTTGTCCAGCCATCATTCTTTACTCCTTTGTAGAACTCACATGTTGTTTTGTACTCTTAGATGAGAAGGGCATCTGGATCAGATTTTGTAGGCCCAGATCTCATCATACACAAGAGGCAGATCAAAGACTATTTTAACAGCTGCTTGGTGGGCATTTTCCCTAGAAGTCTAGAAAAATCTGTTTAAAAAATCTACTCCTCTCCTTCAATCACTCTCCTGTGCTCCAGATTATTGGCTTTCTTCTAAAAAAATGTAAGTTACTTATAAAACAAATTCTGCCTAGAACATCACTTTTATTGCTTGGCACATGCTCACATTTCTTGTTCAGATACACTCTTCAATTGTTCACATTAGGGCTAACATTTTCCATTACTTAGATTAAAATATTGGATATGCAAGCCAAGTTCCTATACCACAGTAATGTTTGCACAATACAGCAGTAGTGCACCCCTAGCTATAATGTCTGACTTGGATTATAAAAGTGAGTTATATTATTTTATTTTTCAAAAACAATGAGAGTAAACCAGCTGCAGCAGCTTATACTGAAGTACCACAGAGAAGGTGTGTTTGTGTGTGTGTGTGTGTGTGTGTGTGTAAAGTTCAGCATCATAAGAATCACTATTGCAAAAGGAAAACAAATGCCTTGTATTTATTTAAAAAATAACTCTGCTGCTGCTCTAAAACATCAAGTCCAGTATCTCAGAGACCTAATAACCTTTGAAACTGCTGGGTAACAGTCCACAAAATTGCTGGAAAGTAATGAAAGAGAGAGAGAAACTAAATAATTTCCAGGGACTGTCATATTTGATTTAACACACTGTCTTTGACATCTCTTTCTTTTACATTAATCATAAATATATATTACATAAATATATCTCATTCTCAAAACTGATACAATAAGCAGTTAAAATATTTTACCTTGTACAGGTGACGTGGTGATATCTGGAAGCTGTTTGAAATCATTTAAGTACAACAGTCTTTGTTTCCTTTCAACATTATTTGTAGTTTGATCTCTTGAAACTATACAGCAGCAATCCCCAGACACTTTATCCAAGACACCTAATTTTCTGTTGTCTCTAATTTGACAATGCTTCAGAATCTAGCTTACCTCAGCTTTCTTGGATTCTCTTCTGTTCTTCCTATTGGTCACTGTTGTTAGACTGTAAGAGGTTGACTCAGGCACCACGTAGTGTTTTATGAATACAGCCTAATATATATGCATCAGTGACTACAACTGTTAACCCCTAAGGTAGCTATGCACCTCAGAAGCCCTACACACTAATATACAGGAAATCCTGGACTTCACATCAAGCAGCTACAGCCCTTGAGGTCATTCCCAGAGATGCTAAGTTTGGGTTTTAAAAGAATAGACAAACTGAGCTAGAAATCAGGTGACATTAATGCATCTGTAATCAAATGTTGGTAAATCAGTTTCAAGCTATCTAAATTAGGGAACAAAGAATTAAAACTAGTGCCATCTGTTCCTGCAGAAACCTTTTATTTGATTCTGATCAAAAACATATGCAGGAATCCCTTTAAATACACGATTCTTCTTTGGGAAAACTAGGGAAGACTGTTTGCTAAGATTTTTTAATAAAGTATTTTGATACTACTAGAAGAGTCTGATATAACCCTTGACTTTGTGCCACCTGTTGTTAATTTTGTTTTTTGTTTTTTAAATACTGTACCAATTATGCTTTTTATGCCTAATTAGTTTCAAGCATTTGTTTTCTATCCGGTTTTATAAACAAGAGCTTGTACATGCCACATGAGACCAGTGCACGGGCGGGGTCGGTGGGTGGGGGGAAGCAAATCAAATTAAAAGTTTCCACTACCAGTGTAGCTAGATGAGCAACCCAGAAAATCTTTCTGCTTTTAAATGGGCTGACGGGAAGTAGTATGTTGCTTCCACAGCTTTGCAGGTCTAAGATGGAGAATGCCCGCCCTCCAGCCCTTACTCATCAGTGTTGAGAGCCAGCAACAGAAGTAGGTGGAGGCTGGGTTGACAGTGCGTATGTCCACAGCTGCTAACTTGCCCAACGTGTCTTGTTGGGGCACAGGGTGCTTAGGTCAGCAGCACCCAGCCTAAACCTCTGTCTCTTGCTGTGCACTACAAGGGACATGCCCCCACTTGGTTGTTGCTCAATGGAGACAGCCAACTCCCCCACCTCACTAGCCTCAGCAGCCGATTTTAAGGCAAACAGATGCCCTTGGTTGCCAGTCTGGCACTGTAACGATGGGTTATTTGCAAAACCATATTTCTACATAAACAGTTGGGCTTTGTTTTCTAAAGGCCCCTGTAATACAAACCAGCTCTGTTCTGACGCTATCTCATTTTGGTTTAATAAAACATTTAATTACAATGTTTTATGGCACTGCATACGTGTTGCCTCAAAAACAGAAGCAATAAAGAAAAAATAGAGTGAAACAAGACATTATAGGCCAGCTTTGAATGTGATTCAGGGAACACAAGTGTGCTTAAGACTGTGGCCATAAGCATATGTGCTTGACGTCAAAACCTATTATTTACTTCCAGGTATACCTGGTTAGGATTAGACTGCAGGTCCCTTGGAATCCACAGCTTACAGTTGTGCATTTACATAGCCAAGTTCTACTGATTTTAATAGAGTCTAATGGTCTCCATATTCTGCCCTTTATTACTAATCCTTGCACTTTTCTATGTTACCAAACCTCAAACATGTAATCATAATATAGAGTTCTGCATGCATTGTATAGAGAGGTAAGCATACATGACTGCACCAAAGAATTGTGCAAGCTTGACAAGGATGCAGAACTAGATCTGATATTAAATGTATCTCTGTATTTAAGGTGCAAGTTTTTTAAAACGCAAATAGCAGCCACTGGGGAGGGAGTTTATAAATATTGGGATTGCACCAAATATAGAGGGAGAATTTAATCCTTTACCAACTTGGTCCTCATGTAAATTGCTATTCTAAAGATGCTTGAATCAGGAAGAAACAACACCTTCAGAGTAGTCATTTTCATGAGGACCACAGCAGGGGAGGGAAAGAGTAAGTTTCCCCGCCACACCTGCTGTAATACCAATAATTCCTAGCTTTCTTCGCTGCTTTGGCTTCTATTTGCAAGGGTTTGGCAGTTCACATATCCTCATCCTTGTAAAGAAGAATGTGGATAGCTCTTGATAGGAATACTCTAAGCATATTCCTGAGGGTAGTGGCCCATCCCTAATCATAATCAACATTTACATGCAGTGTGCCAGTATCAACACACAATGTAAAAGATAAACATATACCGGAATATTTTATAGTGCAAATCACCACATAGTGTGGACAACGATATATTCCTCCAGTGTGAGTCATGTCAATATTTCTAATAATATAATGAAAGAAATTACTTTTAACAATTATTCCATATTCCTTTTCTTCAAGACACCATTCATTGCAGTTCTCTTTTAGGATTCACTAGATCTTCCCTGAGTCCTGCTTGTAATGTTATATCACTTCAGGCTGCTAGAAAAGAAACATTTGCTACATTGGATCCTGTCCGTGCAAAACGGTACTGTGTGAGATGGTGGGGGGGAGTTGTGTAAATATACATTTTGAACCTACATACAGCATAATCTAGAATAAATACAATTCTAATCAGATACAGGGAGATGGTGTAGGACTATTCAAAATTAATTGTATTCCATAATTGGAGTTAAATCCTCTTGAGCATTATCTAAATGCAAGTTGCTTACCTGTAACTGTAGTTCTTTGAGTGGTCATCTGTGCAGTCACACATATGGGCTCTGCGCCTGCACGGAGCTGTTGTCGGGAAAACTTCTAAAGCTGAGCTTTTTGGCGGGAACCCTCCCCCACTCCATAGTGCACATGTCTGGGAGGGTTCCCGCCCAGCTCCTCAGTTCTCCTGAGACCTTAGCCTCGGTACCGAGGAGCATTTGTTATATATATCGTATCACCACACCGAAGCGGGGACGGTGGGTGGGTTGTGTGACTGCACAGATGACCACTCGAAGAACTACAGTTACAGGTAAGCAACTTGCATTTCTTCTTCGTGGTCTCTGTGCATCACACATATGGGCGATAGCAAGCTGACTTACTGGAGGTGGGTAAGTGTCAGTGCAGGATTGATGACAGGACCGCTCTCCCAAACGTACAGTCGGCTCTAGCTGTCATATTGAGTCTGTAATGCCGAATGAAAGTTGTAGATTTTGACCATGTGGCAGCTCTACACAGTTCTGTGACAGAAACGCCTCTATTGAATGCAGTAGACGTTGCGACTGCTCTGGTGGAATGGGCTTTGACACAAGTTGGGGGTGTCATGCCTGCTAGTTCATAAGCCAGAGATATGGCCTGGACTATCCATGATGATATCCTTTGTTTTGATGCAGGTAAACCTCTCCGAGGCCCACTATGACAGATGAAGAGTCGCTGTGATTTACGGATGGAATCTGTGCGAGATTTATAAAAAGCTAGAGCTCGTCTAACATCTAGTATATGAAGTGATCTTTCAATGTCCGATGCAGGAGCTGGGAAGAAAGCTGGGAGGAGGATGTCCTGATTTACGTGGAATGATGATACAACCTTAGGGAGGAACTGGCCATCTGGACGGAGTACAACCTTATCTCGATGGAATGTTAGGTACGGTTCATCTATTCTGAGTGCTGCCAGTTCACCTACTCTTCTCGCAGTGGTGATTGCAATGAGAAAAACAAGTTTGAGTGTTAACAGTCTCAAGTCAACTGTAGCTAATGGCTCAAAAGGTTTAGATAACAAAGCATGGAGTACAACGGATAAACTCCATGACGGAACAGGGGATTTAACAGGGGGGTGCAAGTTATGAAGGCCCTTTAAAAACTTTATTTATTTTATTTATTTATTTATTTATTTATTACATTTCTATACCGCCCAATAGCCGAAGCTCTCTGGGCGGTTCACTTTTGGACCACGGGATGTACGAATACAGAGAAACCCTCTAACTTTTCATGGTATGCAGTAATTTCAGCCAGGTAAACTCTTATTGATGAATATTTCAGTTTTCTTTGAACTAATTGAAACAAAAACAATAAAATTATGTTTATATTGCATTTTCGTGGTTCAGAGTCTTTCATCATGGCAAACTTTGAAAAAGGCTTCCCATTTTCTCTTGTATGACAGTCTTGTTGACGGTTTTAGAGCCGCGTCAAGAATGACCTGTATTTCAGGTGTTTATGTATCCCGATTCATATCAACATTAGTCTCCAGGCTGTTAGATGAAGAGAGTCCAGGTCTGGATGGTGTACTCGACCCTGGCTCTGGTAGATTAGATCTATTCTCATTGGCAGCCGTAAGAACCTCCCCTGAGCTCTGTCTAGGAGAGGGACAAACCATGGCTGTCTGGGCCATCATGGGGCCAAGACAATGCTTATGATCTTTGCCAATGTCCTTGTTAGTAGAGGAATCGGTGGGTACAGGTAGAGGAGGCCTGTGTTCCATTTGCGGAGAAACGCGTCTCCCATCGATTGGTGCCCTATTCCTGCTTTGGTGCAGAATTGGTCGCAGACACTGTTGCCAGGCGTGGCAAACAGGTCGATGGATGGGGTGCCCCATCTGTCGAATATGTCCTGAATGACCTCTGGGTGAATTTGCCATTCGTGGGCAGATGTCATGGTTCTGCTGAGTTGGTCTGCGAGTTGACTGTGCTCTCCTGCAATATGAATTGCAGTAATGGTGATGCGACGAGCGTTGCACCACTCTAGGATTTGAATGGTAAGGTGGACTAGTGGTATTGATCTGGTTCCACCTTGTTTGTTCAGGTGGAAAACTACCGTTGTGTTGTCCGATGTTATCTGAATGTGTTGGTTGTAAAGTTGTGTCTGAAAAGCCCTTAGTGCTTTTTCAACTGCAAGCAATTCTAGCATATTGATGTGTCTGCACTTGTCTTTGCCAGTCCAGCGTCCTTGTACTGTTAGATTTTCGTAGTGAGCTCCCCATCCTACCGTTGAAGCATCGGTTGCTATGATACCCGAAGGTGTTGGAGGGTGGAAGGGAACTCCTGTTAGTAGATTGCGGCATGACATCCACCATAGTAGTGACCTTGTGACCTCTGGTGGTACGTGAAGTGTGGTTCGCCTTGCATTTTGTTTTGGGTTGAATACTCTTGTGAACCAAAGTTGCATTCTTCGCATTTTCAGACGTGCAAGATTTATCACCATAGTGGTGGATGCCATCAGGCCTAGCATTCTTTGGATGGTAATGGCCTTTTGTTTGCTTCATTTTCTTATTGCCTTTGCTAGATTGATGATGGTTGTTGCCCTGTCCATGGGAAGAAAAGCTCTGCATAGGTCTGCATTGAGGATTGCTCCTATGAATTTTATGGATCATGTTGGGGTCATGCAAGATTTTTCTGTGTTTATGTAGAGACCCAGATCTTGAAGTAAGAGCTGTATGGTATGTAGATCGTGATTTAACAACTGGCGGGATTGTGTGACTATCAACCAGTCGACTATGTAAGGGTAGACCTGGATTCCTTGCTGTCGTAGGTAGGCACATACTACAGCCATGCACTTCGTGAACAAGCGTGGTGCTGTGGACAGGCCAAATGGTAGCACTGTGAATTGGAATGCCTGTTGTCCTATGAGGAATCTTAGATACTGTTGACTTTGGGCATGTATGTTGATATGAAAGTATGCATCTTTCAGGTCTATTGATGCGAACCAGGCATATTCTGAAAGCAGTGGTAGTATATTGGCTAGGGAGACCATCCGGAACTTTTTTGGGGTTATGTTAGTGTTTAAGTCTCTTAAGTCTAAAATAGGACGGAGGTCGCCATCCTTTTTTGGTACGGTGAAATAGCGGGAGTAAAATCCCTGATGTATTTGGGATTTTGGTGTTTTGATGATGGCTCCCTTTGCTAAGAGGGATAGAACCTCTTGCTTTAGTGGTGTTGAGAGGGTTGTAGCTCGAATGATGCCGGATGGTGGTAGTGTGTCGAATTCTATTCGATATCCCTGTGCAATTATGGAGAGGACCCATTTGTCTGATGTGATGTGTGTCCATGTTGAGAGGAATTTGGATAGGTGTTGGCCGAATGGGGTGATTTGTTTGGTGGCTTTGACTGTCCAGTCAAAGCCGCTGTTTGCTATTGAGGTCAGTTTTACGTCTCTGAAAACGGTTTTGTGAAGAGGGAAATTGGCCTCTATTTGTTCTCTGTTGCTGTATTTGTTGTTGCTGGAAACATTCCTGTTGGAACCTGGGGCGGTCATTTTGGTATCTTTGGTATTGAGCTTGTGGCTGTCTATACCAACGTCTCTGTTTGAACTGTTGAGTAGGGAGATTTAGTCCCATTTTTCTAGCCATTGTCCTAGCCTTCTGTACTGAGTCCATGGACTCATCGGTCTTGGAATTAAATAATCCCTCACCATCAAATGGGAGATCTTCGATGCGAGTTTTTGCTTCTTGTGACAGTGTAGTCGATCTGAGCCATGCATGGCGACGGAGTGCGACAGCACCAACCATTACCTTTGAGCCACAATCAGTCTGATGCTTTGAGGTATTAATTTGTTGTTTAGTGAGTCTTATTGCTTCGTCTGTGAAAACACAGGCAAGTTCTCTTTGATCATCACTCAAGTTATTGCAGAGTGAAGCGATTTTATCTAGTAGGAAAACCTGATACCTTGTGGCTTGGTAATTTGATACCTTTAGGCTCAGTGAAGTTGATGAATAAAATCTTCTTCCCATCAGGTCTAGCTGTCTGCCCTCTTTGTCCACTGGCGCTGAATGCATACGCTGTGAACGTCCTTGTGCCGATTCAACAATAATCGAATTTGGTTGGGGATGACAAAACAGGAATTCCGCATCCTTCTCTAGGACCTTATACATATTTTCCAACTTTTTTGATGCCGGTTGTTTCCAGGATTGTTGGATTGTTTGCAAAAGTGTCAGTGCAAAAGGGATGGCTATTGGCAATGCCGATTCTGTGTTTATAACATCAAAAATTGGGTCGTCTAATGCCTGTAATGGTTGTGACGTTTGTAGACCCAAGGATTGTGCCATGCGTTGTATCTGGTCTGAAAAGTGGGCGAGATCTTCCGATGGCGAAAGTGGCTCGTGTGGTGCTACTGTCCCATCTGGAGAGGCAATGGAAGGAGCAATAGAAGAGTAAGAGGCTGAGTCAGACTGGTAGTTGTCGGTCAATGAATGCGGAGAGGCTACTTGTAGCGTTAATTGTTGTTCGCTGGCTTGATCTTGTTCCCTTTCCCGTGATGCTGTTATGGCAGGGAGATCGTGTGGATACTGTGTTGTCTCGATATCAACTCTCGGTGTCGAGTACGGTACCGATCTATGCTGTTGCGAGCGTGTAACAGTCTGTTCTCTTGGTCTCCGCGGAGAGGGGCTGTATTAATAATAATCATCGTGGTGCCGATGTCGACGGGGTTCCTCGTAGTACTGTGATGAGGTGTCTGAACGCCTATCCGAAAAGGGAGAACGTGACTGGTATCGATCCCTTGGTGCTGTTGAGCGGATGGAGTCTGGCGATTCCCGTCTGTAGTAATGTCTCTGTCTCGGTATGGAGGGTGCATGGGGGCTAAGTTGAACAGGGACTTGTCTTTGAGGTGAGTCCCTTATCTCGCCCTCCGAAATGGAGACGGATGGGTTAGCGTCATTCCTTGGTAAAGGTGATGGTGCGTTATCTGCTCTCGATGTCGACGGAGGAGGAATATTGCTAGCCCTCGATTCCGTTGGCGAGTGTAAGGTCTGGGTCCTTGACGTCGATGGCTGAGGTGCGGCAGAAATTCTCGATGTTGAGGGAGAGCGTCTTGCATCCGTTCTCGCTGTCGAGATGCGAGGCGGCATCAGTGTTGTTGATGTCGATGGGGACTGCCTTCTCAGTGCGGACGCCTCACCCATCCTCGAGGTCGAGGGAGAAGGTGGAATGGCAACCCTCGATACTGATGGGGATGATGGCATGGCAACCCTCGATGTCGAGGGGATTTAAGCGGTCGGTATTGATCGGCTCTTTTGTTGGTCCGAATGCGGATGATGGCTGATTTTCTTTTTCTTTTTCTTTTGAGGGTCTGGGGCTTTTCCTGCCCTCGCTCCTTTTACAAGCCTCTTCGCTATTAAATCGGTTGTTGCTCTCCCAGACGTGGGAGGCGCGTCTCTCGCCGCCGATGCAGAGGGCGGTGGCATATGAAGTCTAGCCATCGGAGCGTTTGTTTGCTCCCTGTTAGGCGTGGTTGCTGCCATGCTCATTTTTTGGTTCTGGACAGCCTGCAAAGCTTTTGTCCACAATTCTGCCTTAAGGCGGTCGGCCCTATTTTTTCTGGTTTGCCACGAAAAAGCCTGGCAGTTATGGCAGGACTCCACCTTATGGCCTTCTCCAAGGCACAATAAACAATGGCTGTGGCCGTCGGATAGTGGTAGTTTAGCACCACATCTTGTGCATTTTTGGAAAGGTGCCCTCAGGGCCATACAAGTCTTAGCTCTTTGCGATCAGCAGCCGCTGGTAGAAAATTGAGAATTTAAGCCAGAAAATTTTAGGTTTTATTATTATTATTATTATTATTATTATTATTATTATTATTATTATTTATTTATTTATATAGCACCATCAGTGTACATGGTGCTGTACAGAGTAAAACAGTAAATAGCAAGACCCTGCCGCATAAAGATTTTTTTTTAATAGGAGGAACAGTAAGTGAAGAGGAAGAGGTGAAGAGATAAAGATGAGGAGAATTTTTGAAGTAAAAGGTAAGTAACTCAGCTAAATTTTGGTTTATTTCCAGTGAAGAACCCAACGAACTAGCCGTAAGGCGGTCGAAGGAGAACTGAGGAGCTGGGCGGGAACCCTCCCAGACATGCGCACTATGGAGTGGGGGAGGGTTCCCACCAAAAAGCTCATCTTTAGAAGTTTTCCCGACAACAGCTCCGCGCAGGCGCAGAGCCCATATGTGTGATGCACAGAGACCACGAAGAAGAACAATTGTCAACTTTAACACTATTGATCACTTTTTTTAGGTACAAGGAATTAATAAAATTCCTGTATCTCCTATCGGTAATTGGCACTGTCAGATCTGAACATCTATTCAATGAATGCATCAGGCGTTTACACAAAACGTTGTGTGAAATAGCATGTGTGTCGCTTCTGTGGTATGGATCTTTGCAGTAAGGTAGGAATGGATGAATCAGTCTGTTTCCATTTGATTTCACTTTTGCATGTGTTCATCTGCACAAAAGAATCACATTTAAATATGTATTTTCCAATGTATTTTCCTTAAAAATATTAATTGTAAATCATATTGTATTTCAAAACATGCAGTTTTAGATATATTTGGTACATGTCTGATAATATTTGGAAAGGCTGAAAGCCAGTGGATAACTAGGTTCTGCTCTGGATACTAGGGCAGGTGCTACAGATCATTTCAGTTTGTATCAGAATTGAAGAAACGCATACCTAGATTGGAGCCAGTACGTAAAGAAAAGCTGTGGAGCAGTAATTCCAAGGACAATTCAATATGGCTAAACCTTCAGAGAAGAACTACATACATAATCATCTGAACACATTGGGCGAGTTTTCTCATCACACTAAGCCAACCTGAAGATAAGCCACGGTGGGTTGTTTTTTCTCTGGATAAACCACAATACTTCCAAACAGACAATCAGGCACACTTTGACTTAGCGTGGGTTGTTTTTCCCTCAGGCCTTCTACCCATTCCTGGCACATATCCCAAGCACCTTTGCAGCAGAACCTGTTTCCTCATTCTCTACCTAAACACGCTTTCTGTACTTGGTCCGCTGGGGTTGCTGGCTCATGAGGAAACATCTGAGCCCTCATGAATATGGTACAATGTACGCATACTTTTTTAAAAAAAGATGTTCCGGGTTTTGCGCAAGTGAGGAGGAGCGAAGGGCCACCCAGGGCTGGGCAGAGGGTGGGGGGCAGTGGGGGCAGTTGGCATGGGCCTACAATTTTGAGGGGGCCTACTCCGAGTCCACCTGGGCAAAGTTGCTTGATTTTCTGTTGATGAATTTGCCCAAAGAAAAGCATGTAAAGAATTTCTGAATGTGAAGAAGTGATGTCTTATATACTGTACATCTTGAATAAAAGTGCTTGCCATTACCTCTTTTTATAAATCGTTCTAGTTCATATGTATTTAGAACTGATTAAAAAATACTTAATGCGCAGTTCGAAATGAGGCCTACATTTCCCATCTGGCCTGGGCCTACTACCAGCTTTGCCTGGCCCTGGTGCCACCTGTCTGCCATTTAGACCAGCACACCATGTCAGTGTCAATTTCATCCTCCAGTTTACCATTTACTTTGCTAGTGTATGCCTTTATGTCTGCTTCACATACTACCAAAGTAATTACACATACTCAAAGAGCTCCTCTTTTTGCAGCCATAAGCCACTTTCCCCTCCCTCCCACTTTGTTATTGTCGCTTCCCTCCACTGGTCTCCATTGTTAGCTATCAGAAGGTATACGTATATGGGATTAGTGAAAATACACACATTTCAAGGCAGAGCAGTGATGGGGGTCAGAAATATTAATGGAAAATAATCCATGATGAAAAATCTACTCTAGGTTCAGATGTCACAACAAGCAACCCTGAAACAAACCATGGTGACAACCCACTGTGGCTTATCATGTGATGTGAACCAGGTCACCGAGGGTCAATCCTATGCACTTTTAGACAGGAAAAAGTCCCTGAATGCTTAGCACTCCCTAGTCAGCCCAGTCAGCCCTGTTGTAGGACTTTTTTCATGCACAGGATAGCATCCTGAACGTCTTTAAAGAATCATAGACATAGAATGCCATTTTATAAATTTCAGAAAGCCAAAATCTTTAATAACCCAGTTCTAAAATTGAAACATATCCTGTCAATATATCACTTTAATTAAAGTCCCCAGTAAATACGTGCTCTCACTGCCTCTTCTCCCATCAGTATTACATTAAACTATTTTACTGCAATTTCTTTGCTGTAGAAAAAAAGTATTAATTTGAATATTAATCTTTCTTATAATAAGTGAGACCATTGAACTAACTAGCTAGCCAGTACAGGCTGGTAGTGGCTTTATAAGGTCCCATTCAGTGGGTCTTCCCCCCGCCCCCCATCCTGCTTGGGTTTGTTTTTTTAAGCTAGAGATACCAGGATTGAACCAGCAAATTTTGCATGCGAAACCTCTTCTATCACCCCTCCACTCCTATTTGACAGGTGACATCAATAGTCAGGAATGAATGATAAATTAGAAACACAGTTATGTGTAAACTTTAGCTATTATTTTATCAATTGGCTGTGATTTTACCAGTTTTCTGGGAAATATTTTCATTGTAATTCTAAATGTTAACATCTGGTTAGAATTTCTACTTTTGTGGTTTTGTTCAGTCATTGATGGTTTTATTTAGTTGATCCAAAAAGCAAAATGTTGCCCCAAGAACCATTAAAGGAGTCCAGCACTTGGTATTGCAAAACCCAGCTCTCCATGACATTCCTTATACCTATTGATAGCTGATAGCTAACCAAGAATGCTACAGGGCACACTGATCCTGTCAAACCATAACACCCCGTCTTTCTCTTCATCCACCCAGAGCTACTCCTACCTCCTCCACCCAGCTTCTGCCCACAAAAGCTCCCTTTATTCAGCAGTGATTATTAAATGGAATCTCCATGTCTATAGTCAGTACACCTATGGATGCTAAATACTAGAGACAAAGAGTCTCCATGCTCTGCCTGTAAGCATCCCAGAGGCATCTGACTGGTCACTGCTGGAGGAAATCAAGTACTAGACTAGATGGACCCATGTCTATAATTAATAGAAGTCCAGGGTGGGGTGGATCCCCAAATATCAAATCCCCTAAACTGTTCCCCTTCAATTCATTCACCACACATTTGTTTCCTTCTTAGATGCCCCCAAATTAAAACTCCTTCCAAAGTCTTCCCAGTAGATTTCTCTCTGTCCATCCCTGTTGTTCACATTTTTGTGAACCGCCCAGAGAGCTTCGGCTATTGGGCGGTATAAAAATGTAATAAATAAATAAAAATAAATAAATAATTTTTCCCCCTCTGTCCCCAAGAAAGACACATTTTTTTCTCATGGACCTACCAGCTGTCTTTCTGGCTTGATGTAGAACTCCTCCTGCCTTCTGCAGTTCAAAGGCAAACAAAGACATGAAATTTCATATGCAGAGCAGGCCCAGTCAGCCACTCTCCAGTGTTGCAATGAGACAGCCTGTCTCCAGGATTCACTCCTGATCCAACAGTCTGTGCCGTAACAGTGCAAATGCCTGTGCAGCAATCAACAATTCCCTTTGAGGCATGCAGGAGCCACCACCCCCAATCCCTTTTGCGGTCCCATGCTGGTACACTGGTGCCAGTATCTCAAAGCACTTTAATTGTGTATTTATTCTTTTGCATGTTTGTTATTTTTTGATCTTTTAAAAATAGTGGCTTCAGCATAATGGGTTCACCATTTGTGGCTCATCTTAAGCGGAAAGAATTGGCCAGAAGATGGTGTTTTTGGAGATTGAAGAAATTGTGGGAATGAAGATAGAACGAACACCAAAAGTTGCATTACTGTCACTATTTGAAGATTTAAAATGTAAAAAAGAAATTAAGGAACTGATAACGAATTTGCTGACTGCAGCAAGATTGATTGTACCTAGGAACTGGAAGATTCAAGGGGAATATTCTATTGAGGAATGGTATAAAGAAGTATGGGATATAGCTATTAATGATAAATTGACATGTAATATTAAATGGAGAAGAGGTATAGCTAAAACAAATGATTTTGAAGGAATTTGGAAACAGTTCCTAATATTTGTGTTTTCTAAGGGAAGTGGGAAACCGCCAGCAGAAGAAAGTATGAGATTTTGGAATCAGGAATGAGATCCCGGGGTGGGGGGTGCACTTATATGTTAAGTTTGATTATGTTATTAGATATGATATTATGTATTCAATATTTACTCAACATTTATGTAGTATGTTGTTTTCTTTTTATTATAATGCTGTATGTTTAAGTATTGTAGAAAATAAAAATTTATATATATATATATATATATAAAAAAAGCGGAAAGAATTGGTTCTTGTACTGTTCTTCCTATGAGGCCTTAAATGATGAGGTGGCTTACTAATCATGCCCAGATGTCTCCAAAGTCGAGTATTTCCTAACAAAGGACTAACTGTCAACTTTTAATAATTAGAGGTAGTTTAATTTATCTACTAGTTAAAGCAGAGCTTTTGGGATTAAGTTGGTTTACAACACAGTGCTCCTATACATGTCTACTCCTTGGGTTTAATGGTGCTAACTCCCAGGTAAGTGGTTATAGGATAGCACTGTTAGTCCAGTTGACCCCAAAGAAGCTAAGCAGCTTTACAAATGCAGTGATTTGTGGTTTGCAGCTGATGCCACTTGTATAAGTAACCACAAGCCAATGTCATCAAGAAGTATCAGTCTCTCCTTTAGATAACTGCACTCAGTTATTTCCATCTGATGTAAAACATAGAGGGTTTTTAAATCAGTCTCCAAATGTGCCCTGATGAGCTGGCATGACTGACTGACTTAGTGTAATTGGACCCAGCAGCCTCTGAAGAGAGAAGCAGAAAGGTCAAGTTACAGTTGGAAGTCTGATCCAGCGTTTGTGTAATGCAGTTGGCCTGTCTCAGACCAAGTTCTTTTGCTCTGAATCCATTTTGTCTAGCCGGTTTTTTGTTTTGTTTTTTGGAACTTCTTTTCTGCTTGCTCTGCACATGTGAATCCTTCTGCAGAATTTGCTGCACTAGCTGATTGCTCGCTAGTAGTGCTTAAATTACATTGCCCAAATTACATTGCCCCCTATTCTTTGTGATGGTCCCTTAGCAATTTTTAAAATAAGGGTTTTAAAAGGGAGGGGCTTGATTTGCCTGATACTGTGGGGAGTCAGGGGGTGGGGTTCGCAGTAGAGCAGGCAGCTACAGCTCTGAGAGCTTTTAATTTTGTAAACGGCCTAGAGAGTTTCAGCTATTTGGCAGTATAGACATGCAAGAAATGAAATGAATCAATGCTCCTCCTCCTTACTACCACTGTTGTCTCTGCCCAAGTAAGAAGAAAGTGAAAAGCAGGTTGCAGTGGTGAACAAGAGGAGCAACTCCAGTGGGGGCCTGCTAGGCTGTGGGCTTTCAGAAAGAATGCGGCATTGTCTACCCTTGACAGCAGCCTTGGCTTAGTGTGATAAGAGACCCTTATTTGTCCAGCATTGTAGACTCAGAGATTCAACCCTGTCGCAGGGCAATCCAGAAGTACAGAAATACATGTGGAAAATCAATGTCTATCCTAAACGTAACACATAACACGTCTATGATATGCGTTGTATGTGTATTGGGGCTAACTATGGATAGAACGAATTAGGGTTGCTCAAAACCATGTTTCAAATAATGGAGTTGAATCCAGAATTCGTCATGCTTACAGTAGGCTTACTCAAATGAATGAGAGAAGTTACATGACTGATTTAAGTCCCGTTGATTTCAACAAGTCTAAGCAGTGCCAGCTCCAGTTTTTTGAGGACCCTTAGGCAAAAATTCTCAATGGGATCCTCCCTCGGTGAAACTGCCTTCTTACTAGCTGCTCCTCCTCCTCCTCTTTCCCATCACTGTTACCACTTCCTTGCTTAGCAGCAAGAGGGCCAATGAGCAAAAAGGCAGTGGCATTTATTGCTCCTCCTTTTCATCACCACCATTATCTGCTCCGGAGTGAGAGGTAGCTGAACAAGCAGGTTACTATCATGAAGAGAAGCAACCACTCTGGGGGACTCTCGACTGTGGGCTCCTGCTGGGGTGCGGGCCCTCAGCAGCTGCCAACCCTTGACGCCAGTCCTGACTCTAAGCCTGACTAAGGCCTTTGCCAGACCAGGCTATATCCTGGGGTGATACCCAGGATCATCCTTGGGCATCCAGGGGCACAGGGCATCCTGGGCTCAGGGAGGGATCAACCCTCCCTGGCCCCGGGATATAACCTATCCCTTTGGGCCCGGTTTTTTCCACGGTCTCGGGCTCAACTCGAGACCGTGGAGCATGTGGCCCGTTTTTGCAGTTCGACCCCGGCTCCGCACGATTAGTCGTGTGTAGCTGGGAGCTGCACCCATCAGGGGCAGGGTGGGGGAGCGGGGAAACTGTTTTTTTAAAAAAAAGCTTATGTGGTTGTATTAGCGTTCGTGCGCATCGTCCCTTTAAACAATTTTTAAAAAGGCAGGCGTGACAGCTCTTTTCGTGAGCTCGTTGCGCCTGACGTATAGACTAGTACGACAGCCTGCGATAGTTGCATTGTGGGCTTTCCCCTCGTGCTTTTTAAGGTAGGTCTAGCAAAGGCCTAAGTCTGGATTCAACTCATGGTTTGGAGGCAATCCTGGTTAGTTCTAACTGTAGTTAACTGAATGCAAATGTTAAACTATGGTTATAGCAAAAGATGGGAGGGAGAGATAATTCACATGAGAGAGGGGGATATGTTTGAACCCACAGCATTTCTCCAATATTGGATTTAACTTATGGAACCAAGTATGGCTATTACCTTAGATAACTCAAAGCCTTTGCTAGACCTATCCTCAATAAAAATTAGCCATTATATTTAAATGAAAAATCTTGTGTCCAGAGGCAATTTATGTCTGAATTTAGGGGTCTATTGTCTCTGAAGCTGGAAGTTCCATTTGTATCTATCATTACTAGAAGGGTTTGATAGATCTCAATGAATATATTCAATATAGGATAAAACAATGGGGGACAGTTATCTCCTTCATGCCCTCCTCATGAGCAGAAGCTTCTGACTAGAATAGAAAGATGCCTTGGCCTTGATCTAACAGCCTTTTTACACTAGGCATTTATTTTGCACTCTTGATTCTTCACTCACCGAGACACATATTGGTCCCTACCTATATTTTAAGATTTGGATAAGAACAGCTATGTGTGTAGGGTGGGTGCGTGGGGTTTGACATTTCTTGCTTCTTGGAATATGTATACTTTAAGGAGGAGCTCAAATTCATAATGTGAAATAGCCCGACTTTTCTCTTTTGCGGGGGGTGGGGGGAATCAGTCACAAGCTTCATTATTTGGAATATAAGTATTTTGAAATTCCAAATTAACCCATAATATACTTAAATATTCTTGTTCTCTCAATTTGTCAATCAATCAATTTGTTCTTGTAGTCAAAGTAAAGGTAGGAGATGGGAGCATTGCTCATTTGAGCCTCTCCTGTGCTCTCAAACTCTTTGTCCTTCTCCTGTGATTTCCTGTGAGATATCAGCTGTCATCAGGTGTTCATAAACTGTAACCATGAAAGGAAGACAGGGATGTGTATGTTGGCCCCGTCCCCTCCATCTCCAACCTCCCTGAGTTGATGGGATTGTCTGAAGAGGAACATGATTACAGTCCTGCACAGGATCAGGAACATTATGTATTCAGGTTTATGGAGGACTATAACCACATCCATCCAAACACAGTTACAGTTCCTCTTCAGACTTTCCCCACCAACAAAGGGAGGTTTGGGTAAAGGCAACAGGGACAGTGTGTGTGTCCCTGTCTCCTCTCAATGCTTACAATATTTAGATGTTGGGAAAGTGCTGTAATGTTTATTGCCTGTCTATCTAGGTTTGAAAAAAATTCCTGGTCTTCTGAATATTGAACTACTTGTTTTGAACTACTTTTTGGGGTCAGAGGTTCTGTTCAGCTTCAAGGCAATGGAGAGATTTTAAGTTCAGTCCTTGATTTACTGGTAAAATGTAAAAGCAAACAAACAACTATTTCTAAGATGGTTCAGGTTTGGTTTAAGAATATAAGAATAGTCAAACTGGATCAGACCAAAAGACTAGCTAGTTTAGCTTTCTGTTCTTACATTAGCCAGTCAGATCCTAATGGAAAACCCCATAGCAGGACATGAGTACAATAGCTGCTCTGTATACCAGCAGCTAGTATTGAGAAGCATACTGCTTAAGTCAATGGATTGGAGTGCAATGTAAGTCATTGTAAGCTAAACCTACTGACCACTTTCACAGGTACAACAATGAGATTACAGAGGTGAACATTTCAAGTAAACTGTGTATATGATTTCCTCAATATAAATATGACAATCTACTATATATTAGTGCAGAATTGTACACTGTTTCAAAGGAATGTTAACTTGGCTGCTATAACCAATTTTCTAGCTTTGTTTTGCATGGTTTATTATGGAAATCTTTAGCTTTCCAATATATTTCCACTTTCTTTACTTTCCCATGGTGATTCCTTAAAGGTGTAATGATTCTTTGCCAGTGCATGAAAATGATGTTTCTCTTGGCTGTTTAATTTAACCAGTCTGGTATATAAATCTTGTCATAAATCTGTTACACAATTTTCTTAAGCTCCTGGTTATGTTGTACGCAACATCGTATTTGATCCTGATTACATTATCAAGCGAATAACCAAATGTTCCCAAGTGTCTATGTAATTTCTATTCATTTAACTTAAATGTGAATGCCAGTTGGTAATCTGGGCAAATAGTTGTATAAAAAAAATGTATAAGTCACAATTAGGAACACAGATACTTTGACTGGAATGTACAATTTTTGTTTAGCATAGAAACAAAAATATGAAAGCGACTGGATAAAGCTCTAAATCAGGGATAGGGAACTTGTGGCCCTCCAGATGTTTTGGCCTACAACATCTGTGCTGGCTAGGTCTGATGAAGCAGCCACAACATCCAGAGGACCTCAGGTTGTCCACCCCTGCTCTAAATAAACATGTTCTAAGTAGGCATGTGCTCCGCTCCGATTAGGAGCGGAGAAGCAGTAGCGGATTGGCCTGCTCCGCCTTACCCAGAGGCGGAGTAGAAGCGGGCCGTGGACCCCTAGAAGCAAGGCGAAGAGAAGCGGCCATTTTTCGGAGCTCCTAGTTCAGGCGGAGCACTCCGATCGCCATCTTGAAACATTTCGCCCATAGGATTGCATTGCGGAAAACAATCGGGGATAACTGGGTTGATTTTTAAGCTATCGTTCTGAAAATTCTTGTGCTTGGAGAGTCATGGATGGGGGTCATTTTGAGACTACTCTCACCTCTCTGTGTCATGTGGTTTGCGTGCTATATTTTTTAAAAAATCGGGTAAACAAACATTACAAACAGGGACAGCGCGGGTCAAACGGAGGTTTTCGCCCATAGGATTGCATTGCGGAAAACAATCGGGGATAACTGGGTTGATTTTTAAGCTAGCGTTCTGAAAATTCTTGTGCACAGAGAGTCGTGGATGGGGGTCATTTTGAGACTACTCTCACCTCTCTGCGTGGTGCGGGTCGCGCGCTAGAATTTTTGGAAAAATTGGCGGGAAAAATACCTTTTTCAAAGGGCTGAGGGGCAGAGTCAGCTCCCGGTCATGATCATATGATCCCAAAGTTAGAGGAGGGCATAGGCAAAACGGGTAACTTGGGATTCTGGGAAACTTCTCTTTCTTCATCTGAACGGACTTTTCCCAGTGTTTTTTTAACACAGTAGCCCCACCAAATGCACAAACACAACCTGAAATCATATACTAAGCCAAGAATAAGAGATAGAAACACAGCACTGCTACCCACCCTAACTTTGGGGAACAACTGAAAAGATGTGGTGCAAGGGGATGAGCTCCCCTAGGGCATCTCATCGTGGACGTGCCCCCACTCTCTCCTGCACTGGAAGGCCATTAGAGCCTTCCAAAGAGAGTAAAACGGTGGAGCAATGCCTATCATGAGTCGAAGTGAGCGTTTACTTCTTAGTGGTGGAGCGATGCCTGTTATGAGTTGAAGTGAGCGTTTACTTCTCAATCTCAGAGCTGTTGGTGAAGCAATGGCTTTCTTGAGCTGAACTGGCAGCTGCTTCCCCCTCCCCCGGGCACGTCCCCCTATTGCTGGTAAAAGACAGATATAGCCTTTTTAAAAAAAATCTTGCTGTTTATTCAGCAACACTGCTGCTTTTAATTCCACCCCTCCTTTGTTTATTTGTTTATTTATTCCATTTTATATGCATTACTGGCTTATCCTTGGCTCACTTCCTTATGCCCCCAGAAATGCCAGCTGCATGCCTGCCTGCCTTCCCTCCCTCCTCCCCTGCCCACCTCGCAGGGATGTTGTGTGTGTGTGGCTTTGACTCAGGGGAGAAATCCTTCCTGCGCTCACTTGGAGTTTTGGAAGTTCCAAATTTTGCAGGTTTAAGCCCCGCCAAAAAACAGGGGATGATGGGACTGCCTTGAGTCTCGGCGTGCGTATGTATCCCTGGATAAGCTGTCATGGTGGTGAGTTTGAGGTGTTTTTTTTAACGTGCAAAATTGACGGAGCTATGGAAAGGGGTGTTGGATTTTCATAAATTCCCCAAAAATCAGGGGATGATGGGACTGCCTTGAGTCTTGGCGTGCATATCTATCCCTGGATAAGCTTTCATGGTGGCGAGTTTGAGGTTTCTAACGTGCAAATTGACGGAGCTATGGAAAGGGGTGTGAATGGGGTGTTGGATTTTCAAAAATTCCCCAAAAATCAGGGGATGATGGGATTTGCTTGAGTCTCGGCGTGCGTATGTATCCCTGGATAAGCTTTCATGGTGGCGAGTTTGAGGTTTCTAACGTGCAAATTGACGGAGCTATGGAAAGGGGTGTGAATGGGGTGCCCGATTTTCAAAAATTCCCCAAAAATCAGGGGATGATGGGATTGCTTTGAAACTTGGCGTGCGTGTGTATACCCCCATGAGGTGTCATGGTGCCAAACGTGAGGTTTCTAACTTGAACAGAAAAAAAGTTGTATAATTTTTTAGCTTTCAATGCAAGCCTATGGGGGGGGAAACGGAGCTCCGATCCGGATCCGGAGCTCCGAGCGGAGTGGAGCGGAAGTGGGCGGAGCGGGGGCAGGGCGAAGCGGCCCGCTCCGAAAATCGCGGATCTGCAAGTGGAGCGGAGCGGGGGGTCCGTGCACACCCCTAGTTCTAAGCATCTGGCGTGGGCTGGTCCATGAAGTCATGAAGAGTTGGAAGCGACTGAACGAATAAACAACAAAGCATCAAATATAGAACTGTAAGGAAACCCACTCAGTACTGTATATGGATATTTAAGATTTCCACAATGCTATGACTCCAGATTTATGTTTCCCTAGGTTGCTTGGGACTCTGGTGCTTGAAGAACTATCTTCTCCCACAAGAACCTATGTATACACTGTACTTATCTATAGAGGTTCTTCTTCAGGTATCCTCACCTTTGGAGGTTAGTGGGTGGAATCCAGAGAAAGAGTTTTTGATTGTGGCACCCTGCCTTAGGAACACTATACTCAGGGCATAGAGTGGTGAGATGCAGAGGTTGATAGGATTCCTGCATCTTGAATAGCTATGTCAAAGAGGGAATTTCAGTAGAGGTAGTTTCATACAACTCTTAATCGTACAGAAGCCCTGTCCTCTTTTACACCTTACTACCCCACCAGTCCCATATGAAGTTCTTTTAAAATATTGTCTGAACTGGATTATTTTGCTGCTGTTATGCTTTTACTGTTATTGTTTCTGTTTCAATCTGTTCATTCTTATTTTAGATTTATCGGTATTTTAGCAATGCACATCTATGCATGTTTACTCAGAAGTAAGTCCTACTCTGTACTGTATGTATGCCTAAGTCTGCAAAACTGTATGCACTTACTTGAGAGTAACTCCATTTGAACTCAATGGGACCTACATTTCAGTAGACATGCCTAGGATTGTGTTGTGAGCTGCCCTGGGAATAACAATAGTGGAGTGAAGGACATTTTTTTAAAAATCCACATCCCTCCTCATTTAGTGCCACAGGGGAGCTTTTGCATAGAATCACTTCCCACTGTGCATTTATTTCTCCTTGGTTATAGGATTGGTGTAGTTTAAGGATGGCCAAATCTGTTTGTTTTACTTTCTATAAAGTTCCATAATTTTTCCACACCAGTTTGCAAATGGCTTTTAAAAGTCTGCATCAACATTTATACATATTTGAATGCATGAAAATCTGTATGCATTTTTGTATCCATTTCACCCAAATATATGTATTTTTGCAGGCAAATTTGCCCAAAAATCTGCAATTTTTGGTATGCAATTTCTCCTAATGTACATATTTTTCAACAGAACTTGTAAGCATTGTTGTATGCATTTTCTGATCAGAGAACTGCATCACAAAATTCAGAGAAGTGGGATATCAAAGGATAATTTCATTCCAGTTCATGTATTAGTTCAGGAACTGTGAATTAGGTCAGTTCATATTAAAGTGCAATTATCCCTAGACTAGCAATTAGTGCAACATCGTGAATGAGATCTGGCAGTAGGAAACTTTGAAGCTATCCTAGGAGTTCTAATAAAGGTTGCAGCCTAGAAGTTTGGGGTATGGGTATAGTCATGAGAGTAAAATACAATATGATGTCTGCTATTAAGAATGGAGATTTCATATCTCTTACAGCACAATTGTATGTCTGTTTACTGAGAAGTAAATTCCATTGTGTCCAATAGGGCTTATTCCCAAGGAAGTGTTCATAGGATTACTGGCTCACTCTATCTGGCTGTTCAGACTACTGCCTTTTGACAATATAGAGAGAGAGAGAGAGAGAGAGAGAGAGAGAGAGAGAGAGAGAGAGGATGGGTGAGAATAAGGAAGATGAATAGGTGAGTTTTGTGAGCAGTCATCTCTGTTGTTTATTTGATTTTTTTTGAAAAAATTAAGACCAATAACAATTCTAAAAAAGAATAATGATTTTTCACTAAGTAGGCATTACAAAATTTGCTCAATGGCCTAGTATTTTGTGTTACAAGTCAAAAAGTCAGCAATTTTTGATGATGTGGCTTAGCCACTCAAAGTCAAACAAATTGATAACAAGATCCAGATAAATATAGTTCCTTCCAGAAACATATTTCATCTTCTAACCTCTTGATTTTGTTGGAAAGGATTCAATTTGCTTATTGGCAATAAAATATGACAACTTAAGCGGCGCAAGCTTTAGGCAGAAATTGTGTTATGGATCTTATGCACTCAAGATTTGTAATTAACATTAGAGAGTTAGTAGCAGTTGGATCCCTTAATCTGGAAATCACAGATTAAATAGACAGACATAGGTCAGTTCACATCCAAAACTATGGGTTTGTAAAACCATATTTTTAAATGCCTTATAGTGTATGAAACAAAAAGCATTTCTGGCAATATCCTTTTAAACAATGAACAAGAAGCCATTGCAGTTTGGCTTTTAGCACATTACCTAATACATCCAGGTTATTCACAAGAACCCTACTTAGAAATTTCAAATAAAGCATATTTCTACTACTCATGCTTGAAGACATAAATACGTGATGCTGGATGCACTGTTTGCTACAGCAGGGGTCTTCTAATTTTCTAGAACCAGAAACCAGCCATCCCCCAACCTACAAATGGATATTGTTGTTTTTATGCTTTTGATGCTTTTAAATTTTTATATTTCTTTTTAATGTTCTCTGTTTTTAACCTTTGTAAACCGCTCAGAGTTCCGGCTATGGGGTGGTATATAAATGTAATAAGCAAACAAACATGAAACGTATTTTTTTTCTTGATTTATTGCTGCTAGTTTTGCAAAGTAAAAAGCAAAGCTTAATTGAAGCTACTCTTGAGGGCTGATTTCCAGCATGAGTTTGAGGATATATTTTAGGAAGCAAATTGGAAATGCAAGGAACCAGTAATGTGTTTATTGACCATTGGACATGTGTTTCACTTTCCAGCTGTAACACACTGACGTGTTCACTGCATTGACATGTAAGAGTTTCAGGCCTTAGTAGGAATAATTTTAAGATAGTAAGAAAGATGGAAAGGAGGAGCCACCAGAGTCCCACGGGCATTTGAAGTAAGTCGGGATGGCCATTGTGGGGACATCTGGCCCTTTTGGAGCTTGTCAACTTTCTCAGAGCCACCAGTTCAGCTTGCATTTGTGAGCTGAGCCACAGGCTTTCCTCCAAAATCTGGGAATTTAATCATTTCTCCTCCCCCAAAATCACAATTTCCCAAGGATCCCCAATGTGGCACCCATGGGTGCCATTTCTGCAAATTGTATTTGTTATTGGTGCAATTTTAGTTGTAAATTGTGCAAGTGTGCATAATTTGTGCAAATTTCAGATGTAATTTACACAATTTTTATATACACACACACAGAATATGGAAATTCTGCTAGCTGGCCCGACTTGTTCTGCACCGAGTCAGGCCAACTGGTGGAAGATGGAACAAAGTCTGAAGCTCGTTGAACTATACCCTCCCCAACTGGATTTCTCCAACAGTCCAGAAGTAGTAAGGTGTGTGTCTATTTGTTGCTGGAATGCTAACTGATGGTCTTCCTCAGGTTGGGGTTTGCCATCACCATTGTGTTTATCTGAAGAGGTTGTTATGCTTTTTCCAAAAACAGTAGAAATAACATTCCCTTCCCACCAGACTTGCTAAACTAACTGACTGATCCAGTATTCTTCCCCAGTGAGGACAGTATAGACTCTTCTAGCTCAATCTATGTTGTTTGCTTTCTCTAAAGACCAATAGCATGTATTACTGAAATCTGGGTGGCGTGAGAGCACAGGTCTCATAGGAACCTGTATTTCCCAGCCCTATCTGGAGTTGCCAGAAAATGAACCTGGGGCCTTCTCTATGTCTGGAACTTTCATTTACCTTGGTATCCACCATCCCTTCTGGATTTCAGTCCAATAAGAATTTACATGATAAACTGAGTTTGTCCTGTGGTTTGCTTCAGAATTCCCTGCATGTAGTGCTGCAGGGAATTAGAGGAATGTGTGTACCTGTTTCTAAATTCATTGCCTTTAATACCAACGCATATGCAAATGTTCAACAGATTTTATGGGATTTTTATGAGGGTAATCTCTAATCCATACTTTAACTCACTAGATGCAAAGTACATCTTAGTGATAATTAAGATAAGTTTGCATTAAGAACTTTTAAAACTACAAAATACAGAAAACAATTTATTTAATGGAGTTGTAACCTTACAAAAATTCAGCAAAATATAAAATACCATTTTTGGTTTGTTTTCATCTGCACTTTTTTAAAAAATGTAAATTTATTTTGACAATAATTTGCACTCAATATTTTTCATTTGCTATGTTTTATTTTCTACAATCATGTTGAATATAGCATGCAAATAACTGAATAACAATAATGGTGTACATGTTTCATTGTAAAGTAACGATGTTTTTTTGTTTGTTTGTTTAAAAAAGCTTTCAACAAACTACACCACAACATTTTCACTGAACAAACATAAAATGAATTAACTAAATAAACCCTAAAAATGATGCTGTTTTCTCAGTCTTTCATGTGGATCATATTTAACTGGGGTATTAAAATATATTTCCCTATACATGTTGTCAGTGTATATTGCTATAATGTATTATTGCCTTCCTGTGTAATGTAATTGCAACAGTGAAACAAATCAACAGAAGAGAATTTTGATTTGAACATGTAGAAAGAATGTACATATATGGTCCAGCCCCAACATACTAAATACTCTATCTAGATTAGAATATGCCTGACTTCTGTAAACCTGAGTAGAATTGCACACTCACAAGGAGTGTGGTGTGTGTTTTATCATGAATATACACCAGTGCTTTTTAAAAATTCAAACTCAGGCTGTACTTTGTTATCTTACCTAAAACAGTCTAAGAAATGAACATGAAAACATTTGGTCCACAGTCTATGGTCCACCTTCCAGCTTTACAAAACGTTAGCATCACAGATTTATTGGAATATATGCGTTTTTTAAAACAAAAAAAGGTAACCAAAATCATGCTGCTTATTAACAAAAGTAATACATATTATGGAAGGTGACATTCTAGTTTCAAAGTGTTACTGTGGTGTAAAGTATGGAAATTGAGGTGGCCTCTGACAAAAAGAACCACAATTTACTCCAAGGAGATTTCAGCAGCCATTCGGAGACAGTTGTACATTTCATGGGGAAGATCAGCTCTCGTGAGATTATTTGCATCCAAACGGAGATGTCTGACCCTGGAATAGGCTAGTACTCCAACAACCTTACAAAAGCTGCTCACTGGAAATTCTGTAATATCAACAACATATTATTAGTAGTAAAATACAACTGAAAATACTCAGTTTAACATATTCATTTGCAAACTGCAGTAATGCCAAACGTTTTAGCAGATTGTGAGTGTTAACAGAAATTACTAGACTTATTTAACTTATTGAAAGATTTATATTGCTTTCAGTCTAGATTTTAAAAGTTTATAGAGAAAAGATATTAAACTAATCTAATGTCAGAGATAAAGTTTATAGCTTATTATAACAGTAAATAAAGTTAGAACACAAAGTTACTAGATACCAGTAAGATTGTGAGATGACCACATGCCACCATTGTGATGCAGCTGCAAGAAAAGAACTCCAATTCTTGATTTTCTTCATTATAATAAATCTTGGTTATTTTAGACTAAATCTTAGTAGTTTCCAGGAGGGATATATGCTCTTCTGCAGCCTTATATTTCCCAAGTGGTATTTGAAACATGATTTTATTTGCAGATACACTGGCAATGGTAGCAAAGTTGCAACCAAATGATAATAATTTCAAAATAAAATAGAAACGAATTGGTAATAAACTAATTTAGTTTGGTAATTATAGTCCTTTTTTTTCATTATTACTGCTTTAGAGATTCTAGAATTGTGCCTCTATAGCAATTATGGACCAAAGGGTATCACTGGGTTTAAAAGATATATTGTACTTTCCATTCCAATTGCTCAGTTGTGGCCCCTCTGAGGTCTTGAAGGTTCCCTCAATCTTGGGTAGAGTAGATTTATATCTTACTAAAGGGTTCTTTTGCTGAGAGTTTTGGTGGATCGAGTTGGCTTCGCACTTATTTTTGCTTATTTACAATATTTATATATTGTCCTCCCTATCCGAGGACTGAAGGTCCCATCCAAATTTAATAAACCTGATCCACATTTATTAAACTCTCTTTCAAATCCCTGCAGATGCAGATTTGTATTAGACTAAATTGGTCTCAAATTTTGCTTTACACTAAATTCACTGATAACACAACCCAATGCTCTATCTATGCATATATCTTATTCCGTAAGATGAAAAGTGTTTCATCTAATCGAGTTTGAACCTGGCTTATGCTTCTGGCTTGTTAAGAGAGTAGCAAGCCAAGGATACTGGTTCAGATGTGACACTAAACAAACTACAGATGGAGGTTCCTGATTTTCCCCCCTTGTCATTTCTCCTGGTAGGTGGAGCCAAGCAGGAGCAACTGAGAAGTGTGCAGTAGCATGTTTGCTTGTTTCTCATCAACCAAAGTTCTTTTTTATCATTACTTCTGTGCTTGACTATTGTCTGCTAGTCTTGCACTGTGATTTAGATAGCCTAGTCAGAGAACTGATGCTTAGATACTACTTTCTTTGGGCAGTGATTGTATTTGGAAACATTTTAGTTTTTTCCTTCTTGGTAACCCTGTTCAAGACATTTAATTAATTAATTAATTAAATTTTACACCGCCCAATAGCCGAAGCTCTCTGGGCGGTTCACAAAAATTAAATCCTTAATAAACAACCAACAGGTTAAAAACACAAATACAAAATACAGTATCAAAAGCACAACCAGGATAAAACCACGCAGCAAAATTGATATAAGATTAAAATACAGAGTTAGAACAGTAAAATTTAAATTTAAGATAAAATTAAGTGTTAAAATACTGAGAGAATAAAAAGGACTTCAGCTGGAGACGAAAAGAGTTGGTTTTGTCTTTCTTTGTTTTTTGTTAAATTTCCATTTTCTCTGAAGATCTAAAGGAGATGTTTTAAGGTAGATCTAGGTTGCTAATAGCCCATGTTGCCAAACAGCTGAAAAGCAGCAGTAGGAGGAGGGGATTAGGAGGGGAGAAATAGTAGGGGTGAGAGAGGAGTTTGCCAGCTTTCCCTCCATGTTGCTTATCCCCTGCATATTCCTCCCCTGGCTTCTTTTCTCCCAGCTACAGCAAATGTGTTTCTGATTAGGGGAGGAAATTGCAAAGAAAGTACAGCAAGTGAGTCCATTCCAAATTGCACTCTTCCTCCCTGGACTTTTCTATTGCATAGTGATGACCTAGGGTCTCAGATTGAGGACTGCCACTGAATGTTTAGTTCAGCCATGACAAACACTCAAATTATTTAAGTCACTAAGGCAGCAATCCCTTATCCACTTCCATGGGAATAAGCCCCATTAAACTTAATGGGACATGTATGAGTCAACATGTATAGAATTGCATTGTTAAGTGTTTTACATATAAAGCAAATTACTTTTCCCTTCCATCTCAATGAGTTCATGGTGTAATTCAGAAAGGAGATAAGTTACCAGTATTTTAAACAAAGCTCATCAAATTCAATTTATCCGAATATGGCTTTATTCTTGTTGCAAAGGTATATGTTTTTATATTCTTCATGAGTAACATTCTCACAAGTATTTATTCAGGGCAAGTTACAACAACTGAATAATAAGATAAAACATACCAAAATACTAATGATAGAAATTTGGGGGAGGAGAATAACAGAAGCAACAGAAAGTATTCAAGTTAAGGCTAATCCAATAATTTATCAATGTCCTCGAATTGGAGTATCAGAACATGTGGGGAAAGATATGAATTGAAACAACATCATTGTGTTCCTTCTTGGCATACTAAATTCTGAAGCAGTCTCTTCCACTGCTGAATAGCTTGGAACATCAGAAAGTTCTTTCTAATGTTAAGTAGAAATCCCCTTTCTTGATATTTGAACCCTTGGTTCAGGTGCTGCATTCCAAAACAACAACAACAACAACAAATTTGTTCCATCATCTATGCAATTGCCTCTTCTCCTAACGAAACATAGCCAATTCCTTCAACCTTTCCTCATAGGACTTGGTCTCCAGGCCCCTCACCATCTTTGTTGTCCTCCTCTAGACACATTCCACTTCACTGATGTTTTTTTAAAAAACTGAGGGGCCCAGAATTTGTCATGTTGTCTGTGAGTAAACTGAGCAGGTTTAACGGTCATGAATACAATAAGAACCTATAATTGAGTGACGGTAGTCTGGGCAAACAGAAGACTGTTCATGCAATAACTATACGATTGTACAATCTTAATTATTATATATCATGTTGGGTACTTTTGGGCAGAGGATGTAACTAATTACCTTTGGCTTCTAGACCCTATGTGCTCTGACATTTACACTCTGTCCTTCAGATTATTCTTGTGGCACATTTCCTACTCACATTCTGAGAGCAGATGACCAGAAAATTGCCACAGGACATATTTGTAATATGTCAGCAGTAGGACTTAGAATTCTAAGTGAAGCTATGAAAGGTTCATCTGGAACTCATGGATCTCATATTTTTATTTTTAAAAAAGGAGTAGAAATTATTATATCAACAGTAGTCCCATGTTTCTCTGCCTAGTCCCAAGAGGTGTAGTCTTACTGGTTTCTTGTCTTTTTCTATTGCTCCTACTGGAAAGAAATGTTCATTGTGACCGTAGATACTGTATATCCCTTGCAGGAATGTTTAAATGATATTGCTGTTTTTATCCTTTTAAATTTTTGTATATTTGTTTTTAATGTTCATTGTTTTAAGCTTTTGTACACTGCCCAGAGAGCTTCGGCTATGGGGCAGTGGTATATAAATGTCATAAATAAATAAATAAATAAATAAATAAAGGAATTCATCTGGGGGTATAGATCACTTAACCGTGAGGTGTATTGAGTCGGGCCAGCTTGTGGATTTTCAGTTCCCCCCCTTAAATCACAATTTGCATAATTTATGCACATTTCAGCAATTAGGCAGAGTGAGGCTACTGCCTCAGCCAGCAGATGCTGGGGAGGTGGGAAATGAAAATGAGATGTTTAGAGGACACTGTGTGTGCCATGTGGCCTGCCCTGTACCTCTTTCGTTAGTCTGCTTTCCTCCAGGGTAGTAGAACAAGGTGTCTTATTCTAAGTGTGTCAGTCTGGTCAACTTATTTACATGGGATTGGGGGTGGGGAGCAGGTTTACCATCTTGCCCTTTGCCTCAGGCAATAAAATATATTGGGCTGGCCCTGGTTGGCAAAACTTTCCTGGATTCTTTTAAGGGACAATTGCTGAGACAGGCAAATGAAAAAAAGAACTCCGGTTTGGGAAGACTAGTTGAGTTAAAGTACGATAAAGAAAAAGAGAAAGACAGAGAGATCTTCAGAGAAGTGTGCACTCCTGAGAGGTGTGTACTCTGGTAGGGAGTACAAGGCTGAAAAGCTGTATCTGAGAAGTGTGTGAGAGGGGATGCAGGAGAGCTGAATCCCCAGAAATTTGGGAGGACCATGGTGCTTTCCATTATTTGTGGGTTCTATCAAATATTCTATTTGTGAAGAAACAAGCTATTTGTAGATGGGGTATACATGATTTTACTACAGGAAGAGGTGCTTGCTTATTAATAGGGGCACTGACTGGCCTAGTATGACATTTGTTCATCTACAAATAGTGTTTCTATGAAGGGTAGAGACACTATTCATATATTATTGCCCTTAATTTTAACTTGTACGTTATTGTTCATATGCCTATGTTATTTTAAATCATTTTGATATTGATTTTGTTAATATCCCATGCATATGTACACATATTTGTACATTAAAATATTTGTCTTCATTTCACACAAGGGGATGTATCAGCCAAAGTATCTTCACTAAGCACAACCACTGGTTCTGCATTTCCAGAATGGCTCTGTTGGCTCATCTGGAACTATAGTCATCTGTGTGGAGAGTAATATATAAGAAATATATGAAAGCATCCTGCCAATAATGTCATGGGCTGTTATTCCGATAATATTACCTGTTGGATTATTAAGCAGGGAAGAAGAAAAATCAGTAGATTGAACATAAGGATGTGCTTGTCCTTTAGCTACTATGGTAGTCTCATTGCGTTATTAATGTTCCCTTTTTACTAGAGCCATGCACAAGTGGCCTCTCAAAATTCTGCACCCAATTTGTGGGTAGAGAAATTGCGGAAACAATTTCACCAAATTTCTCCAGGGGCAGGAGAAATTCTCCAACAATTTCTCACAGGTAGGCATCACCATTGGCAACGGTTTTAAAACAACTTGTGGAAACAGCATTAACTGTGATGGCAGCCTGGCCCCCATTTTGCATCCTCCACGATGCCCCATATGTCTAGCATCACTCCAGGGCATTAAGCTTGAAGGAATGCAACCATCCCATCACAAAAAAATTAATGGTGAAGAAGATACAGAAAAATTTCTGAAAAGTGTCCTTTTAGTTCTAAGGTATAAGAAAAGAAAAATCTCAGGAATATCTTGAACGTTTTCTTTCCCCATGAAAAAAGTTTCCATTTTTCTGCCTCATTCTCATAGTTTAATTTAAATATGTGTTGGTGGTGTTTTTGACCTTATCTAATCACTGTGAAGTGGCTGAGGGTACTGTCTATATTTTTCTTTCTATTACACATCTCACCATTGCACTAAACTCCCAGGCTGCCTGCACTTCCTGATCTGAAAAGGCCCTATCGGAGGAATGAATTCATGATGTCTTTCCCTTGCCAGGAAGTGCAGGAAGCCAAGGAGGCTATAGGCTGTCAGAGAGAGATGACTGTACAGTGAAAAACAGGACACTCACACACCTCAGTAAGGCAAGCAGTTAGAACCCTGAATTTAAGCCTGTGAGAATTTCTCAGAAATTTCTTCTCTCTTAAATTTCTTTTCGAAAGCAATTTCTATCAGATTGAATTAGATTGGTCAAAATTTTCATGGAGGAATTTTTGGCACGGCACTACTTTTTACCTTTAAAAATGGCAAACATTACTCACTGTTAATCTGGTTGACTTGGAGGTAGTAGTTTTCGAGGTGCTCATTTACTGTTGGAATGGTCTTCAGCTGATTATAGGAGAGATCCAGCTCAACAAGGGTAGAAACATTGAAAGTGCTCCCTGGTACTCCAGAATCTGACAATTTATTGTGAGATAAACCTAAATACTGCAGTGCTTTAAAACTTTGGAAATAGTGATCAGGAACGTTGGTAATGTGATTATTGTCAAAATACAGCATCAGTAAATTAGGGGGCAATCCCAAAGGAAGCTTAGAAAGTTTATTGTAGCTCAAGTCAAGGTACAAAAGTGAATTTAAACCTTTAAAAACCCCAGAAAGGGTATCTTCAGATAGTTGGTTGTGCTGTAGGTGAATAATAGTCAGATTTACTAGTCCTTCAAGTGTATTGGGGTTGATTTTCGTAATCTTGTTATTAGCAAGCTGCAGGTCATCCAGAGAACTAGGAAGTGGCCCAACAGCTTCAGTTAAGTTGTTGTAATTTATATGGAGTTTTTTCAAATTCTTGAATTTGGCAAAGACTTTGCCCTTAATTTTTGAACTTTCCAGATGGTTATTATCTAGAATTAGCCACTCCAGGTCTGTCACATTATCAAAAGCCTTTTCGTCTATGCCTTCAAGCATATTATTGCGAACATAGAGGTATTTAATTCCAGAAGGAATAATTGGGAGACTCTTCAGTTTAAGATTGTCACAATACATGGCTGATGGATAGGTTACAGGGCAAGTACATTCTGGTGCACAGACTGCTGTTGATGGCCCGAACATTGAGTGAGCATAACCATAATCATGCTCTGAAGGATAGTATCCATCATAATCGTAATCACAGAAGATGCCACTGATCAGGAAAAGGAAGAAAGGAAGAGAATTCAGATGCATCTTTGCAGTGTGGGTTGTTTCTGTTGAGGGAGATAAAATGCATACAGTTAGTGGAGTGGTCATTACAAGGAAGAATATCTGAAGAATTAAAATCAAAGTTCATATTTTATATACATACAGTTATTTGTTTAAATACTATTTCATTGTGCTTAGACTTGTACTTCTTGTGTCACAGATATATAATTGTTACTCCAGATAATTTTATAATTTTATTCCATGACATTATAGTGGTCAATGCTGTTGGCAATAAGTATAGGACCTTAATGAGATATGACAATAGGTTTAAATAAATGCTGACAAGAATTATATCAACAATACTATTTTTGCCTTATTATCTAAACAATAACGTTCTAACTCATCATTTATTATTTACTTACTTTAATTATTTAAATCATTTCTTGGCCACCTTTCAGGGCAGAGGCCCACACAAGGCAGCTTACAACAATAAAATACATAAAATATTAAAAGCAATAAAACACGATAGCAGTAAAACAGCAATTAAAACAATAAAACCAAAAATAAAAACAACAGGAAGAACAAGCGCAGCAATAACAACAATAACAGCAATAACAATACTTATCATGGGAAGGCCATGGTAAAATAAAATGTTTTTAAGGCCTTCTTGAAAGCCTGCAAGGATGGTGCATGGTAGACCCCTGATGGGAGGTTGTTTCCGAGGTGTGGGGCCATCGTACAGAAGGGCCTCTCCTGTGGACACGCACCTAATTGCCCTCCAAGGTGGGGAAATGAGAAGAGTGTCTGATCCCATGTACAGCACATTACAGTAGTCCAGCCTGGATGTGACTAGTGTGTGCATAACTGAAAGAAGGAGCATCCTCTCCAGAAAGGGCAGCAGCTGGCTTACCAGGTAAAGATGGTAGAATGTACTCCTGGACACCACAGCCACTTGGACATCCCCAGTTAGCTCAGAGTCCAGGAGGACTCCCAAACTGCATACTTGGTCTTTTAGGGGAGTGCAACCCCATCTAAAACCAGCTGTAAACAAAGTAATTGGTTTCCCAACCCACAGTAGCTCCATCTTGTCTGGATTAAGTTTCAGCTTGTTCACCTTAATCCCTCCCAAAACAGACTCCAGACACTGGTTCAATGTTTGAATTGGAGTATAGAAAATGAACTGAAGATATGAAAGAATAGCAAAATTTAGTGCACTATTAGCAAGTTGAGAGAGTATGGGACTTGGATCGAGAACACCTGGGTTCAAATTCCACTCAGGTGTGAAGCAATTGGACTACCAATCACTCTTAATCACACTAACATGCCTGTTCATATGGGGATAAAATGGGATAATGTCATATATATTATCTTTGCTGAAAGGTTGAGATACAACAGTGTATTGTATGCCAACTATTTTAGGCAAATGTTCTGCACAGATACCATTTTCATATAACCCTCATGTATTATGAATGTACATATATTTATTTTGGCAAGCGTTGGAATGAGTCCCTAGCGGTTCATGTTTTCATCTGTTAATCAGCACAAAAGGGAGAAAGATTAAATGGATGAGCCAAGTTTTTTATGTTGTGTTTATGGAGTTAAATCCAGAGTTAAGTGCATACAACTGGGTTGGCAGAAGCAGATTTCCCTGCCAGGGACCAGAAAACTATTGGGGTGGAGCACCCCAAGAGTTTACTAGTCCCTAGCAGGGAAATCTGCTTCTGCCCATGAGTTCGCTGAGCCGTGCTTGCCCATCCCTGTTCTGGGGAGCTGGCCTGGATGAGCGCTCAACAAAGTGCACTTTCTGGGGCCTCCAGAAAGTGTGCAATTTCCCCAGCATGCCATTAACACACTAATGGTGTGCCAGGGGAATTGCAGACTTTCTGGAAGTCCCAGAAAGTGCAGTTCGCTTCCCCCCCTCCATGCCAATCAGGGCCTTAAAGGCCCTTTTAAGCACCCATGATTGGCACTGGGGGGACATGATTTCCCCAAGGCTGGGGAAATTGCATATTCCCCCCCTCCACCCTTTAAGAGGGGGAAAAGAAACACGATTTCCCCAAGGCTGCAGAAATCGTGTATTTTCCCCCTCCACCCTAATGGCAGCCTTTAAGGCCCCCATTGGCAGCAGGGAGAGAAACGCGATTTCCCCAAGGCTGGGGAAATTGCATATTTCCCCTCACTGTGTTAACGGCAGCTGCCATTAACACAGTGGGGGGAAAGCATTGGGGCAAAAATATGCTGGAAACATCCTCCTGGGCCCATGAGGGTGTCCGGTGCCCTTGCGGGCCCAGGCAGATTTTCTTCCCAATGCTATTCCCTGCCTGTTCACACAACATGCTGTGTCATTGTTCACAAAGCATTCTAAGCCAAAATGTTTAGCTCAAAATGCTTAACCAGTGTGGCTTAGCATGTCGTCTGAACAGGGTCATTGCATTAATTCAGGGATGGGCAACTTTGGGAGGTCCAGGAACTATTCCCCCCCCCCTTCCTGAATGCCCTGCGAGCCATACTCCTGATGCTATTATGTGACCCCATTGGCTGCAGCGGAAAAATATCGCACTGATTTGTCACTGATTTTCAGTGTCAAACTCCTATGGAATGCTACAACAGCCAATTTTAAAGCAAAATTTATCCGTTGTAGTTGTTTGCATAGATTTCAGACGATAAATCAGCTAATTTGGGCCACTACTATGAATTTGGGGGGCGGGGGTCAGGGGCTGCACTCAGGGTAGTGGTGGCCACATGTAGCCCATGCCATGTGTTGTCCTCCCCTTTACTAAATAATCTGTGGCAAAGGATCCACCATTTTTTGTGGCCATAATATACTGTTCTCTATTGGCAAGTGTTTGTTTTAGGAGAGATACCCTGGCAGACGCAGAAAGGGTAGGTTGCCATGGAAGCTGCATGCATGGATGCCCAATCCTCATGCCCCTAGATATTTCTATACTGTAATGGAAGGGCAGAAGAGGATTTGTATGTAGCAATCCCACATACACCATAGAAAGAAGCACTGATAATTTTAGGTTGCAATCGTATGCATGTTTAGAAAGAAAAATGTCCTACAACTCATAGCATGCTCCAGCCATGCTGGGAGTTGTAAATATGTATGGGATTGTCTAAATATGCATAGGATTGTACTCTTACGGTGGAATCCTATGCATATTTAGAAAGAAAAATGTCCTTCAATTCCCAGCATTCCCCAATCAGCATGGCTGCATGGGGCATGCTGCGAACTGTAGGATTTTTTCTGTCTAAATAGTCATAGGCCTGCACCCTTAATGTCCTACAAGTGAAAAATGTAATGTATACCACAACCTCTCCCTACCTGCCCCCATAGGGTTTATCCTGCAACATTTTGATCTCCCTATCACAGAGGAAATATAAAATTTCCATCTCCGTAACATTTGAATACAACTTGTTAGCTGTAGAAATTTGTTTTAAAGTAAAATGCATCCATCAGGTTTGGGACCACAATACCTGATGGAACGCCTCTCCCGACATGAACCTACCCGTACACTGCACTCAACATCTAAGGTCCTCCTCCGAGTGCCTACTCCGAGGGAAGCTCGGAGGATAGCAACAAGGGAGAGGGCCTTTTCAGTGGTGGCCCCCCAATTATGGAATGATCTCCCTGATGAGGCTCACCTGGCGCCAACATTGTTATCTTTTCGGCGCCAGGTCAAGACTTTTCTCTTCTCCCAGGCATTTTAACAGCATTTAACAATGTTAAGTTTGTTTTTAATGGACCCCAGAATTGTTTTTATACTGTTTTTATGTTTTTTTAATTTTTGTATACTTTTAATGTTTACTATTTTTAATTGTTGTAAACCGCCCAGAGAGCTTTGGCTGTGGGGCGGTATATAAATGTAATAAAATAAATAAATAAATAAATAAAGACCTTGTTAGATAAAATTATAGTTGAATGCAAAAAAATTGTAAATGTGGTTTAAAATTATTCTGGTCACTGAGTCTTAAGTGTCCCTGCTTGGACTTAGCATACATTTGTGAAATATCTTTATTTGTTCACTGAATGCTTGCAAGCTAAAGGCCATTTGCTGTCTTATACATCTTTTGACAGGACAGAATGATGGAGATGTGAAATAAATGGATGAGATATTTGATTTTTGGGTGCAATTGTAGTTCCATGGATTGTAGTGGAGTTGAACTACGTCAGTCTGGAACATACTGTACCAGATGCAAATAATAATGTTGAGCTGCAGCATTTATAAGTTAACATTAATTGTGCAGAGTTAATTAGTATATAAGCTTTTTCTAACCAAACAAGTACTTTCTATTTACTTTATTCTTAGAAAATAAAAATAGGGCCTTATATGGGCTGACACACTTTGGCCTTGTAAAGATTTCTAAGACATATGTGCTGTGTTTGACATTCCTTTGGGAACAGATTGTATTTCTAAAAAGAAATAGACTGGTTCATTCATCTAAACTATGGTAAGCATTATAACTCTTCCTTTGAGGGTGATGTGAAAAAGTATTAGTATTTACATGTTTGAAAATAGGTTCTTTCAGTGCCTATTTTTTCAGTGTTAAAAAAGAGTTCAAAAGGTATCAGATATACCTGAAAAATATATAATAAAAGACATATAAGGGCAAAAGGTGTGCAAATTTAATAGACAAACGTTTTCAAACAAAAGGTGTAATATTACAATTGTTCATTGTGTGAATATTGTTAGTCTAGGATAACATAACATTTTCTCTAACCTTTGCCCTACTGAAACATAAATGATGTATAGTATCCATGTGTAGTCTTGCTCATTCAAGATTTTTCTTTTTAAAATTGGGGTGATAATTCTTCATTATCCCTGTTCATCTATCTTATATGTGCAATTATGAATAGAATATCTCACTGGATCATCAGTGAACTTAGATTGTATTTTAAAGGCACTGATGCAAAGGCTTGAAAATATTATTGCAACGAACTGTATGTGCAAGCAATGCAGTGTCATTTGGCAGCTTCCTCCAGATAGAAAAGTTCTCTTACATTAGCAATAAGCAAGCAAAAAATCTTCTTTGTGTACTTTTTTGTCATTATGAAGACATTAGTACAGTTCCATAGAAGCACTTTGTCACACAAAAATACTACATAATACCTTAAGTAGTCTTCATTAATACATTATAATATTGTCAATATAATGGAATGAAATTTCATCACCTAACAAATTTGTTATGCCAGCATAATTCATCTGGTTAACATGCATACTGGTGCTAATATACGTAGTTGGGTGAATAGAAATTTACATTTGTTGGACCTTGTTTTCCTCCCCAAGGCTTGGCCATTTATACTGAATGACCCTTTTCCTAGAAGCCAACATGTTCTGCAAAGAAGTGCAACAATAAGCCACAAAACATGTGGAGCATTTTAAAACAAACTGAAGGCAAAGGCATAAAAGCAACTGTGTTCAGTTTGCAAATTGGCAAAGTTCTGACAATGTTCTTATATTACTGCTTTGTTCAGCTGCTTGTTTGTTAGTGCTAAAGCATGCGAGAGCACTTACCTTTCTGACTTGAAGCTGCTTGCTTTAATTCCCACAGCAGATTCAGTAAGGGACTGGATCGACCAATATATGCTATAAACAGTGTCAGAAGGTAACTGGCTGCCAGATCCGCTATGATACAAGGACTTGGGGGGAAAAATCCTAGTCACGCTGTTGCCTGAAGCTGCTATGTCATCATAGTATCCTGGTGGTGTGGTGGTATGTAAAACTGCTGCTGTCTAATCAAGTGCAGGTGGACACTGCAAATGGTAAAGGACAACCCATCTGTTCTCCTTGTGGAACAGGAGGGAGATAACCCCTGCAAGCAACCTGAGAAAGTTCAGGCTGTCTGCTATAGCATGAGCAGCAGAATTCTAAAAGGATAAAGCGATTTTAAATAATGCACAAATTGCAAACAGACATTGTGTTTTCTCTAACACATTTTATAGCCTTCGGCAAGATCTCACAAATAACATCCAAACCTCAGTGCAGCCACAGTTCTTAAGACAAATGACTCATTCACTTTTTCTTATTTTTCTTTCTGCTAAGTTATGTACATAATCATTTAATAAAAGCCTCTGCCATGGAAAATATGCCCAAATGGAGAAACTACAGAAGGGTTTTCCTTTGCCATCTGGTATTGTAAAAAATATTCTTCAACACAGTAAAAGGGAAGATTGGAGATGGTATTTATGGTTAAACATGCAAATAATGGTGCATTTTCTTTTATAATGTAGCTGAAATGTTTACATAAGAAAAAGATTAATAAAAGATATAGAAGTCCAGATATAGAAATAAATAGTTGCAGCTTCCTTAAAAGTACACTAACATTTGTCCCTTTTAGGACTTACAGATCTTTGAAATCTGGAACCAATCAACTGTGTGTTGTCTGTTTCTTATTTCATGGATGCTGTTCAAGAATGCATCCTAAAGCTTGGATGAAAATGTTGTTGAAATAAGGCACTGCCAAAAATAATGTAATAAAAATAATAAGGAAAATGATTGGCAAAACTGTAACTGTTCATTCTGGTTCCAATATCTCCATGAAACTCCCACCAAAGACTCCCATTTGTTCTGGAATATATTGTTGCTTTAAAGACTCATCTTCACACACATCTGGCCTGATAAGTGACAGGAGGGAAGGAGGGGAGGAGCATGAGTTTTCCTGGTCAGTCTAGAAAGAACATATCACTGCAACAAATAAAAAGGTTTATGGGTGTCATCTTTATTCTGTCGCTTTCTTTTTTTAAATGGAATGTCGTCTCTAGGTTTATTCAGACTTTATAAAAAGTACCGTAATCAACATGCAAATAGGGAACCCCAATAGCACAGGGTTTGGGTCAGGTGGAAGCTTCCACATGTAGAGCTGTGTGGCTGAAGGCCTCCTTCCTGCTGATGTCTGTCTTGTATGTGTGGCTGCATGGAGGAGGAGCTAATTGGTGCATGCAGTGTCAGAGGCGGAGCTACTTGGTATAGCCCTGCTCACAGGTTGCTTTCACTATGTCTGAATAGAGCTTCTGTGTCTGTTGGATACAATATATCTAGGAAAGTTAATCAATAACAGACTTACAATCACATATCATCTTCATGGGCTTTTGCCCTTGATCTTATGCCAAAGTTATCTAGTTTACATAGGGTGTTAGACTTAGCATTTAGGTTTGAATCAAGGTTATTGATTGCATAAACTGAAGGAAATCTGAGAACAACACGTCTGTTATATGGAATGATGGATGGTCTCTACCAGGCTATAATTCCTGTGTCAACAAGATTCATAATTTACCATTGCAGTGGACAGGCAGCTGGATTGATGTTTTGCCATGTAATTTTGCCAAGTTGCATTTTGACCCAGATGAAATTTCACACAAGACAGGAAGTGTTGACCCTGTTATCTCATCAATACAGGAAGAAATATACGCCCTCTTTCATTGTTACTGGGAGCAATTCAGGGACTTTGTTTCCATCTGATTGGCTGTGTGGTCTCCTGATGTCATCATATACACACAGTGTGCTGGGATCATGTAGTCTTTGGAAAGAAGTCATAATAAAAGAAGGGGAATAGTGAAGCAGCAACAGGTCAGACTGTGAGAAATGAAAATAATAATAATAAGAAGAAGAAGAAGAAGAAGAAGAAGAAGAAGAAGAAGAAGAAGAAGAAGAAGATGATGATGATACTGGTGGGGGAATTGGGAAGATTTCATACCCCTTACAAAAAAACACACAAAAAAAAACACATTTCATTCTAAAACAAAAAAGGCCAAGGGTGAAAATTAACCTCATCACTAATTCTGTCAGTCATGCTTTTGACGAATCAGCTTGTGAGTCACAATTTCATGAAACAAGCATTTTCTCTCTCTCTCTCTCTTCTTAATACCTTACTATGTTTTAACCGTTTTGTGTGTAACCGTTTCCTATTCTGCCCGACCATTAGAGGAACCTCCCACCGGTGCAATGGAATGCTAGTGCATCCTTAAACAAATGGAAGCAAGTGCAAATGCTCATTTCCAGAAAAGGGCATGTTAGTGGTGATTGCAGAAAGGAGCTCCACTGACCTGTCCGATTCTAAAAAAAAAAAAAAATAGTGGAAGGTTAAGGGTTGCTTTAGGAAGTGCTAACTTCCTGTAGCACTAGTGGTGGGCCCCCTTGGCACAAAAGAAACAGCAGTATTGTAGCAGTAGTATAGGATACTGTCCAAACTATTTACATTCTTCAGAAATGCTTTAATATTATAACCATTTTGTAACATCATCCATATTCTTTTGGCATTATAAGCCTTTTGCAGCAAATTAGCTTTATTTTCATGACTATGTCTTTGTTCTAGCCCTCTTTGTTGTATTCATCTCGGATTGGCTCTCATTCTAATTTTCATGTTTCCCAAGCATAGCGCATTATCTTATAACTTGTCGGATCAGGATTTATTTATTATTTTAAAAAGCTGAATTTGCATTTGTATATTTGCATATATACATCCGTAGCACTGCTGTATGCCAAAAGAATTGTGGTGAAAGGATTATAAAGCAACTGGGGATGTGTAAGAACTTGTGTTTAAATAAATAAAGGAAATACTTCTGATAATTAAGGAAAAGAATCCAGGCAAAAATGAGCAAGAAAGCAGTGAAAGGGGAGAGAAAGCTAGGGGAAAAGGATGGAGACAAAATCTGGAAATCATAATTTTGGTTAGGATTCAATCAGGATAAAGTTTTTTTCTCTGCCGCTATAGGTGTTAAATTAGCATAGCAAAGCTAGAAAGATCATGTGACCATGAATTATGTCTGGTGTGCATGGTCTCTGCTCCTCCTCCCCACCCTAAACCCAGAGCCGCCACCTGTGGGACTTCGCTTTGCCATCCATCCTGCTCCATTAGAGCTGTGATTAGGGGGCTCTGTAGTTTTCATAGATCTACAGATGCAAACTATGGAAATGGCCCTTTACAGCTGCTGTAGTTTACCACCGTAGATCTATTAAAATTCAGAGCCCCAATCTTACTTTTAAATCTTGGCTCTAATGGAAGAGGACAAATGGCAAAGATAAGTTCCGTGGATGGCGGGTGGTGGCTCTGGATTTGGGAGGTGAACAGGGAGGGAAGGAGGGGAGTCCAATGGATGCACATTAAGTCTTGCGGCAGATTTCCCTTGCAGGTGGCCCACCACTGCCCTGCCCCAAATCACCCCAAAGCACTTCAGACCCGATCCGCTTTGCCTCAGGGTTCCTCAGGCCTACCCGTTTCTGCCTTGGCTTGGATTTGAAGGTTTGGCCCGAGGCAGTGCACAGCCCATGACAGAGTATACAGTGACTTAGAGGGGTGTGACTTGTGCTAGTGTAAGTATTTATTCATCACTGAAGTGGAATGTGCAAAAGGCTAAATTACTTCTTGGACTTTCCATGTTGCAATACAGAGGAACTAGCTGTCTGTGCATGGCCACTGCCACAGCTGTTCCTTTGATTAGAAATACAACAGATAAGGGCAGGCCTATGTCCAAATATGCGAATGTGGAAATACTGGGATCAGTGTCTCTGGATCAAGGATTAGAGGTTTTCATTATAAAAAGGTCTGTAACTATAACCTACATACTGAAATGAGAGGGATTATTTAGGGTTCAATCCTACACATGTTTAGACAACACACACACCCTACAATACCTAGATTGACCCTGCTAGCATAGCTGTTGTAGGACTTTCTTTCTTTCTTTCTTTCTTTCTTTCTTTCTTTCTTTCTTTCTTTCTTTCTAAACAGGCATAGGATTGAGCCTTTAAGGTGTTAGAACATTGAGTTTTGGATTTTTCTGTAACTTCAGCCTTAGTGTAAACTAGGGATGGGTGAGAAAATAATTTCAGTTCAGTTTTGATAAGAATTTACCAAAATTCACATACTTCCTCTTACTCAGGTCAAAAAGAACAAGATTATTATTATTATTATTTATTTATTTATATAGCACCATCAATGTACATGGTGCTGTACAGAGTAAAACAGTAAATAGCAAGACCCTGCCGCATAGGCTTACATTCTAATAAAACCATATTAGGGAAGAGAAAGCAAACAGGCACAGGGTAGGGTAAACAGGCACTGGGTAGGGTAAAACTAACAGTATAAAGTCAGAACAAAATCAAGTTTTAAAAGCTTTAGGAAAAAGAAAAGTTTTTAGCTGAGCTTTAAAAGCTGCGGTTGAACTTGTAGTTCTCAAATGTTCTGGTAGAGCGTTCCAGGCATAAGGGGCAGCAGAAGAAAATGGACGAAGCCGAGCGAGGGAAGTAGAGATCCTTGGGCAGGCGAGAAACATGGCATCAGAGGAGCGAAGAGCACGAGAGGGGCAATAGTGTGAGATGAGAGAGGAGAGATAGGAAGGAGCTAGATAGTGAAAAGCTTTGTAGGTCAACAGGAGAAGTTTATATTGGATTCTGAAGTGAATTGGAAGCCAATGAAGAGATTTCAGAAGTGGAGTTACATGGTCAGAGTGGCGAGCCAAGAAGATGATCTTAGCAGCAGAGTGGTGAACAGAAACCAACGGACTGATTTATTTATTTTAAAATGGAAACTTTCATCTTCATTCATCCAGGCTCAGGGCTTTGAGTGTGCTGCTCTTTAAAATTGGTATTGGAATCCTTGTATATTCAGCCATGTTAATGCTTAATTAGGTTTACCACCACTTTTTTCCTGACAGGGTCTTCATCTTTACTGCTATATGGCAGGAAGGTATATCATAGTCCTCACCATGTTGGGGATAGTTCTACCTATTGAACATGGCTGTTTCAGATGGGTGAGAATTTTGTTTCATTTCATTTTTGATAAGGATTTACCAAAAGTTGCTAAGTTCATATTTGGAAGAGAAAGAACTTGAGATTTTAAAACATCAAATGTAATAGCAAGTCAATTTACAGATTTTCCCAGATCCCGATTCTGAAATTTTGGCTTTGCAAAGCTGTCCTTTATGGGAACTATGCAGAATGTGTATGCATTTATCCTTCTTTTCTGTTGGAAACCAGTAAGCAAAAGTACTATCACTAACAGAACTGTAGTTATTTGTAGGTAATATGCTGAAAGCTGTGCTAGGGGCTCCTTGAAGCCATGTGTTAATATAGACATTGCAAATTATTATGATTTAATTACAAAAATTAATGGATGAATTGTATTTGCCATAGAAGCTGAGCAACAGGTGATCACACATACTTAGCTTGAAGTATTTCATTGTTACTATTTGCTTATATATAGGGGACTAATAATAATAATATATTTTATTATGGTCATTGACCAATACAATATATAGGGGACTGATTTCATTTAACAATGTCCAAATTAGTATTGTGCACTACAGTGAAAAGGAATGGGGGAAGGGCCACTGCTGAGCAGCGTCTAAGGAAGAGGATGTTGTCCATATGGCGTTGTTGTCTTCCTACTTTTTTTGTGTTTCCCAGCATGCACACACAGGAGGAGCAATGCATAGTAATGTGTCAGTTGCTGCAGCACCACAACATCCACACCCCAAGACATGTGTCCAGAGTAGCCGAAGTGATTTAGTGCAGAAGTAAGGCTCCTTTCCCCTTCACTTACGTGCAGCGAAAGAGAAGGGGATGTGTTGCTGCCTATTCCTTCTCTCAAATTTAGGCTAGGTGTTTCCTTTTCCTTGCCAAACCACTGGAAAACGAAAGTAGAACTTAGGATCAGAGGATAGCCTTCTTAAATGGTTGCCCGCCATATATAATAATACAAGAATATGTATGTGTGTCTATCTGTCAGCACTATAGCTCCAATATCATACATCCTCAACACCTGAAACATGGTATGCATACTAAGGAACCCCTAGGGTTGTAAACCTTGAGTTATTTTGCTTTTAATGCATCAATACATTTTAATTAAACATGTCTGTGTATTTGTAGCCCACAGTACCAAGTTAAGTCACTAGGTGGCAGTCTTCCCTAGACAGCTTCAATACAGTTTGAACCAGGGAGTGGGGAGTAGCCTGAGGGATGGAGTTATTCGGCTTCCTCCCTCTCCCTGCTGTGTGGCAGACCCCCTACTTCCTCCTCCCCCTGGGAATGGAATGAACAGGCTTCTCCCTTAGGGGGCTGTCGAGGTGCGCCAGCAAGCATGCCTTCACTCAGACAGGGTGAACAAAATGGCCGGGTTCAGACAACACGCTAAACCATACTGCTTAACCACAAAATGGTTAATGGAATGCATTGACCTTAAGCAGCATGGTTTAGCGTGTTATCTTAAGGTGTCCAACACTGTCAGCTGTGTACCTTTGCTTGAAAGCTCCACTGTATCAAACCAAGGTCTATTTCAACCCTTGCGAAGCTGGCTTCCTTTGCTTGTGAGTGAATAAAACACAGCCACAAGAAGTTTAAATGTAATGTGAGAAATGTGTCAATAACCTTATTCCTTACTTAATGCATAGTCATTGATATATCAAGACCAAGAGTGGGCAACTTGTGGCCCTCCAGATGTTTTGGCCTAAAACTCCCAGTAGCCCTAGCCAGCACAGCCAATGGTGAGGAATGATGTGAGTTAGGCAAAAACATCTGGAGGGCCATAAGCTGCCTACCCCTGAACTAAACTGTCTTCTACATATGATTACTTTCTGGGATCATGGTGATTTCCTAACTAGGGCCTCTCTGATACATTTGACAGCCCAGGCAGCTTTACTGGGAGGTGTACCTCAGAGCATTTCTTCCCTGACAGGCCTACAGATATTACTGTTTTATGTAGCTGCCCATAATTCCCATTGTAGTCAGTCTAATGCAGAATTGTTTTTGCTGCACACAGAATGGCGTCTCCATTAAAATACCCAGGCTATTTTTCAAACAGTAGGTGCCACTGAAATAAATGGGATTTGCATGTGAATCTATACTCTGAGAATCACAGGTCTAGTTTTTAGGATGTCTGTCGTATTAATCTATATATCTATCTATCTATATATATAATAGGTATATATGCATTATTGTACCTAACTGAAGAAAAATATGTTATTGGCGCAATCCTTTGGCAACGATCTAACGTTTTGGAACCCTCTTAGAACTATAACTTAACCCTGATTCATATAAAATGTGTTCCATTAAAAACAATCTGCCTCCAGTAGAGCAAGGCATTCATTATTTTTAATGGGAATGCTCCCAGTCTGTCATTTTGTTTGCCTCACATCCATACTGTACTTGCATTTCAAATGGAAAGTATTAGGGCACATAATATAAGCATTAGAGAATGTGTGGTAATATTGGATGTGTGTCTTATTCCTAAAAAGGAAATGGCAGCTTTGGAAATTTACAAAGTGGTACTCCTGGTACAACCTATTAACATACCACAAGAGTGTTTATCTGACCCATGTATCTTTTTTTTATGGAAATTGAAAATAATTACTCATTGCATTGCTTCCTTCTTGAAAATGTCTGGGACTCATGAGTATTATCCCATTTCTCATTGCTTCTTATTGTCTTCTTTCACAATGTTTGTGAAAACAGGCTCTCTTTTGTGACTTCTGTGTGATAAAAATTAATGGACAGAAAGCTTCAAAGGGAGGAGATCTTTATAGCTATAGGTACAAGTTTAATGTGGAAAAGGCACAAGAAATGGGGATGATCCAGTCCATATCCCACATGTGGAAAGCAGTATACTTAGTGTTCTGCATGCAGAAGGATTGAAATGAAGTGAAACATGTGTCAGAGGGCTGGATTGTCCCACAGATTTATTGTGTGTGAAATTTTGACTGTCTTTATTGGTTTGCTGTATTAACAAACCATAACCAATGTTAAATGGGTTTCCAGTTGGCAGAAATCTATTTCTCAAAATTCTTTTACCATTATTAATTCATTAAGAATAATCTTCTGAATAAAAAAAATAAACATTCAGAAATTAAAAATTATACATTAGATATAAGGAGAAGAAAAATAGTGTGGTATAGAAACAATAGAGAGAGGTTTGGACAACACGTTAGTCAGTGGTGGTTTTAGAACTCTGCGGTGGAGTTTTTATACCACCAGGCAATGGTGGAATTTTTTTTGGAAAACACTCTATGCAGAATATCAACACTCTGCAGAGCAGAGTTCCTGCACAACCATTGTGTTGTGTGTCATGTGGCAGGCTCCATGGAGTTTCCCCCATGTCTATAGAGTCGCCAGGCGAGAGTGGCAGAAACCCCGGGCGTTCTTCCCCAGCGGGGAGAAAAAATAAGCATGGGGAAAAATTCTGTGCTTGGGGAGCCCCAATTGTGCTGTCCCTGGGTGAGGGAGCCCCAATGGTGCAGGTTCCTTTGCCCTGACCTGCGATCCCTGTGCATATTGGCTAGAGAGGATGGAAAGAGCTTACCTGATGCTCTCAGGGGAGAGCCTGAGCTCGTTCCATTCCCTCGCGCTGATCTCCAAATGCCTCATAGGGCAGAGCGTGAGGAATGTCTCTCGCATCTTGTTGTGTATCATCAAACCACAAAAGATACCCTCCCTCCTTTCAGCACGGGTACAGCAACCTGCAGTGGGGCGTCCTTACTGAGTCTGTCCCACTGCAGTTTGCTTTAGTGCTGGAAGAATCTGTAGATGAGACTGTTCCCTCGTTTCTTTTATTTGGTTTTTAATCTGATAAATATTTTATATGCTTGTACATGTAAGACAGAAAAGTAATGAATAAAATCTATTTCCTTCCAAATCTACTATGCAGTCGACACTGTAGGAAGAAGCATTATTAATATAGTGTGTGCACCTTCTTATAGTTGAAATTACTGACTCTTAATATAAGATAGCTTTCCAAAGCCCATAATTTGTGATATCATTGAGTATATATTTAATATAATTCAAGCTGGCACAGTATTTAGTCCAGTTCAGAAAACTGTGGTTTTCTGCCATACAAATGAGCTGTGTCAAACCTCATGTTCATGCACTTCCCTTCTTTTCTCCTCTTCCCTGCAAGCAGATCCAAAGCTTTTGTGTCTAAATTTAAATTAACCACAGTATCCTGTTCAAACTCAGATAAATATGAGAACAAACTTGAATGAAACAATGATTTTGTATCCTGGTTTATTCACTAATTAGAGGATAAACAAAATACAATTCCCTGAGTAAGGAGGTCACAGTTAACTGTGGTTAGTTTAAAATTGGAAGTAGAATCTTCTTCTCTCCTCGTTACATATGTGAAAGATGAAGATTGGGCTTCACCATGGCTCATTCACATAGCAAGAAACTATGTTTTCCTATTATAGGCTCCAAATGCCTCATAGTAATGACCCTATTATTACAACCCCCTCTCCAATCAGGTGATCGGATCTGGCGGTACTGATCATCTATTCATGAGTACCGTATGATCTCTGGATGCTCTCAACAAGCTCTTTAATGCAGTGGGACTGAATCCAGAATGACAATCCCTACGCAGAAGTCTCTCTCTCTCTCTCTCTCTCCACACACACACACACACACACACACACACACACACACACACACACATGCCTCACAAGTATATGGGCATTAGAATTAAAATTGTGAATCAGAGTATAAGTAAATACAATCATCATAATATGACACATTGAATTAAAAGTAATGATTTATTCTAAATAGTTTTTAATGCTTTTAATAGGGTTTAATTTGATTATGTGTTTCATTTTCTGAATGTTTTGTAAACCCCCTTGGATGATTTCAGAAACGTTGTATAGAAATACAATAACAAATAAACATTATTAAAACCTATATTAGGGATGAATGAACAACACCACTCTGCTTGGCTCACAAATGCATTGGGATCCGTCAAGCATGTCCTTTGAGAACTCAAAAAACCCTCAGGTGGTTTGCAGGTGCTTGATGAGCATGCTCACAACAGTCATGTGGGTTTGGACACCCTTCACAACCACTTCCCCTTTGCGGGAAAAGCAGGATAGTGGTTGCGTGAGTGGAGTGGATAAATAAAGAGTCGACACACAGAAAATGGATTTAAAATAAGGGCCACTTTTATTGAGAATTCTGCAAGAGGTGGAGGCCTAAGCGGGCATCCTATCTTAGCCATCCATCTGGCCTTAAAGGGCTCGGGCGAGACATTCGTAGCCAAAGATGTGTGGCCTGTATTCCATCACCCCTCTGGCTTCCCCGTCATGGGGTTGGTAGGCCTTCCAGTGTCGCTCCCCCCGTGTTACAAAACTCCGGGTGAGTGAGAAAGGTTGGCCTCAGAGGTAAGCCCTATCTCACCAGCTGTTGCCACAAGGCTCCCAGCTGTGAGCCTCAGACGTTACCCCTCACCACTAATGGTGCCAAAGAATGCTCACCATTCCTATGCTTGCCCATGATGCCCGCAAATAACCGCCAAATCAAAATTGTGACCAGTAACGCCAGATTAACCTAATTATTACTCCCCCCCACTTGTCTCACAGTGTGAAGTAGGCGAAAAAAACTCATAGCCAACTTAGGATATGAGCAAAAAATTCCTATTTGGCCCCCAAATGGGCAACCGGAGAACCCACACTGCCTACAAGGGAGGGAGGGAGGGAGACTCGCACAGAAGAGGGCGCTGGGAGGGGCAAAGCACTTTATATCCTGCGCTGCCTCTTCCCCCGAGTGGCCCCACTGAGGGCGCGCCAATGGCTTGCCCCTGCGCTGCGTCTCTCCGCCCTCACCCGCAACGGCCCCTGCACGCCCATGTGCCAGGGCGTGGCGGATAGGCAAAAGGGAGTGCAGCAGCCTCCTCAGTTTCCCACGGATGACATTGAAGCATCAGCAATACTACGAGCTAGAATCCTGGAATTGTTGTAGATCACAAGCTGAATATGAGCCAACAGAATGATGTGGCTGCAAAAAAAAAAAGAAAAAAAAGCAAATGCTATTTTGGGATGCATTAATAGAAGTATAGCTTCCAAATCACGTGAAGTACTGGTTCCCCTCTATTTAGCACTGGTTAGGCCTCATTTTCAGTACTGCGTCCAGTTCGGGGCACCACACTTCAAGAAGGATGCAGACAAACTGGAGGGGGTTCAGAGGAGGGCAATGAGGATGATCAGGGGTCTGGAAACAAAGCCCTATGAAGAGAGACTGAAAGAACTGGGCATGTTTAGCCTGTAGAAGAGAAGACTGAGAGGAGACATAAAAGCACTTTTCAAATACTTGAAAGGTTGTCACACAGAGGAGGGCCAGGATCTCTTAGCAATCTTTCCAGAGTGCAGGACATGGAATAATGGATTCAAGTTACAGGAAGTCAGATTCAAGGTGGACATCAGGAAAAACTTCCTGACTATTAGAGCAGTACGACGATGGAACCAATGACCTAGGGAGGTCATGGGCTCTCCTACACTGGAGGCATTCAGGAGGCAGCCAGACAGCCATCTGTCAGGTATTCTTTAAGGTGGATTCCTGTATTGAGCAGGGGGGTTGAACTCGATGACCGTATAGGCCCCTTCCAAGTTTACTGTTCTATGATTCTACATTGAAAGGGGCTAAATTTGCTGTGAGTATTCAGACAAAAAAGCCTGGGTGGAAAGATTAACTGAAAATGTCAAATTATATTCTTGGGGCAATGCAAAACACAATTTAATTTTAGAATTACGAGCAATATCAAATTTGGCTCTATCACTAATGTAAATTGTGTTGCACTAGCATAAGCAACCTCTAATACAACACCAATAGTGTTTGCATGAGGGGTTTTCAGGGGAAATTAATCAGGCCAGCAATAATTCAAACTTAATTCAAGGAAAAAGTCTGATCACTAGAGGCCACTGTTGACACTTAGAGTGTAAGCATTTAACTGCCTGGCTTTCTTGCAATATGGAAGATTAAGGGCGCCCGGAAGTAAGGGTCATGAGGATAAAAAATAAAGATGTACATTCTTATACCACATCCTTTTGCATCAATTTTTATTTAGTCTCTTCATGCTTTCTGTGATTAATTCTTAAGTCCACAAATCTTCTCCCCCTCTGGAGTGTTTCTTGGATACCCTTAACTTTACCAGATCCTTATACCTCAGATGCCTGTATCCTTCCTGTGCTTCCCAAACGCCTACCTACAGCCTCTATTAGCACCATTGTGCAGGCTTTGTCCTGTTCCTTAAACAGGTTGTTGTTGTGTGTCTCTTTCTGTTTCCATCAAATTTTGGCTACTTTCTTGGAGAAGGTAAAATAACAACACGTTTGTGACTTCATGGCTATAAATTATGTTGCGTAATATCAAAGCTCTCGGGTTACAGATACTGGTTAGAAGAGGGAGGTCTCTCATTTCTACCCTTCCTAATGTCATTACTACAATGGTTTTGAGTCATTTTTGTGTGTGTGTTTTTTATTTATGTGACTACACTATAAAACCACCCATCTATCCAGCTGTTCTCAGCTTTCCTATCTCCCTTGCCATAACATTAACTTGAAAACTTCTTATTCTTTCAAAAGTCACATCTTCTAATTCTTCTTGTAGAAGTGCTAGGTCTCCACACTACCTTGCTTCCTTCCAATATACATCCCATTGCTGTTTAAAATAGGAAAACTCAGGGTTAAGCTAGATGAAATGGCAGAGACTTTTGGTAAAAAGCAGCTGCTGTGGGAAATTACAGGTACATATACATTTTCTCTACTACTGGGTCAAATAGCAGCCTATGCCAGCAATTTATTAAACCCTGCCCCATCTCACTTGGTGCTTTATTCATCAAACAAAATTCCCCCCCCCCATTTATTTACATTTTTTTTAAAGTGACAGAAGATCCAATTTAATCTGTCTAATCTGCCCTCATCTGGGCTCCCCCAATTCATCGAATTTGGTAAACACTATATGATGCATGTTTCTTCAAACAAACTCATCCCCTTCTTACATGGTTAAGTTCTCTGAAGCATTCTAAACATGGTGGTTGAGAATTGTATTTGTGGATTGGGAAAGACAACAATGGGACTGGATATAGTTTGCTGGTTACTGAAAAAAAGCTTAAATGAAATAACATTTGTTGTGAACATGTTGGGTTTTATGCTGAGATGCTGATGATTTTATAAGAAGAACACCAGTAAAGTGATATATTTTGATATCCTTTAGTTTGCGCTTGTTTTCTAAACCTTTGGCTTGTGTTATATAATACTGAAAGATTAATTGAAGTTTATGATGGGGAGAATGGAAATCCAGGAAAATATCTTACCTCTTAAATGTGAAGCCTTCTCATGTGACCAGAGGGTAGTTTGCATGTATATATATATATTAACAAATGCTGTAAGAGTCTGAATTTTTTTCTTCTCAAGATATGTTTTGGTATTCTATTAACGAATATACTGTGAACATGTTCTTTTCATAAGACTTTTTAAAACAAAAACAACTCTTTTATCCTGTGTATGTAAAAGAATCACTAACGTAACCCATGTTTAACAGTTACTATATATAATGGACTGGATCCAAACTATGTTACTCCAGATTAAGTTGTCCCCTTGATATTAATGAGATTAATGCCTAATGTACTCTGGATCCAGCCCAATATGTATTGCTGAAGATCACAAGTTGAATATCAGCCAACAGTGTGGCCTTAGCTAGATCTAAGGATTATCCCAGGTAAATGGAGGTGTCATCCTTGCCTGCTCCCGGGATCCCCAGTGTGTCATTTGGATGCACAGGGATGATCCCGGGACAATCCTGGGATATAGGCCAGGTCTAGCCATGGCCTGTGATGTGGCTGCAAAAAGAAATGCTATTTTGGGCTGCATTAATAGAAGTATAGCTTCAAAATAGCATGTGGTACTGGTTCCCCTCTATTTGGCACTGGTTAGGCCTCATCTTGAGTATTGAGTACAGTTCTGGGCACCACACTTCAAGAAGGATGCAGACAAGCTGGAGGGGGTTCAGAGGAGGGCAACAATGATGATCAGGGGTCTGGAAACAAAGCCCTATGAGGAGAGACTGAAAGAACTGGGCCTGTTTAGCCTGTAGAAGAGAAGACTGAGGGGAGACATGATAGCACTCCCCAAATACTTGAAAGGTTGTCAAACAGAGGAGGGCCAGGATCTCTTCTCAATCATCCCAGAGTGCGGGACAAAGGCCATTATTCCGTCCTTATTCTCCTTGACCTAACTGCAGCCTTTGACACGGTTGATCACGATCTTCTCTTAGATTCCCTCCATGACCTTGGACTCTGTGGCTCTGTCTATAACTGGTTCGCCTCCTATCTGGAGGGTCGCTCTTTCAGCGTGTCGGCTAACGGCAGCTCGTCCTCCTCTTTTCCCCTTTCAGTAGGGGTTCCGCAAGGCTCGGTGCTTGGCCCGTTGTTGTTTTCTTTATACATGCTGCCCTTGGGTAATCTTATTCAATCTCATGGCCTCCAATATCACCTGTATGCCGATGATACACAATTATATCTCTCATCTCCGGAACTCTCCCCCGATGTTCACGATTGTATCTCGGCTTGTCTTTCAGATATCTCAGCCTGGCTGCTTCATCGTCGTTTGAAACTTAATATGGCAAAAACTGAACTGCTTGTTTTTCCTCCTAAACCTGCTCCTCACCTCTCATTCTCTCTTACTGTCAATGATGTCACGCTTACTCCGGTCAAGGAAGCTCGTAGTCTTGGCTTTTTATTTGATTCCTCGCTCTCCTTTATTCCTCATATCGAGGCAGTAGCTAAATCCTGTCGTCTCTTCCTGTATAATATTGCCAGGATTCGACCATTTTTGTCTGTCTCTTCTGCCAAGACTCTCGTTCACGCACTGGTTATCTCTCGGTTGGACTACTGCAACCTTCTTCTCTCTGGCCTTCCTTCGTCTCACATCAGTCCGCTGGTCTCTGTCCACCACTCTGCTGCTAAGATCATCTTCTTGGCCCGCCGCTCTGACCATGTCACTCCACTTCTGAAATCTCTTCATTGGCTTCCAATTCACTCCAGAATCCAATATAAACTTCTCCTGTTGACCTTCAAAGCTTTTCACGGTCTAGCTCCTTCCTATCTCTCGTCTCTCATCTCACACTATTACCCCGCTCGGGCTCTCCGCTCCTCTGATGCCATGCTTCTCGCCTGCGCAAGGAACTCCACTTCCCTTACTCGGCTTCGTCCTTTTTCTTCTGCTGCCCCTTACGCCTGGAATGCTCTTCCAGAACACTTGAGAACTACAAACTCAATCACAGCTTTTAAAACTCAGCTAAAAACTTTTCTTTTCCCTATAGCTTTTAAATATTGAGTTTGTTCTGACTCTATACTGTTAACTTCACCCCACCCGGTGCCTATTTACACTTCCCTGTGCCTGTTTGCATTCTCTTTCCCTCCTCATTGTTTACTACAACTTTATTAGATTGTAAGCCTATGCGGCAGGGTCTTGCTTTTTACTGTGTAATCTGTACAGCACCATGTACATTGATGGTGCTATATAAATAATAATAATAATAATAATAATAATAATAATAATAATAATAATAGAATAATGCCCTCAAGTTACAGGAAGCCAGATTCCAGCTGGACATCAGGAAAAACTTCCTTTTAGAGCAGTACAACAATGGAAACAATGGCCTAGGGAGGTCGTGGGCTCTCCTACACTAGAGGCATTCAAGACGCAGCTGGACAACCATCTGTCATGTATTCTTTAAGGCTGATTTCTGCATTGAGCAGGGGGGCTTGCTTATTTATTTATTTATTATATTTTTATACCACCCAATAGCCAAAGCTCTCTGGGAGGTTCACAAAAATTACAACTCTACTATTCTACGATTCTGTGAATATTGTTTTGGATGGCAGATCCTACAATATACAACACACGTCAAGATTTTGGAGTTTGCCAGTACTGTTTAATATAAAAACAAACATACATTGAAAATACTGTATTTTGGACAATTAAGAGGTATCCAAACTTGTCTTTAATGTGACATGTGGAAAGATATACAATTAAATTTGAAGACAGTGATCCCAGAAATGTAGAGGCTTCTTTTGATATGCTTGCTACAAACTAAAGCCAGTTATAGAGATGTATATAGAAGATTTGCTTTCAGGTTTCTAAAAAAGACAACTTCTAAACATGGTTTTCTAGTTCTGGCCAGCTGATGTTCCCTTGTTCCCAAATGTAATTCTAGTCATTGCTAAACAGATAACCTGCATATCCCTCTGTATTGTATTTGAAAATGTTGTTAAAACTCAAATGTAGTTGAAAGAGTATCTGGATATGCATTGTTCTATTTCAGATGTAGTACTTTTTTTGTATTAAGAGCAATGAATTAATGTAGTAGGCTAACTCCTGCTTAATTTACATATGCCTGTTGTTTCACTGTCACAAGCCATTAAGTTTTTGTTGCAGATGCTGAAATGAATGGGAATTGTTTGGGGAGATTGCTTGTTGGAGTATGGCCAACAGAAGTGGTCATGCAAACAAGGAGAGACAAATCGCTCCTCTAGAAATTAGCTGTTCTAATCCAGAAATAACAGCAACCAGGATACAATAATAATGTCTTTTGTGCTGTACACTGTATTCCTAATCCTGCATAGAATTATCTGTAAAAACTTAAAACATATTTAGAAAAGAAAATCTGCATATATTAAGAGGGTATGTTAACCAAAAATATTAACAAAAGCAACATTTTTATATTGCTTATGCTATACGTAAGATACATCAGTACCTACACTAGGCTTTAAAAATGTAGCAAGTAATATTTAGATCAATGAGTTTTGATTAAGGCTTCAGTTGATTATTTTTCCCAATAACTGAAAGCTTCATCTCTTTTTCCTCCAAGTACTTTCTTTCTGTTGATGTAAAGAACACTATTTATATAATTTCTAATTATGAATAGCTTGACAAATATTTACCCCAAATGTCATGCACGGTGGAATATTGAACTCTATTGTGCCCAGCTAATTGAGAGATACCACAGAAATATACCACATGCTGGCAATGAAGTAAAAACAAAGTAAATTCAGAAATTTTGTCTGGAAATGATTGGTAAGGTCTTTTACATATATAATGATATCCACTCTGCAGTTAAGTCTCCAGTATTTGGCTTTAATAGTTAGCAACAATTTTAACAGGCAACAGGTATTTATAACGGAAACACATCTGTGCATCTATTTGTAATTTCCAAGTTGTATTACAGATCGTTCATAGATACATCGGAAAGAGGATGGCTGGATTTCCCAGTACTGCACAGGATTACTAAACAGGCTCACTCCTGAATAAGCAGCCTTTTTGGTGTTGTATCCAGGAGGACAAAAATCATTCGGGCCAACGGCAGCAATTTTGTTGTTATGAAGGTAGACAACCTGAAAGTTATAGACATTGTAGAAGTGAAACAATCAACCTATTATCTTGAAGTAAACTAATAAAAAACATATATAATTATTTAGTACATAGATTTCTAAATATTTGAACTAAAAACACATTCAAAGGTCCACCCCTCTCATTGCAACCAGAGTTGATAATACACTTTTCCAGCAGAGTAACACAACTCAAGTTCCCTCCTTATGTTGTTGTCTCCTGTCACCTCAGTGTACTTCTAGTCATGTTTGTGAAGCTACAGGAAGACCAGGAAACATTTCTAATCACTCCTAAATGCACCCCTTTCCATGCATTTCCATTGCCCTATAGATGTGGAGGGCAACATTGTGAAATGTGAAAGCCTCACTTATGGAAAATTAGTGTTCAAAATTGTGTGGAAAGCTTCCACAGAGAGAGGATGCTTTCTTTTTTAGAACATCCTCCTCCATGTGTAGAGGGTGACAAAAACATAGGTGGAGTGGGGTGGATGAGACTAGTGTGAGGAGAACTTCCAATGATACAGGAGCTTTCCTCATTAGAACATCATCCACCATGTGTAGAGGATGACAGAAATGCATGCAGAGGAGGAGAAGGCTAGTGTGCTCTCTTCTCATGTGTTTAGCCCTCACAGATAAGGAATTCCTGACGATGACTGTAGACATTTGCATAACTTGGGTTTAAGCACTATGGACTAATCCTTTCTGTCACACTTGTGCAGCATTTTCTGACACTGAGAATAATGGGCCCTATCTGTGATCACATGGTGGACTATATGCATTTCTGGAGCTGCTGGATTGAAGCAATAGCCTATAGAGATTACTTTTACAATTTGAAGTAAACTATCGTTGAATATGCATATCGCAAGATCAATAGCTAATCACCCTGTGTTAAAGATCATAAACAGAAATGATCTTGCAGTTAAAACTATTTTATATTTTATCTATTTATTTATTACATTTGTATCTGCTTTTATCCCATGATGGAAGTCAAGGCAGTATACACAGGGTTCCTAGGTGTTCTCCCATTCAGCTACTGAGCAGACCCAGACCGAATTAGTTTTAGGAAAGTTGTTGTTTCACTGTCTTTGGACCATTGATTCCATCTACGCATCTGCCATTATAATTAAAAGGGCACTTCATTGCTATGATGTGCTGTAGCTTTATATTACCCATTAATTATTGAATGAGGAAAATTCAGTTTACTGCTGTATTCGATTTCCCAAAATCTTCGTTAGACATAGGTAGATTTCCCAGTAATGTATGCTTTCTGTGAGTTAAACAATATTTATAATTATTGTAAATCTGAGTCCAGATGGTATACTTTACCTGTATGTATTTGTGTTCTCCCAGCCCAGCGGGTATTTTGGAAAGTTCATTGCTGTTTAAATGGAGTTCTCTCAAATGTGGCACATTGGCTAAAGAGCCATTATCCACACTAGCAATGTTATTGTCACTGAGGCCAAGCCTACAAGGAGAAAAAGATATTGTGCGAGCTGTGAAATAACTGTCCCCACAGCACAGGTAATTTTCTTGTATTTTCATTTCTAACACCTTGCAATTTGGTCAATTTTTTCTTGGAGTCGTTTTGTATCATATGTATTCTCTAGCCATGCCACAAGATGCTGGACTCAAAAACATATCTTTTAATCACAATTAATTCTATTGCAGTCCTTCCACATGGATAGATTTAATCCTGTATTGGACTTGCCTAGCCTTGTTATGAAACTGATTTCATGTAAAATATTATCACTGTCTATATGGCCAGTATGCCATATTCACGACTGGGTGTTGTATAGTTGTTGTAAGTAAGGGATGTTGGAGTTAGAGAAATCCAATAGGGATTCAAATGAGTTCAGATATCTATGAATCCAACCTGCAGATTCTGCAGCAGACCAGCTTTTTCAAAGTCATGTGGATTCCATTTTTCCTTTTGGGGTTAGGGGGAATTTGTGCTAATTTGTATTTGTGCTAGTTCACATTGGCTAAAGTGGATTAGTGCATTTCCACAAGTGTGCATTAGTGCTAATGCAAACCAGCACAAGTAGAATGAAGTTCTGATACAAAAGAATCTGATTCCATCAATGAGCAGATGTTGAAACGAAAGATGCCTGATAATCCATGAACCACATTCAGAATGGATTGAACAAACTCCTTACATCCCTAATTCTAAGAATCTGAAACAGCACACTTTTTAAAATCGTTCCAATAACATCCTAAAACCCATCAGAGGGGTTTTGTCACAAACTCATTAGTCTTCTGTGTTTTGTGTGAGGCTGGATTATTTGGACATGCCATTTGAACTTTGCACATTTCAATTTGCACATTTTTAAAGGCTGATTTCAAGAACTCAATATAGAACCATCCAATTTCAAAAGATTCATTGGCACTTCATTTTCAGCATTTTAAATGTCATTCCTGACAAAGTAGACTCCTATTAGCCACCAATATATCTATAACTATATTTCTATCTTTATCTTTCTCTATATTATCTGTCCTCATTTTCTTGGCTGCATTATACAACTCAAGATTTGCCTCAGAAATTAAAAGAAAATGTAGTTTATTTGAAAGAAAGTAAAGAATATTGAAAGAAAATGAAAGAATAAATCTGTTATTCATAAAGAGATCATTTGCCGTTATCATACAATAGTGGTTTATCTTGATTTTGGCAGCATATGGCTGTTCAAATTTGGATGATGTTATGCTTTTAGTTCCAGATTGAATTTAAAATTAGACTTTTGTACCTGATAAGATTTTAATATATCTGTACATTTTGCTACAGCTAGAGGGACCTGTTCAGCCAGAGTATCAATATACAGAAAGTTGGGTGTGTGTGCAATGTGTACATAAGCATAGAATAATATACCCAGCCAGAGAAATGAAATTTATGAGAACTGATACTTTACAGCCTTGTTTCTGTACAGGCATTTATACTACTCCAGTGCATATAATCCCCAATCTTAGTATAAACCTTGATTGAGCAAATGCAGGGAAAGGAAAGGAAAGGAACCTCTCATGCAAGCACTTGAGTCATTGCTGACTCCTAGAGGGACGCCTGCTTTCGTTGACGTTTTTTTGGCAGACTTTGTAGCGGGGTGGTTTGCCATTGCCTTCCCCAGTCACAGTTACCTTTCTCCCAGCTAGCTGGGTACTCATTTTACCGACCTCGGAAGGATGGAAGGCTGAGTTGACCTGAGCCGGCTGCCTGAGAACCAGCTTCCGCTGGGATCGAACTCAGGCTGTGCAGAGAGTTTCGGCTGCAGTAACTGCCGCTGAAAACCCAGCCAGAGAAATGAAATTTATGAGAACTGATACTTTACAGCCTTGTTTCTGTACAGGCATTTATACTACTCCAGTGCATATAATACCCAATCTTAGTATAAACCTTGATTAAGAAAATGTAGAGAAATCTAAATTAATACAATTATTTGTTCATTCAATGGAATTTTAGTCCATTCTGAAAGGGGAATTAAACATAACAAAGGATAAACACTTCAAAACTAGAAAACTAGTTCTTGAGAAATTTCTAGAGAAATTTCTGCTTTCTTCCAGATGTATAGTATTGCTACTCTTCAGTTACTATTACTTTTCTTGCCGAAGTGTTAGGCATGATCCCTCTCCAAAGAGCATGAAACATGTTACAGAATGAGCTATGCCTCATGGGATACTAATTTTACTGAATACTAGGAATTTATTTTAAACCACAATTACTTAGCCAAATTGTTGAGTCCATTTAGACTATCCGCATCAATTTTGTTGATTTTGTTGCCATCAAGATGAAGTTCTGTCAGAGATGTGGGAAGACCTGCAATAAAAGATGACCCAAACAATTTTTTCATCATGTATGACAAGACAGGACTGTTGGTCCTTCTAATTATCTAATGCACTCATTGGCAAAATTCCTGGAGTTAGTTGTGTCTTGGCTTACCACACTCCACAGCCGATAACTGTTATCTTTACTGTTCAGTTGTGGTGCCTATACTCTGCACTTATGGAGAAGTCATCTTTGCTCTTGTAGCCACACAGAAGCCATTTGCTGTAGTATTGGCCCCAGCCAACCTGCACCATGCTTATGAGTACAAAGTGCTTTTTAGTTCTCCTTTTGAGTCTTGTCACAACACAGTCATGTGAGAAGAACGTTCAGATGAAACCCAAGGCTTTTCCCATTGAAAACATAGTGGGAAAGTACACTGGGAAGAATTATATTAATGGTGCAATCTTATACCCACTAAATTGTGATGATGATGATGATGATGGTGATGATGATGATGATATTTATTTATATCCTGCCTTTTGCCCAGTGCTGTAATTGACCTCAATATAACTTACTTCCTAGTAGATATGTATAGAATTATACTGTGTGCTTTTATTGTTTAGTTTTGAGATGGTTCCTTCATGCCTGTGCAACAGTTAAGATAAAATTTATGGCAATATATTATATATACAGCTGACTTATATTGAATCAGCTCATCGGTCAATCTAAATAAGTATTGTTTATTCAAATGGCAGCAGTTCCCCAAGGTTTCATAAGAGCATAAGAAGGACATGAAGGCAATAGCACTCTCCCACTGTTCTCCAGCAACAAGTATGGAGAGGCATGTGGCCTTTGATCATGTGAGACGGTAGCTATCTTCCATGAATCTGTCTGAGAACTTAACTCCTGTGATTATTTTAGCTGGAATTGCTGGGGGTTGAATTTAGAATGTCCTCTGTCATTGAGCTATGGCTTATGAGCTATATGTGTTATGGTGGTGGTGGTAATAATAATAATAATAATAATAATAATAATAATAATAATAATAATGTACTATTCTGTAAGGGAGACTTGAAAACCAAATTACAAAAAAGTAGTTCCATTTTTGAATTTCACCCCTGCATAACAGCCTTTAAATGAAATATACATGTTATTAATTACTAGCAGTAGGGTTGGCATTATGCTAGGTAGGGTATTTGTAGGCTGAGGGCATGTATATTGCAAGAACCCATGGGAGACACACAGAGTGCACCTCCTTTTGCACTCACACCTCCTGTGAGTTCTAGTCAGTGGGAGCTGGGCTGCCCCATTTCATGCGTGAGGAGGCAAGTGTTGCCTTCTCTATAACACTGTCCTCAAGGAAACACTTGTCCTCAAGGAAACACTTTCCCCAAATAAAACAGTAAAAGTCTGCATTTGGATTCAGTATGGAGAATTGGGGCTAAATTTGATCCCTGCCCCACTTACCCCAATCATCAAGCCTACTCCTGTCTTTATAGACACTTCTTGTTTGGCCTTAGAATGTGACAGAATGTTGGGACCTGATTTTTATATAAGGAGATAGAGTTCTTCTCATTAGTTGGTGATTTATAAAAGAAAGTTCAGGATTGGTTCTGCATTGAATCGATCTGCCACATATCCAACTCTTGGAATCTGTAGAGTTCTGTTGGTCAGTTGTATATTTATTCTGGTGTAGAAATGTCCTTAAATCTTAAAAGTAGAATTTCATTTAATTTCATTTTTTATATTTGTATACCACCCCATAGCCAAAGCTCTCTAGGTAGCACTCAAAAGAATGTAAGTGGATGTAAATAAGGCTGATAATGCAGAAAGATGGCATTAATCCTGAAGGTTTACATAAAAGGCAAGCATAAATACCATTTATATTACTATTCACTGCTTCCTTATAGGAAAGTCTAGTTCCTTAATTGTGAACAGTAAGTAAACATTTGATCCCTCATATGTTTTCCCATTTAAACTTGAATGCCTTTTGTTCCTGCATTCTAAACCTAAAGTGAGAATTCTACATATGATGTATCTGCACTCAGTAATCTTTTATTTATTATTTAAAACTTGTGTGTGTATGCACGAATGATATTGTATAATATGATATATATTTATATAGATAGATAGATAGATAAAGACACATATATAAAAAAGTTCATCAGAATAATTTAGCAGTGATATCCCACATAGTCTCATAAATAGCATCCTCACCTTTAGGAATGCTAGTTATATTGGTATCTGAAATGCGGATGTAGGAGAGTCTCTTCATTCCTTGAAAGGCTCCATTTTCTATACCTGAGCTTTTTAATGGATTGGTGCCTAGTTCTGAAAAGAAATAGACAAAGAAAAATGTATATGAGTTGTACATTCAGTAATACTGACAATTGTAAAACAACAAAGTAGCATTTCTTCCTAACTAATTCTGCCCTAAATATGTTTAGTTGACTACACTACATTTTGCAAAGATTTTCAGCCATATATTAAAGACAGTCAGTGCACCACTGTTGTGGTATCTTTGTAAAGATTCATTATGAATCATGTAACGTTCAGTCTGTAGAAGTCCATTGGAGTTTCCTTTTCCTTGATTCTATTCCCTTATTTGCAGCATGTTGTGAAATTTCATACCATTAAAATACGCTTTTTTAAAAATACATTTTTAACAGCATACTTGGGAAGTGAAGTGAATGCTATAGACTTCACATTTACTTACTGCAACTCTTCTGATTTTTCCATACTGCCCCCCAACCCGGATTATAATGCTCAAAGGTTACCAGCAAGAATAAATAAATAAATATGGAAGGTGATTATCTGTAGGTATTCAACAGTTTCAATATAGTAGCATTTCAGCACTTTACTGACCTCTGCATGAATCACAATACAGAAACACCCAATTTCACTTTCTTGTCTTTCCACATCATGATTGCATCTCTCTTGAGGGTGTTGTGTTAATATCAACAGTCCAATTAAGATGCTATTCTGTTGTCTGGATTCGTGACATTTTAAATGTTACCATCTTTCATGTAATAATCTCTTATCATAAATTTGATCTATAAGCACTGATACATACCTACGACAATCATATTAATTAGTCCACCAAAGACAACTTTCCTTAGTTTGTTGATATCATTTTCATGTGCCCGTAACTCCTGCAAACTTTTGGGCATGTTTTCTGGAAGTTCTTTCAAGTTGTTTTTGGAAAGGTAAAGTCTCTCCAGTTTCTTGAGTGGAGCAAAAGCTCCAGAGCTGATTTTGCTGATTTTGTTGTTAACGAGGATCAATGCCTGAAAAGCAGGAAACAGTAAAATAGAATATTTCATTAATGCCACACAAGGGCATAGTATCAGAGGGAAGAGCTAACCATTTTCTAGAAGTCTACTTCTCTATGGCCTGGTTGGTATTTTGGCTTTGATGTGGTAAAATCACCACAAGTCACCCTGTGCCAGTTATGTGCTTCAGTATTTCATTTGTGTATCAAACTAGATGTAGTTTGGCCCACAAATGGCTTATCAGTATTTTTTAAATCAAATAACTAATGTAGATGGGGGAGGCCAAGCTGGATTGGGACCATGGCATGTGGGGAGGGGGCGTTAGCCCTTTGCCTCTCTCCAGTCATGGTCAAAATTGCCCTCCCCATCCCTGCTATTTGCAGTGGGTGGAAAACTCCCGTTGGTGCCACAATATACTGAGAACTGGTATATTTATCATGTCCAGTACAAAATAGTGGGGGTGTATTCAGGACCATCTTTGTGATGTAGGCTAAGCCCCAGATTGTAGCCCATTCACTTGTCCTGTACAACTCAAAGACACTTAGAACTAAATCAGCACATTTCTCCATAGCCTGTATGTGCCCACGATTGATTATTTTTCTTGTTGTGAAGCCTGAGTGTGAGGAAACCCTGAGAACTGAGTGATAGACAAATTTATATAGCACATTCAGGACTAATCACGCTTTTTTTAAATTTCATGAAACAAAGGACTCTGATTCTTCAGATTAGATTTAAGACTCAGTACATTCCATCAGTATTATCACAACTATTCAGTTTGTGCAGATTTAGAATTATTACTTAGTTTGTCAATGCTAGGGATTTATTTATTTATTACATTTATATACCGCCCCATAGCTGAAGCTCTCTGGGTAGTTTACAAAGATTAAAACAGTGAAAACAAATATACAAAATTTAAAACCATAAAAAGCATAAAGAGTCAATATCCAAGTATTCTGGGATCAGTTAAAAAAACTCAGCATGTGCTATTAAATGCCTGGGAGACGAGATAAGTCTTGCCTGGCGCCGAGAAGATAACAATGTTGGCGCCAGGCAAGACTCATCAGGGGTTCCTCTCCCTTGTTGCCATCCTCCAAACTTGCCTCGGAGTAGGCAACCAGAGGAGGACCTCAGATGTTGAGCATAGGGATGTTGGAGAACTCTGCAACAGACTGAAATGAGTTCAGATTTCTAAGAGTCTGAACTGTAGGTCCACAGCAGACTGGATTTTTCAAAGTCATGTGGATTCTATGGACCTGTGAGCCATTTTTTAAAAGTTTTGTGCGGCATTTGCAAATAGGAACAAAATACTTGTCCATCTCTAAAAAAAATCTGATTCCATCAATGAGCAGACGAGGGAAAGAAAGATGCCTAACTATCTGCAAAAAATAGATGGACCGGATTTAACAAGAGCCATACACCCTTGGGCTGTGCCCTTCCTCAAAATGCAAAGAAATTTACATTCTCCCACAAAATTCTTTTAAAACAAAAAATTCATCCAAGACCTCAGAGGAAGTGGTGCTCTGCCTGAACTTCACAGTCCTAATGTCAAAAAGAGTATCTGAACATCTCTCTTTCATCACTGACCAACTACAGCTTCTATCATCTTCTCCTAACCTTAAGACCAAACTGCATAGTAATTTAAGTGCATCATCACTTTATATGTGTCTGTTTTTATTATTTTAAAACAACCTCAGGAGGGACTGATTAAGGACGGGAGTAAAACACCTTTTTCCATATGCCACATATGCTAGTCTTGATTGGGCCCCTCCCACAGCTATTTAAAAGCACACACTAGACATCTTAAATGTGATTTAATATAACAAGTAGTTTGGCTCTTAGGATAAGGATCCAGAGCACATAGCAGGGCTTCCATACAGGACTTGACCCAAGTACTTTTCTTGTTAGCAATTCTGTACTGCTTCCTCTTCCTTTGCTATCATACTGTCAAAGAACAGGACTTCTCTATATAAAAAAGTTCCCATTCCTGATCCCCCATTCTCTTTCTGGCAGCTCTTTCTATTGCAACTGCATTTTCTCCACAGTTCTATGTCTTCCTTCCCAGCTGTCTAACTTTTCATGGTTTGTTCTCAGCCAGGGCTACATTGTACCAATAGCTCAGCCAGGTAACTGTTTTCACTCCGTACCGGGGCTGAACCCTCTTCTGTCTCTCCACAAAGCGTCCATTCCACATTTCCCCACACCCACTTCTTTCCAAGTACAAAAGGCAGCCAAATTTTTCCTAAAATAAACACTCCTCAGGAAGGTCAGGAGTAAGCGGTCTGACAGGAATTTTGGTTGGCCATTCTGTTCTCCTCAGTGGCTGTGGGAGGCATGCTGCTGGCATAGCCATTCATCTTGGAGGAGCAAAAGCAACTCTGCTGATATGGGGAAAGCTATGGGAGAGCAGCAAGTAGGGCTGGCCCTACTATTTTAGGTAGAGTCAGGCGGCTACCTGAGGCAGCAGATTTTGGGTGTAATGAAAGAGTAGAAAACTATTAGTTATTTACGTTGTTGTTGCTTTTTTTTACCACCAGGGCTGAGGAGATTATGGTTGTGGGATTTAATGCCTCATATGCTAAAATAACTTGACAGGATCTGAGTACTATGCACCTTGATGTGTGTGGAGTGGACGAAGGCTTTGCTGCTCTGCAAAACGTGTTCAATTTCTGTTCCTGGCAGCAAGTGAGCCTCAAAGGGAGATTGTAACATGGCGTGCTCTTCCTCTCACACACAACCTCCCCTTCTGCACTAAGATAGATAACAACCAATCAATTGGCCACAGAGAGGTGGCAGTAAAAAGAAGAGGTGAAAAGAAACACATTAAAATAGATTTTTAAAAGAAACAAAGTGCAAAATAAAATGAGGATGGTCATTAGGGGAAGGCTTCCTGGAACAATGACGTTTTCAGGAGGCGCCAGAAGGAATACAATGTTGGCGCCTGCCTGACCTCCAGAAGCAGGGAATTCCATAGGAATTTAGTACATAGATTGCATTCACATCACCCAGAACAAGGATAACTGAGGTAAAGAAGGCGTTAAATTGCCTATTGCCATCTGACAAGATCAAGATAGAATAGGGCTTGAACACAGGTCTTGGGCCAAGTTCGTAGCCGCTGGATTATGGCAGCTATCATTTGAACCTACTGTACTGTGTGAACTCTATTTCTTTCTTCCCATCTACCTGTTTCTTCATCAAACTGACTAAACACGAGATTAAATATATTTACATTTGAAAAGTGCTTTGAGATGTGGGAAAGCAATAATTTTTCAGGAGTAAAGCTCCCTTATTTATTATTTTGACCAAGAAAGCACAGCTGTAGAGCATTTTTGCTCACTGAATGCATCATCTTGCTTGCAAGAATGGAAAAACAGATGGCTTGTCTCTCTATGTTTTGATTTCTTGCCATTTTAAATCCTTTCATAATTAAACTTATGCCAGCTATCTTTAAAACAAGCAGGAATAAAAACTGGACATTTACAGAGTTCAGAAACATATATAAACAGCTGCAGGGATGAAGAGTGTGGAGGAAAAGCAAGAAGAGAAAGAAAAAAGGGGAAACTATCATTTTGAACAGCTTATGTGTTGTGTATTTTCTCCCGAGTGAATTTGATTTCCTGTTCATCATCGGTAAAACAGGAGGTATGTTTTGCAGATGGCTCCACTGTGTATACGATGGATGTGTATGGTTTCAATTTTGTATATGAGCCAGCAGTGGCCAGATTTGTGAGAGGAAGAGGTCACTCACAGTTCAACAGCACTAGCAAGAAGCCTCTCCCAAAAACATGTTCTGTTCATTTAGAAGCGGTGAGCATTCTTGTCACTCTTCAAACTCAAGAGTGATAAGAACTGCCACTAACAGATGAATGGTATTACCAATTTCTGAGTGTTACTGGTATTTGCCTGCAAATCTTTGAAATCTCAAGGCAAACAAAGGCTGCCAAACAACAATTTCACCCCCGTTTGTGCTATTTCCTTCTAGGCTGATCCTGTCTTTCATACTTAGTTGACAGACCATACACCCACTTATCAAAATGAGACCCTCTTTCATCCCCCTCTAACTACGTGCACCATCAACGCCCAGCCTAGTCATTAGGTGGATGGGGGAGTTGGTGATGATAACATTTTCCCCTTCTCCCCTCCACAGCTTTAAATTAAGAGGTAGTGCATGAAAATGCATTGCTTTCCACCTTTGCATAGCTTTGCTCGTGCCAATTAGACTAGAAAAGATTAAACTGGAAAATGAAGGTTGGAGTGTGTGATATGCTGGACAACCATGTAAGCAACTCCTAACATTTCCTGTCAACTTTGAAGCAATAGGGAACATGTGATTGTGGAGCAACTATGGGTCTTCCATACAAGGCACTGTGCAGATATTCCCTAATTTCTTCCTTAGCAGATTTTCTATGGTAACAAAAGAAGTAGTAGTGGGAAAACATGAGATGATTACAAAGTCCCAGTAAAATGAGGCAGGGTGCAATAAAAGCTATGTCTGGAAGCACTAACGTGCCTGATTTCCCCCTCCACTTCTTTTCTTAGCTGAACGTATATGGCTTGTGCTACAGCAAGGGTAGGCAACTACTCTTCAGCCTTTTTTCTGAGGAGGAACTCTTGGAGGCTGCGTTCCAGTGGTGGATGGGGCTGAAGGTAAAACGGGCAGGGACAAAAAATACCAGCAGTTTTTTTTTTTAGTTTAAAGCAGCTGCGCCCCTTTCTAGAGTTAGAAGACCTAAAGACAGTTGTGCACGTGCTGGTAACTTCAAGGCTCAACTTCTGCAATGCGCTGTACATAGGGCTACCTTTGTACCTAGTCCGGAAACTTCAGCTAGTTCAAAATATGGCAGCCAGGTTGGTCACCGGTGCACCTAGGGGTGTCCATATTACATCAACTTTAAAATCACTACACTGGCTGCCAATTAGTTTCCGGGCGAAGTATAAAGTGTTGGTTATTACCTTTAAAACCCTACATGGTTTGGGTCCAGGTTACCCGTGGAATCGTCTCCCCCATGCAATCTGCACCGCACACTCATGTCCTCTGGGAAGAATTTACTCCAGTCAGCCCAAACTAGGCTGACAACTGTTACCCAAAGGACCTTTACGGCTGCCACCCCCAGACTGTGGAATGGCCTACCAGATGAGATTCGTTAACTTAATACTCTCTCCCAAGTTTAAGACAGCTATAAAGACTAGTCTTTTCCAGCAGGCCTACTCAGATGATTGTTATTTTAATGTTGTATAATTTTATATATGTTTTTAACTAGTTTTATGGATTTTTTGGTGATTTTGTATTTAATGTTGTTCCCCACCTCGATCCAGAGGGAGAGGCAGATAAGAAATAAATATTCTATTCTATTCTTACTGACAATAGCTGAGCCTTAGGAGAGGCATTTTAACCTTTTAGAATAAGGGGAGGGGGTGCACAGTGGGTGGGGCCTGGAGGATGGGGTGGACTTGCTCCCGGGCTTGAGGTTCCCACCCTTGTACTACAGAATGCAATGGCAGCTAAGTTCTCTGTTTGTGAGCTGGAAACAGACTTCCATATTTTCTCCGACACTCTGCAATAATACACCTAAGACAAATGTTCTCCTAGCTTATATTAACAATCTTGGTAGAAACCCTATGGAATTGTCTGAGCCATCTTGGGTTTTGTCTTGCACGGAGCATGTGCATAATATGTACAAACATTGCATTTTATTTTATTTTTAGTTCTGTTACTTTCTTCTCTGAAAATAATTCATTTATAATGCACAATGATTTGGTTTGGGGTTAAAAAACACACAATTCCCATAGGTCTTGTCCATCAAGCTGTGCTGCTGCAGGCAGTGGCCTTTTGGTCTTAATATTCAATCTCTGACAGGCACTACAACTATACAGCTCCCTAAGGACTTTAGTACTACCTAAAGCCAGCACAATATTTCAATAACAGCCCCTATTATTCTCTGTTAGCTGCTCAGATACAATGCAAAGCAGTTACTGAAGTCTCTGCCCTTATCTCACTCTATTTTTCCCTGGTAGTGGAATCCATGCAGACTTATGTAACCCACTTCAAGATACATCCAGCTGTACTTACTCTCTAGGAGGGGTGCACAGAATTGCAGCTGCACCCTATGGCATGGTTGCACCATGCAAGGCTTAGTGAGAATATGCTTAAAATCCTTTAAAAAAAAAGAATACACCTGTATGCATTGCCCACATAGACACAATACCTGTTCAACTAGAAGCTGGGTTGATATTTTAATCAGCAGCTTCCATATCACTTCACAGCACTATCACAGTTAGGTCTTAAACATACATCAGTAGGGACTCTGGGTGCTTCCAGATAGTCTGCTGCTAGTGCTACCAATCCAGACACATTGAGCAGTTGTTCCATATTTCCTCCTTAGTGGTGTTTTTGTAGAAAGAAAAAAGGTGGAGGATGGGTGGAAAAACACGAGGGAGTTATGAGTGGAAGACGATATCATCCGCACACCACCACCCCATAAAATTTGTGAATGAGGCAAGCTTATGGCACAAAAAAAGCGTAGTCTAGAAGCACCCTGAAATGCATGAACGTGTGTTATAGCTATTCAGAATATAAAAAGACAACTCAGTAGCAATTTCTGAGCAATTTGTGCAACTCTGACTAATTTGAGCAAATTCGACCATCATTTGCACAAATTCACCTGTAATTTGTGCAACTGTGAAAAGTCCCTCCCCCCTACAAAAATGTGCAAAAAGGAACAGCTGCAAGTCGGCTCACAGACATAAAGTGACTCATACATGCTGTGGAACCTCATTGGGCCAAAAAAAGATCAGATATCCAAGCGGCAGACATCCCTAGAACGTGGATGTCCCATTTAGCTTGCATGACAAATTGCTGTTGTAGGTGTAGGTCTTCCATGATACTTCTGTTCCTCACATGATGGTACCTCTTTCTGCACAGAACACACTCAGTACGGAGTGTACAGTCCATTCCCATGGAAACACCTGGGAATGGACTGTACACTCTCAAATACAGTGCAAATATCTATGCTCAGGAACAACTTCAGTTCTTCACAGTATCTCCATGAACATTGTAGAGTTTCAGCACCCAATCTAGACATAGCCCCATCAAGCAAGCACAGTAAACAAGACCTGCTCTAAGCTGTACAGACAGCAGCCTGTCACAAATTTATAGGTACTGCCATAGACCAGTAATTACACTGGCACCTGGGAATCTGTGCAGCCATATGTGTCAGATCATCCCTCCTTTGCTGTCCCTAAGTAAAATTCCAATGGCAAGCAAAGCTACCTCTCAGAGGGAGATTTCATTCATTTTTAATCCTTGTTTTAAGTTCCCTACACATAGATAATTGTGGTGTGTTTCACAATACCGCTAAAATGAAGATAGTGGATACTCAGAAGTTTACTCTACAAATATTGCACAGCTAATGGGTGAATTTTGTCTACATTACTAGCATCTTTCCTTTGTATGACATAATTTTGTTGAAATCATGTGGTATGAAAACCGTCCTCAGAGGGCAGCACTATAGGTTATGATTGCTGCAAGAAACACCAGTGTTTTCTGCAGCAAACTTACGAATTATGGTAGTTAAAATATGCTTGTAGACAAGACAGAAACCATGTCCTCATGTCTGGGAAACACATACCAATTTGATTTCCCAGATGCATGTATCAAAATGTATGCATTGCACAGAAACTTCTTTTACTACCATCCTTCATGGTAATAAACACCAGTGTAATACTGATATTTCCTTATAGCACTGACCTTAAAGTACCAGCTAACGAACTTCGAAAATAGTCAGACTTCTGATATACCTGAGATATATTGATACTGTTTTTCATCTGGGCAGTCAAGATGGATGTTTTGACTTTCTGCTCAGTGCCAACAACCAGCATCAATCTGTCAATCTACCTTTAGAACATTTCTAAAGTAGTATCAATTTTCTTGATCTCCTACAGTCATCATGAGCAACTGGTTGCACATCTGTCTTTCAAACAACCCCCTGAAGCTTTTGAAATAATAATTAGAAACATATTTTCCACAGAGAAGGAAATAGCACTTCAGGTGGGAACTGTTCCCTGTCAGAAGTAGAATATGAAAGGTACTATGCAGACATAGGTCCACCATAATGGACAACAATGCCATATTTGAAAATACAAGGGGCTTATTAAAGCCAATCACAGCATATCAAATGCATTGTCTATATGGGTGTGGCCAAGTACCCATCAAGAGTCAAGAGTGAGTCCATATAAAAAATATCAGAGATAAAAACAGCTTTTTGTTGGTGGATGAGCATTTTCCCCAACAAGACCACTTTCTCTCTGACTTCTTTATCCTTATCCTAAAAGAAGAAGTGTTTAATATCAGTTTAATCACTGATCTAGTGATAACTTAGAATTGGTATCATGGAATATAACAGAAACTCATATGGGTGGAAACCGCTTCTCACAAAATCAAAGTTTCTTCAGGTAAAATAGGTTTTAAAATATGCCACACGGAGAGACATGAATCAAAGTTCCCGAAGTACCATCGCCCGACTATAAATAGTTCAAAATAGTCAGCAAGAAGATCTGACCAGCCCAAAGTTGTTGCCCTCTCCTTTCTTCCTCATTTCTCTTTGCCCAATGCCTTTCTGATCCTTCCAAACTATCCCTGTTACCCACAACCCCTGCCAAACACTCACTTCCTTCCTTTCCTTGACAGACTTACCCCTCTCCATAAGACACCCCATCTCAACATTTCGACACAATAAAGGAGGGAAGGGAGAGAGGGAAAAGGCTCTCTTTCAACCATGACTAACATGGAATGTGTATTTCACTATAACTTACATGAAGATCCTTCAAATTTTTGAAATCTCCATCCTTTATTTCAGTAATTTTATTGTTCTGTAGGTCCAGTAGGGTAGTATCTGAGGGAAGATCTTTTGGAACTTGAGTAAGGCCTGTGAGGGGGAAAAATAAATAAATAAACTACTGCACACACTAAAGATGCTTAAGAGAATATTAGTGGCTATCAATTATTTTTTATTTTTCAGTAGAGCAACTACTTTCTAAGTTTCTTTACCTAAAATTGTATGAACGGTCACTGTGGAACAGACAAGTAGCTCATCTAACTCAGAATCCTGTATTTGACAATAACCAATGCCCTTGATAAGAGTTTAGGGATCCTGGTTCTCTCTTGGACTCATTCTTCTTAGGTAGAGCACAGAAATCACACAATCAAGTGTAAAAGTATAATGAGTGTCTATTTTGCTACCTGCTATCTTCAACCAACTTTTAATCATACTCCAATGTATACTCCAGTAATCAATATAAATCTTATGTTCTCCTTTGCCTTGGCAACATTTCCCATCACTGAGTTCACAAGCCACAGAACGAATTCTTCCTGTTGTAGTTTGAATGGTATCCATCATTATACTGTGGAGGCATTAAGAAAAAAATCTCCATACACATTTTCCTTCTCCATTTTTGGGATCATTCAAATGCCCATGAGCTTTCCATTCTCCACCTATTCAAACAAGCCTTTATACAATGTAAAATCAGATTTTATGTGCATTGATTTATATTTTAAATCCTCCACATTCTAATGATGGCCTGTTGGACCCTAAGCTGAAGTTCTATATGATAGTGAGGGGCCTAATCTTGGAAACTTTCCAAATACCATGTTCTGCTGACTTCAGCAAATAAGAAGCGCTTGAAGAAAGGCCATATTTGGATACAGTTCCTTGACATACATCTGAAGAGAGTAAATTGTATATAATCAGTGTAGTCAGACCAAAAACATGCCTCATTTGATTTGCATCCTTCTTCCACTAACGTAAACAGCTAAATTATCACTGATTGCAATGAGTAAAACGTCAGAGTATAATTAAAGAAAATATATAGCATGATTTTAGCATTTAAACTTTCCTACATACCAATGCTCTCATATTTTTCCTCATCAAAATGTTCAGATTATTGGATTTATGAAAACTGAGAACATGTCTAAATGAAATTGCATAATCAAATTCTATCTTCATTTCTGTTTGAAACTGAAACAAGGCTGCTTTTAAGGAGATATTTATTTCTGCTTCACTGCAAATGCCTGAAGAACATTGGACAGTTTGATTAAAAACACTTGTGAGCACAGTCAGATGAAGCAACGGAATATAAATTATTTAATATTTTATAATACAAGGTAGCTTCACCTACATTGCTTTTGCACTAAGTCTAACCGGAATATCTTTCATATCTTTATTTAGTTGGATCTAGACTAGGTCATATTCTAGATCCACTGAAATTAATGGGGCAAGCTATAGTGCAATCCTCTTCATGTCTATGCAGAAGTAAGCCTTATTAAGTTTAATGGGATTTACTTCTAGGACAGGATGTATAGGATTGTTCTCTCTCTTGTTCAAAGTGCACTTGAAGCCATTATGTGAGCTTGTGTAAAGATATGGAGTAATTGGTTTCAGTGGTACTAAAGCATGACTAACTTAGTATTGAACCAACTCTGTATATATCCTGGGTCAGGCTGAACTTCTAGAATATTCTGATTACAGCAAGCTTCCTGAGAAATGCTACACATTAAGCATGCTCCTAGCAATCTGATATAAGAATAGAAAGTGATTGTCATACCCTCTGCTGTTAATTCTAGGCATGCTTGTATTCTTTCTAGATACTGCTTTAGTATTTATATTGGTATTTATATGGAACTTGATAATAAACTATGAATTATTTAAATAACTGGAGGGGTGGTTCCCTAAATGGATGAAAGTAATTTTAATTAAGCTACAGTAGTACCAATAAAAGTAGTTTACCTACATAGTTTGAACTATTTTTGATAAAGTATTTGTAATTATGTCCAACTACATTAAAAGTGTTTAAACAAGTAGTTTAACTATTGCCCATCACTAGCATTGTGTAGCTCTACCATAAAACCCATTGTATTTTGGTATCTGTAGATGCAAAACATTAAATATTCTATGTTGTTCCCTTTTGCAATTTAATACCAATCAGCAGAGGAAGCCCACTGATTGGAATTGCAAATGTTGATCAAGAGTAGTATGGCATATTCCATCCCCAGATAATTACAGGAGAGGCATTCCTAGGGCTTTGCTAGACGAGGCCTTAGCGTGCTTTGAGACCCGTTTTCCCTGCTGTGCATCCAGATGACACACAGGGGAATCCGGGCCCAGGCCGCACTGAGGCCTCCTCTAACGCGCCATAAGCGAAGTCGCTTATGGCGCGCCGTTTTCGCAGCCCTGGCCTGAGGCCGGGGCTGCGGAACGTCTAGGAAGGTCCGTGGCTTTTTGCGGCTACTTGCGAGCGCTGTGCCCATCGCGCCGGGGGGGGTTGATCCTGGGGGGGGAGATGGGGAGGGAAGGCCGGACCGGCAGGAAAGGGGGATGGCGGAGGGCGACCCATGGGAGACGGCGAGGGGGGGCGGAGGGCGACCCACGGGAGACGGTGAGGGGGCAGCGGAGGGCGACACGCGGGAGACGGCGAGGGGGGGTGGAGGTGACACACGGGAGACGGCGAGGGGATGGCAGAGGGCGATGACAGGGATGGCGAGGGAGGGCGGATGGGGGGGCTTAAGTAAAAAAAAACCTTACCTTCTCCAGCGGCTTCGGGCCCCACGTGGCCCCTTTAAAACCAAAAAAATTGGCCGACGCTGCAGGGCTTCCGTCGTCCCTGCGCGTTGGCCGTCTAGGAGGCTGGGCGGCGTGCGTTAAAGTTAGCGCGCTGTAGCCCCGCCTCCAGGACGGCTCAGCCGGCCTGCTCTAGCAAGGCCCTTACATCACTTTTAAGGTAACAAATCATAGGAGCTTGCACATGTCATACATGCCAATCATATTGGTAGAAACAGTATGCATGTAAAAACTCCTTGGGAAGTCAGAATAAGAGCATCATCAGATGAGCATTTTATCACATGCTCATTTGCTACAGCCCACTTATGGATGTTTATGTGTCCTAAAGATGATGACATCTGCCTCCCATGAGCCTCCTGCTCCTTCCACTTGTTTTTCCGTTGCAAAATAGACCCCTTTTAATCCATCTTTTTATTAAAAAAACCCCACAAAAACGTGGAATGAGCCAACATTTACTGCTGTGTGCAGGAAAAGTGGTCCTATATAAACAGCCCCTGAATAGGCCATGTGTTCATTGCTGTTTCCTCTTTCTCTCCCCGAGTAAAGAAACTGTGAGGTATCCTGAGATACCTTAATATTGGAAAATATTCCTATTATATTTCCAAATAAGTCCAATGCTGAACTTCTCATATTTCCCCTTAAGCTTTCCTCACCTTGTACACCAACTTACTGACAATATTGCCAACTATGACATACAACTTTGGTCCTATTTCCTCTCTCTCCTTAACTCTCCATATTCAGTCTGTCGCCATCACTGGACAATTTCACCCTGCACAATATTGCAAAAATACCACCCTAGGTAAAAAGTCTTGTTTGTACTCTGTTCTTCTCTTGCCTTGACTACTGGTGCACTCATCTTGTCTTTATAGTTACATTCCCATATGTCCTCTCTATCCTGAACTTTGCCGACAAAACTATTAATCTCTACTGTCATGTAGACCATGTGTCTACCCTCTTCAATGGCTTTTTGTCTTCTCCCAAACTTCTCATCTTTACTTCAACGCCCAAATCCTCTGAATTCTGTGGTTGAAAAAGTGGGCTCTGACATTAGCTTGCTGCAGGAGCAGCTAGAAGCATCTAATGTATCGAAACCCAAACTTTTTGATTTATCTATTGTACTATGGTTTAAGATAATGCTCCTTGCTGCTACAAGTTTGTATAAAATTCTCATTTGCTTATAGAACTCGTTGCAAACACAACTTGAATAAACTTGCACAGTTCCCTACCCTCTGGATTTTCAGCAAACAGATCTAGCATGAAACTGATTCAGCAACAGGAAGCCATAATGGCAGTGATTGATTTTCTGGAAGATTATTCCCTTCGTTGCTCATACATATCTCAGTATGAGCCATTGGATCGATAAATGTCCTTTGTCTTTTCTGTCTTTTGCAGTATATACTCTGCAATGGCTTTATCAAATTAAATTTATATTGGCCAAGGAAGTCCAGCACACTAACATTTGACTTCAAATGAGAAATGTCTCCAAAATGAGGGCATTGCTAAAAGGAAGTTGAAAGGGAAAATGCTTTGGAACCAGTGCTTTTTAACTTAATGCCATCAGCAAACGTGGGGCTATCTATAAGAAGGAAAAGCCCTGCGTTGGTTGCGGAGCTGCACTGCACCAGTTAAACGACCCAGGCGCAGCTTCGCAGCCACTGCAGTTTTGTTTCGTTGGCTTCCCCATGATGCTGCAGTTTGAAAAAGTCAGGGACTTACCCCGACTTTTTCAAAGACAGTGACATCAACACTGTGCTTCTGCCATGTGACGTCGCTCTAGGGTCAACCCAGGGGTGGTGCCTGCTGGGAGGTAACTGGCATTTGTTCGCCTTCCAGCAGGAAGATGGCAAGAGCGGCTCCAGTACCTGGATGGCTGCCCAGAACTCCCGCATTCTCTCCTTGGCATTGGGATTACCTGATGTCACCCTGGGAGAGGGAAAGCGTGGGGTTTGAGAAGGAGGCAGCACCAACCCAGCACCATGAAGTCAGCCCCTTGGCCATTTCACTGCTTTCATCTACTTTATGAGCAAGTTTGAAAGCTCTGGCTCCAATACACATCCTCCAGGAACGCCATTGTCTATATCCCTTCATTGTAAGAAGTGTCCATTGATTCCTGCTCTCTGCTTCCTGCTCTTTAATGAGTTACCAATCCAGAACAGGACCTTTCCTCTTATCCCATGATACAATGTAGTTCAATATTTGTTGTTTATTCGTTCAGTCGCTTCCGACTCTTCGTGACTTCATGGACCAGCCCACGCCAGAGCTTTCTGTCGGCTGTCGCCACCCCTAGCTCCCCCAAGGTCAAGTCTGTCACCTCCAGAATATCATCCATCCATCTTGTCCTTGGTCAGCCCCTCTTCCTTTTGCCTTCCACTTTCCCTAGCATCAGCCTCTGCTCCAGGGTATCCTGTCTTCTCATTATGTGGCCAAAGTACTTCAGTTTTGCCTTTAATATTATTCCCTCAAGTGAGCAGTCTGGCTTTATTTCCTGGAGTATGGACTGGTTTGATCTTCTTGCAGTCCAAGGCACTCTCAGCATTTTCCTCCAACACCACAGTTCAAAAGCATCTATCTTCCTTCGCTCAGCTTCCCTTATGGTCCAGCTCTCGCAGCCATAGGTTACTACGGGGAATACCATTGCTTTAACTATGTGGATCTTTGTTGTCAGTGTGGTGTCTCTGCTCTTAACTATTTTATCAAGATTTGTCATTGCTCTCCTCCCAAGAAGTAAATGTCTTCTGATTTCCTGGCTGCAGTCAGCGTCTGCAGTAATCTTTGCACCCAGAAATATGAAGTCTGTCACTGCCTCCACATTTTCTCCCTCTATTTGCCAGTTATCAATCAAGCTGGTTGCCATAATCTTGGTTTTTTTGAGGTTTAACTGCAACCCAGCTTTTGCACTTTCTTCTTTCACCTTCAATATAAGCAAGTGTAAAGTGATGCACACTGGGGCAAAGAATCCGAAATTCACATACATGTGTGAGTGGGGACTCAGCTGGCAGGAAAGGGATATTGGTGTTGTGGTGGATAGCTTGATGAATGCATCAACCATGTGTGCAGATGCTATAAAAGTGAATTCCATGCTGGGGATCATGAAAGAAATCTGTGGTGCAACCACACTTGGACTATTGTGCATATTCCTGGTTACTGCACCTCAAAAACAATATTGTGGAGCTAAAAAAGGTGTAAAAACAAGGGCAAAAAAATTATCTGGGGACTGGTGCAACATCCCTATGAGGAATGCTTCTTCTCTTTGTCTCATAATACTAGAACCACAGTCTTTCAACATTTATAACTCTTTCTCCCTTCTCATCAACACCTAAGAGTCCACAGCAGGGAGAAGTCATCTCTTCCCCCCCCCAACTGCAATTCTGCTGCCACCACACCACTGAAATGTGAAAACAAGCTAAATCTGTCACTTTTAACCTCTTGCCGATTTGTGGTGGTGGTGGGGTTGCTGGTGGTGCAGCAAGGGAGACTCCACCAGAGGTCAGGGAGGCCACATGTTACCCACATGTAGGTCCACCACCAACAAATTGGCTGGTTAATTAAAATAACTATGTGAATACATATAATCTTTCCTTTTGGGAGGTTCTATGGGATTTCTACACATAGATGCTCTGGGTTTTACTTGCCCTTCTTTCCTCAATTCCATGTCACTCCTGTTCTTTTCTTCAGTCTGTCTGTGTCTCTTCCATGTAACTTCTCTTAGGTTGCTTTGATGAACGTAATTGTGTGAATCCTGGTAATCTATTTCACACAACACTCAAATGTGGCAGGAAGCCTTGTTTGGCAACAACTTTCCACCAGATCTCCATGTGACAAACACCACATGGGATTCATGTGGTTCTCTACATGGAAGTAATGCCATATATTAAATTTCTATTTGCATGAGATAACATGTTTTTAAAGCCTAATATGTCTATAGTTGGTTCCAAAACAACCCTAAGTGTTAATCTATTAATCCATCTATTTTTTTAAAAAAACCCTACCTTTCAAATGCAACTGGAGTATTCACAGCAAGGCAGCTGTTAACAACACATATTTAACACCACACAAAATACATACACTGGACATTAAGTATGCATATTTCAACAAGCTATATTCGTTTTAAAAAAGCAGCTAAGGGCGCAGTCCTATGCATGGATCACTGGGGAATGCTGGAACTTGTAGGTCTTTTCTGTCTAAATATAGATAGGATTGTGTCTTCGGAGTACCACATTAGTAGCAAACCTAAAGTTGATTTATCCCTATCTTCCACAAACTACAAGTGCCTAGCAAAATGTGCAAATTGGCAATGTGGAGGGATGCTTTTAAAAGCAAAGAAGCATCCTTTTGAGCTAGGACTGGATCTCAGATTCAGTTTAAAGTAAGGATGGGTCATCCTCACCTCTTAACCAGTCCTCTTGCCAATAATTCCCCCATCCCCATTTCTGACAAAAAACACCACCAGTGGGGAGCATTCAGTGGAGATAGTCGTCAGCCTCTCTTTAACTGGAGACAGTGTTTCTGAGAATGCTCGAGAGCCATTTCCTATAGGAGAGCATGAGGTTTGACATTTTATATCTCTTGATTTAATTCAGGAGGCAAAGGATGCTATAGGAAATGAGGCTTCTGAGCACACCCCTGTGGATTTTATTTATTTATTTATTTATTTATTTATTTATTACATTTTTATACCGCCAATAGCCGAAGCTCTCTGATAATTATCTCTACAAGATAATTCTCCATTAAGGGAAGTCCAGCCAGGTTTTTCCTATGTCTAGTGAGCCCCCTGGTTATCCCATCTCCCTTCTCAAATTGAAGTTTCTTTTCTGCTTGGGAAGGAAAGAGGGCTAGCAGAGAAGGGGAGGTGTGCTTTCCCCATTAGTTTTCCCCTTCCCAGTCTTCTGAGAAGAACTTGAAAAGAAGCAAATAATTAGCATATTGATGACTCCAAAATCTTAACAAAGCCAAAAAAATTTTTTTGAAAAAGTTAGTGAATACAACTTCCTAGGTAATGTTTGTAAGAGAAAGAAAAAGTGTACTTCAGGGCTACTCTTCAGCTTAATAGGATTGACTGCTAAATGTGCTGGAGATCTTCAAAAGCAAATATTTAGTTGAACATCCATCAAGAGTAAATATTAGGCCAATGAAGGAGAGAGCCAACTGTTATAAGGTTTTCTGTGGCATATAGAGATTCCTTCAGAGGCACACACACTGTTTTCACATTTATTTGACTTTTCATCTGTTCTTCAAGAACTGGCCTAAAACAAATCGACAATAAGCCTCATATGTCTGAGACTCTGGTTAAACTAGATCCTTGTAATTCAAAGCTTTTGACTCAGAACAAATGAGTATGATGCACTAGAATTGAGGTACCTTTATCTGCTATCAAGTAGATTGAGTTAGAATTGTGGATTCAGTAAAATGCAAGAATACATTAGGAGGAAAAGGTTCTACATTTCAGTTATAAAATACAGTAATGAAAAGTTAGCCACCGCCCAAATTGTTAAGCATTTAAGTCCATATTAACATAAGCTATCAAACTCAGCCAAACAAACTGTCCAAGAACATTTTCACATTTGAACATTCAGTCCAGAGGGAATGTCAGCATAAATAATGTAACTAGTAATAAGCTTTTTGAAAGGGGATTGTAATGATATCTCGTTCCACCCTTGCACACTGGGGAAGAAGAAGTCTGGATAACAATCAACTAGAATTGTAACAGCAAAGCAGAATTAATTCAGTCAAAGTTCTGGGCCTTCAACTGCTGGCGCAAAGTAATAGTTTGCCTGATTTGGAAAGCCATGGAAGGTGAAATTCCTGTTCAGTCACTCCAGTGTTTTAGAATTGAACGACATAGTTCTACATGTGAGATATGCATACCATATGCCAGAGATTAAACATGCATTATTGAATTGGGTTATAATTACAATTTTCAAAGAGCCAAAGGGGTTGGACTCGATGGCCTTATAGGCCCCTTCCAACTCTACTATTCTAAGATTCTATGATCATTTATCTGTGCAACTTCACCTAAACAGAATACCTGTGGTGCTCCAGTAGTACACTTTAGAACTCTCTTCTCTCATCAGATTCTTTGGCATTACTTAGCAGTGAAACGTAATTATTTCCTTTTACACACCTAGGGGAAGTATTTGTTCATGCAATGTGAGCTGAGCACTGTGTGGCTGGCCCTCTTCCAGCTGAGCTGGCCCAGAGAGCACTCAGCATTGCACACATCCGAGGCCTCCGGAAAGTGCGGAAATTCCCCCTGCCACACTAATGCCATGGCTGGGGGATCTGTGCACTTTCCAGAGGACCAGAGAGCTCACTTTCCTCCCCCCCCCAACCCCGCGGCCGCCATTAGACTAGAAGGGTAAAACCCTTCTGCTCCTCCCCCCATGCCCATCGGGGCCTGAAAGGGCCTCTTAACACAAGCATTAATAGGCCCTTTCAGACACCGATGGGTGCGGGGATGGCTTAAACACCTCCGTTGGTGGGGTGGGGAAGACTAGCACAATTTCTCCAAGGCTGGGGAAATTGTGCAATTTCCTCGTACCCAACAGGAGAAACACCACGAGGGACCATGGGGTAAAAATCCACTATGTGCATTCCATGGGACCCGAGAGTGGAGCATCCAGCGAGCCCGCAGGCCCCTGCGATTTTCCACCCACCCCTAGTACACAGCCCTAGTTGAAATAAGCCAGTCATGAATATAGGATGTGTAAACACTTGAGAAAGTTCTGGGAGCTTTGTAGGATTTGGGCATCATGCATTCATCTTTTCCTTCTAAATTACATAGTCTTTTTCTTGTTGCTTTGTCACAAGCATTTCCAAAATAAAAATAGGAAAATATAGCTTGGGAAACGGTCTGCTGTCTTTTATCATCATCATCATCATCATCATCATCATCATCATCATATTTATTTGTAGCCTGCCTTTTGCCCAATACTGGGTCTCAAGGTGGCCAATACGGATGGCTATGTGTACATAGCAATTTGACATGGATAAATATGGGACCTACTATAATATTAATACATGTAGAATAAATGGTTCACACAGCTTTTTCTGGGGGAAATGGTAACAAGTTTAATCTTTTAAAACTTACCACAATATTCAGTTCAGACCCCAATTTGGTGATTCCAAAAACAGCTAAATTTGGTTCACAGCAATTCAGAGGCAGCTAGATTTGGCTTGGAGTCAAATCCAAATGTTGGTTTAGAAATCCAAATCTTCATGCCTTCCATTGATTATTATTGGAAGTCACCCATGGCTATAGCTTTATTTCTCTTTGTCAGACTTAGGCTAGAACTACACTTCTGCTTTATAGCAGTATTGGGGCACAATCCACATTCCATATACCACATTCATAGTGTTACATCTTGCTTTTTATTCCACATTCAAAATGATTTGACACAAAGTGCAAATCTGGCCTTACTTAGATGAAATTTTGAAGCATAGTAATATGAGGGGATTATACTTACAAAATTGGTTTTTATACCACATACTGATTTTAAAACAAACAAACAAATAGGGAACTGCTGAGAACTTTATTTCTGGGCAGAATTGGAAGGAATTTGCAGGGATACTTGCCATTTCTGAAAACAAACCTGCCAAATTTCAGATTAGTAGATGCAGAGAGCTTTGTGAAAGAGTACAATGTTTGGGGGGTTCTAAAAAGAACAAAAAAGGGATGTATTTATTCCACTCTATTTATGTTGGCAATTATTATGGAAACAACTTTACAGGTGGCCCTGAAGAAAGATACAACATTTCAGAAGTATAGGTGCAGCATTTTTTTCCAGGGAATGTTTAGGTTGTGTGTGTGTGGTGGTGGGTGATTTACTTCCTCTTATTCCTTCCAAAGTTTTTTGGGGCAATTCATATGAGAATCACATAGGTCATAAAAGTGGCCCTAGGTAAGAAAACTGCAAAATTTCAGACAGATAGCTGCAGGGGCTAAGGAGTCATGATGAATGAACAACAATTTTAGACTTGTTTTTGTTTTCTGCTCAATTGGCACCAAAGCCACAGAAAGTGCAATAGGACAGGAGTGGATGATTGATGTGGACCATGCAGTGGCAGAGGTAAAAGGATTTGAACATCAGCATTCTCCAAGCAAGCACCCAGTGATGCACCCTCCCAGGTCCCACAGTTTCCACCAAAACTAGTTTAGTGTTCTTGCTCCTGGGAAAGAGAACTAGCAAAGAACATTCATCATTGAATGCGTTGTGCAATATATTGCTTCAACATCCAAAGCACTGGGACTGTAAAAAAATCATCATTTGAAATAACTAATTGCAATGTCTCTCCAAGCCTTGACTCTAGATCATTGTTGTTTCTCTTGGCTGGCTCCAGGAAAGGATGGCCTCCTGAGGTAGCATCTAATGGTGTCCCAGCACTAGTGCTAATAATGCTGTACTAGCATAAACAAAGGCTTACACAATGTAACTAGCGTAATGGGGGGAAGTGGCCATTTGCCACCAGAACCGAATTTCAGCAGCAAATCACTACAGGGTCTGTTTCCTTTATTTTGGATCTACTTCCGGACCTAGACATCTGACACCTGCTTCACACTCATGTCTGGAAATTATCAAGTACATATTGGTATTTCTCACTACAGAAAAAATGCCAATATTTTAATCAAATTAGACTCGTTCATAGACTTAATAATAGGGCCAAATTAAATCAAATACCAGAAAATACTTTTAGCTTTCACATGCTCAAGTTAACAATAACAACATTCACTGTGTATACTCTCATGTGGCCATTCAACATATTGATGGGTTTTTTTTAAAGAAACACTTGATGCATAACTACTTGATGAACTTATGAGTAGCAGAATTTGATATACAGAATTCAGAACTTCTCTAGGTTTTTAATAGCATTCTGGCCGTGCAACCCCACCATACCTAGTTCATCTCTTATTTATGTACATTGAAAATGGACTTTTCCTTAAAGAGAAATAAATACCTGTGGTCTTGAATGAAAGGCTGGAAAGCAAGTGGATACCATTTCTTTCATGGTGAGCCACCACAAAGGCCCTATTTTTCTACTGATATATGATGTATAATTCTCTCTTTTCTAAATTTTTGTGTTGACAAAACTATTATACAGTTACTATCTTAGCAACAACTAAATTACAGCATGACAGGAGCACTCAGTAAATATGGTTAATTTCCTAAAATAACTAAATTTTCATTGCAAAACAGCAGAAGCAGACATTTTATGAAGTAACTTCATTCAGCTTACCTAAATCAGAACATTGCACAACTCGAAGATGGCATTGACAGCGGAATGGACATACTGGTATTGGAGGATATGGTCCAGGAAGTTCAGGAGTTCCAGAACCTGCTTCATCTTCAAGCATAAAGTCAAACAAGCCTTTTTGATGGAATGGCTTGGCCAAACAAAGTGGCAGAAGTAGAAGGAAAAGGACAGCCACCTTCATGGTTTAGTTCATCTATTCAGGAGAACAGCAGTGAATCTAGAAGTCAAAGCAAAGATGTACAAGTTGGTAGCATTGTGTTAATGATCGTATCTTTTAAAGAATTATCATCTAATTAGGGTTTAGTGGATCAGTGCTACAGCCTGTTAAGACAAGTACAGAGGCATTACATTCATATCATTTATACCAGAAACGAGCAATCATTACAGATTCACAAAGGAACATAGAGACAATTGCAAGTACATATTTATGGATAGTTTAGTTTAATTTTACTTATATAAAATAGTAACAGCCATCTATATTAGGATTCTGAACAATAATTAAGGAAAGGAGACCACATTTTGCATTTTCTAGTTCTTAAGTCAATATAGCAAGATGTGGACTGAATTCTCTTCTTCCCTCATTTTTCATTATGGTGGTTAACCTCAAGTTCTGAAACTTGTGATAGATTGTTTTTCTGGTGTGGGGTGGGTAGGTTAAAAAAAAAAACCTGCCAGGCTGGCAAGGTCTTGTAAAAGGAAACTTTAGTTCCTTGAACCAAGTCTTATACAGCATTTTAAAGAAAATGTTCCATGTCTGGCTGGTTATTCTTGGCTTCCTTGACAATGAATCAACATTTAGCCCAGCTTTCAATGGTTTGCCACAGGAGTGCAGGCAGCCTTTAAGCTGATAAAAGTGAGGCCCAGGCTCCCTGCACCTACATACAACCAGCTGACATTTGTCCAGTGTCAGCCATGGCAAAGTGAGGCAACCATATCAGATCATACGCTGGGGGCAGCTCCCCTGCTATTCCTTCTGAGCGACTCGGCTATCCCCTCCTGTTGGAAACCAGAAGGGTACATAGGGTGGCCACTAGACGACAGTGATTTGCATAAAAATTGCATATGTTAATTTATCTGTACAAATGCAAATGTAGAAATATTTGTATAATTTAAATAAAAATGCAGTACCTCTCATCATAGTGTGAGAGACTACAAACAGGTGATCAGTGTGCCTGTTCAGATGCTCACTGTTCAGGCGTTAACTTTTGATGGGCAACAGTTCTTCTGGTTCTTTATCTTTAAACTGGAATTGGACAATACAGCCTTTCAAATAGAGGGCAGTCCTCTGGCAGCCTGTCAAATAGAGGATTGTCCTCTGAAATAGAGGACACATAACCGCCCTATGCCACAGCTCTGTCCCCCAACAGGTCCCCCTATACTGTTTCAGATGCAGTGGAGGACACTACCCTGCTGCCAGCGTTGAAATAAATTTCAAGTTCCAGTCCAGGTGGCTTATGTATGCAAAACGAAGAGGTCACCCCATCTTGTCCTTTGCCTCAGGCAGTGAAATACCTTGGGCCAGCCTTGCTTTTATCAGAAGTCTCAGATTTCCCAAGGTATATAGGGAAGAGGCATAGGAAGGGCATGGGAGGTTGCTGTAACGCCCCTCTGCTGCTGCTTTTTAACTACAATGCAATAACAGAAAGGAAGAAAAAACTGCTCATAAACAGGGCTGCACTATCTTTGCTATTTTATAAATATATAAATCAACCTTTAACCCATGATTCTTGTGTTGTTGTTTTTCTTGAGTATTTCTTTAGATTCAGCAATACAGACCTACAGAATGTTATTTTCAGTATCATTAGGGCTAATTCATACGTTGACACGAATATTGTTTCTCATCCTGTAGCCTCATTTTTGAATCTCATCTTTCAACCACATGAGATGAATAGATGACATAGTTATTTCCCACAAACCCATTGCCAGAGTGGCACTAGGACAGAAAGAAACCATGTCGTCCACTTGCTTGCTATTTATAAATGTTACTTTTGCCAGGAGAACCTGCTGTGTGGAAGAAGCGCCCATGCTGCAGGGGTCACACAAAAGCAAGCCTTCTGTTGGAAGACTATTGCAACTTCATAGGATTTCAAAGATTTTGACGGGTAGTTTTCCACTATGCATCCTCATAGAGCAGGGGTAGACAACCTTTTAAGGCCCATGGGCACATTTGGCAAGATGAGAAATTATCCTGGTCACCAAACAAAATGGCGGCAATGAGAAGAGTGGCTAGTCAAAAAGGACAAGTAATCTGCCCAAAGACTGAGTAGAAGGTAGAGTTGGCGTGTAATCACCCACACACCAAACAACCCATTTGAAGCCAATTGTCAGTGTCAACAGAAACCTATTTCACAGAAGGCAAACTCTCTTTTAACTCCCCCCACCGGCAATTTGCTCTTTCAGCCAACTAATTTTTTTCCCTTGCACTCTGGATCACCACCCTTATACATTCTCCCTCTCAATACAACAACAACAACAACAACAACAAGTTATTTACATAAAATAGTGGGAGGGGTAGAGCATCTCAGCAGGTTCCAAAGGGGTGTCCATTGAACCACATTACCTGCACCTGCATAGATCATAATTACTTGAAAGTTGTATCTTCCAGAGGCGAGCATGTCAAAATCTTTGAAACTCAGGATTAGGGATTGCTAACAAAGCTAACTATTTAGTAGACATTCTATAGTACATTTATATGTTGGTGAGATTCCAGGAGAGAGAGGAGCTACGTGCCTCCCTCTTGCTCAGAGAAAAGAAGGGTCAGGGTGGGGCCATATGATATCAGCAGAAGGGGAGGGGCTTTGAGAGCAGGCTCACCCCACCCCTTGAAGTCATTCAGCCCTCCAGATTGGTCTGGGGAGCAATCCAGCCACTGGACCAAAAATGTGTCCTTGGTCATGCTCTAATTTAACTTTTATTCTAAACAGTTTTATTCTTGTGAAGGAGGTTGGGCTAAGAGATAGTAACTGGCCTAAGGTCACCCACTGGGTACATCACTGAGCAAGAACGTGGACATTAGTCTCCCTGGTTCAATGCCAACAGTTGAGAATGGCACTACGCTACATTGATACTTAGTCTCAGAACTCGTTAACGCAATTTGCAGTTAATAGCTGGTAGCATGATTCTGGATTTATACATTACATATAGATTAATAATTTTTACTAGTCTTCCTAGTCCAAAGGACTATCATGGGGGATCCAAAATTGAAATATAAAATGGCATTAATCAGCTTATTATTCCTTCTTTCTGCCAATCAATGATTCATGACATAGGGATTATTTATATGAATTTTTATTCCCCTTGGGGTGCTAAAACATTATGATTCTGTGAAAACAGTATGGTGCCTTGAATTATAAATTAGAATAAAACTTTTAAAATTGTTGGATTTTTTAATGAAAAATGTAACAATTGTTGGTAAATAATCAATTGGAACTACTGATCTCACTTTATAAGCACAACTGGCACATGAGAAATACCATGGTAGTTCTGTAAGTTATTGCTAAAAGGAAATCTATCAAAGAAGCACATCCTTTATTTTTCTCAGTATAGATGTAGTCCCACAATGAAGAATAGCACAATGCTAACTGAGATTGAGGACAAAAGATTTAGGAATGTTTTTAAAAATAAACATGTTATTGAAATGTCTCGAACCATATAATTCATAAGGCACTTTTACACTCTACCAATAAACAATGGCATTCTGACAGATTTCAGAGGAACTTAAAATTTAGGTACATGTGCTGAGGTTCACAATCTAAAATATATGAAAAACTCTCTGTGATTACCAACTAACAATGGCCCTTTTCCTTCAGTGACTGCAGTATCCTTTAATAACCGTACCATTCCTTAAGTAACTTTGATATGGCTGCAATCTTGAGTAGGGAGTGAGCCCCATTGTACCCTGTGGGACTTACTTCTGAGTAAACATTCATAGGATTGTGCTGTATTAGTTTGATCAAAGTTTTTCTTGAGGATAGCAAACAAAGGTTGGGGATTCTTTTAGCAACTCACATACACTAGAAGGTGTGTGCCTTGAAAACAGAATAGCCAGAAAATGTGTATGTGTATATAAACAATCTGCAAAATCATATACATTACATTGGGTGCGGGGGTGGGGAGAGGTTTAATTCCATACTGAATTATGTTGTGGTATTTCTGTCCAGGAGTTTAAATCTCTGATAGCCTGATCCATGAATCAGTTGAGCCAGACTCCTTGGAAGTAGGTGTTTGACTTCACTGATTTGTAGAATGCAATACTTTATCTTGTCTTTTGGAAACTGAGAACAAGAAGGACTTTTCTAGGAAGGAAGGAAAGTCTAACATAAAACTTTCTCCATCTCAATCCAGAGTTACCTTGTTAAAAGCTTCAACAGCAACTAACATATTGCATTTATTTTCACAGCAAATATAAGACATCAAGAACTGATGAGGCAAAGAATTCATTCTGCTGGACACATTCAAGCTTTTGCAAGCACATTCCTTTCCATTTTTCAAAAAGCATGAATGCCTGCTTACGTGGTTTGTAGCCTTTTACCATAGTACAGCTATGTTTGTTTACCTTTAGCTCTTTCAGTCAAGAATCCTCTTACATATGTAATCACAGTTTACATATGTAATATACCACTTTGCAGTGTTTGGAAAGATATCTGCTACTCTGAGCAAAGCACCCCTCCCCCCATACAACTTTTAACTTAAAATAAAAATACCTCCTAGTTTTCAAACTGCAAAACACGAAGATTCAGCATTGTTTCCTCTTACAACATCATATACTCCAAACTTTACATTACAATAAGAAAATGCACAGCTACAAAATGTCTTAAGAAACAGACAACATACCAATCCTTATGGAAATACAAAGAAATGGTCCCAAATGTAAAAAGACTGCTAGGAAATGTCCACAGTTCTCTACAAAGTTCCCAAATAGTGTAGATGTAACAGTACTAAAGTTTTAGTTAAAAGCCTCCTCTCTCAAACTCCTTGTTCCCTCTAGCTGTGACTGAAGTTTTACTGTACCGCAGCAGAGTTCAAGATAATTATTGAAAGCCATACCTTTTAATCCAGGGATTTGCAACAGGCGCCCCCAGAACTGAGATGCAATTAAGTGAAAAGATTCAAGCCAGGCAGAAGACTGTGCAGGTGTGGAAAGGAGGAGGGGTAGGTTACTGCTCAGTGACTGTCACTTGGTGGAAAAACCTCCTGCTTCTATTCCATAGCACAGTTAAAAAAGTAAGGTTTCCCTCTATGAACAGAATCCAGGCTGCTGACACCCACAGTCGATCATATGGTAATGATATGTCTCCTGTATTGTAGCCAGAGACTTTATCAGCCCCCTTTTTTCCCCTTTTCCCTTATTTCTTTTTTTATGTGTTCAGGTTCTTAAGTGCTTTTACAGAGCAGCACAAATGCTTGATGTCATTTTCTCCCCTTCCATCATTTTCTTCAGAACTCACATATTTTGCTTAGAGGGCTTTCTAGCTTTGAATCATTTTCTTTAGTGGAAGAGAGATTTCTTGTTTAGTGTCTGATAGCCAAGGATATGGAAGGCAAGTAATCTCACCAAGTGAGTCAAAATATACAAATTTACAATAGACAACAAATGAGTAGTTTTAGATTAAAATAGTTCTGAAAATTCATTTGCCTCTACAATAACGATATAGGAAGTACGTAAATCTTTACTGTCCTTATCTTATTCCATTATTTTGCACTTTAAAATGCAGATAAGACTAGAACTTGTAGGCTGTACCTTGTAGTTGAATTAATTATCTTAGGCTTCAATCCAATGTACATTTATTTGAAGTAAGTCTCATTAAACTGAGTGGGACTTACTTCTAAGTAGTTTTGTACAGGATTGTGATGCATATGTGTGATCAGATATCATACTGGCAATGTTAAAAGTAAGAAGCATGGAATGGAAATTAACATTAACTAATTTCTAAGCAAGCTGATTTTAAACAAAATAAGACTACTAATATACATACCCCATTTTTACTTGTTTTAGTGATCAGTAATTATATGTGTTATAAATACTTTTTAGTATAGCTTTTCAAATGGTACAGATTCTATTCATATATTTTCTAGTGAAGGCACGTACAACTAGTAATTATTTAAATGCATAGGTTGGAGTAAGGGCCATTGAATGTAGTGTAGCTTACTTCTAAACAAACACACGTAGGATTGGGATGGAAGTACCAATGAGCACATATAAATTCCCTCTACTCTTATCTTTCCTGCACAGAATGTGTGGGTTTGTGACTGTGTTTAAACTTGTACCGTTCTCTCTTCCCTCGGGCTGCGACCAGGTGCAAATGCAAGAATCAGCTAAAGCCTTTTTAGAAGAGGTATACATTTTTAGACCCGTATCAGTCTTTTAAGCTTTACCCATTTCATTTTCCTGAATGGAAGAACCAGGGACTTGAAAATCATTGGGTTTGTTGCCTTTTCCCCTAAAAGTGGGGTTTAAAAATAATTCCCTTTTGGTATGACTGATTGCAGAATGCAAAAGTTCTAATCAAAAAAGAGCATGCTACTTTCAGCATCCTAAAAATAATTTATCTTTTAGATACTTTGGGTCAATATAGAAGCTACAGGGAACTGATACTCCCTTTGTGCTACCCACTGAAAATTGACATTTCTTTCAGATGACACATTGTGGTGCAAATGATTGCTTGTGCCTTTGGCTTTTTCAAGCAATGAGCAGAAGCTAATCCTATTCAGGAGTCAGTGTTAGGTTCACTGCAATTGTGATGGCTTCTCGTTATTCTAATCCAGGTCACTTGCTGTGTCTGCTGCTTGGAAATGTCTGAAGCAGGATTTTTGATGGACAGGAGGTCAGGCATTAGGTCAGTTTTGAACCTCCTCTATTCCTTTAGAGTCTTTTCCCATCGTTCAACTAAACTCTTGCACAAATAGCTAAAATAACTACATGTGCAAGTTGTTCACTGTTTAATACAGTCTTTTCCTAAGAAAAAATGAGGGTGGAACACATATTCCTCATCAGACTTACTTTGTTCAACTTCATGGCCTCCGGAGTGCAGATAGCAGAAAATGAAAACTCTTCAGATGTTGAACTGTTAGTAAGAATCCCAAAGGATATGGTACAGTCCAAATGTTTAGCAAACCAACCTGATCAGGAATGCACTTATCCTTCAGTTTTTGCACTTCTCTGAGTTTTGCAATGCAGTTCCTGATTGGAAAAAATGAACCAAGATGCATTTAAAAATGCTTATTTTAAGTTAAAATGCATACTAGTGTGTGTATTTAGTTAAATGGTGTGCAAAAATGTATGTTATGAGAAAATGAGTTTTAAAATGTTGTCAATTTTCATGCATTTTTTTAAAAAAATGAAAGACTGATGTGGGCCCCTGGAAAGAATGGACACATGCAAAACTGACACAGGCTGTCTATCCCTAACTGGGACAGAGGAGTTATGGAGTTTCAAGCCTTCCATCAATAGACGGAACAACACTGTCGCTGGATGATTAAGACAGAAGTGTTCAATGATTGCCACTTTCTCATGTTCTCCATGTTGTACAAAAGCATGTTCAACAATAAACAGACTAGAGAAGGACTAGAGAAAGATGGATGGGAGAGTATTTAGATACTGTTGTATCATAAATTAGCTCTGCCAGTTTATTGTCTTCTTAATTTTTATGGGTAAAAGTGTTGTGCACCATTGTAATGTCTCAAAGGGACAACACCAAAATTCATTTTTTATGGCTATCATTGAAAAAATGAGATATATATTTCTTTGTGAAGTACACTGATTTATTTTTTCTCTGTCTTGCCGTTTTGTCCTCTGAAATTGATAATTAATCCCAATTTCACATATTTGCAGACCGATGATTATGGGATAGGAACTCTAATAAGACCATAATTAATCTTAGTTCAGCCAGTTCAAAATCTACCATTGGAACATGATGTCTCTTTGGAGGGCTTTTTCGTTTTTCATTTCTTGGGTTTCAGCACTCCCATTGATTTGAACAGTTTGGTTATCTTGCCACAGTTTCATGTTCATGTGTCAAGACACAATGGGCCTGTTCAGACAACATGATATGCCATGGTTAGGCCGCTAACCCGTTTGCAGCAATGGTTAGTGAGCATGTTTAAATCATGGTAATGTAGCCACCATAGTTAGGAATGGTTCACATGACACACTAAGTCATGGTTCACGTGACACATTAAGCCATAATGTTTAGCTCAAAATGATTAACCACCATGGCTTTGCATGGCTTCTGAATGGGGTCACAATCGACCACCTGATGGAGATTGACAAGTAGGGATTGTATTACAATGTACATAAATCCGCAAATCTTTTGGCAGGTTCAGCCAGTTATTATTTTGAGGCACCTTCATTAAATCAGAACATGCTCAAGAAAACATCACTTGAAACCAGAGGGAACTCTGTATCTAACCTTGAGTTAAATAAACCAATTAAATTCAATAGGAGCAGGAAAGAATAAGGAAACATTTATATAAACTGTGCATAACATGAAGTTAATGCTATTGCTCCTCTTGTTGAATCTTGCATCTTTTCCACATGTTTTAAGTATTGAAAGTAAAATCCAAAGCTATGTCAAAAAAAATAAGCATGTGTCTTTGAACCCTGATACCATTTTTTTTAAAAGTGTTTCTTTGGCTGTGGTCATATGTATGTATTTTCTTTTTAGTGTGTTTATGCAGGCTCATGCCCAAGGAACAAAACTAAGCTCAAGGGTCACAAAAAAGGGGAAATAAGGAGGGGTCTGAATGCTCCAAGTGAAGCACATGGAGAATGAGGGGCTCAATAGGCAATGCTGAAAGAAGCAACAAGAAGAACCAGAGGCAGGTACTGGAAGGCTATCTAGAAAGTTCCAAGAAAACTGTGTGGGAGGGCTTCACGAGGAGGGATAAACATGATATGAGCAGGGATGTGCAGTAGAAGAAACAGGAAATGTATAGAGAGGAAGCAATGAAGGAGATCAGTGGCATGTTTTTGGGATCTTGGTTATGAAATGATTCCGCAATGAAATGGACAAGGTTTGAATCACTCCCAGTTCAATGTAAACTACTACTAAATGGCCCAGGCATCAAATGATTTTGTGCCATATCTGAGTGTGTTTGCCGTTGTGGCTAGACTACTGGAGACAGACTAGGGAGACCCAATGTCAGAGCTCTGCTCAGTCCAAAGCTTGCAGGGGGGATTGTTGGTGAGTCACCAGTGCCGTTGTGAAGATCAAAGGGGGAATAGTTTATGCTGTCCTGAGCTAGATAGAAAAAGGGTAGGATAAAAAAAGCAATTAATGATAAACAAAAAGCAATGTCCCATTTATCTTTAAGCTACTTCCCCACCCTTACCAGTCAGGCCCATTGTGATGTCTACAGCAAGTCAAGAGAGTCGTTCTTGTTAGCTACTTCCTGTTCTTACTTGTTTTTGTTTCTCAATCCTCTTAACTAAATCAAGTAACATTTTTCAATAGAACATTTTTCTCTAGCAGTCTTTGCAAAAGTCGCAGGAAGCATCTTAAGTATGTTTCATATTAAGAAAGAACAGCTATTGGTGCTAACACAGTAAAACATGTACAAAATGTTTCCACTAAGTATGCTGTAGACAGCAGGTTCTCTCTATTGGATGAAATATTCTTTGGACCTCAAAGGGAAGGTTTAGCCTGTCTGGAAACATTTTTATGGCTTCTCATGTGAAATTATATCTGGAAAGATTTTACTCAAAAATGAGACCACAACATGGGTTTGTGTTTATAATTAAAGCACTGAGGATAGTTAAACTGAACTTACTTGTGTTTCAGGTCTAACATTTGTTCTAATGATGTCTTATATTTCATCAAGGAAAAAGTAGAATTAGGTTAATGCTTCATAACAAAGCTTTGCACAGCATTGATTAGTGTAGCCTGAGGACACATTAGACTAAGACTTGTGTGGTCTTGCTTGAAACAAGATTCTCTCAAATAAGAATTCTATCCCCACTATTGAAAAACTTTTCTAACTCCTGTTTTTCCCACTCTGTCATGAACAAGGGGATGTGCCATGTTACCCTGAAAAAGTAAAGACCTGAGTTTGATGTGTGAAAAGAGTTGAGCCGTGGGATGTGATGGGATGTATGTGTGCTACTGGAGCCTCACTATAAAAATCTACTTGTAAACTGGGATGTGGGCAATGGAGGAGTGGCAAAACGACAGTAAGGATACTGTGCCTGCTGTTGGAGCCCTTTTCTCTATGTTATCCCCTGGGCAGGTCAGCTGAAAACCAAAGGAATCAAGAGTTTGTGTGTTGCGGTGAGAGCAGGTGGAGTATGCTCTACAAGCCATGGAATACACCAACCCACCCACCCCAAATGGGCCTGCCTTACTGTACAAAAACTGAGTTTTTATACATTTTAAACAAAAGATTTGACAATATGCCTGCATAACCAAACCACAACAGGTACACAAAAAAGTGCTTCGTATCGCAGTCCCTGCCTGCAAGCAAAAGAGTGGGTGATTGCTAGAGCCATCCCCATTACAAAAGGAGAATATTAAATATGATGAGTTTCATAATGACCTCATTTGTGAAACCCTTTCCAGCCCATTTATGTTCATTCTGACATTTGGAGGGTTTGCTCTGCCCTATTTAGAGGGAGAAATCACTCTGGAACTGGTTCCTTGCAATAATAATAATAATAATAATAATAATAATAATAATAATAATAATAATAATTTTACCTTCTGCCTAGCCTATCTGCCTCAGAATACTATGCAGCTCTGATTGATAAGACCATGGCAGGCATCGCCTTGCACTCATAACACAGGGCTGCTTGAGTAGCCTCCTTTGTTTAAGGGAGGAGTTGGCAACACAGCAATGCAATGAGAACCCTTCCTTGCCCCCTCCCAGCCCCTTGCTCTCTTGCCGCTGCTGCTCCCTACTTCTGCGTCCAGAAAGCAAGAAGTCAATGGTGGTAGAGCAATGATGGGCCAGGGGGATGGGGGGGGGAGAAGGAAGCAGGATGCAGGGCAGCCTGGGGGGTGTTGGGACACAGACACACTTCTCGACACCAGTAAGCCCCACCGCCTCTCATTCCCACTGCTATCTCCAGTCTCAGAGACAGTGGCAGGAATGAGAGGTGGCGGGTTGGGACTCACCCGCTCACACTTCTCCCTGTGCGGGTGAGTCCTGCTGCTTCTTATCCACACTGCTATCTATCTCTAGTCAAAGATAACAGTGGGGGTTATCTTTGACTGGAGACATGTGGGGAATTCCCACCTTTATCTCCAAACTGAGACAGCAGGGATGCCCTCTCCTCGGAAACCTCTCTGTTTCCCCCAAGGCGCAGGACATCGACCCTAATCCCTGCTCTGTGGAGGAACTCCAAGAGGTGGCACAGGCTAGATTGGCCTACCCAGGAGCCCCATTAGGCCCATGGGCTGAAGGCTCTGCACTGCTGGCTTATTGGCTGTTTTCATTTTCCAATACAGCACAAACAATAAATGTCTCCCTAATCCCATATGCCCCGTCCCCTCCCTGTTGGATTTCCCTGCCCTCCTTCATACTGTCCCATATATAAAGAGTAAAGATCTCATAAGTATGAGTAAAATGCTTAATCAAGAATTGGATAGTTACATATAAAGTACAACAGACTGTTGTTTAAAATGGATACTGTTTTATACTGTTGTTTTTATATTTTGATGGTTTTATATTTTGTATACTTTTTAACGTTCACTGTTTTTAACTTTTGTAAACCGCCCAGAGAGCTTCGGCTATGTGAACCTGCAAAAGGAATATACTTTGGGGTGACAATTCATCATTATGCAATGAAAATGGCCAGAAAAAAACTTTAAAACGTATATATTTATACTTTAAGAAAAATAAAGCTATAAAGTGGATTGGTCTATTTTTAAAACGTTTACAGCCAAGTTGTTTTGTCCATTAGACAAAACATCAACAAGATAATGCGTTTTGACTATAACCAATTATAGTCAAAATACTCAGCAGGATTTAGAGGACTCTTCTTCAGGATGGCCTTTAAGTTAAATAAAAAATAACAAAAAGGGAGGGGTGTTTTGTAACATTGTAGGAAAGTGCCAGTTAAGGTGAAATTTCAGAAACATGGGAAATATGATTTCCGAATTAAAAAAGAAACTTTTATTTCATGGTTTATGGGATTGTATGTATAAGATTGTGGTATGTGTTATATGTTTGTACTGCAAGGGCCCCAAAATGATACCTATGCAAAGTATGCTGAGATACGTAATGCATAATAAATATTCCTTAACATCTACCCTTTCTAGTCACAGGGACACTTTTCGTTTACCTTAGGTAATAAAAAGGTGTACTCCCTAATTTCCAACACCTAATTTGGGAACTCCTGGCCTTGGTGGTGTATATTACATGCCTGTGGCTTAGTGAGCCTGACAGAGTGACCTGCACGTTATAATTCTGTAATGTGCCCATCTGTTGCTCCTTGCCAGGCTAAGGATTGCACAAGTGAATTTAGTTTCCTGTGGATCATGCCCTACATTATCTAGGAGAGCATCATGTCATATGGTTTTTCCAACAAGAAAGAGAGAGAGAGAGAGAGAGAGAGAGAGTTTGGGTCATAATACTTTAAGGAAAGGTTTGTATATCCCATCTTTCTTCCTCAGACTTACAATATGGTCATCTGAAAATAAATACTCTGGAAACAATTTTCTGTGCAGACAGTAAGAGATTAGCAGCAAACAGATTAGCAAACAAACATTTCTGAACAATTTCTTCAAAAGTTTTTTCTATGGACTGTTGATACTAAAGACTGAACAATGTGCTGTCCGACTTGAGGCAAACATGAGTTTATCCAAATCTCCAAAGGAATAAATAAACACAGAAGCAAGCAAGATACTGCAAAGATGTGAACATGTCACCATCTGTCTTGAAGTTGACCATCAAGAAAACAAGAAAAGTATTGAGATAGATCCAGCTCTGACCAGTAATTTCTAGAAACCTTTCCAGCTGATTCTGCCTTGAAGGCTATTGTGAAATATACAAGGATGAGATCAAAAATCCAGGCTTGGGTTTTGCATATTTTCCTGATACTGTCTTGTTCTTAATACTCATTACTGGAAGACAGTTAGTAACAGCAACAGAAATGGTGTAATCTTGCAATAAAATACTAGTAAAGATCTTCACAGCAGTGATGACAGACCTGGAAATTATTATCTACCTACCAAAGGTCCTCATCAGGAAAGAAAAGAAAAACTCTTAGAAAGAAATAACCAAAATTCTGTTTAATCCTGCTAAATATAGAGATTCTTTCAGCTTTAGTGTATTTACCCTTCCTCTTAGGGTTCTTAAATGTGTCACAAATGAGCCTTCCTAAGTCAACAAATAATGGTTAGGTGAACAAAGACAGATGTCTTCCTTGGCAGCATTGTCAGCCACAATCCTTAGGTAGTCTAGGCATATATTATGAAAAGTGGAGGATTAAGGCTACTTCAGCTCATGGCCTATTTCAATGTTCCTAAGGGAGAAATCCCAAATAGGGAACAAGCTCAGAGACAAATAAGAAAAACCAGTCAGCCTTCTTTGTCATCCATTCATATTAACAACTGACTTCTTAGCTATTACAGTATGTTGTTTAGGAGAAATAGGTTGGTATTGTGCCTCCTGAGATACATGATAGACCTGTACATTAGGTGGTCTTCTTACTTCCCCAAGTAATTGTCTATTGCAACCCTTCTTTGAGAAACATGAAAACTAAAGCATTATTCAGTATCTATTTTCCTTTCCATGTGTGTGGGAGGGGGGATGCATTGTAATAGCTGAGTGAAAGCAAGCAAGATGACTTCAATTAATAACCATTAGCATATATTCATTGGCAGATGTTTTCTTTTCAGTTTAGTAAAGCACTTCTAAAAAGGCATCCATTCTTGATCATTTTCCATTCTAATTGCATGTTTTTTGTTTGATTGCAGCCAGCCAAAACTCAATACAAGTCATAAAGTTTAGTCTTCTGTATGTTCACAAGTGGTCCTAAGAAAGACTCCAACTCTTGGTTATAATCTGCCAAGCATTGTTCCACATGAAAGTCTATATGGAACTGACTGTGACTTTACATGCACAATCCCTGCTTGATCACACTCCTTTCCTATAATGGCATGTCTGCACAGTGTTTCTTTCAAAGGCTTGATCTTTTTTATTCAGCATTTGTGAGGTATATAGTCTTCATGTGGCAAGCGCTTCAACCTACATTCTGCATAGCCAGCTTTGTGGTGTGTGTCTGGCTCTGCGTACAAATGTTGAACCTAGAGTCCAGGAAGCCGATATATGTATGTACCTTAAATGTAAGTTACTCCACTAGGGCTTCATTGTGGATGAAAATAGCAGGCCCCCCAAACACTGGGGACATACTGTGGTCCTGGTGGCTAAAATTCTGAGTTTGGCCTCGTGGTGGACAAAGACATTGGAAAGACAGCCAAAGGAACAAGTGTTGTAGCTGTGGTTGACTTCAGTTACCCTGCTGGGTAAATGCATGTTTGGGTCATGGCAATGAGTCAAATGTGTAGATACAACTGTGCCTGGGAATTAGAGGGATATGATGTTCTGGTTCCTGATCATAAAGAATTGAAGAGTTGCAGAAGAGAAGAAGCACAACTATCAAGAGGTTGGAGCACCTTCTCTTTGAGGAAAGTCTAAAGCACTGGGAGCTTTATTTTTATGGGGTGGGGACAGTTACAGGCCAATTAACATACATGTTTTTGTTACGCAAATAGCCAAAGGCCTGTGGTGGGTAGGTGGGATTGATTGGCAGTAGGCTTTGGACAGACAAAATAATAAAAAAAGCTGCCTCACACATCACATGCCTCAAGATGTGTTGGACACTAGCTTAAGTAGCTTTAAAAGGGGATTTGACAAATACATGGAGGATAGATGTATCAGTGGCTGCTAGAAAAAAGAATTATGGGGAACCTCCCAATCCGGAGGCACTGTGACACTCAATATCAGTTGATGGGGGCAACAGCAGGGGAGGTTTATTGCCTTCATGCTCTGCTGATGAGTTTCCTAGAAGCATCTGCATGGACACAGTAGGAAGTAGGATGCTGAGAGTTGATGTTCTAGCAGGATTGGACTTGTTTAAAGGATACAGTTTACTGATAGTTCACACAAAGGAAAAGTGCTTATATTTAAATATAAAGAATTCAAGAGATCATGTGAGTACCTTCTCTGAGTCTCTACAGTTCTGCTCTATTTGAATGATCCCTTCCAAAGCTTGCTATTAATCTGATTTCAGTAGGAACCCATTTAGGCACCGTTTACATTACAAGTTGCCATGAAATAAAATAGTTTGGACACAGGAAGCAGGTGCAAAACACATTAGAATTTTTTATGTGTTTTTCTTGCAATTTTTTATAGAACGTTGACAGCTGGAAGCCAAAAAGCAATGCTTTGAAATGCTTGAAAAGTAAAGAACTATTATAAAACAAAAGAGAAAGGGATTTGAACAACTGATATGGCAAATACAAAATATTTCAAGCAAAGATGACTCAGTACATAAGTCTAGCTGACAGAATAAGAGGAAGGTTAGCATCCTAAGAGTAGCAGAAGCTGTTCTTGGAAGGCAAACAATGGTGAGGGTGAATGATAAAAGGATAGAAAGAGCCTGTAATTCACTAACCACTTAAGCGGACATACATACAGAAGCTGGCTTTCAGGCTCCTGAAGACTGTAGTGCAAGAAAGCTATCTTAAATTAGAAACCTAATGCTATGGGCCAGATTTAGCTGCAGTGGCACATAGAAGTATATAGCACTTGTCTCATGAAAAATGCCCACAGAAATAAACCAGATGCACAAATGAACTGACCATTTGGCTCCCGGGTTAGTGAAGCAGGCCTGAGGTTGAGATATGATGAGTCTGTTGCTAATTCCACCTAATATAAAAACAGAAAAGAAAAAGGCATATGGCACATTAATTCCATTGTAGGTGGAGATAAATGAAAATTTTGTTTCAATTTGGGTTTGACAAATTAATTTAAAAACCATTTTAAAATGGATCCATAACAAAAGCAACATATAACAGCAGCAACAACAACAAACAACAACAATAACACTACCTTTCAATTAAATGCCAATTTAGACAAGTACATTTTTAAACCCTCTTAAAACTGCAACAAATGCAAAAAGGCTCCTTGCAGGATTTAGAACCCTGATCTCCTGGCACTATTTAGAACTACATGTGTAGATCAAGGTCCCCATCAAAGACTTTCGCCCTCCAACACAACAGACAGTGTGAGAACTGGATGACATGGATATGACAAAGGGGAGGGGCCAGCAAGTGTATTCCTACTGTCCTGTCACGTGGCTCTAATTACCTGAGGGCTTCAATGACTGAATGAGGATGTTCTTGCTCTTATTATGATGGAAGTGGAGTTATGGTGCCATTCACTTCCAGTGTCAATGGACTAGATGACTATAAAATGGCCAAATGTACTTTGAAAAGAGAGAGAGATTAGTTTGTTTAAGCTGAAATATTATTTAATAGTTTTGTAAACATACTTTTTTGGGGGAGGGGGAAGAATGTAAGAAAAATATTGCTTTTTTATTAATTACCTTTATATGTGGTGTGTGTGTGTGTGTGTGTGTGTGTGTGTGTGTGTGTGTGTGTATGGAGGGGAAAATACTCTTAAAAACCCCTGGTGTTAATCCAAATGGAAAAAATATTTTTAACAGTTAGGTGTTTAGAAAGCAAAATCATAGAATAGTAGAGTTGGAAGGGGCCTATAAGGCCATCAGGTCCAACCACCGGCTCCAGCAGGAATGGTATGGTAGTTGTATCTCCTACTTTATAGAGGACATTCTTCTTTTTGAAGAGCTGTTGGAGGACATCTTCTAGATGAAGTCCTCTATTTAAGATGCTGTCCAGTCTGAATGGCCCTTGAATGGTCAACTGGTCACAATCTTTGCCATATGAGAAGTACTATATTGCTGTTTAAACTATACTGATTATTCCTAACATTTGCAGCTATAGATATAAATTAGTACATGCACATTATGCAAATCTGCATCCTGTTATTTGATGATGTGTTTCTACTTTTTTGGGCAAAGGATGTGGCCATCCTGGTCACTAAAGGTGGAACTGGGAACCTCAGATTCTGGAACTGGGACCAAGCTTTGTGGAGATACCCTCAATGCAGAAAAGAACAGACATGTGCCATATCAGCCCCTTTGATATGGCAGGAGGTAATTCAGGCCTGGGGTAAATACTAAGAGCCAAGCCTTGCACTTTTCATATCAGAGAATATTGCTTACTGTGTGTCAAGCTCCTTCTAGTCATCCATTGCCTTCAGCTCAAGGACGAGCGTTAGGGACTAGATTTACGTGCAGCTCAGCTCTTGTCCTGGAAACTGTTGCGAAACACAAAACAAAACAGGAAGTTGAAGATTCTATCTTCAGATAAGGACATGTGATGGCTATGCAAAGCCCCCAAGCAGAAGATGAGTGAAATAGTGCTCTCCTGCTCTTGCTTCCCAACACCTGAAATTGAGAGGCATGCTGCCTCCAATACGGGAGGAAACATATAGCCATCATAAGTCACAGCCATTGATTTGATAGCCTTATCTCCTAGTAGTATTATAAAGCTATCCAAGTTGGTGGCCATTGCTACATCTTGTGAATTCCATAGTTTAACTATGCACTGTATGAAGAAGTACTTCCATTTATCTGTGCTCAATCTCCCGCTATTCCACTTCATTTGGTGATTGCAGGTTCTAGTTTATCACAGAGGGAGACAAAGATTTCTTCCTATCAACTTTCTCCACAAAGTGGATAATCCATACACCTCAGTCATGCCCCCTTGCCTTTTTTTGAAGATAAAGAGCATCAAATGTTGTAAAATATCATTGCAGTGGAGGTGCTCCATCCCTTTGATTATTTTGTTTCTCATTTCTGCATCTTTTCCAGTTCTACAATATTCCTTTTTGAGGTGCAGTGACCAGAACTGTACACAGTATTCCAAGTGTTGTTGCACCATAAATATACATAAAGGCATTATATAATTGTCAGTTTTATTTTCAATTCCTTTCCTAATGATCCCCAACTTGGAATTTGCCTTTTTCACAGCAGCTACATACTGAGTTGATGTTTTCACTGAGCTGTCCACCACAAGATCCCTTTGCTGGTGAATCACTGCCAGCTCAGACCCGCAATCACCATCACTTTACACTTGCTTATATTGAACCACATCTGCCAAATTAAAGCCCATTTCTCCAGTTTGGAGAGATCCCTTTGGGGATCTTTGCTATACCTTTTTGTTTTAACTATCCTGATTAATTTAGTGTCATCAAAAAACCTGGTGACCTCACTGTGCATCCCTAACTCTAGATCACCAGTCCCCATACAGATCCTTGGGGCCACCCAATATTTACATCAATCCATTGCAAGAACTATTTCCTATATTCTTTCTTTCTTTCTTGCATTTCTATACTGCCCAATAGCTGAAGCTCTCTGGACGGTTCACAAAATTTTCTGTTCTTTAACCAGCTACCGATCCATGACTGCTAAGATAACATTCAAATGGAGAGTGTTCCAATAATTCAAGGATAAAACCACATAATTGATAGATGCTTAGATACTGTTTGAGGGGGTTGGGGTTGATCTGAGACAACTTTGTTTAACTGGTTGGTAAGGAACAAAAAATGTGTTCAGAAAATCTTTAATCTATTACAGGTTTTCCTCTATGTAGTACATTAAAACTATTAGATAACTTTTACTGAATTCATTTTGATCTCATGCAGGTCGGAGTGATTGATGGTTACCAAAGTAGCAATCCATTTTGCTGACAATTGCTGCTTACGTTAAACTTTTGGCATCATTAGCTAGTACTTTTTGCAATTCAACTACAGGCTTGAGTATTATTAGAAACCATTACTTTGTAAACTACAGTATTTTGAAAAGTACAGTACAAAATTTGCACACAAGTGCACACTAGATTCTAGTGGGAAGCCAATCCATATATAGACTTCCACAGAAATGTTCTGGGGAGGCAGTCAGGGAACTAATGTTGATCCTGTTGTCTTTTGGTTTGTAATTCTACAGTAATTCATTTCAAATGGGAACGCATGCAGCAACTAGATTGTAGTTGAAGAATAAGAATTTCAGTTCAGTTCACAAAGTTAATTGTTACGAACCTCCCAGAGAGCTTCAGCAATTGGGTATAGAATGTAATACCTAATAAAAATCATTCAAACATCTCAAACACAAATAGGATGCTTAAAAAAAAATTCACAAATGGTTTTGCATAGCCTAATATGACTAATTTTTGTTTCTTCTAAATCAGTGTGGCTCCAGCATCCATAATCACTGACAAATGACCATGATGGCTGCAGCAGATGGGAATTGGGGAGTCTGTTGTTCATCAGAAGGGCCACAGCCAGGTTCCCCACCCCTGTTTTAAATGCTGTTGTGGTTTGGTATAATTTTTGCTTGAAAGAAGAGTATGGCCATATTAAACTGTTTTATACCTAAACTAACCAATGGTCTATTTAACCTGTTATTATCTAATGACTGACCACAGCTCCCCAAGGTCTCAGATACTGGTCATTCCCAGCCCTCCTCCCTGAGACCCTTTTTATTTTGGGATGCTGGTATAAAGATGGACAAATTTGTCAATTGTAGTTTCTCCACTTCTCATTTTTCCATTCTTAAATGCTGTTTGTCTCACACTTTGAAAATTTCTCTTCTCTTAAATTCAGTTCATCCCTAATTTGGAGATAAATATTTTTTTAAAAAATGCATAAAGTTCATAACCATTTTTGCAAATTTGTCCTAATATATGAAATTTTCCCCTAAAATAAATTCTTTTCTTGGCCACCAATTTTCTTAATATGCATTTGGAATGCCATTTTCACTAATATATACATTTTTATGTATGTATGCTTGGATTCGAGAATGGCATTAGAAAATCTGGAGAAGCGCACATTTTATTTATTTATTTATTACATTTCTATACCGCCCAATAGCCGGAGCTCTCTGGGCAGTTCACAAAAATTAAAACTATTCAAAGTATAAAACAACAGTATAAAACCATAATATAAAATACAATATAAAAGCTTAACCAGATAAAAACAGCAGCAATGCAAAATTACAAATTTAAAACATCAAGTTAAAATTTATTTATAGACTGTTAAAATCCTGGGAGAATAAAAAGGTCTTCACCTGGCATCTAAAAGCATATAATGTAGGTGCCAAGCGAACCTCCTTAGGGAGCTCATTCCACAGCAGAGAAGGACTCCTGAGAATGACCTTAGGGTCCGGGCAGATACATATGGGAGGAGGCGTTCCTTCAGATAGCCTGGCCCCAAGCCGTTTAGGGCTTTAAATGTTAATACCAGCACTTTCAATAGGGCCTGAACCTGGACTGGCAGCCAATGAAGCTGGAAAAGGACTGGCATGATGTGGTCTCGTCGGCCAGTCCCTGTTAGTAACCACGCTGCCCTGTTTTGTACCAGTTGAAGTTTCCAGACCGTTTTCAAAGGCAGCCCCACGTATAACGCATTGCAGTAATCCAAACGAGAGGTTTCAGAGCATGGATAACTGTAGCTAGGCTTTTGAAGGAATTCACTTCAAAATAATGGTTCGCAGGTGCAAAATTAGGCAAGTTTGCATTACAATGTGAACCAAATGAATTTCTCCCCGTGCTGGAGCCTTCTTCATGAGAAATATGTGCTCTGTGAAGGAACTGTAGCCTCTCCCTGTTTGATCTCAATTGATTTCTGATTGGTCTCAATTGATACCAATTTTTAACATTAATTCCAGTAATGTAATTAAGTGAAATGTGACACTGCTAATTTAATATGCCAGGTTCATATTTAAGAAAATGCAAGAGGAGGGTTTTTTTTCCAATCAAGGGTTCTTCAGACTGAGGATGTCCTGCTATGGCCAGATCAGGCTCAGTGCTAGTGCAAACTTAGGGGCAAATTTGATAGCAAGTCAGTAAACAAGCAAAGATCAAGCATGGCTGAATCAGTCCAGCAAGAGGGCTGTTGAAGCAAGTCATCAGTTAATAGCCAAGGGTCAGGTCACAGTGTTACTACTCAAGAAGGAGAGTTCCAAGAGAAGAAGAGTCTGAGGCAGGGCCATGGTCAAAGCACAACTAAGCAGTCCAACACAAACACAGCCCAAGGGGAAGAGTCAAGCAGGCCAGGGTCCAAAGATCAGCAGTTGAGACGATTAACCACAAAGCCAAAATCAGGGGAATAAGGAGACAAGGCACTGAAGCTAGCAGAAAGACATTGTTTCCAGCACCCAGCAGGTGTCCACTAAAAGTTTTTGTAGCCTGATCTCCCAGAGCCTCACCCAGGGCTAAGTTGCAGTTCATTGCAGGCCCTTTGACAAAACTCCTATTCACTGAGAACTTTTTGCTCCAAAGGAGGTCTTTACTCTTGAGGAGACTTTTTATGCAAGCCAGTACTCCTTCACCTGGCCATGGTGTTAGCCTGTACTTTCACGAGCTGACATTCTTGGGGGCTGAGTGGTGACTCAGCATCCCCCTCTGACTCAGAAGCAGAGCTTTCCAACTTTTGAGGGGGTTGTTCTGAACCCATCACTCCCAAGGTCCTAGAACCTTCTAGTTCAGTTCCAGGGTCCTCTGAAATGGCTTGTTTCCTAGAAACACCTGACTCAGGAGGCTCAAATTTTCCTGTAATGAAGATTGCTCCAGTGGGGTGGGTGGGTGGTGGAGTATGACAGAGGGGTGCTAACAGCCAGAAGGCATTGGGCGGCTATTCCATCTTTTTTAATTAACAGATTTTCCATGGTAAGAAAAAAGTGGTGGGCAAACATGGGAGCAATACAAGAGGAAGATGTGGTTGTCTGGAACCCTTGTAAAATTCTGTGAACGAGGCAGAGCATAATGTCATAAAAGCCTTAACTGGAAGCATCCCAAGTAAAAGCTCATGAAATCAACAGTTTTCAGTTTCATGATGGTTTAAAGTCAACACACATAGTACACAGAAATTTAAGAATTTAAGTGGTCATGGTTTCCATAAACTTTTGGTGCCAGGAGTAGCCAACGAGGTGCTAAATTGGGATGTAAGACACAGGAAGAGGCTACCACTGCTGAATGGTGATCAGAGGGATGAGGGACCTGATGCCTTTGCTGAAAGGTGCAAGTGGAGACAGGAGTTGGCATCATGGCAGCACATGACTTCTACAAGTAGGAAATCCCAGTGTGGGCTTGAATGGCAATAGCTGTACTGGAGATCCCTACCAGCTGCCCACCTGCATGGTACTTGATCCAGTTGTTTCCACCACTACTGCTATCACAATCTCCTGCTGTTAAGGTGTCCGTTCCTCATGGTTGCTATTCAGCACCATTAGGCTCTTACCGTTACATATCCTTCAGTGTACACCACTCATAGGTTGCTGCTACTCAGCATATTTTACTTGTCTGGACTGCATACAGAACATATTTTATATGTTTCGTAAAAAAAAAAAAAAGGTGTTTGATCCATGATCTGTTAGATAGCCCTCTTCATTTTGCTTGCAAGAAATTGTTTCCCATGAATTGAATAAGGAAATGGGGAAGTGATTAACCTAGTTTTTAAATGTTTCTCAGAAAACAGATGTATCTATGCCGTTTATTCTGGAACGACACACTTCTTCACAATCTGTTCCTGATACATTTGGTCTTCCTTTGTATAATTTCCAAGGAAAGACACATATTCTCTTTACTAGTAGTTCAATCCATGGACCGTAAGTGAACCTCTCCACCCCAATACCACACAAGTAAAAGAGGGGAAATACGTGGAGTTCAGATTCAAGATTTTCTTTCTGACAAAATATATGAGCTAAATCTGCCACCTAACTCTCTTTTGCATAGCCATTTTCTTCTGTGACAGGAACCAAAACTAGGTTATGACTGTTGTGGGTAAGGGAGGACGCAAGAAAGAAGACACGGACACAAGAGCATTGGGTGTAACTAGGGCCTCTTTTATTGAATAATTATGCTAATCCTCCCTCCCCGGATCTGAGTGCGACAGTGCAGGAATCTCACATCTACTCAGGCCTACTGCCTGCCAAAGGGTGAGCCACTCTCCAGGCTAGAAGCCGATTCATCGGCTCCCCGCCTGTACGACACTCTGAGAGTGTGGGAAGACCATCCCACTGCACCCCCCGCCCACTACCATAAGGGACAGTGGGTAGATGCAGTGAGCATGGTCTCCAACCGCATGCCATAGCCTGACTCGTGAGCCGCACAACCCCAAGGAGCAGGTCCTCTGGCTATGCAGCTCACCGCCAAGGGTGCCAGTGGGCTCACCGTCCCTGTCTTAGGTTTAGATTCCCGCACCTTCCTGCTCACAAATTAACCTATTTACAACCCAGATCGCCCTAACGCTCCTAGTATGAAGTAGGCGAAAACCACATTGTGGGAAAATTCCTACTTAGCCCTCCTTCCAAAAGGAGCAGCTGGCTAATCCCAAACTAGGAATGGGCGGGAGGGTGGGAGCCAAAATCGCAAAGAGGCCGAGCCTCGGGCGGTGCGGCTTTTATAGCCGCGGCCCCGCCCTTGGCTCACGAGGCTCACACACTGAGCCACGTGAGCCCATGCTCTTCTCTAGCCCCTCCCCAACCCACAACCATTGCTTTCCCGCTCAAACTTAGGTTGGGCGGGAAGCATATTTTCATGCTATTTGCCTTTGTCATTAGTTGAATACCATAATTTTACAAATATAAATGAATAAGATATTTTTACGTTTAGAAGAAATGAACCATATGGAGGAAAAGTGTATATAGTGGTATGGTTGTTAAGTTTAAGAAAGTAAAAGGCTTGTGTAGTCATTAAAATTGTGTGTGTGGCTATCTCAAGCCTAAACAGAGGAAGACTATCTGTGAGCAATTACCTTGAGATAGAAGCTGTACTGGGAACCTTGCCAGGATTCTCTAAGATATCATGCTGTAAATGATATGAATATACCAAAGATCCTTGAGGCTGGGTTAGCCTAATCACAGCTGTATGTAATATAGATAAAAAACTGTATATATGTATATGTGTATAGCTTTTGTCACTCTGCACAATGACACGGAACTGTAAAGAAGTCTGAAGCTAATAAACTTACTCTGCTAAGTAAGAGCTGCATTGTGAGCTGTGTTTCTGAGCACAAACAGAATTCCCAAGGAAAAGTTCTGGCCCCAACAATGGTGTCAATAGTAACCCTGTATGTAATATGTTGTAGTGATAAGGGATGTTAGGAATTGTTTGGAAAACCTTTCCCAACCTGCATCTCAACATTTAGAGAAGTACAAATATTGAAGAATAAGTGCTTTCCAATCTGCATTTTAGTAGGTAAAGGGCCTGTTCAGAAGACAAACTAAGCCATGGTTAGGCTGTAAAACCTTTTGTAGTAAATCATTAGTGAGCTTATTTAAACTGTGTTTATGTAGCCACCATGGTTAGGAATGGTTCACATGACACACTAGGTCTTGGCTCCCACAACACAACAAATTAGCTAGTCTCCAGCTAGTTTACAGCTTCTTCAGTTCCTTTTGTCAGCCTTTTGTCCCTGAACTAAAGGGGAATCTGACTTTCAATGTGTTTCCCGACATGACACATCCTTTTCAGGCTGGAGCCAAGCAGCAGCATCGTGGGCGCACACCCTCTCCTCACCTGCTCTTCATGATACCAGTTTGGAATGTGGCAGATGCTGCAGGCTCCCTTTGCAAACTGGATAGGACTGGATTCCCTTGACTGCACACTTTATTTATATGAGTAGGAACCTGAAGCTAAGATGACTAGGATACATAGGGATGTTAATGCATACCTTATGGTAGGGATGGCTAAAGAATTCGATCTTTGCAAATTCCTTTATGGACTGGCTTAATCTGCACTTCCTGGACTAATGTCTGCATCGGAACAGAGTTATACACCAATACATGTTCCAACACAGATCTCAGCTAGAATATGTATATGAAAATGCATTTAAAATAAGAGAGAAAATATATCCAGAAGTGTGTATTTTAATGTAAAGCATGCTTAATGCTTAATGTCTAAAAATGCAAATTTTAATACACAGTTAAGTTAGGGTGACCAACTGTCAGGATTTCCCTGGATTTGTCCTGGTTTTTGTTCTTTCCATAGTGTCAGGGGGGATTTTCTATAATTTTCAATAATGTCCTGGAATGACACACCTTCCCCTTTAAGGCTGCCATTAGCATGGCAGGAGTGAATGACATGCTTTCTTGAGGCACATCATTCTCCCACCCCGAGCTCCAATTGAGGTCTTAAAGGGGAAAGTGGGTCATTCGTGGACATTATAGAAAAGGTCCCAATTGGAGTGGATGGTGGTGGTGCAGAATGAAATCCTTTCCCCTCCTCCACTCCAATCGGGTTCTTTAAGGTGGCGGGGGAATAACGTACTTTTTGCAGGGCTCAGAAAGCTGCTTCCCCACACACACACTAGGTGTCCTCTTTTTTGGTTTCCCAAATATGGTCACCCTAGTTAAGTGCAATTTTTTTTAAAAAAAAATTACAGTTAACACAGAAACAAGATGAAATATTTACAGATGAGTATATGTAAAAAAAGACACATACAGGAAATAGACTGATTTACCCATTCCTACCTTGAGGTGACCTGAAATCTCCAAAGCTGTAATCTTTACTTCACACATAACTTGACAGTCATACTTTGGGCCTGTTCAGATGACACTTCAGGCTCTGGTTAGCGAAACTGTGGTTCTCTGGGGTTAGCACTAACCACAAGTCGTGCTGTCGCACACAATACTTTAATCCATGGTTACAACCTCTAACCCTGCTGCAGATGGTCCAACTGTGGTTAGTGAGTGAGCAGGGTTTAGCAAAACAGATCGCACAAGCAGGGCCGGTGCTACCATAGAGGCCACTCAGGCGGCCGCCTAGAGCGCCATACTAAGAGGGCCACTGGGCACAGCGCAGCACTCACGCGCGTTGGCTGTGAGCCAGCCCGAGGATTCAGCTCGGCCTGGGTGGGCGAGATGGCACCCTGTGCCCGCCCAGCCGAAGCAAAGCCAGGGACGCTGGGGTGGGGGTGGGGCGGCTCCACATTCAGACTTCCGGAGCGTGACCAGAAGAGAGAGAGAGAGAGAGAGAGAATGTATGGGTGAATGGGGTGCATGGGGTCTTTGAGTGAATGTATGTGTTCATGCGTGTGTTTGTTTGGAGTGAGTGATGCTGAGTGTGTGTGTGTCTGTGTGTGTGTGTGTGTGTGTGTGTGTGTGTGTGTGTGCACGTGTGTGAGTTGGGGGAGGATGATTTGGAGGTGATATTCCTATTAAATAATGCATTTTAGACCCACAGACGTTCCTTTCCAATTTGTTTGCTATAATTTGCATGATGTATTTCTTGCGCTTTAAAATAAATTTAGCAGTTTCAAGTTTTGTGCTTCTTATTTTTTCCAGGAAACATATTGTCTTAAAAATCAAAGTTGGCATTTTTGGGGGGTGGGGGGGTGGAAGTAGCTCACCTTGCCTAGGGCGCAAAATAGTCTGGCACCGGCCCTACACACAAGACACCTTAAACCCTGCAGTTTCACCAAAAGCCATAACCAGCAGGGTTTAAGGTGTCTTCTGAACAGGCCCACTCCTTATAGATGTATTTTCAAGTGTATTTCAAGAAGAACCAATCAAAGATGTCAAGGAAGTAGTAGGGGAAAGAAACGGAAGACCTATGTAGGGTGGTTATTCTAATTCGTATCAGTTTTCCCAAAGCCTGGACTATTGCTTGTTAATCAAGGAAAGGGATAAGACGATATAGCTTATTGCTCTCTGATACGGGATGTTTTCATATTTCCAAGAAGCTGGTGCTGCTTTTACAGAGTTTTCATCTGCTCTTAGTCTCTGAACGCTGAGACTTAGAGGAGCCTTTCCTCCCCCCATATTCTGGCCACATTGCTTGCTTCATTGGGCCAGCATTGCTTTTACCCTGGAAATAGCATGCAAAGAATGCTGTGAATGCAATGTTAAAAATATATTAAGAGGCCTTTTAAGGAGATGTTCTAACATCTCATTCATTCAGACTAGGTACATTTTTTTCAGGTAATTGCTTGCCACGAAACTGCTTACATCAACCTGCAGTATACAGTATTTCTTTAGCACCATAGAAACCATTCAAATTTCTATTAACTATTGGCGAGAGTGGAAATGGGCCCCTTATGCATGAACTCACCTTTGAGAAAACTTGCCTGGATGTGATGATGATATAGAGGGCACAGGAAATCCAAATGGCCCATGCTTGTTTGTCCACTAAACATAACATTCTCAACTTTAAGAAAATAGGTTCACTTGCAAGGCAGGGGTCTGCATGTCTCCTGGAATAACTCTGTTTTACTCTTTCTTTAACTCTATTTAATGCAGAGGTGAATCAAGTGGAAGCACAAGACTATTCTGTGACACATGATTCAAAGCGTTGTGCCACGAGTAAATCAAGTGGGTTGCTAAGTGTGATACGGGAACCAAGAAAGAGGGCACCCAGTGGCAAGGGGGAATGACACCCTTTCTGGAGGCCCTGGAAAGTGTTCTTTCCCCTCCTCCACTCCAATTGGGAGCCCTCCTCCACTCCAATCCTGCCTTCCCCCCCCCCCGCTCCAATTAGGGCCATTTCTTTAGTGCAATGACACATTTTCCCCTTTAAGGCCCTGATTGGAGCAGTGGGAGTGGGTGGGAATGACGGCCTTAAAAGGGAAAGCATATAATTCAAAGACATTATAGAAAATTAGAAAAAATCCACTCAACACCCAGGATAGAATAAACACAGGACAAATCCTGGGAAATCCTGGCAGTTGGTCACCCTCTCTCTCACACACGCACACACACAAACACACACAATCTCAACACACTTCCTGTTATGCTAAGAAATCCTGAATTTAACAAGGAGCAAAAAGTGAACCAGATCCCCATTATTCAGCTCTTCACTTAAACTCTTTACATTTTGATGCCTTTGTGAATACATACTACATTTTTTAATGATAAAAGTTTTGTCTGGACTGCACGCATGGGTTTATTTAAACATGCTTTACAATTTCAGTAAAATTGTGGTTGAGGCTAATAAGAAAGCCTGAAGCAATAAATTTAAAGCAACATACTTAAAAGCAAACATAGCCGAAACAGCAAATTACACAGGTAAACACATAAAAACTAGGGGTGTGCACGGACCCCCCACTCCGCTTCACTTTAAGATCCGCCATTTTCGGATCGGCCCGCTCCGCCCCGCCCCCACTCTGCCTGTGCCCACTCCGCTCGGAGCTCCGGATCCAGATCGGAGCTCCGGTCCCCGCCCATAGGGGGGGTTACCGGGCCCTGCCACCATCGCCGCCCATGCGGCGATGGCGGCAGAGCCTGGTAAGGAGGAGGGGGGCCTTACCTGCCTCCGTCCGTGGTCCGTCACCGTCTTCAATTGAGCCCGTGGTTCCACCAGGAAGTCTGGGCCGCAAGTGTGGCCCAGACTTCCTGCTGGAACCACGGGCTCAATTGGAGACGCTGACGGACCGCGGACGGAGGCAGGTAAGGGAGAGGAGGGCGGGGGGCGTTACTGGGCCCTGCTGCCGTCGCTGCATGGGCGACAGCGACAGCGGCAGGGCCTGGTAAACCCCACTTACCTTTCCGGCGGAGCTCCGGATCGAGGCGAAGGATCCGCCTTCACCTCGATCCTCTTCGCCACGCTCCGCCGGCCCCCCAATCCTCTTCGCCTCCGCCTGAAGGGCAGGCGAAGCCCCCCGCTCCGCTACTGCTTCTCCGGTCCAATCAGAAGCGGAGCACATCCCTAATAAAAACATAGAAGCAGCAGAAAACTAGATGCCAGATAAAACAGCTATCAGAAGCATCGAGTAATGTATAACCAACACTAAAATGCGTGGGCAAAGAGAAGAGTCTTAATTTGGCACCTAAAACTAAATTAAGATCAAATTCATTCTCTTTCGGGAAGGCATTCCACAAAGATGATTGAAGACAATATCAGGGTGCTATTCATAGCTCTAAATACTTGTTCAGAGCCCTAAACTTAATCGTTGTACTGCTCTGAACATGTTTTCAAACACAGATTACTGTTTTTCAGTTAGCAACATACCTTGCATTACATACACAGCCTGAGCCTACGTGTGTTTAAGTTCCACTACATTCAATAGGATTCTCTCCCAGATAAATATGCATAAGATTGCAGCCTAAGGGCAGCATCCAATGGTGTCATTCCTCATACTGAAACAGCACTATTGGAGCTCTGTCACAACTTTCTGGTTGTGCAAGTGGTTGCACAGCCAGTTGCCCAACTGCTTGCTCAACCTGTTGTGCAACCATCACTTTCATTGGATTCTCCTCCTGTGCATTATTTGAAACCTAGTTCCCACTAGAGCAATGTCATTTGCTGTAGCAGAATGACACAATTGATACTGCCCTAAATCTGTAATAAATTCTGTAAGTAATGTATTTCTAACAGAGAAGGCTCTGCTAGGTGCTATTTAAAGCAAGCAATATAGATGATGTCTTTTGCTAATTCAATGCTAAACTGCCTCCTAAGAGATTGGTTTATTGTTTGAAACAGCTTCATTTTGAAAATAAACATGATAAAGTTTTTCCCAGCAAGTAAGTGCAAAATGACCACTGTTGACCAATGTATTTCCCTTCTGTCCTATAACTAATAAAACCAGCTCTGAGTCATGCTTAATTTTGTTGATCTCTCTCTCTCTCTCTCTCTCTCTCTCTCTCTCTCTCTCTCTCACACACACACACACACACACAAGTTAAGTTTATAAAAGTGTTCAGAGTTCACTTACTGCTGAATCAGTGTGTGTTTGTAAAATGGAGGACAATAAATTTGCCTCCATAATTCTGTGGAACAGGAACATAATCAGAAGCAGCCTTAAAGCCAGCTGTTGCCTGCTTGCCAACTGGATATTGGCTACAGCTCCTAATTAAATACAAAAGCAGTGGTTATCTTTTGCTAGCATGGGAAACAGGCTTAGCTGAAAAAAGTGCAACAAGTCACAAAGGCTTTTAAAAAATGAATCTGCGTTATCGAACAATTACATCAGTGGTGGGGAACGTGTTTGGGGTGGGGGTTCAATTGGCGCCTTCTGGGCCCTCTGTGGACCAGATGGTAGCAGTGGGTGAGGCTAGGGCCACTGATGTCATTGTTCCCACATCCAACGCCCCCCCCCCCATAAAGTAGCCACAATTCTCCCCAGCATACACCCAGGGCCAGGGCCAGACTAATTTGCACCCTAGGCAAGGCGAGCTACTTGCACCCCCCAAAAAAAAATCCAACTTCGATTCAGCTGATCAAGAAGAGTTTCTGAACTATTTTATTTTCCTTTTATTATGTTTTTTTCTTAAAACAGCTAATTTGTAGAAAACTGTGACCCTTAAAGGGCAGTACTGCGCCCTAGGCGGCTGCCTAGTTGGCCTAATGGTAGTGCTGGCCCTGCATGCACCCCAGAATGGGGCTGTCTGAGAAAAAAAAATGGCAACCATCAAACAATCATAGCTACAAGGAATCCCCAGTGAGTCTACCTCGCAATCATTGCCCAAAATTGCCAAGAATCCCCAATTCTGAGGCCTGCAAATGAGTCTGCAAAATGGAAGGGCTTTTTTGTAGCCCTAAGACTTCTCAAATGGTTGGTTGCATTTCATGCAGTGAACTAAGGGGAACGGCTGTACCAGGCATGTCAGAATGCTGTAGTAGTGTTGTCAATTTGATAAATTCTTGGTTTCTTGAAGAGAAACAAATCTCTTAAGCACTCTCCTTTCTTTGCCTCATCTCTTTCTTTCTCTTCCTACACTTGTCTTTGAATATTTGAAAACATCTGGTTGAGCTCTTGTTACCAATTCAACTACAACGAGCACAAAAAGAACTAGGCAGTTCTTAAATGCTTGTGTTGCTCACGTTCTTGCACGTTGGGTTTGATTTTCCTTTTTAATAAAAGGAAAAATTAGCTCCACAGAATGTTATGAAATAGGTTATGTAAAGTTCAAATGCATGATGAAAACAGCTGTTGCAGCTGGATTACACTACCATAGATGCATATACACCAAAGAGATTTAATAGGATCTAAAATATCATGAGATTTAAAACTACATGCTTAGTCTACCCCGTTGGACTGGCTTTGCTAATGCGAGCCATTCACTGGATCCATGGAGTTACCAGGTGGCTGGATTTATAAATAGGAATAGTCTTCAAGGGCTGAGAAAAAATCACCTCCCAAAAGTTTCTATGTTATGTGTAAGTGGCAAAATGGAGTGGGGAGATTTTACTGAATATTCTCCGAGCAAGGTGGAGTATTCCCACAATCTGGCAGGGGACGGGGAAATAAAATTCTCTTCTAAGAGATATCAGCTCAGTTAATACTGAATTCAACTATATTATAGTTGGTGGATGAGCGACAGCAATGAACTAAGAGAAGAGGACTGATCAATTTCTTCAACAATATTCTGGATCCAAAGTTGTGTATGAATTTCTCCACCCTAATTCACAGTGGTGTATAGTTAGAGATGTGAACAAGGCTCTCATGCTATTCTTTGGGGAAGGGATAGGTAACCTTTTTGCCCTGTGGTACATTTAGCAATTTGAAAACTGCTAATGGCCACGCTTTGGATGAAAGTGTCCATCTGAAGCCACCTGCCATCTTCATTTCCAAAGAATGTCTCTGAGCCCCATGTGTGGCCCAGGGGCATTCATGGGAAAAGAAGATGGGGACAGCTAGAGGCCCTTACTTTGCTCTGAAGTGATCCCACCTGCCTCTACTCTTTAAAATTTAGTTGAACATTTATTATTATTATTATTATTATTATTATTATTATTATTATTATTATTATTATTATTCTATCTGAGGATGCCATGGACACCACGTTGCTTTTCCTTGCCTTGGAGCATGAAGCTGCCTGAAATTCTGACAATGCAAAATTCTCTCTATAGGTCCTCCTCAGACCAGAGAGACAAGCTGCTGGGACGGTCACCTAACACTTGCTGTCTCTGTTGGGAAGGCATTCCATATTCCATTGTCCCCAGTGAGGCTATACTTGAAAGGTGCCTGGAAGCTAAAAATGGGGCAAAATGGGGCACCTAGGCTGCTGACTGGTTGCCAGTTGTTTTCAGAGCTCAATTCAAGTTGTTAGTTTTAACCTTTAAAGCTCTAAATTGCTTAGGGCATGGTGCCCGTGAGGAACTTCAGTGGTGCCCATGAGGTACTCCACTCCCTGACCCCTTAAAAAATGTATTTTTAATTTAAAAAAAATATTGAAAAAGGTTAGGGTGCTGGTTTTTCTTTCCTATTCTTGCTATTCTTCAGGCAGGAAGAGGAGAAGGAGAGTGGTTTCCTATGCCTGCCCAATTTTCTGCCCATACAGACTTCCCCTTTCCGCTCTTTCACTCTCCCTTTCCACTTCCAGCTGCTAGTCTCCCTCAAAATGGTTCTTTCTTCCCCTCTACTGTCTTGCTATTAACCCCTCCTTCCCAGCCTCTAGCCTTACTATTTATCTCCTTCCCCACTTCTTTACCTCATTGTCTTTCCTCCTTCTAGCCTCAAGCCTTCCTCTTTCCCTTGCTATTTCCCCCTCCCTTTCCCTCCTAGACTTGCTCTTTCTTGTACTCAGTTTCTTAGATGAATTACCTGCCATTTGACAAGCTAGGCTATTAGGTGACTAGCCACGTCCTCCATGGGAGCCATTTTGTGATGGTGCCCAGAACAGTTTCTCAGCTTTCCAAATGTGTCCATGGGGTTGGGGAACCCTGGCTTTAGGGCATGGCTATCTGAGGGATCACTCTTTTTTTAGAGTGTCAATAAACATGTGGACAGGGCTGATCCAGTGTTGACTTGTATTTCCAAAAGGCTTTTGATAAAGTCCCTCACCATAGACTCTTGAGCAGACTTAGCAAACATGGAATAAGCTGAGAGGTCCTCACTAACTGGTTAAAGAACAGAAAGCAGAGAGTAGGAATAAATGGTAAATTCTCCCAAATGTAGGAAAGTAAATAGTGGGTCCCACAGGGACCGATATTGGGACCAATTCTTTTCCGTTTGTTCATAAATGACCTGGAATGAGGAGTGAGCAGTGAAGTGGCCAAGTTTGCTGTTGATACCAAATTATTTAACAAAAAGGAATTGTGAGGAGTTTTGAAAGGATTTCTCCAAGCTGGGAGAGTGGGCATACAAATGACGTATGCAGTTCAATGTAAGCAAGTGTAAAGTGCTACACATTGGGGCAAAAAGTCCCAAATTCAATTATACTCTGTGGGGATCTGAGATCTTGGGGTTGTAGTGGACAGCTCAGTGAAAATGTCAACCCAATGTGCAGCCACTGTAAAGAAGGAAAACTCCATGTTAGGCATTATTAGAAAAGAAACTGGGAATAAAACTGACAGTATTATCCTGCCTTTATACAAATCTATTGTGAGATCACATTTAGAATACTGTGTAGAGTATTCTGGCCACCACACCTAAAAAAAGATAGTGTAGAGCTAGGAAGAAAGGAGGTTAAGGGGAGACATGATCAAAGTGTACAAAATTATGCATGGCGTGGAGAATGTGGATAGGGAGATATTTTTCTCCCTCTCTCATAATACTAGAACCTAGGGTCATCACAAAACTGATTGGCAGGAGATTCAGGTCAGATAAAAGAAAGTACTTCTTCGCACAGTGCATAATTAAACTATGGAATATGTTACCACAAGATGTAGTGATGGCCACCAATTTGGTTGGCTTTAAAAGGTGTTGGATAAATTCCTGGAGGAGAAGACTATCAGTGGCTACTATGACATCAGGGGCAGTAAGCCTATATATACCATTTGCTGAAGAACATGGGCAGGAGGGTGCTGTTGCACTGTGTCCTGATATGGTTCCCTGATCGACAGCTAGTTGGTCACCATGTGAGTAGAGTGCTGGATTAGATGGACCCTTGGTCTGATCCAACATGGATGTTATGTTCTTATCACCTACCTCTATAAAGCGACTAGGTTACTAAGATCAATGGGAGAAGCCCCTTTGAAGGCATTTTCAGTTATAGAGGCCCACTTGTCAGGGATGCAGGAAAGGGCTTTCTCCTGTGTTGCTCCAACACCCTCTGGAGTTACATTGGTCCCCACTCTCACTGCATTCAGGATGGGGGAAAGACATGTCTTTTTTATTTGGCTTTTTAAATTGTTCGGTTATCTAAGAAAGTTTTTAACGTTTTAATACATTTTTATTTGTTTGTTATTTGTGCTTTCTGGTGGTGGTTGTTGTTGTTGTAAACTGCCTTGATTCGGTTTTCCAGAAAGGTAGTATATATTTTTTCCAGTTAAATAAATAAAACACCAGGGCATTTGAACTGTATAAACCCATTCTGCAGATAAGCTCAACTCTTGGCACTAGATTTGATGGTCTTGGTGCCTTGCGATGGTGCTAAAACCACTTTAAAATTGGCTACAATCCTGCAATATTACCTTGGGAAGAAGTTCAATTAAACTTAGTGGGACTTCTGAATAAACATATGTATGTAGGATTGGGCCATTGGAGTGAAATCTAGAACAAACTCAAATCTTAATATGTACAAATTCCATAGGCTATAGAGGTCAAAACTAATTTTGTAATCATTTCGACATTCAACGGCTAAAATATTTGATTGAGCCTTAAGCCCTGTTGAGCTCTGACAGCTAAACAAACATGCAGTGCTCTATCACAAAAAGGATCATTGGCAGAAACAGCACAATGCGTGGGCTGATGCGTCAGGAGAGCTATCTGACAGAAAACATGCTGTAAATACCCTGTTAGCAAAGTAGTGGAAATCTGTAATGTATCAAAAATATAGTTGCGTTCAAGAGGAAAAGATTGGAGAAAAAGGCTTTTAAGCCACTTTAGCTTACATATAATTATTTACTGGGGGAGTAGTATTGAATACTATTCTTTACATTATTCTTAGGGAAGAATCAAGTATAGAAATATGATCAGAACATTGGGCTAGAAAGGTGATGAAAGAAGAGAAAACTAGAGACTGAAAATATCTCTCTTTTTCCCCCATAGATGTGGGCAGGAGCTAACTCCGTTTTTTTATAATTGCACAGGACCTAGTTCCTGTATGGACTTCATACACCTTCTCATGCTCATCAGGTAGCACATTTTGGGGAGATCTTCCTCCTATGTTTATAGTGCCTTGGTCTCTACTAGCAGAGTAACTATCTTTTATAGTGAGTCATTAATAGCTTTTACAAAGAACACATGGAGACCTTGAATCGAACATTTAGCCATAATTTAATATAGAGTCTAAATTGGCAGGATTCCTAAATTAGCAGATGGTTGTCCTCTCTTCAACCTATATATTTCTCTTCAAGCATTATGACATTTCTGAAGCATCTGAAGAGAGATGTCCTTTCTACAGTTGTCCATTTTATACAACCATATTTAACTTTCACCAATTTAGGGAATAGTTCATGTCATCCAATTACTCCACATGGTAGTACTTCCAGATGCATGGCAGCCTTCCCCAACCTGGGGACTTCCAGATGTATGGGATTATAAATCTCATAATTTCCAGCCAACGTGGTCAATGTCCATGCTGTCTGGGGATTAAGGGAATTGCAACCCAACACAACTGTAGGACACCAGGTTCAGGAAGGATGCAGCATGGAAACTAAGGCTAGCATAAAGGAAGTTGTACATTTTGGAAGCCAGCAGCCATTTTCATGATCACAACCAGCTCCACTTTCTTCAAGCACCCATCACTGCAAACTTGGCTGCTGTCTCCATACCTGTGTTCATACTAGAGTATACATGTTCATAGTAGAGTATCTCCATGTGAATTCTTATATGCAGAATTGTACAGAGGGATTGGTGCTGTGAACTAGCTCTTGGTTCACCTATGTATCAAGGGCTTCCTGTTGCAACTGAACCTTGATTGAGAACAAGGTTTACCAGAGCTCTGGTGTGTCTTGTATTTTTAGTCTTGCTCTATGGTCCTGACTCCACATTTGTTCTCCCATGCTGTGTTGCTCTTTGGTTCTGGTTTGTCCCTTGATCCTGATTGCTGTTTAGTCTTGAATCCTAGTTCCTTGCTCTTAATTTACTCCACTCCAGACTGCTGCTTGAAGAGGATTATTATATTATCATTATCATTATTTTACCCTCAATCTGTATTTACTTCAAGACAGTGGGGTGTATGTGGAAACATTAAGTATCAAACTTCACGCAATTTAGACATGGCAGAATAAAAAAAGAAGTTACAAGGTCCTGTGAGATCACTATTCCTGTGTAGTTAGCCATGTTGTAGTGAAGCCAGAATGCATCACCGGCACTTTAATTAGCAAAGATGCTTATGTCATCTGCCATCCCCCTCAGAAGAATTCTCTGATCCTTCTGTCCTTAGCTACAATCCTACCCTGTTGGTTCTTCTCTCAGTGGCTTTCACTACCATAAAACATGGTACCCTTCTGCTTTGCTTAAGAGGCACGGTGTTAAAATGGTTCCAATCCTTCCCAGAGGAATGGTCTCAGAAAGTGGTGCTGGGGGGGCTTTTGTTGGTACTGTAAATTTGTTTTCTTTGCATTATATTTTGGAATTATTATTACATCATCATTCTAATTTGGCACAAAATGAGCAAGACTAAATCACCTCAGTCCAGCAAAGAAGTTGCTCCCACAAAAGGTGCTTCCATGAGGACAGAGGTGCACATCCCCAACCACTGTCTCGGGCTGTCTTCCTATATCTGGAGCTCCAGGATATATTTTGAGGATATTTCACATACATATCAGACTTCTGAGTATGAAAATTGCCTGAATTTACGTGGCATAGCGAGTGTGTCTTGGAGGCAAAATATGTGAAAGAATGTATTCCACTGGAAGTAATTCTAGCTTTGTAGCATGTGAGTAAGAATGAGTCTATGTCAGTAAGTGACTCAAATTTCCACACAGGACATTTTTGTTAGTTTTGGAAGTAAATGAAAGATTGCTTATTCTGTTCCATTCCATTCTTCCACCTTGAAGGTTAATCCAGATTTTTAGGAGATGTGTGTGAGATAAAAAAGAAAAGTTTGCACTTTTAAAAATAATTGTCCCACCCATTCCTATGGGTTTCCTGCTTCTTTCTGCATTAACACAACTTGAAGTGAGAGAAATATGTACTATTATTACTCTGTTACTCTACTAGGATGAAGATAGCCACACAAAGAAGAAAAATAGCATCAGTCAAAATATGATTTAGTGATTTAAAAACCCAGTTGATTTAGGACCAGAGTTAAGGCTATCTCATGTTGGCTCATGCGCCACAAAACCAGGAAATTCACAGCTTAGGCTGATGCCTTAATTGACATGCCCCTTGACTAGTGATGCTTGCTTACAACTTACCTTCCATGTGCCCACACTAATCATGTCATGCAATGTCACAAATTGTGCTTGCTTACAACTTACCTTCCATGTGCCCACACTTCTCTTTGTTCCTTCAGGCCCAAATCCACATGGGAAAGATGGAGTGCTTGAGACCAGCAATGATGCCCCATGTTGTCCTGGTCCTGTATTGCCTTATAAAGCACCTGAGCCTTGTTATATTGCTAGAGGACTCCTCATGTGAATTGACCCAAGCCTATTTGTTGCTCACATCAGTAGCTGGCAGGATGTGGGGTCATTGGGGTAGGGTCTTCTAGCCCCCTTCACTATCCTTATGCTGACTCAACAGAGGGGAAGTTTTTGTGTAGCACTTCAGTGAGACAGTAGTTCAATATTCTAGATTTGGAGCTCCATCTTAATGAACAAGACATTCATTCAATACTGTGTTGAGGTTACCATCAGGAGGCATGCTGCCAGGCATCTGAGGTGCCTCTTTAATATATTGTACATTACTAATCTTTTTCTTTCATTTCTGATCCTTAATTTATCTCTGTGCTTTCTGATTTTATCTGACAGAGAATAAAATTAGAACTTCTGCTTGAAATTGTGGGCCATTTTGTTTGCAAGAAGGTACCTTTACACAGTTGCATTGTAGTTTAAGGACTGCATGCATCCTTTACCATTTTTTTTCTTTTTCTTTTTTTAAAGAAAAGAAAAAACCCTGGAGAAACGTCTCTGACTGTGGAAGGAAGGGGAGTGGGCAACTTATTAATTAACACTAGAATTGGTTTTTAACTTTTCAAATGCCTTTATGATGACAACCACAATAGCTTTGCGCACAACTCAAAAAGTAGACAGCCCAACAGATGTTTGTCACACCCAGACAAATCTCTTGCAAATATAGCTCTGCACAAAGATCTATTAAAATTCTTCACCCTATTTGTGGGCAGAGAAATTGGGGACATTTCCACCAAATTTCACCAGGGGGAGGAGAAATTTGCCATCAGCTTCTCAGGGGTGAGACTCACCATTAGCAGTTCTACAAAACCATTTTTGCTTTGAGCCAGGACAGGACAATAAGGATGAACACAGAAGCATCATGGGCAATGACAACTCTAAGGCTGCCCTGGCTGTGGAACTCCCTTCCGAAAGAGGCCCATCTTGGCCCCTCTCTAATGGGCTTCCATTGCAGCATGAAGACTCTCTTTTCTGGCAAGCATTTGATATATTCTGGTCTTTTAAACAGGTTGACATGTTTCAGGTGTGGGATTTTTAAAATCTCTTTCTGTTTGGCTAATTTGTATTGTGATTTTGAATGTATTAACAGTGTAGTAAGCTGCCTAGGGCATTTTTAAAATGGATAAGTAAGGTGATATACTGTATCATTTCTAAAGCTCCCAAATGTTATCATTCGAACAGTCTGAAATGGGATTTTAGGAGCTACAATATAAAACTCTGACCCCTACTCACCATTTACCTAGGGGCTGTCTATATGCTTTAGAAGCCCCAGGGTGGCTCTGAATCCACGCTGCATTGGTTACAGCCAGCTACATCCATGCTGTGCTGGGTACAGCCAGCCAAAGATCTGCAGCAGAAAAGTTGGGCACCTACCTCAACTTTTCCTGCCTGAGCGAGGTCATCCTGACTCTTCCGCCATCTGTCCTCACTCTGGTGCTGCTTCGAGGGCATTCCCGGGTGGAAGGTGACCCCACATTGGTCTCTGGAAGCCACAGGAAGGGGAGGGAACAGGCCCGGCAAACCTAACGGCTGCTAGAAAGCTCGCACTGTCTCCCCCAGTGGGGAATATTCTGCAGGGTTTGGCGGCGGAGTGGTGCTAACTCGGCACTGTGAAGATTTTATTTATTTATTTATTACGTTTTTATACCGCCCAATAGCTGAAGCTCCCCTAGATAGCCCCCTAGTGCACTTCTAAGATTAGGGTGCATTTCAGGCAAAGATATTTCATTTACTGATGCATTTAAAGTATTTCTAAACTGCTCTGAGTCCAGATGGATTCCAGGGTGATGTAAAAGGTGTGAATAAAATTAATCACCCCAATATAAATATAACAAAACATGAATAACAACTAGAACAAACAAGAGGCAGATAAAACTATAAAAACCACAGAGACAGTATTTAAAATGCCTTGGCATATATATATATATATATATATATAGAGAGAGAGAGAGAGAGAGAGAGAGAGAGAGAGAGAGAGAGAGAGAGAGAGAGTCTTAACCTAGAGCTCCATCAGATGGGGGGAAATCATGCTTGCCTACCGTCGCCTCTCCGCCCGTGCTTTTGTTGCTCAATACTTCCTCTTTCTCTCAGGGAGAGGAAAGAAGAAGTAAAAAAATGCACGTGGCCCATTCAGGGGCATCTTTATCACACCGCTTCTCCTGCACACAGCAGGAGTTATCAGTAACTTCTGTCTTTAAAAATAATACGGACTTATCAGGGGCTTTTTTTGTGCCGTGGAGAAGGCTAGAAGGGATGGGAGGTGGGCGGGAGGCAGATGACATTGTGAGAGGGACCTGCAAAAATCTGTGAGTGCCCAGTAACGAGCGGGCAATAAAACACTTGTCTAAAGGAGCTCCTTGTGCCAACTAGGTTGACACTAAGTCAGATGTACTTCTTTTGAGAGGGTGTGACAGAAAAGGTTCTCTCCTATGATGATGATGATGATGATGATAATAATACAGCAAGAATTTGTGAAATAATGCCATGTGAGTTTGGAAAGCAAGGAACATACTGTCTTTTTCATCCTTTCAGTGAACTTTTTAAAGTCTTTTGAACATTTTCTTTGGTTTCTTGGATAATGATCCATAATCAAATATTTTATGCTCTTCAATTTTAGGTATGTACTGTTTAGAAAAGCATAAAACCTCAAATATAGTTCAAGAAAGGAAAGAAAGAAGTTTTTTTTTCAAAAGTTCCTCATGAAAAGCTTCCTGAAATTGGTAGGGATAAACTTCTGCATCCTCAATCTAACTCTAGCTCAACTTTAAAAGGGTATTCTAGGATCAAAAAGTCTATTTAAAAGAAGAGTTAAGGCTCTTGCACATTCAGTTATGCACCAGAAAGCAGGAACACATTAAGTTAAGGGTCTTGCCTTAACTTCCACACATCATGTAAGCAGTAAAGACGTCCCACATTCTGTCCTTCTTGCAATGTAAACTCATATAATGGGCTTATGGTGCCTTGAGGCTACATTTTCAAACAGGCTCTGCTGTGGTGGTTCTGAGAGTTGTTTTCCTGTGAGAAATGGGGGAAAGTAGAGGGAAGGAGGGAGAAAGGGAAGGCTTGCAAGCAGGTTTGTGAGAGCTGAAGACACACCTCTACTGGGGATTCAGAGATAGAGTAGTTGACCTCTATTCGCAGTTTGAAACAGTGATAGCCTTGTGGAAGATGGTGTTCACTGAGATTGAGCAGATTGCTGGAATGAAAATAGAGGACACACCAAGGATTGCATTACTCTCACTGCAAGAAGATCTTAAATGTACTAAAGAAACTAAGGAACTGATAACGAATTTGCTGACGGCTGCAAGGTTAATCGTAGCTAGGAGCTGGAAGACACATGGAGATTATTGTATTGAAGAATGGTATAAAGAAGTGTGGGATATTGCTATTAATGATAAATTGACATGTAATATTAAAATGAAAAGAGGTATAGTAAAAAAGAACGATTTTGAGGGAATTTGGAAAAAGTTCTTAGTATTTGTGTTTTCTAAGGGAAGCGGGAAACCACCAACAGAAGAAACTATGAGTTTCTGGAAACAGGAATAAGATCCCGAGGTGGGGGGGTGCACTTTTATGATTAGCATGAATATGTTTAATAGACTAGTTTGAATATATGATATAAATGCTATTTTATGTTTATGTATTATGTTTTTTTAATTTTGTTAACTGTTGTAAAAGTTAATAAAAAGAATTTAAAAAGAACAAAAGAAGAAGAAAAAAGAAACAGTGATAGCCCTGCAATTGTTGCAATTCAGGGAAAGTCCTGGCAAAGGAAGACCAAACACACTGCTGAAAGGGCGCAGGCCTTTTGTTGGACAGAAGCTTGAAGTGTTAAGTTTTGAATCCAGTTTTTTTTTTGTGCCACTGCGTAGGTAGCTATTACCTTTCCTGTTTACCTGCCCTATTAAATCACCTGTTGGTTAGCTACTTGTGATGGCTGGAACTCCCCAGGGTTACTACCGAAGTTGCTAACGCTGAAGTGCCGTAAGCATATGCCTCTGACCTTCTTTACACAGGCATGCCACTGATTTATAAATTAGTTTCACTACAGTTACATGCATTTCTCTTCATTTTTCAGCCTCAACCTTTTTCTCTGCATGTTTGGGGCAACATGGAAACCAAGGGTACCACAGACTAACCCCTGCTTTCCCAGTTTTCCTTATATGCCTTCATTTGGCTTGCCATCCATACTTACATGGGGTGTGGAGAAGGCATGGCAAGCTTGATCAATACAGAATGCAGAGAAGAATACAAGATGAGACTTTGGGGCAAGTGTTGGAATTGTCATGAGGGAACACTCAAGTTGGCAAGAGAAAGGAAGATGAGGAAAAGTTACATCAACTGGGATTGTTTAGCTTGGAAAAAAGGAGGCTAAGGGGGGACATGATAGAGGTGTACAAAATTATGCATGGTATGGAGAATGTGGATAGTTTTCTCCCTCTCTCAAAATACTAGAACCCAGGGTCATCCCATGAAGCTGATTGGTGGAAGATGCAGGACAAATAAAAGGAAGTACTTCTTCACACAGCACATAGTTAAATTATGGAGCTCACTACCACTGGATGTAGTGATGGCCACCAATTTGGATGGCATTAAAAGGGGGTTGGATAAATTCCTGGTGGTGAAGGCTATCAATGGCTACTAGTCCTGATGGTTGTATGCTATCTCTAGTATTCAAGGCAAACGCCTGTGTGCACCAGTTGCTGGGGAACATGGGTGGGAGGATGCTGTTGCACCATGTCCTGCTTGTTCATCCCTGGCCAATGGCTGGTTGGCCACTGTGTGAACAGAGTGCTGGACTAGATGGACTCTTGACTTGATCCAGCATGGCACGTCTTATGTTCTTATGTCCTACATTTATATGATGCATAGGATTGGGCGTTGCAAGAGATTGGCTCTTTTTAAAATGAAGTAATTTATCACTGCAACTTACAACCATAGCACAGCAAGCCTGAAAGGTTAAGGTTCTGATAGTGCTGGAATGTTTTGGTTAACCATGCAGAAGATTAGATTTTGCAACTGAAAAATGGTTTTGCATGAGGTTGGTTGTAGGGATAGATGAATCTTGTCAATTCTAGTTTCTCACATTTCCTCATTTTTCCTTAAGTTTGTTTTGCCCCATTTCCACATCAGTTTGCAAATGTTTCTAAGTCTACGCAAACTTCAGTACACATTTTCATGTGCATTACTCCTAATATACACATTTTTGTACACAATTGTGCTTAATATATGTATGTCGTGAAAACAGTTCTCCCAAATATAATGTATTTTGTATATTATTTTCACTGATGTATATTTATATATTCCTTACATTTCTATACCACCCAGTAACCAAAGCTTTCTGGGTGGTTCACAAAAATTTAAACCATAAAATACAGCATATTAACATATAATATAAAAGTTTAAAATTGTAGTATAAAATAAAACTAAAAACTAAAATAAAACCTAGCAGCAGTGCAAAGATTTAAAATAAATAATAGATTTAAAATAACAAAAATTGAAAGACAGGGGGCTCATCTACACCTAAGGGTGCAGCAGGAGGGAGGGGGAGGATCATGGACTTACTTGCTTCTGTGATCCTCCCCTAGTATCTGTACAGCTGTGTGACGTCCTGGAAGAGTAGAGGGACGTCACGGGCCTCATATTTTTCAAGGCATCAAAGAATTTTCCTCGGAAGAGAACGACCGTGGATGAATCAAGCAGGGATGATAATTAGATGTCAGACGTTTATGGGCACCGTAGTCCTGCCCCAGTTCCCAAGGCCCAATGAGGGTGGCAGCACTGGCATGGAGATTCTCATCTTGCTCTGAGAGGAGAAGAAAGAGAATGAAATTCTCCAAGACAGAGAGTTGTTTGTCTATTGTGTTTTTGCTTTTGATTGCATCATTTTATAGATTTGATTGTTTTAATAATTTCATATAAATTGCATTGTGAGATCAGTCTATAAAGTAATTTATAAATTCCTTTAATAAATCAATATCCAGTTGCTCGTTGTGTGAATGATATCATGGCTAATTTGGTCATTAGATTGAGAGTTCCTGGAAGGCCATTGTAGCTGCAATCAATCTGATGACTGGTTTACCTCCCCTATGTAATCCTAGGTTCCCTACCTGCAACCCTGTGGAAAAGACAGGACCTCGGTTCATACAGTAACGAGATGGGTGATGAAGAGAATCGCTGAGCCCAAACTAGACTGAACAACCTCTCTAGTTGAGGTGACCTGACAGACCTTCAAACAGAGGACTATCTTGGTTAAAACTGGCCACCCAGCCACCCAACTCTACCTGGCTGTTTGCCAATAAAGGCTTCCCCTCCTGCTGCCTTTGGAGGTTTCCCCCCTCTCAAATCTAATGCCCTCCTCTCACATGTTCCTGTATCCTTTCTTACAAATAGGGCTGTCTTTAGGAACCCTTTAAAGACACACACATAGACATAGACATACACACACACACACACTTACTGTTTAGAGCCTGAGGCAACTGCCTTAGACAGCTGATTTGAGGTGTCTTTTTAAAAAAATAAAATAAAATGGCAACTTATAAATAAAATTGCCTCTTTTTGGGAGGAGGTAACAATAAGGTTGAACTTTGTATTGAAACAATCCATAATATGGAACAATGTCCATGTTCTCCTAAATTACCTACCAGCTTCTTGGAAGTTAACACATGGTCAGTGCAGATGGATCTTCAGAGCCCTTATGACAGCTAAAACACTTGTACTATCACTTTGGAAGGACAAATTCACACCTCCCATAATGCAATGGATCAAGGACCTAATAACATCAACTTTTGAACAGGTGTTCAAAGGTATTTATCCTTGCAAGAGGATAAATACACGGATAACTGTTCTGTTTTTCTTGAAACCTTTGTATAACTCCCCTTTTTTTAATTAATGGTACACACAATGGAAATCGACGATAATCCTATATACAAAATGTATTTTTTTCCATTTTCACAATGTATTTTCTGATCTATTTTGTTAATATTCACAATAAAAATTAAAAATAAATAAAGAGGCTATTCCAGCCCATTCCATTCCAGCCTTTACACATCACCTTTCACCAGACTGATGGCACATCATTGCTGTTGTGCTCTCCCTTTAAGATATTCATGTTCCCCCTCCCTCCCTCCCTATACATCATGCTTACATTCTACTCAAATACTTACTGCCTATATAAATCTATTTTAGCATTGAAAATGGAAAATACATATAAACTTGTTCAGTGTTAACTACTCATGCAACAGTCATGTGTTTTCTCTTATAAAGAGGGAAAGATAGACTTGAAAGGTAGAGTACGTTTACACGAGGGTCTCACTTCGACGTGTGTAGGACAATAGTCTCCATGCCCTCCCTCCATTCCGCACCCCCACCACCACCACTCTGGCAGCTTGGAATACCCTTTTCTTTCCCTAACTAGTCCTCTGGATGGAAAAAAATGACCACAATATAGAATTAAAAAAAAAAAAAACCATCACAATCTCAAAGAGGAAGTTGATAATGACCTCTAGCTTGGAAGCTCCTCCTTTTGTAAACATGATTATTGTTGTTACTAAAATGTGACAGTTGCCTTTCTACAAGCAGCCAGCAGTCAAAACAACCTGCAATACTGTAAACATGCATAGCAGAACAGCCTAAACAGTCTAATCCTCCACATATTCCCACCCCATTTACCACTACTTCATAAAATCACTTAATTATATACAAGACCCACAAACAGCATTAAATGGTTTCCTATTACGCACAGATGGGGCCATAATTGTTTTCGTTTTGTTTCATTCTATAGTTTGCCGGAAAAAACATTTACCCAACTTTTACTGACTAGAACGTCCTGGCAAATGCCTCCACAAACAAGCAATAATTATTATTCCAAACTTAATCCAATTACATTTTCCCTCCCAAAAAATAGCAACTGAAATTAAGCAATATGAGATGTTTCAGAGTAGGTCAATGCTCGAGGCAAAAAAGTGGGATGTGTTGGCAGTCAACAGAAGAAAAATGTGAGACCACCTAGGTAGACCGATTGTTTTATAATGCTTCAAGCAGAACTAATGCAAAAGTGAAACCATTGACAGCTTAAAGAAGGATGGCAAATTGACAAATGATACAATCTGGTTATATGGAACTTTTTTTTGTAAAAGGTATGAGAAGGGAAGGAAACAGGCAAGAGAGAAGAGGAAAGAAAATCTCTCATCTTCCCAATTATGTGCTTTGTGCACTTTAATGCACGCATGGAATGCTGTGATTTGCAGGGGCTTCAAGAGGCTGCTTCACATGCTTCAAGGGAGATCAAGCAAAACACATTGCAGTTTGCCAAGAATGCATGACTTTATCTGTATTTCACCTCACTGCATTTCAAGGACTCTGGGAGATCAGAACATATTCTTATTTCACATTATATTCACATGCAAATGGTAAGGTTGGTTTAGCTGAGAAAAGGTGAGTTGCCCATAGCTAGTGGTGGGTGGACTCACCATAGCTCGACCCTGCTTGCTGCATATAGTGACCTGCCAAGAAGTCCACAGGTGCCCAGTGAGCAGCATGCAGGTGTCCAGTGAGTGGCACGTGGTCACTCGCTCCCTTGCTAAGCTGCCATTTGCATAAAAATGGTGGTTTGTACTTTTTTTGTGTAAAGAACCATTTACTCAACATTACAGACGTAAACGTTTCATTTATGCTTATAATTAGGGGTGTGCACGGACCCCCCGCTCCGCTTCACTTGCAGATCCGCCATTTTTCGGAGCGGGTCGCTCCGCCCCGCCCCCGCTCCGCCCACTTCCGCTCCGCTCCGCCCGGAGCTCCGGATCGGATCCGGAGCTCCGTTTTTGCCCCCCCATAGGCTTGCATTGAAAGCTAAAAAAGTAAACAACTTTTTTTCCGTTGAAGTTAGAAACCTCACGTTTGGCACCATGACACCTCATGGGCGTATACACACACACGCCAAGTTTCAAGGCAATCCCATCATCCCCTGATTTTTGGCGAATTTTTGAAAATCGGGCACCCCATTCACACCCCTTGGGATAGCTCCGTCAATTTGCATGTTACAAACCTCAAACTCGGCACCAGGGCAGCTTATCCATGTGTCCACATGCACGCCAAGTTGCAAGCAAATCCCATCATCCCCTGATTTTTGGCGCGGCTCTACCCTCTAACGCACCTCCCATAACCCTAATTCACACCCCTTTAGATAGCTCCGTCAATTTGCACGTTAGAAACCTCAAACTCAGCACCATGATAGCTTATCCACGTGTCCACATGCACGCCAAGTTTCAAGGCAATCCCATCATCCCCTGATTTTTGGGGAATTTATGAAAATCGGGCACCCCATTCACACCCCTTGGGATAGCTCCGTCAATTTGCATGTTAGAAACCTCAAACTCGGCACCAGGAGAGCTTATCCATGTGTCCACATGCACGCCAAGTTGCAAGCAAATCCCATCATCCCCTGATTTTTGGCATGGCTTAACTCACCCCAAATTGTCCCATTCTACAACTACGTCAATTTGCACGTTAGAAACCTCAAACTCAGCACCATGATAGCTTATCCACGTGTCCACATGCACGCCAAGTTTCAAGGCAATCCCATCATCCCCTGATTTTTGGGGAATTTATGAAAATCGGGCACCCCATTCACACCCCTTGGGATAGCTCCGTCAATTTGCATGTTAGAAACCTCAAACTCGGCACCAGGAGAGCTTATCCATGTGTCCACATGCACGCCAAGTTGCAAGCAAATCCCATCATCCCCTGATTTTTGGCGCGGCTTAAACTTTTTAACTCACCCCAAATCAAGTCCCATTCTACAACTACGTCAATTTGCACGTTAGAAACCTATCCTTTGGTCCCATGACAGCTTACCCATGTGTCCCCATGGACACCAAGTTTCAAGGCAATCCCATCATCCCCTGATGTTAGGGGAACTTTTGAAATTTGAACACTCCAGTATGTCAGGGATTTAAAGTTGCAATTGCAGACAGCTCAATGGGGCCAGTTCCAAGGCAATCCCAACATGCCACGAGATAACCCTAAATCTTCTGGCACATTTGAAAAAGGGATTATTGAATTTGATAAAGTCTAAGTGAGCGCAGGAAGGACTTCTCCCCTTAGTCAAAGCAAGACACATACACCATCGCTGCAAGGCGGGAAGGGGAGAATTATTATTATTATTATTATTTATTTATATAGCACCATCAATGGAAAGCAGGCAGGCAGCATGCATTGTAGTGCCGCAAGGATGGCTTGAGCACTAACGCATAGCAAACCAACCCATAAGTGGGCGCAAAGTGAGGCAAAGATGGCTGGTTGTTTCTTTCTAAGCCAGCAGTTACGCCTTGAGGGGCACAGAGGAGGACGATTGGGAGCAAACCAGGCACCAGGCGGGCAGAGAGGCAGGCAGAGTAGGCGAGGAGTCAGTCCTGGCAGATGCCCCACCACAGCAGCACCCCGGGGGAGGCGGGCAGGCAGGCAGGCAGGCTGCGGGCATTTCTGGGGGCACAAGGAAGTGATGGCTGGTTTCTAAGCCAGCATTGCAGTTAGTCACGCATTGCAAACGCAAACCATCCCAGCGAGTCGGTCACCGAGGAGGACAGGCTAGCAGAGGGGCAGGCAGAGTGACATGTCATAGATCTAGTATTGGGGAGGAGTCAGTCCCGGCAGATGCCCCAACACAGTAGCACCCTGGGTGGGCATTGGAAAACGCCATCTTGTGGGTCAATACTTCCCCCACCCCATGTCCTGCAGGGTTGCCTGCCTAACCCTTGTGGGGATGGGAGATGGAGAGCTTAGAGTGGCAGTGCCAGCAGCAGCCTTCGGCTTTCCCCTGGAACCAGTCGCCTTGCCCGCCTCTTTCCCCAGCAAGATCGCCTGGTGCTGCCTATGAAGATGCATCTTCATGCTGCTGGTTCCATAATGCCCTGTCGATGAACCCCTGCTTAGGCTGAGTTTGCAGTGGCGACAGACAGCAAAGCGGGGATCCGCTCCCAACTCAAAGTGGTCCCACACGATGCTTGTCTTTCGTTTCTGTGGTGACACCACCAATTGCCCGCCTGAGCTCTCTGGTGTTGCCACAGAAACAGGGGTGTGGGATGAGACTGGGGAGAGAGCCTCGGCCTGCTGCTGCTCCTCCTCAGCCCCCACATCCTGGAGGCCCACCGCCTCCTCCTCCTCCCCCCCCTCCACTGTGCTGAGGACCTCGTCTAGGTCCATCAGCGGGCTCGTGGGCTGAAAGGAGAATGAAGGAGTTGGGGATACTCCTCCTCCTCTAATGGCACTGCTGCCACGTGCCTCTTGCAAACGGGCACTTTTCCCATTCCCACCCTCAAAAAGAGAACGCCGGGCACAAGTTGCAGAAGAGAGTGGCTCTGCCTGCTGCTTGTCCTGCTTCTGTTTTGGAGCAGTCAGCCAAGGAGTTGCCCGTTTGAGTTTCACAGGAGGAGAGGAAGCCCTGCTGGCAGACTGAGCCTTGCTGCTTTCAGCACGCCTGCTTTCTCTTTTCATGATGACTAACAAAATATTAATACTACTAATACTATGTATAAGGTACTACTAAGAATATGTATAAGAAGAATATAATATGTTTAAATGTAGGGAAATGGGACAAGAACAATAAAATATACTACTACTAATATGTATGAGAATATACTACTAAGAATATCTACAAGAATATAATAATATGTTTTAGAATATTACTAATAAATGTAGGGAAATGGGACAAGAAATGGGACAACCACTACTATAAGAAGAACAAAATATGAATACTACTACTAATATGTATGAGAATGTATACTAATAGACTACTAAGACTATGTCAAAGAATATAATAATAATATGTTTAAGAATAGGGAAATGGTGTGCGTATGCTTTCCCCAAAATGCTCAATCTGTGGCTGCCTGTTGAACTTGACAAAAGCAGCCCACTCCGTCGAAGTTACACAGAGAAGAAAAAGAGAATCCAATTTTTTTGGTATATTTGGTATATAGAAGATAGAAGGAAACACAATCAGGATTTAAGAGAGGGGAGGGGGAAAAAGAACCAACCACTACTATAAGAAGAACAAAATATGAATACTAATATAATATGTATGAGAATATATACTAATGGACTATGTGAAAGAATATAATAAAATATGTTTAAGAATATAAATGTAGGGAAATGGGACAAAAAGTGTGTGTATGCTTTCAAAAGAAAGCTTTCACAAAAGCAGAACAGTCAGGCTTTAATACAGGGAAGGGGGGGGGCAACCAACCCAACCACACACTCCAAAATTCAAAAATAAAGTTTATATTAAATCAAAGTAAGGGGAAAACACAGGGCAAACTAAGCTACAAGTCAGAAAGAAGCAAACAAACACACACACGCGCCAAACTAAACCTATATTAAATTAATCTATCTCCAAAGCAGGAGCACTAGCTAAGTAAGTGTTCCCTCCACGAACGCCAACCCACAAAGAGACACAAAACAGAAAGTTCTCAGGGTGGGTCTGCCTTAGTCCCCCCTCCAACGCTGGGATTGGAGGAGGATGCTTTCTGAGGAGATGAATTCTCATCAGGATTGGGAGTTGAATGTGCCTGTCATCGCTTCCAAAAAAATAATAATAATAAAAAAAAAAAACCCAAACCCCGATTTTTAAAAAAATATTGCACGTGAACCACAGCACGCAGAAAGTTGAGAGTGGTCTCAAAATGACCCCCATCCACGACTCTCTGTGCACAAGAATTTTCAGAACGATAGCTTAAACCCCCCCCCAGTTATCCCCGATTCTTTCCCTCAATGCAATCCTATGGGCGAAAAGCCGAAACGCCGTTTGAGCCCCGCGGTTGCCCCGATTTTTAAAAAAATATTGCACGTGAACCACAGCACGCAGAGAGGTGAGAGTGGTCTCAAAATGACCCCCATCCACGACTCTCTGTGCACAAGAATTTCCAGAACGATAGCTTCAAAAACAACGTAGTTATGCGCGATTATTTGCCGCAATGCAATCCTATGGCGAAATGTTTTCAAGATGGCGACCGGAGCGCTCCGACTGAACTCGGAGCTCCGAAAAATGGTCGCTTCTCTTCGCCTTGCTTCTAGGGGGTCCGCGGTCCGCTCCTACTCCGCCTCTGGGTAAGGCGGAGCAGGCCAATCCGCTACTGCTTCTACGCTCCTAATCGGAGCGGAGCACATCCCTACTTATAATGTTGTGTAAATGGCTGTTTTATGGCTGCAGTTTGCATAAGTGGCCCTTTACGAAAAAGGCTGAGCCATCATTATTAATCAAAATGGCGGCTCAGTGAGGGAGCGGATTGCTGTGCCCTCGCCTGGCTCAGCACATGCCAAGATGGACAACTGTGGGGATCTGTGGACTAGTATCCAGGAGGCCTAGCTGGCAAAAAATCACCAAGTTTTGAGCACCAACCATGCTATCCTTACCCAAGGCCACCTTACTACAAGATGGATTATCACATTCCAAAACTACTGTAATCTGGGTCATCTAAATCCACTCCAATCCCAACATTCTACCCATTGCAATATGTTATCCAATCTAGCCTAGATTTGGAATAATCCCATTCCCCTTTGGATAAGCACATGGTGTTCCACCAACATTGCATACCTATTACTTTATGCCAGAAGGAGATTTCTGGCTCCCTACTGGTGGTGATGGGAAGAAGCTGGAGGACACTGAACCTCATCATGTACATATTACAACCTTGCAAGTATTAAATTGATGGGGGGAAATGACAATCCAGAACTATGAAGCAACAGGGAAGTTTAGTCATCTCTCACTAGGGAGGCAGGGTGTAATGTTGGTGATGTGATCTGCTCAGTGATCACGTATGGTCTGAAACTTGGAAGGAACTATGTGGCAAATTTACACACACACACACACACACACACACACACACACACTAAAAGGCTGCGGATTGTCTTCCTCAAACTGAATAACCTTTTCAAAGCATGAGGCATCTACTTCCTGACTTCACAGTGAAGCCAATAATGACAAAAGTCCATCTAAAGTTAAAACACTACTGCCCCTTGGCTTCCAAGTGGCAGCTGGTAAAAATATAGTCTAATTTCTTTTGCAGGGTAAATTCTCTAAAGTTTCCACTCTGTTATGCTGAAAACAGCCAACACTGTATATTTACTGGTGGTTTTGCTAAAATAATCCTTTTTACCCATTCATCTTTAACAATTCACTTTAACCACAGCAAGGAAAAAGAGGCTGATTACAATTCCGCAAAAGCTGACGGTATAAGAACGTTGGCAGTGCATTTCTGTATAGAGAAATACATATACATATATAATGAAGTTAGAGTACAGAGCAAGGGTTTACAAAATATTCAAGTCTTTTTAGTTCTGTGTTTGTGTGGCATATTATTTCCTATCTCCAGATCATAGGCCATTTGTGGTTTTAACATGGGCTGATTCTGACATAATGTTTGGCGTGTTGAACATTATGTACATACATGTGGAATCTGATACTTCCTTTTCTAATAATTTTTCTGAGTTTAATTGCTAGAGTCATAAACACAGCATTTCAGATTTGGGGTCACTTTTGGTTTCCTATTTGTCAAAATATCTGACTATCCACTATCTAGAATTATTCTGAATCTAGACTTGTTAGCACCACGTACATTGATGGTGCTATATAAATAAATAAATAATAATAATAATAATAATAATAATAATGGATATCAACTCTCAAGGGACAAGTTCTTCCATTGCCTAAGTGCTGTCTTTGGATATTTGAAAGATCCAAGCTGCATGAGTGAACTGGACCTACCTCCACCATCAGTGACCATCTACACAGAGATAACTTATCCAAAATGCAACCTATGTGCATAAAGAATTCTAGGCACAGAGGCCAGAATTGCACAGTCAGTTCGACATATAAAAATCCAGGATTCGGCTATGCAGTTTTGGCCAAGGCACATAGGATTTTATAGGCAAAGGCTGCATTTCAGTATATCATGGAGGCAGGGCCAGCAGCACCCTAATTTCATGTGTAGGGCTAGATCATATATATTTGAAATCTGGAAACTACATAGGAGGGCCATGTGGTATTACTACTGCCAGCTCCTAAAGTGGACCACTGTGGCCAGATCCACCTTCTTCAGAGAGGAATGCAGCTGGCACATCAGCTGAAACGGGAAAAGGCATTCCTGGCCACAGCTGCCACCTGCCTATCCAGGATCAACACTGGATCCAAGGGTACCCCCACGCTGAGTTGCTAATCATTCAGAGGGAGTGCAAAGCAATCTAGAGCAGGTTGTATCCCCAATACTGGGTTGGCCTGCCTGTCTGCGTTCATATGCCCACATTCAGAAGGAACTCCAGAAGGTTTTCCCACTTCATCATGACTAGGACAAAGGAAGGGAGCTGGTTCCACTTGGGGACTTTCTGAGTTCTTCATTTCTCAGCTGACTCTGTTAGAATGGTGAACTTGAAAGATGTGCATTTTCCTTTATCTAGAAAACCAGAGGGTAGACTAGAGTGTACTGCATAGGCCACTGAACAATAACTTTATGGGATCTGGTTTCATAAACTTCTTGACATAGTTATATTTGAACCAGTAACCCACAGTCCGCACAGCAGTTACGATTCCCCTGAGCCATCTAGCCTCCTAAGTGGTTACCCTTGGATGCAAGCTGATGTCACAATGAATTGCAAAATATGGGTGTTCCAGAGCCAGGATGAATGGTTTACAGCCGTTTTACTTCATATGGTTTCAAGCAGATTTCCATGGGCTGATCTTTGCGGCTTTGCCTGCCCTTCGTCTTTGGTCTTTCTTTTGCAATTTGCTTACAATCATCCCTCTAGCTTATCATTAAAAGCAGCCAGCACTGAAAGGCTTTCAACCGATTCCATAACACAGTTTGCATTATTAAGACTCTAAACCACAATCTGACCCACTTCTGTTGAAAAGCGAAACTAACTTGATTCCATGTGGGTTACACTGAAGGAGGCTGATGTGTACAGAGACTCCAGACTTGAGGCAGGGGGAGGAAGGGTTGGATTTGATTGCTTTCTTTCCCTTTTAGACTAACATTTCTATGGATGCTTTGCTCAATTACATTGAATATCCAGACTGTTTGACTCATAGGACATACTACTATGCTACAATGCAAAATGCAGCTTACACTATTTAGATGCTTTCCATTATCAAGGAGCACAATCTACAGCCCAAGGGGTGTGTGTGTGTGTGTGTGTGAGTGTGTGTGTGTGTTTAAAGAACTGAATATGCTGCTATTGAATTTAGGAATTCTGTGTCCAAAGTATGTACTAAGGACTGAGCTATGGCTTCTCCTCTCATAGTAAAACCCACTAAAATGTTAGTTAAACACAAAGAACCAATTTTGTTCTTCTGTTTTCCTATTTCGTAAACAGAATGTGTTTTTTCTCTGGCTTCCAGTTATATCTGATGGGAAAAGGGATGCAATTCCTTTGCTCTTACAACTTAGCAGTGACAGTATGCTGAAACAAAACATTCAAGGTCTGCTTTATTGTAACACTGGGACTTGATGGACACCAGCTGGCTAATAAGCCTGTTGAAATTTTTAATTAGTTAGATGAGGAAGATGGGAAGAGGCACCTTTTTTAATTTTGGAGACAAAAACCAGTCCCATTCAGTTTTATCAAGCAAATTAAAGTAAGGTATGTACAGAATATATAAGGAATGTCGTCTTATTGCAAGCAGGAAAGTTCTTTCTTTTTTCTAAGCTTGAAATAAACAGTCAGCTCTGCCTTGCAGAAACACATGCAGTAATGTAAGACTCAGCAATGTCCCCGCTGCTGTTTACAGCTGTTCTCTGGTCTGTGGAAATGTCGAAAATCAGATGGTGGGTCCGCCTGGCTCCCCTGGCTCCGAGACAGAGAGAGAAAGAGAAACGGAGGCTACACAAGCGCCACCTGACTTCCAAAGGGGTAATCGCAGCTGCTTTGACACCATGCATTTTCTTCTGCATCATGCATTCAAACAAAGCATTTAATTCCCGCAAATTCCTTCAAGCAATGTACTGATTCCCCATCATCACCACCACCCACGTTTTATGAAGAGACAGAAGTGGGACCCCACATCGCTTTAAGCTAATATCCTTAAACCAGCCAGTTGCTGTTGAAGTAATGGAGAGCTGCTTTTTCAGACAGTTTCAATAGCATCAGAATGGCTCTTCTTGCTGTTTTGTTCCTGCACTTCATTCATTGCCATTTAAAGGGCTATGGAGATTTACAGCGCAATGATATCAGATCACATGTTTTGTATTAACAGTCATTAGCATGGAGAGGGAGAGAACAAGATGGGGGCTGCTGCTGAAACAGCTGTAACATGTTGCTCTGGTCCAACCGTCCCAATTTCATGTTTTACTATAGTTTTCAGTGTGCCAAAGATGCTGGGGTAGTTACTTTTCCATGGGTTTGTCCTGCAGTGTTGCTGCAATGTTGGAAAGCCTGCAGCCACATGGGCAGGGTTGTTCCCACAGAATTGGAACCCAATGAGAGGGAAGGTGGGTATTCCAGGCAAAAGAGCCACATGCTCTACCCTGACCACATGGCTGCAGGGCTTTTTCATGGTTCCTCCCTCAGCTTTGTTTCAAAGATGCTCTGTTCTATCTTTCAGTCGTGTGAAAAAGAAAGTACACCCTCTTGGAATTGTACGGTTTTACATATCAGGACATAATAACAATCATCTGTTCCTTAGCAGGTCTAAAAATTAGGTAAATACAACCTCAGATGAACAACAACACATGACATATTACACTGTGTCATTATTTATTTAACAGAAATAAAGCCAAAATGGAGAAGCCATGTGTGGAAAAAGTAAGTACACCCTTAACTGCTTCCATAGGAATTAAGATGCTAAGTAGCAGACAGGTGCTGCTAATCAAATGCCCGTGATTAATTGATCATCAGCAAGTATGACCACCTCTATAAAAGCCAAAGTTTTTTCAGTTTGCTGGTCTGGAGCATCCAGGTGTGTGTCAACACAATACCAAGGAGGAAAGACATCAGCAATGATCTTAGAGAAGCAATTGCTGCTGCCCATCAATCTGGGAAGGGTTATAAGGCCATTTCCAAACAATTTAGTCCATCGTTCTACAGTGAGAAAGATGATTCAAAAGTGGAAAACATCCAAGACAGTTGCCAATCTTCCCAGGAGTGGAAGTCCAAGCAAAATCACCCCAAGGTCAGACTGTGCAATGCTCAGAGAAATTGCAAAAAACCCAAGAGTTACATCTCAGACTCTACAGGCCTCAGTGAGCAAGTTAAATGTTAAAGTTCATGACAGTACAATTAGAAAAAGACTGAACAAGTATGGTTTGTTTGGAAGGGTTGCCAAGAGAAAGCCTCTTCTCTCTAAAAAGAACGTGGCAGTACAGCTTAGGTTTGCAAAGTTGCATCTGAACAAACCACAAGACTTCTGGAACAATGTCCTTTGGCCAGACAAGACCAAAGTGGAGATGTTTGGCCATAATGCACGGTGGCACGTTTGGCGAAAACCAAACACAGCATATCAGCACAAACACCTCACACCAACTGTCAAGCACAGTGGTGGAGGGATGATGATTTGGGCATGTTTTGCAGCCACAGGACCTGGGAACCTTGCAGTCATTGAGTCGACCATGAACTCCTCTGTATACCAAAGTATTCTAGAGTCAAATGTGAGGCCATCTGTCCGACAGCTAAAGCTTGGCCGAAATTGGGTCATGCAACAGGACAATGATCCCAAGCACACCAGCAAATCTACAACAGAATGGCTGAAAAAGAAAGAATCAAGGTGTTGCAATGCCCCAGTCAAAGTCCAGACCTCAACCCAATTGAAATGCTGTGGCGGGACCTTAAGAGAGCTGTGCTTAAACAAATGCCCTCAAACCTCAATGAACTGAAGCAACGTTGTAAAGAAGAGTGGGCCAAAATTCCTCCACAATGATGTGAGAGACTGATAAAGTCATACAGAAAATGATTACTTCAAGTTATTGCTGCTAAAGGTGGTTCTACAAGCTATTGAATCATAAGGTGTACTTACTTTTTCACATATGGCTTCTCCATTTTGGCTTTATTTCTGTTAAATAAATCATGACACAGTGTAATATGTCATGTGTTGTTGTTCATCTGCGGTTGTATTTACCTAATTTTTAGACCTGCTAAGGAACAGATGATTGTTATTATGTCCTGATATGTAAAATCATACAATTCCAAGAGGGTGTACTTTCTTTTTCACACGACTGTATGTATATACACACCACCCTTCATCAAAAGAGATTCTAGGCCTGTTTATAAAAGTTAAAGCTATAACAACCAGGTCAAAGTACAAAACAATGTACTTTACAGCAATGTATCTGCTGTAATTTCTAGTTCTGGCCTTGCCATGGACATGTAGACATTATTGTGTTATATACAGATCCATTGCAAAACCTAAAATTCAAGTAAGTTATCTGATGAAAGCAATTCAAGCAAGTACAATATATTCTTTGTGTGGCGCAGCATCTAATTGTGTCTGTGTGGCGGATGAAAGGAACAACCAGAGACATCAACTTAAATGGGTTATTAAATTGGCTATTAAATTGGCCACAACTTTATTGATTTTGAATAGGATTGGCAGAGGCATAAGGGCATGGATCCTGCCATCGGGCAGCCTGATAGCTGTCCGATTTCCATTCCTGGCCCGCCTGCCAGGAGTGCTGGTGGTGGGTGGAAGGGGCAGAGGCCCACCACAGCACAGACTGCTAACGTGAAGCCCCTTTCCCTCCACCCTGGATGTGACATCCTTGCAGCCACCGTGCTGGCCTGGTCTTGATGCCACACCCACCCTGATCCCTTAAGGAGATCCCACCATGGGGGAGCGGGAAACCCAATCCCGCTCTCCCTCCCAAATTGATCCAGCCCAATGCCTATCATTACCCCACAAAGTTGTGACATAAACAATACAATTCCGCCAAGACAACAACAAATATGTAGTTCAACTTATTTACACATGGACTAGTCTTGCAATGAGGAAGGCGAAAACCCTGCCCCCCTCTTCTTTGCCACTTAGAAGGCAGGTAAAATTCCTTCCCAGTCCCATTAACTGGCAACTGACTTCTGTCCATTGCAAGATCCGCTATTAACAGGCGTGGGTGGGTGGGGAAGTCAGCGACGGCAATGGCGCCAGGTGAATCACAAGGTCCTGTTCTTCTATGCGCAGGCAGAGAACCTGCTCCGTTCAGTTGCCTGCTCACGGCCCTGCCCCAGCTGAGCCAGTCACCTTTTGATTGGCTCGACGCTATCAACCAAAGAGAGGTCCAGCTGCTGCTGCTGCACAGGCTCCTGCCAGCTGCCTTCCTTTCCCCGCCACCAGACCAGCGCGCGCCACAACAGTGGCTCCCTGGTAAGCGGGGAAACTCGATTTTGGAACGCAGCAGATCTGAGGCATACTGATGAAAACAATTCAAGCAAGTACAATATATTCTGTTTGCACACAGCAGATCTGAGGCATACTGGCTCATGGAAGACCATTTGTGACTGAACTAGCTGCTCATAAGTCACACAATTTTGGCTGTTAGAGGGATGTGGCATATAGTATAATGTCAATTGTAGTTCGATCCACTCTCTCATACTAAACTGACTTTATAGGGAAATCTGGATTTAAAAATTAGAAAGATGTTTTTGTGGCAGACATGGCTGGATAGGATGATTTTTACTTTGGATCAATTAGTGGGTCCAGACAATGAGTTTTTGTCATCTTCTGATTTATGAGCTAAATATAATTTACCCACTATGGCTGAATGGCAATACTTTCAATTGCAACCCATGCTAGAATCCAGGTTTGGTCTGGCTGCTTTTACAGTTTCAGAGCCCCCATTGTTATTGGAAACACTCATAGCAGCTGATAGGTATCTCGACCCATGATCCATGTATATAAATGCTATTATCAGTAAATAAATCTGATACTCAAGGTCTAAGACAAAAATGGAATAGAGAATTGGTGCATTCTATTTTGCCTAACCAACGGATCATTGTATTAACATCTGTAGCTGGTGTTTCTATGGATCTTAGGCTATGGCTTATTCAGAAAAATAAATATTATTTTGGGTTTATTGGACTCCATGACAGTGTTTTTTATTTAAATAACAGCTTGCCTAATTCACTTAATTGTTGGAGATGTAATGCATCTAATACTTCTTTTATTCTCATGTTTTGGTAATGCCCAATAGACACCTCCTTTTGGGAGGAAGTCATAATAAGGATAAACTTCATATCTGAACAGTCTTTAATACTGAATGATGTGCATGTCCTCCTAAACTATTTATTTATTTATTTATTTATTTTATTACACTTATATACCGCTCCCATAGCCAGGGCTCTCTGAGCGGTTTACAGAAATTCTAAAATTGAGATAAAAACAAGTATACAAAATTTAAAACTCTAAATCACAGAACATACACATATAAAGCATTAAAAACCATTAAAAAACTAAACATGTGGGTGATTAAGATGTGCTGCCATATGCCTGGGCAAAGAGCAAAGTCTTAACCTGGCGCCGGAAAGATAGCAGCGTTGGTTTACCAGTCTCTTGGAAGCTAATGTATGGTCAGTACAAATGGATTTTTTGAGCCCTTATGAGAGCCGAAAGACTGAAATTACTACACTGGAAGAATAAATGTTCACCTCCCATAGTGCAATAGACTGAGGACCCTACAACACCATCAATATTTGAACAGGTAGTATATAGGCGCCACTTGCGAGTGGATAAATATATGGATGTTTGGTCTGCTTTTCTTAAAACGAATGCATAAAGTCCCCCCTTTTAAAAAAGAAAAGAAAGAATGTTGTAGTTGCTGGAATTTTGATATTTCTACATATGTAATTTTTAGTTACTTTTTAATTTTTATTCTGATGATTTCTTTTCAGTTTTGTTTTGTTAAGCTCACATTAAAAGGGAAAAAAGATTTTTTAAAAAATAATAATACAAAAATAATGGGCTTGAAGCATGGGAGGGGCCCAAGAGATTGACAATGTTGTATAAAGGACCTGCAAAAAACTGTGAGTGACCAATCATGAGTGCAGAAATGTCCTTGGTGCCTGCCCTCCCCAGTTAAATAGATCAGGTAGCTGATGACTGTCTAAGTTCCCAGAGAGCAGCTGCCAGTAATGTATTCTGGGCTTGATGGACAATAGTCTGGGATAAGGCAGCTCCATATGTTGCTAAAAGGAAAGTAAATGCTGCCTTATTAATAGGGGTGTGCACGGACCCCCCGCTCCGCCCCGCGGGCCGATCCGAAAATTTCAGATCGGCCCGCTCCGCTCCGCGCCGCTCCGCCTATACTCCGCTCCTCTTCGCCGCGGAGCTCCGGCTCCGAATAGGAGCTCCGCAGTGGAGGGGAGTGGCGCCAGGTAAGGCCGGGAGAGGAGGGCGGGGGGTTTACCGGGCCCTGCCGCCATCGCCGCCCATGCAGCAATGGCGGCAGAGCCCAGCAAGGGACCAAGGGAGAGGGGGGGCCTTACCTGCCTCTGTCCGTGGACCGTCGCCGTCTTCAATTGAGCCCGCGGTTCAATTGAAGACGCTGACGGACCGCGAACGGAGGCAGGTAAGGGAGAGGAGGGCGGGGGGTTTACCGGGCCCTGCCGCTGTCGCCGCATGGGCGACAGCGACAGCGGCAGGGCCCGGTAAACCCCACTTACCTTTCCGGCGGAGCTCCGGATCGAGGCGAAGGATCCGCCTTCACTTCGATCCTTTTCACCACGCTCCGCCAGCCCCCCAATCCTCTTCGCCTCCGCCTTAAGGGCAGGCGAAGCCCCCCGCTCCGCTCCTGCTTCTCTGGTCCGATTAGAAGCAGAGCACATCCCTACTTATTAACATTCTTAAAGGAGCAATCCAAGGTGCTTAACTCCATCCCCAAACTAGATTCAGCACCCTGGAGATCTCCTTCAGAGTTCAGCCTGCTTCTGACAGAAACCCAGAATGGATTCACAGCCCGACTAAAATTGGAGCCACCAGCCTCAACTGCTTACGAAGCATCACATATACCAGGTCCCAGTAACACAATTCTGTCATGCAGGTGGATATTTCACCTGCTTTATTTATGCAGGTGAAATAAATATGAGATAAGAAGCACTGATTTAATTTTTGCCAAACCGAAAGAGATTTTTATTATTCAGACAAACGAGGCAGATCCATTCCAATCATTGAAAACGTCTCTTTGGGGAATATACTTCAAATGAATTGGTTGTGTTGTTTCTGGAAAATGATTGTGCTTACAAACACAAATCGTTTTTCTGGGTGCTCAAACTGCTTCACATACATTGTCTTGGTAATCATTACAACAGCCTTCTACAGCAGCTGGTTTTATAAATCCCATATTACAGATGGAAGCTGCGAGGGAGACATACTGGTTCATGGAGGTCCACACAGTTCATTTGTGACTGAACTAGTTGCTCATAATTCATGCTCTTAACCACTGTGCTATACTAGCTGTCTGTACACAATTCACAAGCAAATCCAAAATTTTAATATGGTCTTTTTTCCTTTTTTATCTTTTATTGTTACTGCTCCAGAATTTGTTTAGATGTGGAGCAGTATCTAAATGTCGTAAATAAATAAAGCTCAGAAACACCACCACGAGAATTTTTTTTTTTTAAAAAAAAAATTGGGGTGGGGGATTAAGCCACCATGAGAATGAGGCAGAAAAAGAAAAGCCTCTGTTGCAGAGGAAGACCTTTGGGAAAACAGAGGAGAAATTTTGCAACAGAGTGAGGCAGGATGTACACTACTGGTTTGAAACAGTTTATAATGGTATTGACAACTGATGGGGCCCAGGACACACTCCATATACAGTTTTCAAACCATTTCCAAAGGGTCGTATTCTGCTTGGTGTGGATCTGGCCCTAGTCAGTAGGAAGAGGTGGTTTGAGGCCAGCAGAGTAAGTAAAGACAAACATATTATCCCATTAACTGAGAGTACCTTCAAAGGCAGTATCAGTGACCTGTTGGAGGAATGAGTGGTAGGGACCGGGATTCATTGACCATGTGTTCATTATGATATATTCTCAAAGCACTAACAGAAACCATGTGTGGACCTTTAGGAGCTGAATAGGTGTGGAACTGGAGGATAAAGCTACTAATGGGAGCCAGATCTACACCAAGCACGATACGACCCTTTGAAAACGGTTTGAAAACGGTATATGGAGTGTGTCCTGGGCCCCAACAGATGTCACTATTGATCTAAAATGTTTTAAAGCAGTAGTGTAGATCCTACCTTAATCACAAAGGCTACATATTACCTCCAGTATCAGGGTGCTGTTGCACTTACTGTATGTCCTGCTTGTGGACTACGCATAGTTGTCTGGTTTACCACTACAAGAATGTACCTGGACTACATCGGCTTTTGGTCTGATCCAGCATGGCTCTTCTTTATGCTCTTAACTGTCCCCAGAACACCCCATCCAGAAGTGGCACCTGACATGTATCACCCTCGTTAATGTATGCTTGAATAAAACCTACATTTCCAGGGACTGTGTGTTCCAAAAGAATTGCTTCTATGACTATTTGATTAATGACTGTAATAATGAAGTATCTTTCCTGGATTTTTTATTGTGGAGCAGAACACTCTAAAGGACACTTCCTTTTCTACATCTATTTTAATTAATGGTTGCTCTATAGGTTATAAGTGCACCTTATCTTAATTTACAAAATGGGACTTAATTGACATATTGGAATTAGTTGCCTGTTGTGCCGATAAGGGATTAATTTGTACAAAAGGAAGGGTTTTTTCCTTTTTCTTTTTTTGGTCTTAGCACAAACTCTAACAGTTTATTGACAAGTATACCCATTATGGGAAAGGAACATTGAGTGATCAACGGAATGCTGGAAAGTTACTGCAGAGCTGTCTGACAAATAGTGCTGCAAGTTTAATGCCTCTTTCATGCATGGGAAGATAACGCGTTTCTCCCAGCAGAGGTGGTGGCATCACGTATGACACCACCCAGCTTTATTCTCTTCACTCATCCTTTCCTTATACTGCAGGGGTAAGCAACTTTTAGGGCTGTAGGTATGTTTGGCACTTTGAGAAACTGGTGAAGACAAAAAATAATAATACAGAAATATATGATATCTATGCAGGTTTTGCTTGATATTGGCTACTCTAGGTATTGTGAGATATTGCAATACAACAATATTGAATCTTCCTCTCTTGTCTTTTAATGAATGTTTTAGCCTGCACAGATAAAATATTAACATATATTTCTGTATATCTATTTTAGCTTTATCAGTTTGCCTATCCCAATTTTATCTGCCCTACATCTATACAGTTTTAAATTGTATAGTGTTTTATTCTGTGTTTGTGTATAATGGCAATTTGCTAAGACACAATAAATCTGACATATGTGTTGGACTTGTTAGCCTTGTGAATCCAAAGTCTCACTTCCCTTGCCAAGTTTAAGATGGCTGCATTAGCTGGCTGAGAAACTAAAGAGGGAAACGAAACCTTAAGACTGAATACCAAGTTGCACTGTATGCAATTGCAGCCAATAAAATTAGAGTGAGCACCCTGAATGAGATGGCAATAGACTGTATAGAGGATTCAATGATCTGAAAGTGATTACTTTCAGAGTAATTTGACTGAGTTATAATGTCTACAGAAATTATTATCAACAAATTGTCTTGTGATGGTGACTAAATCTGAAGGTATGGCATCCAGGTTGTGAGAATGAAAAACCTGACCTTATCAAAAACACCTGTGGAAATGGAAAGCAATTTAAAAGCAGATGACGAGATAAACTCCAAAGGTGAACGCGTGTTTTATGAGGGCCCTTCATCCTCACTTGTGCTTTCGTCGTGTGTTTTATGAGAAATAGTTGCAAGTTTTCATTCGGTTAATGAGCTTTGCTTGTGACAGGGAGGGTCCTAGAGGCCCAAAAGGCTGGATTGGTGCAGTGGGGATCACTAAGAAGTCTGCATGTACAGAGTTAACTTTGTTCATCACTTCTAGTTCACAGAGAAAGTATATAGTTTACGCTGCATGCTTGCTGAAAACTGCAAAAGACAAAAGATCAAGTGAACTTTCTTTTTCTCATAATGCTAGATCCCAGGTCATCCAAAGCTGAATGGTAGGAGATTCAGGACAAACAAAAGGAAGCACTTCTATACACAGCACATAGTTACAGCTATTCAATTTGCTACCCCAAGGCATGGTGATGGCCACAGACAAACACGGTTGTAAAAGGGGGATTAGGCAAACTCATGGAGGAAAAGGCTATCAGTAGCTACTAGTTATGATGGCAATATATTTTCTCTGAAGTATTGGAGGGAGTATACCTCTGAACACCAGTTGCTGAGGAATATCAATGGGAATGGGCTATTATACTCGTGTCCTGATTGTGGGCTTCCAGTAGGCATCTGGTTGGCCACTGCGGGAGTCAGGATATTGGACTGGATAGGTGTTTGGTTTGACCTAGCAGGCTTCTTCTTGTGTTCTTATGTTAGTAGGATGTCATCTGCAAGCCCAAAACACTCTCCCAGCAGTATCAGGTACGTGATATAAAGCAGATGAGATGGAATCCTGCCGTGCTCCATATACCAAAGACGATGTGACAGAGCAACAGTCTCCTATTACCACCTTCTGGGACCTACGCACTAGGAAAAGGCCAGCTCAAAAAACAATTAGAAGGGATAGAAATAACAACTCTCCCAAGCTGATTTGCTACCACATGCTAGGGATCTGTATGAACTCATCTCTCCACACACATGCGCACGCTACTCATGTACCTCCACTGGACCTTTTTCTTCCAGTGAAGGTTGCAGTGCAGAACTAATGGTATTTCTCAGGGACACAAACATTCCAAGTGGTGGAGTACTTATTTATTTATTTATTTATTTAAGGATTTTTTTATGCCGCCATTCAGCCAAAAAAGCTCTCATGGCGGCTTACAAAAGTATTTCTTGACAGTCCCTGCCCACAGGTTTACAATCTAAAAGACATGACACAAAAGGAAAGGGGATTGGGAGGGAGGAGGAGGAGGGGGAAAAGGAAAGCAAATTCAGGCACTACGATCTTAGTTGTAAAGTTCAGCAGTTACAGATGACAGCAGGAGGGAGGGGGCTCTCAGCTGGAGCTGGACTCAGGCACGGTGGAGAGGTGCCTGGCTGCTGCTTCCTCCATCACTGGTGGCCTCTGCAGAGACAGTTGGTAGCAGGAGGGAGGGGGCTCTCAGCTGGAGCTGGACCCAGGCACGGTGGAGAGGCGCCTGGCTGCTGCTTCCTCCCTCACTGGCGGCCTCTCCAGAGACAAGTATTAGTATTAGTATTACACAAGGTGGCCAGGTAGTCTTCCTGATTGTTTGTTTTTCAGACACTGAATCCAAGCCAAGCTGTATGCTAAGCTGTCTGCTGTCAGTGCCTTTAAAATGTTTTCAGACTGGCTTTGGAAATGATGCTACATGATGATGGAGTGTCATTCCCAGTGGCATTACTGGGGAAAAGACGGCTGTCTCCCTACCACATGCTCAGCTGTCTTTTTAAGAATTTGAATGGCTTCCCATCAAAGTTCCATCTTTGCCCTCGTAGTCCTCTGCATTTTATTCTTTTCAGTTTTCAAAGTAGGAATGCAAGTGGTGCTCAGTCTTTTCCACAGTTGCAGAAAAATGTGGGTGATGTGAACTGTTGTACCATAGCTGACTGTTGAAGCTATGCACAACCAACCAGATTTGCATTGGCCCAATGAGAAATAACTGTGACTTAGTCTGACCAAATTCGGGGGGGGGGGAATCTGAGACTTTTAACATCTTAACCACAAAATATGCAGGACTGCAAACATTCCAAGTCCAATGTTAGCACTGAAACAAAAAATGTGATGACTACTGCAGATTAGTCTGGAATAGGGCTGAGCTAAAATTACGCATATATTTTTGCTTACTTTAAAAAAAGGCCCTCTTTTTCTCAGATTTTTTTGGCACTTTGTTTGAATTTTTCCTACACTTTCATCCATGTTTTGAAATATGTGGCACAGTTCTTGCACTTAGTAACGCCATCACATCTACCCTCAGCAAATAAATTTGATTGGCTGTGTTGACCCAAATAATTGGTTGTGTTGCATCATGTGACCTTATTTAAGGAAGTCAAATAAGATGGAGATAAAAGGCAGTAGAGGGGGAGGGAAGGAAGGCAATAAAAATAGATCTTTGGCACAATTTGCTTCATTTAGGAGCTGTCTATAGGCCCTGTTTACCCCATGGTGGTTGTGCAGTGGCGCTGCATTGGTTATACGATGCAGACACCAATTTACAGCTACCACGGGGCTTTTCCCTGAAGCTGCTCATTTTAAAAGTTCGGGACTTACCCTGACATTTTGCATTGCTGCAAGGTCACCACCATTCATCACTTTGTTTTCCGGCTGGAAGCATTCCAGGGGCAGATTGTGACCACTGATAGGTCGCCAGAAGTGCGGGGATGCTGGGTGGAGGTCAGGAAAACCTGTGCTCCCTCCTTCTGTGAGGATTAACTGTTCCCACCCCACAGCTCTGATGCCATGGGGTTTTAAAGGAATGTGGTGCTGAAGCAGTGCCATGAAAACACCCATGCAGTTACAAACCTCATCTGTATTCTGGGCTTGGTTATTCAGTTAACATGGTAGTTATACCATCCTATCACTACACAGTGCTAGGAGAAGTGATATGTCTATTCACAGTAAAGAAAACAAAGAAAAGTGTGACTTTATATTCCAAATTATCTTTATTTTCTTACTTATTTCCATTTCTATTGGCTGCCTTTCAAGGATTAACCCTTCCAAGTTGGATAGCAACATATTAAAAAAAACATTCAGTCTAATTGTATTACAAACCATAAAACCATCATCTATAAAATACTAAACCATCTAAAATATATAACAGCAGCAGCTGAAAACAAGCCGCAAAGAACAAGTTAAAACATCAGTTTAATCTAGAACACTAACATATAAATTAAAAGCAGTTTTGAACAAAGGAGTCTTGAGGATTCATTTAAAAGTCATTATTTGATGTTGTCATGCTTATTTGATTCCATGCTGTTAGCTGCTTTGACCTCCCTTGTAGGAATGTTTGAAATATTACAATATTCTGAAAATGTAGCCCTATTAAGGCATTCAAAGAACACATGCAGAAATATAATTGTGAAGGCAGCACTGGGACATATGTGTCCACTCTGTCACCAGCGTTCCTGCCAACTTGCAACCAATCTTCCTGTGTTGAGCAGGAAGGTTTGAAGAAGGACGATTCTTCACAAGTTCCTCCCTGGAAAGCCAATCAACTCTTTGAATGGGGAATAGTGATTAGCAACAGCCGAGTACTATACTCAAAAGAAAACCAGTCAACTATTAAACCTTTGCTGGAAAATAACACTGACTATACATGTGGAACAACAAGCTAGTTAAGTCAGCTTAATGCAGCTAGGACCTGAATTAACACCTGAAACAACATACAATTATATTATTGTATGTCACACTGTTGAACTAGCAATTCTGCAAATCCCACCTGTACAAAAATTACACATCTCCACATGTTGAAAGGCTTCCTCAATAAGTGATGTCACTTTTTAGTGATCAAAAATATTCACAGAAAAGTTGGGATGGATATCTGTAAGTCCATTAGTCTTTCATAGTCTCAGTATTGGTGTTCTTGGACTACCAATGAGACCTGTCCACAGTTCCGCCTGGCAGAGAGGTAATTACTCTTTCCTTATAGTAAGCCCTGGTGGGTGTTCTCCAGGCTATGCCTGTCTCTGTTGCCAGAAATCAGGTGTTCCTTCAGCTGTATTTAGAACAACAGGACAAGTCTGCCAGAGGAAATACTGTTAGCATAGGAAAGCTTAGTGCTGAAAGATCCCTCTTCTAGAATCATGCAACCACAGTAAATCATTTAAGAAAGACAATATTAGTAACATGGATTACTGGCAAAATTCAGAAATTCCAGTGACAATTTTAGACTCATTGACAATGAACATGTTATTCCTAATATTATTGTTAATTATGGGGTTTTGTGGGTGTGTGATTTTTATGGCTGTTGTTTAAGATTTCTATTATTACTATTATTGTGATTTTATGGCCTACATTTTATGCAATCCACTTGACTATAAAGTAGAAAAGAGATGAATAAAGGTTTAAAATAAATAAAATATTACTGTTATTTATGGGAGCAGGGGGAAATGCCCAAGATGGATTTAATTTTTTTTTACAGAAGAGGTTCTTTGGGAAAACCCAAGAATGTGATGAAATAAATGTGGCCAAAAGAAGATACTAAACTAGGAACTAGACAAATTAAATTAAAGTGAAGTTAGATGTCCAGAATGCTAACTATGATATTACTACATCAACAAGGAAGGGACTAATTTGAGAATATAAAAGCAAAATTTCTATAATTCGTAAGTATGATTTTATCTTGTTAAAGGGGAATGTCCACAGCATTATAAAATAAATAAATAGAAAATGAATCTGGAGTCATAGGCCTTTGAAAAATAACACATCAAGATAATTAAGTGAATCATAGAATCATAGAATAGCAGAGTTGGAAGGGGCCTACAAGGCCATCGAGTCCAACGCCCTGCTCAATGCAGGAATCCACCCTAAAGCATCCCTGACAGATGGTTGTCCAGCTGCCTCTTGAAGGCCTCTAGTGTGGGAGAGGCCACAACCTCACCAGGCAACTGATTCCATTGTTGTACTGCTCTAACAGTCAGGAAGTTTTTCCTGATGTCCAGCTGGAATCTGGCTTTCTTTAACTTGAGCCCGTTATTCCGTGTCCTGCACTCTGGGAGGATCGAGAAGAGATCCTGGCCCTCCTCTGTGTGACAACCTTTTAAGTATTTGAAGAGTGCTATCATGTCTCCCCTCAATCTTCTCTTCTCCAGGCTAAACATGCCCAGTTCTTTCAGTCTCTCTTCATAGGGCTTTGTTTCCAGACCCCTGATCATCCTGGTTGCCCTCCTCTGAACACGCTCCAGCTTGTCTGCATCCTTCTTGAATTGTGGAGCCCAGAACTGGACGCAATACTCTAGATGAGGCCTAACCAGGGCCGAATAGAGAAGAACCAGTACCTCACGTGATTTGGAAGCTATACTTCTATTAATGCAGCCCAAAATAGCATTTGCCTTTCTTGCAGCCATATCACACTGTTGGCTCATATTCAGCTTGCGATCTACAACAATTCCAAGATCCTTCTCGTTTGTAGTATTGCTGAGCCAAGTATCCCCATCTTGTAACTGTGCATTTGGTTTCTATTTCCTAAATGTAGAACTTGGCATTTATCCCTATTAAATTTCATTCTGTTGTTTTCAGCCCAGCACTCCAGCCTATCAAGATCACTTTGAAGTTTGTTTCTGTCTTCCAGGGTATTAGCTATCCCACCCAATTTGGTGTCATCTGCAAATTTGATAAGCGTTCCCTATACCTCCTCGTCCAAATCATTAATAAAAATGTTGAAGAGCACTGGGCCCAGGACTGAGCCCTGCGGTAGCCCACTTGTTGCCTCTCCCCAGTTCGAGAAGGTTCCATTAATAAGTACTCTTTGAGTCTGATTCTGTAGCCAACTGTGAATCCACCTACTAGTTGTTCCATCTAGCCCACTTTTAGCTAGTTTGTTAATCAGAATATCATGGGGCACTTTGTTAAAAGCTTTGCTGCAGTCAAGATATATGACATCCACAGCATTCCCACAGTCCACAAGGGAGGTTACCCGATCAAAAAATGAGATCAAATTAGTCTGACAGGACTTGTTCCTGACAAATCCATGTTGGCTTATAGTGATCACCGCATCAATAGTATCCTGAACTCAAAGGCATTTCACCTAACCAAAATATTTTCTTCCCCAATCTGGGTTGCTCTCATATACAGCTCACCAACAATTTGGATCTACCACACTGCTTATCTATCTGGGCAAATAGAAAATTACTGCACTGATTAAAATACAGAGAGAGAAAGAGAGATCTTCATTCATCTACTGTATCTATTTATTTTATCATCCATTTAGTTCGTTGGTTAATAGTTTTTTTAAAAAAAATGTTTACAGGTACACGTATCTATTAGTTTCAAATTTTAACATTTGATATAGGCATTACTATACTAAACATCTCCAAAATTATTGCTACACATTTTCCAAAGTTCTCTGATATTTCAGATACCTGGCTCTGTGAGGTATTTCTGTCTTGGGTTAATAGGTCAAATAGGCTAAATTGATTCTGAGATCAAAGGTTAATCTAAGGTTCACATTCCTCCTTAATTGCATTCCACTTTTTGCTGCACCAAACAAAACCCAGAGCGTACCCCAGTGCGAGATATAGATATATACCTCTCCCTCTCCCTCTCTCTCTCTGTGTGTATGTGTGTGTGTGAGTGTGTGTTTTAAAAGGCTGCCAGCCTGAGAACTTTTTAGACCCAGACTACTATATTCATTCTATTTTTGTTAACCATATTCTAAATGATAAGAACAAGATGGGTCTCTACCATGTGACTCCATCCTGAGAGTCTCCTGGAATGCTTCAAGCAATTATGCCAGATAAGAGAAATTGTGATATTATACTGAATCTTCTAGGCTATAATATTGATGCCCATTAGACCACAAGCACAGCACTTAAAGACTGGGGGCTTTTAGCATTTCTCATTCATTGCTCTTCTGCTACAGTATAAACTGTATGTAGAATTGCAGCTGATTTTCCATGCTTTGGCAGGCATAGCACTTCCATGGGCAGAATCCAATTCTTATGCCCCACCAACACCCATCTGTAAGTGGCATCCTCTGCTTGCAGAACAAAGATTTAGTACTTCCAGGGCAACTGGAAAATGAGCAAAAATTTCTGGAACCGGGCAGGTTAGTGGAGCTCTACTGACCTGTCCCAGCTGAGAAACTAGCATTTCTGATGATTTCTGGGCTTCCTCTGGGAAGTGCTAAATCTTTGTAGATGCCCAGTAAAAAGTGAGTAAGCAAAGAGTGGCAATTCAGTAGTTAATAAGCTGATGCTCTTACATAGAAGTCAGTCCAATTTATGTGAGTGGCACTTACTTCCAAGCAAGTAGCTTAGCCTGAGGGCCAGTGCACACTGAGACATACTACACTCCCATTGAATTAATTGCAATGTAATTCCATGCGCTGGAACGTGCTCTACTTTAATAATGGAAAGTACTACCACATCTGTTGGAAGATGTTCTTTTGTTGAGTCAAGTGAGTGTAATATCTAATCACATAGGAATTCTCTTATAAATTGACACAATCCCAGTGGAGGCTGGTGGGTCTGATGTCACTGGGGCTGTGAAACCATTCTGGGTTTTAGTCAGAATCCATTGGAACCCTAAAGGAGCTATCCAAGGCACCAAACCTAATTTGGTTCAGCACCTTGGATAGCTCCCTTAGACTTCTAAGGGAACTCTAAGGGGATTCACAGCCTCACTGACGGCAGAACCACCAACCTCCACTGCATGATGCAATGCCCCATTACTGTATTGCACCCGTTCGCTCACTTTTTGGAAGTACCGAATTCATGCAGGCAATTATATAACTCACTTTAATTATTTGTTACTGCTTATTAACATAAGTAATGGACTTTGTATACTGAAGGGCTTTGCTATATGCCGGGCATTAGAACTGATTTGAAAGCACAAGCATTGTCTTCATTTCCCAGACAATCCAGAGCCGTATGCAGCCTGCGGTCTACATGCTGACCACCTCTGGCCTATGAAGTCATGACTCATGATGAACCTGATCTAGCTCCTGGTCCAAACAATTTCTGCCTCTGTTCTGAGTAGTCGGATTGGTGGTGTGAAATAATGAATTAATTAGTTTAATTAGTATTAATGTTATAGTAATAGTAATAATAGTAAAAATAATTTTATAATAATAATAATAATAACCTGCTCCATTAGAGTTTTCTTTTTTAAAAAAAATATCAGCCCATTTTTGCATAACGAAGGGCCCATTATGCTTTTAATAGAACTCTGATTGCTTGACTTGAACCATACAGAAGACAATTATATCTTCTTTGCTCAAATTGTTTTGATTACAGATGGTTAAGCTTAAAAAATTCCTCCAGTCTTTTCCCTTTGATTACCTGAAAAATCCAAATTCCCCTCTAGGGATCATAGGTTTTATTATTTCCCCATACATCATTTTTATAATCATTCCTGTTGCTGATGGCTGACGTTTACACATTGTGGTATATGCCTCGGCACATTTTGCAGCTTTAACTGCACCGTAGGCAAAATTCTTCTGTTATTACTGCTATTATTTCCCCTGTTTTATGTGCCAGAAATATCCACCTGGAAAAGATAATGAATACCGAATATGAACATATTACTTGTGCAGATTAAAATGGCATTAAACAAAGAGAAATGTCTCAGTCAAGCATATTGATATGAATCTGGATGAAATATGGCTTTTCCAGAGCATATTTTAGATTTCCAAAAGTCTTAATTTAACCAAGGAAGTTCCTTTATTACCCAGATTGATTGATTTATTACACAAATTTGTATACTGCTTTCCAGTGAAATTATCAATATGGTTAACATTATAATAATATAACCACAAAATAATCACTGCTGAACCATAAAACTAGTTATAATTGGCTGAGTCACAACTCAGGGAAGGCTTGCTGAAAGAGGTAAGCCTTAAGCAGGCACCTGAAAGTCAAAGCTGTAGATGCCTGCCGGATGTTAAGGAGAAGTAATTTCCAGAAGGCAGGTGCTGCCCTGCAAGCATGCAGCAGCATCAAAAGTGATCCTTCTGAGTATCGCAAAGATCAGACATGGACGTAAAGGGTGAGGCAATGCCTAAAGTAATATAATATTTATGGTGGTTGAAAGTTTAAAAGGTGGAGACAGCATGTTGAAAATGCTGGGAAATCACCAGGCTCTTTATAATCCACATTTGACTAAGAATAGGGGTTATGGCTTTAGCTAGACCTAAGGATTATCCCAGGCAAATGGAGGGGTTGTCCCTGCCTGCTCCCCGGATCCCCTGTATGTCATTTGGATGCACAGGGATGATCCTGGGATATAGGCCTGGTCTAGCTATGGCCTATGATTGACTATGAATGGGAGCTGTTGGGTTGTGAGGTAGGGTCGGGCAGGGTAAGATAATTGTTGAATGAAAGAGGGGTGCGTGGAATTGGGCAAGACAGTCTTCATGGAATCCTTCATATTCTGAAGTCAGGTTTCCTTGTCACAGTTTTCTGTCTTCTTTCCTGCCTGCCCACCCTGGCTTATACAGGTGATAATTGAAGGTGGATCAGTGAGAATCTTCTATCAATGGATGGTCAACCAATCCAGTTCTTATGCCTGGTAGGGCAAACACAGAAGGTTTCATGTGCTTTAGGGTACTCCCTGGAACTTTATGCCCCTCTCCCATGCTCTCAAGGGAAGCCTGCCACACAGTTTGAGAACCACAATCTCTTGAGCATAATGGTACATTCACTCCTCTCACCCGCTGGTCCTTTACCTTTTAGATTCTGTACCATTGCAGACCTTGTTTCTATTTCTTTCTCAGGCCAGATCTACATGTTCTGTCAAATCATTATGGATGTAGGATAAAAATCAGGAAATAAAACTATGAAAGAGGTATATGGAATGTGGATTGTGTCCCAATAGTTATCAGTGCACTTCAATATTGCTATACACAAGTAGTGTAGATCTAGCCTCTGTCTTGCTTTCTCTTCCCTCCTATGTCTAGAAACTGAAGGGTACAAAGTTAAATCTTTTCTCTGCCCCTCTCATGTATTTTCCCCAGACCTCCACACAGATCAAACATTATTTTGTAGGACTTTTTTCTGCCTAGGCATGCATAGGATTGTGCCGTAAAATGACAAACCTTTAAAATCCAGACAGTTTCTGTCACAGATAATCTCCAAACTGTGTGAATAAATTAGGATACAGATCCAAATAAATAGCTTAAAGGTAGATTTTATAAGTCAGATATAATGTTGATTTTAAGCCTTTGTACTGGAGCACTACTTGGTGCTATTGTCAACAACTCTATGGTGCCCTGTTAATAATAAATTTAATAATGATTGATGTCTAAGCAATAAAATATATGAATGGTATTAATGAGGACACACTTGTATGAGTGATTTAAAACAAAACCCAAATTGACACAGTCTCCATTCAGTCAAATTTCTAGTTTTCTCTTCCTTGTGACTTACACACAACAATGTTAAATGCAGTATTGCTTTATTACTTACTTGATCAATGTACAGTATACAAGACCTGCTTATGGGCTTTTATACATGGGACTGTTAATCTGTGGTATCTACTTTTGATTTTGTCACAAAACTGAGATCCAAGCACTACATGAAGAGTGTTTCATTTCCTGCTTTTCTGCTATTTAACTTGAAGGGAAGGTCATCCCTTGTAAACTTGAAGGGAAGGCCATCCCATGGCAGGCGGCTGTTGGGCACTCATGAACTTTGCAAGTGCTCAGTGGGGGTTCACGTGGCCTGGTTCATAGGAATGGGCTATAGCAGTGGCAGGGCACACGCTCGCCGATTTTGGCCACCCTTATGTGATATAAAGTTTAAAGGCTATATGGAAAGTTAGTCAACCTTTGATGGTTGATTAGCAAAGTTTTTTAAAAATATATATTGTTTTTTCACTGTGATTGTGTATAATTTGTGTATAATTTGCTGAGATACAATAAGTTTTGTTTGTTTGTTCTGCTACATAATCTCTAGCTGGTGCTGTGCTATAGCAGAATAGGCAAATACAGAAGTGGAAAAACCATTTTCTTTTGCTTTCAGAAATAAAACTGCATTTTCCCTGCTCTAAATAAACTTGTTGTGTAAGTTCTCTTTACAAACAGAAGTGAAACTGGAGGGTTTATAATGGCTATGCTGGCTAAGCTGATTTATTTATTTATTTATTTATTTATTTATTACATTTTTATACCGCCCAATAGCCGAAGCTCTCTGGGCGGTTCACAAAAATTAAAACCATCATAAAACAACCAACAAGTTAAAAATACAAATACAAAATACAAGCTGATGGGAGCCATGCCTTCTTCATCCCTGTTTTTTTTTTTTTAATAATTTTTATTTGTTTTCTACACTATATAAACATACATTACAATAGTAATAATAATAAAAAAGAAACATCAAACAACTGCTACATACATATTGAATAAATGTTGAGTACATATATATTGAATAAGTATTACCTATACATTATCATACTACAACATAATCATTCTTAACATAAAAGTGCACCCCCCACCTCGGGATCTATTCCTGAGTCCAAAATCTAATCGTTCCTTCTGCTGGCGGTTTCCCACTTCCCTTAGTAAACACAAATATTAGGAACTGTTTCCAGATTCCTTCAAACTCATTTATTTTAGTTACGCCTTTTCTCCACTTAATATTACATGTCAGTTTATCATTAATGGCTATATCCCATACTTCTTTATACCATTCTTCAATAGAATATTCCCCTTGAATCTTCCAGTTCCTGGCTACCATCAATCGTGCTGCAACCAGCAAACTCGATATCAGCTCTATAGTTTCTTTTCCACACTTTATATCTTCAAATAGTGACAGCAATGCAATCTTTGGTGTTTGTTCTATTTTCATTCCCACTATTTCTTCAATTTCTGAAAACACCATCTTCCATAATCTTTGTACATATTTGCATTGCCACCACATATGTAAATACGTTCCTTTTTCCCCACAACCTCTCCAACAATTTGCTGAATGCTGATCATTTATCTTATTCAATCTAATCGGGGTTAGGTACCACCTCCACAAAATTTTAAAATAGTTCTCCTTTATTCTCACTGACAAACTTCTCAACACTCTTTGTTTCCATAGTCCCTCCCATCTCTGTCGCCCTATTTGTACCTTCAAATCTGACTCCCATACCATTTTCTCTGAGTTCTCTCTAAACTCCTTTTCTAACAATATTTTATATATTTCACTCATTAACCCTTTTAAAACTATACTACCTCCTTTACCTTTTTCCTTATTTGCTATTAACTCTTCAAACTTCGTCATCTTTCTGCAAACTCTATTATCTTTAATCCACTTTTTATTCCATTGTTCTAATTGCCCATATTCTAACCAAGATAACTTTTTCTCCTTTAACAATTTTTCCATATCTTCTCTTGTTTTTATATCTCTTAACCAATCCTTTAGTTTCATTTTACTTTTCTCTTTTAATATTTTACATAATCTACCCTTCAGATCCTCTGGGAAATTCTTTAACATTATTATCGGTGCTAAGGGAGAGTTGCTCGGAAGCAGCTTCCCTTTAAATTTACTCCAAATTTCCCATTGAGTCCTCAGGAGTGGATTATCTATACTTCCAACCCACTTTCTCCCTCCATCTTTAAAAAAAAACATTGTCCAAACTCATCTCTACATTACTTATAGTTTTTTCTTCCATCCAATATAAATCTCCTACTCCTATAATTGCTTCTACAATATGTCTTAATCTATTTGCTGCGTAGTATAATTTTATATTTGGGAGACCCAATCCACCCTTTTTTTGGCTTAGATACCAATTATTTTTATTCACTCTTGCTCTCTTCTTCATCCCTGTTCTAAGGGTTAACCAAAATGCAGTAACACTGCTGCACGAAAAAGCTTTTCTCTTCAGAACTACCCTCAGAATTTCCAGCCTGTTTGCCAGCGAGACAACATTGTATTGCAATTTGTAAATCCTGGAAGAGTCCCCTAAACTAAGGAAAAGGTCAAGCTTCCAAAAAGGACATGCCTTTTCTATTATTTCAGTGACAGATATAATCCCTAACTTTATATCTATATTCCCAGAAAAGGATTCTCCACATATCTGTTTTTCTGGGACTGAAGAAGCTTTCCCCTCAATTTTCTAAATGCTAGCTTTATAGCATTTTTTGTGAACAGCTTTTGCTCTGTTACAGATTTCATAATGCGATTCACTAGTGACTTTAATTATTTCCATCCATCGCTACATGCCAGAATCTAGCTGTCGTACTGAGAAATAATGCTTGAGTAGTTTGTGGTTGGATGAATCGCTGTTGAAACCACCCAGGGGCTCCATTTTTGTCTCTCAGTCTTCCCTGCTTTATACGTTGCCATGAATCTCTTGGCTTTTAAAATGGCAGCCTTTGCTTATTGCTCTGACTCTTATCACCAAACATCTCAGTGCCTTCTAAACTTGTATAAAATGACTCCTACTCACACTGTCAGCTCTTTCCCTAGTTTGCTTGGCTTCTCTCACTATTCCTCTCTTGAGTTTGCCAAAACACAGGAAAGCTGATATTAATTTCTATTCATGGAATGGACCAGATAGCTCTTCTTGTTCAGATTCCCTTGATTTCCCATTCTTATCTTCAAGGTCTGCTGCATTGAACCCAGATAAGAGCTATAAAAGTACTATAAAACAGCTTGGGACAGAGATCTGACTTTTCAGCTCTCTAAGGGAACCTGGTCTGATATACATAGTGACATTAAGAACGTTTCAGTTTGTTATGGTGTGAAGGAGGCCCAGTATCAGGTCGTTTTCAGAGGGTATATGACCCCGGCTAAATTAAATAAAATGCCACAACCTACTCAGTTTAAGATGCTGTAAAAAGTTCTTAAGGGCACAACCCTATGAAGATAGTTGGCTGCCGAGTATCCAATGCAGAGCGGCGGCAGCATGAAGGTGATCCTCGCCACCGCTCTCCAGCTGCCCTGCATTTTAGCTAGATAGGCCGTTTTGCCCATCTAGCAGAGGCTTCGGGTTGGAAGGAGACTGGGGACAGCTAGGGATAGCTTGTAGCCATATGTTCCTAGCCTTCTCCCCATCCCAGAAACAACTCCTTTTCCCCATCTCCGCACTACATTTTGCAGGCATGGAAAAGTAGCTGCCGCAGTTCTCTCCATGCCAGCTATGAGGGGGAGGGGAGTATGGTTTTCTGGCTCCTAGTTTGCAGCCCTGTCTACAAGCTCAAAGCCAGGAAACTGAACCATCCTATGTCCCCCCCCTCCCCAAATGCTGTCTAGGGGACCTAGTATTGCTTGCTAAGTTACGTTTTATACATCTTTGGTGGAGTTGCAAGCAAAATGATCCAAAAACATTGGGAGGATGTTCTGGAAGCTATTGGTCAAATATGAGTTGCTTATTATTATGGAGCTTATAATTGTTTTGGTTAATAACTTAGATAATTCCCTCCTTTTTACTGTAAGGTTTAAACTCTGAATCTGTTAGTAGTGGCAAAAAAAAATGTTCTAGGTAGGCATTGGAAAGCTTCAACAGTTCCAGCAAACAAAGAATAGTTGATCAAAGCCTTACAATCTGCAGAAACTGACTAAGTGACCCATAATGTTAGAAGGAGAAATGAACTTATTACTTCAGTATTAGTAATAAATAAGTGTGCATCTTTTGTTTATTATTGGGGTGTACATTGTAATTTTATTTTATTGGACTGATATTTGTTTTCATAGAAATTTTGCTCATCATCTGCTACTACTACTACTATGTGCACACACACATTCAACTAAACCTTGGAGCTATAATGTCAAGTAAGGGAAGTAGTGGTGTGGTACAAAACTTGGGGAATATTAGAGATGGAACATCTATAAAGTTCTAGAGTCGCATCAGACAAGAGTTTTATCACATGCTCGTTACTGGCCAGCCACAGTTTTTCGTGGGTCCTTTTGACAATGCCATCCCTCCCATGCATCTCCCACTCCTTCTAGTCTTCTTTCAATGACAAAATAAGACTCCAGTAAACCCATAGTTCATAGAATCATAGAATCATAGAATAGCAGAGTTGGAAGGGGCCTACAAGGCCATCGAGTCCAACCCCTGCTCAATGCAGGAATCCACCCTAAAGCATCCCTGACTGATGGTTGTCCAGCTGCCTCTTGAAGGCCTCTAGTGTGGGAGATGCCACAGCCTCACCAGGCAACTGATTCCATTGTCGTACTGCTCTAACAGTCAGGCAATGACTGTTCTTTAATTTTGAATTAAATTTCTTTAATTTCTTTAATTTCTTTAATTAAAGAATTTTTCCAAAATTCTTTAATTTTGGAAAAGTAATATGCCACCATTTCCTGCTATGTGCAGGAAAAGCAGCATGATAAAAGCGACCACTGAATGGGCCACATGGTCAATGTTTACTTCTACTTTCTTCCCCTTGTGAAGAGGAAGTATTGAGGGATAGAAGCAAGGGGGCAAGCTATGGTAGGGAAACGTGATTCCCACCCCTCCCTGCCCATCTGATGATGCTTCTAATTTCTATGTTCAGATTTAGCAGACATTCATTGGACTTCTTTTATCATAGAGGGGAAAGCAGTGAGGCTCAAACATTTTTGTGTCAAAAAGTAACAGGGAAATGAAGTGCACTGTGAATTTCGAAATGGTAGCACCAAGCATTTGGCTGCTAACTATGTAATATTTGCTCCAAACAGGATTATAGGAGAACTTGAATCTACAGATGGGGTGATGGATTAATTTTTAGTCCAGTGCTGCTTAGAAGCAGAACTCCAAAGAGCTGAAAATGTGCTGCTATTATTATTATTATTATTATTATTATTATTATTATTATTATTATTATTATTATGCCTGCTTAGTATCATTCACATCCTCCATGCCTGTTTGTGTTCTTGCCATGATCCCAGACTAGTTAAGACATTTCCAAGAAACCTTAACTGAGAAGCTTTGTGCTAGACAGTCTGTCTGGGCTATTTATGTTCCTCAGCTTCACAAGCAAAAGAGACATGACATAAATAAAGGCGAACCATGGGAACAATTCAGAAAAAGTTAGGCACACCTAAACCTTACTGAAACAAAACAGATGGCTTAAGACCTTTTGTTCCGCGGACTTCAGTTAAATCAGTGGAACAAAAGTTAAATGAGTAAATTGACTATTTGAGCTCTCACACGGTGGTGTCACTTATTTATTTGCTTTGAATGGATTGGATCCAGAGCTGCTCTTCCTTATGCAGAAGGCACCTTCCAGTGTTGGAAAGGGTGGTGCTTTGCTTCAATGTGTTGCATTAAAGCAGCCTTCTTCAGCCTTGTGCCCTCCCGATATGTTGGACTATAACTCCTATCATGCCCTGCCATATATCTCCTATATTTTCCAACAGGAAACCTCAGGGGACCTAATAAAAGAAAAATATATATCAGGCCAACAATGGAAGGCAGCTGTGGGGGGGGGGGTGTGTGCGCCCACGGACACCTCTTTTGGTGCCCGCCTCATACTTAATTATTATTATTTTTACACTGCAAAGTAAAGTGCCACCACCCAGCACCATCTTTATTTCAGTTCAAAACAGCGGCTTTGTGTTTCAGAGCTCAAGCCCCACCTCTGCTGTACTCAGGCTCCTGGATAACTGAACTTTCTTTCAGCTTCACCAGTTTGTAATCTGGGAAATGAGTGGCCTTGCCATTTTATGAATGAGCAAGTGCCGTTCCGTGGCAGCCATTTGTGAGAGCACCCTCAACACTCTCTCAAAATTCCGAATGTGCCCAGCAACCCAGACACACCTCATGGGCCACTGTGGGGAAGAAGAAGCTGGACTGGATGGACCATTGGTCAGATCCAGCAAAGCTCTTCTTATGTTCATTGGCCTCCCTGAACCTTGCAGACGTTTTGGCCACTGATGGAGGCTAAGAGGGGAGAGCGCAGCCGGCAGTTGATTCATTAGCTGCATATCCAAAATATTATTTATAGTGAAGCACATACGCAGGGCTGGGGAGAAAGCAAGTGGGAACTCCTAGGAATTTTTTCTTTTTCTTTTTGGATTCAGAGTCACTCTCAATAGCAACCAAAATAACATTTCATTACATCAATAGGCTAAATAACAGAAATTATTTATGCTTTCTAAAATTGCCCTAAATGATTTCCTGAATACATTGCCATAAGGAGCAACTCTATACGTGTTTAGACACCAAAAATGCCTATACCTACCAACATGTCCCAGCCAGTGGCTGGGGCATGCTGGGAGGTATAGGCCTTTTTCTATTTAAACATGCATAGGATTGCACCCATAACATCATAACATGATTTTAGTGAAACCAGCTCTATTTCAAATCTAATTAATAACTGCTATTCTGTGACTAATGAATTCATCTGATAGACAGATGTATTTACAAATTCCAAAGATGTTGAAGAAGAAGAAGAAGACGTCGGCTACTGCTCAGTGACGGTGTTTTCTATGTTTAAGATATAGATGAAATATTACATACCACAATTCGCATTTGCCCAGATTTTCTGTAAATCAGCTTGATATTTGTCTCACCTCATTTACCACATTCATTTGAAAGCTGTTGGTTTTGTGCGAAAGGGAAATCGTGCAAACTGAATGGGGAAAATGCACCCCAAATCTGCATATTTTAGAAGTGTGCAGTTTACCCCATAGTCTAATATGTGAAAATATACTTTTTTTAAAAAAAAAAGTGCATGTTTAAAAATGTGCATTTTTTTTAAAAGTGAACACATGTTCAAGAATTTGCATACATTTTTGGAAAACACGTTTTCTTGCTTGTTTCCATGTTTGGGATGGAAACTCCACATGTTCAAGGTGCACACACATGTGCACAACAGCTTGCACAACAGGACACACAGTACTGTGACAGGTAGGTTTAATAGCTGTTCTTGTGCAAGCAAAAGAACAGCCTTAGCTTTAATTTCACTTTTCTTGTTCTACGCTATAGTGTATTGTGTAAAAAAAACCCCACAACTTCTCTGACACTGAAAATGCTGCCCCATTGAGCTCTAGCTCACTTGGGTTCATTGGCTTACAGTCTCCAAAAGTTTCCTTGTATGTTCACTCTACTCTGTTGAAGCCAGTACCATGGGAAATCTGCCATGCACATTTTTCTTTAAGCCCTTCTTGACCTCCGCTTATTCCCATTTCTTCTCTTTCTTGAAATGCTCCTTTCAGATCCTTCCTTCTCTGAAGCAAGGGATCCTGTGATTTTGGCAGAGGCAGATTTTGCCACTTTGCTAATGGTGAAGAATGAAATGGAATCCTATTGTGGAAAAGGTTACTCTCTTTTTGCATCTTCTTGGGAGCTCAAGGCAGTTTACACATGTTCCCCTTCTGTTCTGACAGCAACCCTGAGAGATTGTGACTGACCCAAGGTCACTCAATGACCTGTATGACTAAGTTGGGGAGGACCAATTCCAGCTTCAAAGGGAGCCTCAGCAAGAGGCATTCTTGTAGCCCCCTAATGTCAGCATGGACCCCCACAGGTTAGTGAGGAAATGGGGTGGAATGGACTGACAGGTGAACACATGTGAAAGTGACAAAGATCAGAAGTAGGCTGCTTCACCCATGCCTAATTCAATGGGGCAAAAATTAATTAAAACATAAACAAATGTTGACAGGAGAAAATCTGACACAACTTTGCTTAGCTTGCTAAAAACTAAGTCAGATGCTTTTGGAGCAAGATGGGCATGATTTATCCAATGCTAAATACTTTGAAGTTCTACTGGTTTCAGTGGGAGAATGAAACATGTCCTTAAAGGTCTCCAATCCAAAGTAATATGATTCCAGTGCTTTATAATAATATGTAGTAATATGTAGTAATATGTAATATACGTAGTAATATATAATAATATCCAGTAGTATGATTCCAGTGCTTTATTCCAGTGTCCTATATACTTGAAACAAAGAGCTGGAAAACTAGAAGAAGTCTGTAACTGAAATCTTTTATGATAACAAAAGAACACCACCCAGGAGAAGACTTTTAATTTTCTTTTGTTTCTTTGAGAAGATATTGGAGTAATAAATCAAAGTCAAGTTTTCATTTTGGGTATTATGAATTTAACATTGTCTCAATTTAAACCACTGGAAATTTGATCTTACTTAAACATTGATAATTGATAGGCATGTACATGTTTTTCCATCTGCATGTTGCAACTTTGAATATTTGGCTAATGTCATTAGGGCTAAAGTTTAAAGAGTCTGGGTATGTGTGTGAAAGTGTAGAAAGAGTTACAAAATATTCCCACAGGCACATCAAGATAAGATCCAAGCACCACTTTCAGTGGGAAATGTTGTTTTAGACAGGTTCAAATCATACAGTTTTGTCCAAAACTAAATCATGCTCCATTTTCACTAAGCCATCAGACACTATTCAATTCTTCTTTTTAAAATAATAATCAAAACCTTCTTTTAATAGCAATCTGCTTGAGAAATGTCATCTTTCTCCCCTGTGTGTTGAAATGTATTGCCATCTACAGTTCATGAAAAGTTGCTTTCTAAGTAACGTTTTCAACCAAGAGTATTCATGCATGACACTAAAAGCACCTTTGAGTTTCTTTCATGATGTGCAAATGGGAATGTTGTTAATGCAGGATAGAAGTAGGGCAAGCACCATTTTAAAATCAAGCAGACATCCTGCCCAAAGTAGGGTTGGCATGTGCTTTTAAAGATGCATGAATTGCCTTGCTCAATTGGATCAAGGTAATGGCCACGGTAGGTCTCATGGCTTGGCTCAAACCATCAGTATGCTTGCCAAAGGATCTTATTTCTAGTTGCACAATTCGGAACATTGGGAAGTGCCATATAGCGGCTTATACACTTTGTTCAGTATCTAAGGCCCTCTTCCAGGTGCCTCCTCCCAGAGAGACTCCGAAGGCAGCAACAAAGGAGAGGTCATCCTCAGTGGTGCCCCTCCCAATTATGGGAGGATCTCCCCAATGACACCCCCCTGGCGCCAACATTGTTGTCTTTTCAGTGCCAGGTTAAGACCTTTCTCTTCTCCCAGGCATTTGGCAGCATATGATGAGTTTTAAGGTCTGGCATTTATCTTCTAGTTGATAATTAAAAATTGGGTTTTAGATATATGTTGTCTGTGTATATGTTTTCTTATGTAAATGGTTCTACACTTCTTATCATGTATCTTAATGGTTTAATTTTTTTTGTAAATTGCCCAGGGAGCTTTTGCTAAGGAGAAGCATAATAATAATAATAATAATAATAATAATAATAATAATAATAATGATGGAGGGAGGGATGAATCTGTCAGCTTCACTTTCTCTCATATTCATTTTTTTTAACTCAAGCACTTCCCATTCCATTTATGAAAAACATGTGCAAATTTTGGTAAGTTCTTATTAAAAAACTTCGCAAAGAAAATTCTGTCCCATCCATAAATTTGTAGACCAAGGCCAGTATTGTCTACTCCAAGAGGTAGTAGCTGTCTAGCATCCAGGTAAAGGTGCTTTTCGTGGTACTGGCTTCACCAACTGCCTCTACCTTACCCTTCTAAGTGGGGGTGCCAGGTATTAAGCATATGTTCTACCGCTGAGAACATGCTTCCTTTTCCAAAAATAGCCATCCAAATGACTCTGGAAAGTGAAAACAGAAAATGAAGATGATGCCTACCTGCCCCTGTTGTTTGATCTCAAAAGCCAGTCTTTAGATCTCTGTCACATATATCCATTGAGGTTCTATTGAACTATCTTGGTGAATAGCCACTGGCAGATCTCTCCTTTATGGAGTCATCTAATACATTCTCAAGATTATTTACTTATTTCTTGATTTAGCTCTAATTATATCCCGCCATTCATTTAAAAATAAATAAATCCCAGGGCAGATAACAACAGTATTAAAAACAACTAACAATAAAATGCAAGAAAAATAGAATTCTAATAAAAACAAACAATCAATAAGCAGAGACAACAAATAAATTATCAACAATATATCCAGTTCATTGTGGTGGTGACTAACAACACATATATAGCCAAATAAATAAATTGTTTACAAATCCAAGAATATGGCTAGATTGGTACAGAGAGAGATTCCTTCAGATACTTGGGCCCCAAGTTGTTACCTAAGCTTGTGGCCAATCATCACATCATGTGGGAGTGAACCATTTTATTGTGTTTATATTTCTATTGTTTTAAATGTTTTAACTGATTTTATGGGGGGGTTATTGCTGTAAGCCACTTTGAGAGGGCTTCTGCCTTGAAAGGCAGCCAAGAATTATTTTAAATAAATAACAATAAATAAAATTCTCCAAGTTAGGATGTGAAGAGTTTGCAGGTGTCGATTCTCTGTGAAATTCCAGTGAGGTTTGCAACTCCAGACTCATAGGATCTGTGCCTTGCAGAAGCTAAGAAATGCTCTCATCATACTTCCCAAGTGGCTTCTCCCCACCCTCCTTATAAAGTAATTTGATTATATGTGCCTGTGTGATGTCATTTGGCAAGCCCTAGAGGGAAATGCATATCCCTTTAGGCATGACAAATTTACTTTACAATTTAGAAGCCTCTCCCTTCTACCCACCCCACTGATACAAAGAGTGACATTATTGATTGATTGATTTTTAGGAAAAACAATCTTCTTGCTAATAGAAATGTGTGACATATAGTTTGTATATAAGAAATGAGATACATTTCCATTATATATTTTACCCTGTGCAACTGGGTGTGCCACAAATGGATTACAAACATGTTGTGCACCAGTGAGTGCACAATCAGAAGATTTAGCCATTAAAAACATTCCCAGTTTACTTCATCGAACATATATTAAAAGCTTATCATAGTTTACACAGATGGCTTTGTTTAACCTCTGGGTTTGCTTTCCCAGTATATCCCCAGTTCTTCACTTACAGCCCCTTACAGCATGTTGGGGAATGTAAAGAAATGCCATGTTTTTGAGCAGAAAGTGCCATGTGAAATCATGTTCACAATGTACAAATACAGATGCACCATTCTCAGTTAGAGCACGGCCAGAACTACACCAAGCAGGATATATCACTATAAAAACAGTTTGAAAGCAGTATATGGAATGTGTCTTGGGCCTCAACAGTTGTCAGTGCACTTCAATACTGCTATAAAGCAGTGGTGTGGATCATGCCCCAGATCTTCCATAAAGAGCCTTTTCTTTCAGGGTGGTTCCTGTTGTTTAAACTTGAAAGTGAGTTGGTGTTATCCACCAACCCAAGCTGCAATCCTCATTGTCCATTTCCACTTGATCATCCACTTTTCATCCCATTTACTTCTCTTCTTTAACAGGTGCCATTTTCAAAGAACTGTTCGTAGTGAATTGGACCCAAAGCATGCAGAAGCAGAAAGCTGCTCAAGCAATTGATCTTTTCCCTTTCCTTCTTCTCCATGTACTCCCCCTCATCCTCTCTGGACCTGGCTATTCTGAACCACATGGTTTGTATCATGAGGGACTGATGTGGGAGCACCCAAAATTGGACAACATCATTCTTCACCCCTTCATACACCTATGAGAAGGGTAATACATGGATATGTCCCTGAAAAGTGAACTCTTCAATGTTGGCGCCCTCTACATTTTTCTAAATAGCCACTTGAGCTTGTAGCATGACATGGAAAAATAATGAGGACTTGGATCATTTTGGAACTGGGGTGAACAGAATGTTGATTTCATGGCTTTCTTAGTGTTTATAAGTTCATTGAAATGCAATATTTTGTTATAGTTTTGTGTAAAGATGCTGGAGAAATCCAAGACTAAAATGAGTTTGGACATCTAAGGCCTTAGCTAGACCTAAGGTTTATCCCAAGATCATCCCGGGATCGTCTCTGCTTGCTCCCGGGATATCCTATGTGTCATTTACATGAACAGGGATGACCCCGGGATGATCCTGGGATAAACCTTAGGTCTAGCTAAGGCCTAAGAATCCGACCTACAGATTTTGCAGGAATTCTGAATTTTTTTTTGTTTTACTTTCCTGAAATTTATGCAATCACAGGAAAATACACATTTTTCTGCTGAGAGATATGCCATGCTGGAAAGTATATGCATGGAAAAGTCGAATGGAATGGAGGAAAATACACAAAATGCCCCAAAATCTAGACATCCGTAGTTTTGTGTGATATTGAATTTTTTTCCATTGAAATGATGCGTTTGCTGAATTGTTTATTGAAATACTGTTGGCATGCTTTGGTATCTATGCATTATTGTTTTGCTGTTTGCCATGCCTTTTTATTATATATTTTAAATAAATAAGAAAAATGCAAAACACATATTTCATATATGAGCCAATCAAGTCAACTTAAATTACACTTCCAGTACTAACAGATGCTCTGATTCAGATCCAATTCTAGCACTGGATAGATGAAATCTAGTGTTGTTTTTAAACAGTGCTATTGATTGAATGTCCCCTTTCCTCAAAGCTTGTGAGTTTAAACATATTTATTCCAAATTCTTCTCTTCTAAGTTTTCATAGATGGAAGTTCAACTTTTCTCAACACTTTTATCGATAAAATCTAAGCAGTTCTTAACATCTGAGTAACCCATAACTATATGTCATTTTCTCAGTAGTCCTTTTACACACACACACACACACACACACACACACCAAAGCACAGAGAATCCAAATGAATTTAATATCCTATTATTTTTTTGATGTATTGCAGTGGAGGCTAATGGCTCTGATTTCTGTAGGGCTGTAAATCCATTCAGTCATAGCCAACCAGAATTTTAAAGGATCTGTCAAAGTGCTGACCCATATCCCCTCCACAAAGGTCGTGGGAGGCAGCAATGTGTAGTAATGGGGTGGGTGGGACAAATGGCAGTGACGGGGTGGGATGTGGTGATGGAGGTGGCAATGGGGAACACTTTGCTTGTGTGTTCTCCTTCGCCTTCACCAGTGCTATGAGTAACAGAACCAAAGATGCAGACATGTGGTCATTTCCTCTCCTTTGCTGTTCATCATCCAAACAGCCAAAGGTAATATTCCATTTCTTGTCCCTTGCTAGTGAGATCTAGGTTCTGCTGTCTGCTGAAAAGTATTATAGCAGAAGCTGTTCTAGTCAAAGCTCCACCTCTGAACAGGGAAACATCTTTAGAGTGAATAGAAACATATTTGGATAAGCCATCTGTGGTACTGAATTGAATATTTATTTATTTATTTATTTATTACATTTTTATACCGCCCAATAGCCGAAGCTCTCTGGGCGGTTCACAAAAATTAAAACCACAATAAAACACCCAACAGGTTAAAAACACAATTATGAAATACAGTATAAAAAGCGCAACCAGGATAAAACCACACAGCAAAATTGATATAAGATTAAAATACAGAGTTAAAACAGTAAGATTTAAATTTAAGTTAAAATTAAGTGTTAAAATACTGAGTGAATAAAAAGGTCTTCAGCTGGCGACGAAAGCAGTACAGTGTAGGCGCCAGGCGGACCTCTCTGGGGAGCTCGTTCCACAACCGGGGTGCCACAGCGGAGAAAGCCCTCCTCCTAGTAGCCACCTGCCTCACTTCCTTTGGCAGGGGCTCACGGAGAAGGGCCCCTGTAGATGATCTTAAGGTCCAGGTAGGTACATATGGGAAGAGGCGTTCCTTCAAATAACCCGGCCCCAAACCGTTTAGGGCTTCAAATGTCAATACCAGCACAATACCACAGAAGAACAACAAATAATATGTTGTTCTTCTGTGACATCAAGAGTCAGCCATGAATGTTCATTAATAAACAAGCATTAGATGAACATGCGAGACACAGCAGGAATAGTATGCATTTTCACAATATGGAAGTGTGTGGCTATTTGCTGAGCACAAAGAATAATGGAGGAACCATATGGATAACTTGTACATATTACAGACAAATATTTAGGTAAACTTTCAAGCTATAAGAATTCAAAAGAAAGAATTATCTTCTGTAATCTGAGAGGGTGGATGGAATACAGTGTACATTGCTCAAAGACAATCAGAGCTTCATTACTGATCAGTATCTTAGTCAATGACACTTCTGAATGTAAAATATGCTTCTTTCCGTTGGGGGAATGCTTTATGATGGAAGGAGCAGAAAGGTTGTGATTTCACAACATTGTCCATGTGCTGAATGGATATCAAAGTCAGGATCATGCTTAGGTTGGAAAACCTGCACCAACTTCTCAAAATAAATGTCTTAAAGCCATGCAACAGCCAGTTCTCATTGCTGCCCCCCTTGCCCACATACATTTCTATGGGTTCTTATTAGATCTGCAAATCTCCTTTTATCTATCAGTGTAAGTATTCATATTGATTCAGTGGAGAACCAACTCTCCTTTGCAAATGTTGATTTATACAGAGTTGGACCAGTGGTCCATTTTGCACGCTATTGTCTACACCAGCCTTCCCCAACCTGGTTCTCTTCAGATGTTTAGACTAAAACTTGCAGGATTCCTGAACATTGGCCATGTCAGCTGGGGCTGATGGGCATTGAAGTCCAAAACATCTGCCAAGCACCAGGTTGGGGAAGTCTAGTAGAGCTCTCTAGGATCTCAAACGGGTCTTCCGTAGCCTTACCTGGAGATACCAGGGGTATGCATGCAAAGTATGTGCTCTATCACTGGTCTCATGTGCTTGGGTGGCCATATTCTGGAATTAGACTCTGGAAGCCCCCCTTTGCACTGCCAGATCCTTCTACTGCACTTTAAACTATGAGTGTTGCAGTCTGATCCACAAGCAGGTTAGCTTGAAGTTCTTCCACTATGTTAAAAATTCCCGTGATCTCATACAAGTTGAACAACTTATACATTGTGCAACGTATTGTAGAACATAGACTTTTTAAAAAATTTAGTGTGTATTTATTAAAATGTGTTATTCTTTGTTATTTTATATTGCCTAGTCAGAAATAAATGTTGGTGTTGTTGGTGTTTTTTAAATTCCATTGATCTTAACAAGACTAAACTGAATTATATCCAAGCACTTCAGTTTATCTGTCATGTGAAATGAGCTATAAGCTGCATTCAGTTGCTTATAGGATGCAAGAATGTTCTTTCTCACGGTTGTGATACTTTTTTTTTAAAGACTCTACTATCTATCACCTATGAGAGGAAATGGGAAAGGTGATTCCAGAGTTTCAGCAAGCAAACACAAAGAGAAGTTTGATATAAAGCTACTACTACCATCTAGTGTTCAGAGAAAGAATCTGAATCCAAATTCTCTCAACAAATTTGGTATAGTCATTTTGAATATCTCTCCTTTTCTGAATTACTTAGTAATTATGAACATATTATGATGCTGCCTCATACTGAGTCCTGGCTACTCTGATTGGCTGCTGTTGTGCCTGATTTGGCAGAAGTTTTTCCTAGCTCTTCTGCAGCCTGTGATCCTTTAATCCCTGCCTTACCTTGCCCTGCCTCGCCTCTGTTGCCATGCTGCCTCCAGCTTCTACGCTGCTGTTCTGCTTCTGATTTTTAGCGCGAGATAAGATCTCAGCTGCTGGCTGGGTCTCACGCAAGTTTGGTGAGACTTCCCCAGCCAGCAGCCAAGATCTCGCGTGAGTTCCTGCAAGATTAAAGATGGCCGCCACCAAGGAAAAACTTATGCTGGTAAGTGGGGGTTGCAATTGCCGTGGGTCCAGTAACCGCAACCCCGGTATTTGGGGCCAAAAGTCTGGTTCCTCTGGTCTTCCAGATCTTCCTGGAGGTTTCCGGATTTCCCTGGTGGGTGTGGTCAGGCTACTTTTGAGGGATGGGGATGGGGTGGCTCCTAACTGAAAAAGAGTCATGCACAAGAAGAACACCACACATGGCACTTTGGATCCTGGTCAAAAAGCATATGACACCAGGAAACATTCCTGTCCAAGCCCAGTGCAGTGTTGTTCTGCAGTTTCAGCTAATCCTGGGGCTTGTATTATTTATTTATTTAGCACCATCAGTGTACGTGGTGCTGTACAGAGTAAAACAATAAAATAACAAAACCCTGCCGCATAGGCTTACATTCTAATAGAATCATAATAAAACAATAAGAAGGGGAAGAGAATGCACCAAACAGACACAGGGTAGAGTAAAACGAACAGTATAAAAGTCAGATCAAAATCAAGTTTGAAAAGCTTTAGAAAAAAATTTTTTTTAGCTGAGCTTTAAAAGCTGCGATTGAACTTGTAGTTCGCAAATGTTCTGGAAGAGCGTTCCAGGCGTAAGGGGCTGCGGAAGAAAAAGGACAAAGCCAAGCAAGGGAAATAGAGACCCTTGGGCAGGTAAGAAACATGGCATCAGAGGAGCGAAGAGCACAAGCGGGGCAAAAGTGTGAGATGAGAGAGGATATTATTATTATTATTATTATTATTATTATTATTATTATTATTATTTGCATTTTGATACCACCCAACAGCCGAAGCTCCCTGGGCAGTTCACAAAAACTAAAACCATTCAAAGTATAAAACAAAGTATAAAAACATAATATAAAATACACTTTAAAAACTGATTAAAAACGTACCATACATGATTAAAACATCTTTAAAACATTAAAAACATCTTTAAAACATTCTAAAATTTCACTGGATAAGCCTGCTGGAATAGATCAGTCTTTATTGCTTTTTTTAATTCTAAAAGACCATCAAGTTGACGAATTTCCTCCAGCAGGCCATTCCACAGTCTGGGAGCAGCAGAAGAGAAGGTCCTCTGGGTAACAGTTGTTAATCTAGTTTGTACTAGCTGAAGTAGATTCTTCCCAGAAAAGAGACTGTCCCTGTGGATTGTGCTTTTACAGCTTAATCCTATCCATGTCTACTTGGAAGTAAACCCCACTGAGTTTAATGGTACTCTCTCCATTAGTGTATAGGACTGGACCCTTGCAATGCAATCCTATCCATGTCTGCTCAGAAGCAAGCCCTATTGAGTTCAATGCAACTTACTTCCCGGTATGTGTATAATACAATCTCTTTGTAATTTTTGCTGCCACTGATGAATCTAGCTGATGTAGCAAAATGAGGCAAAGTGATTTTTGTTTTATGAAAGGATTGCGTCTCATTATTATATAGATGGTAGATCAAGCTTCTGAATAAACATTTAGGAAATGTCCTCTTATAAAATCTAAGATTTTAATTGATGTACATTGTCTTTCTTTTCAAACCATCAATATAGATCTAAATCTGACTTTCCTCCTGTGCAATGTGCACACACCCCACCAGAGGCAGCCTGGTTCACAATATATAGGAAGAGATTCAGGTTAAGCTGGCAGAAGCCTTCAGGAAAGAGCAGTTTTAAAAAATTCTGAGCAGCCACAACCCCGAAGAGGTGTTAACTTCCTACGCCCCCAAAATATACAAACCAACCAACTCTCATTTCAGACTAGCTGCAGCATTAACTTCAGCTACAGGTTGGGACAGTTAGCAATTTGATATAGAACTGAGATGACGGGGTGTGTGTGTGTGTGTGTGTGTATGATAGCAAAGAGAAAGGCAGCGAAAATAAAAGAAACTTGGGGGAAGGAGAGGAAAATCTCAACACTGTTTGGAGGTGGAGGGGTTAACTGGGAATGTGGTAGCAGCAGAGACCCTCCTCCTCCTCCTCCTTCTTTTAAAGGTGTTCTTTCTTTAACTCAATTGCTGTGCCTCAATGGAGCAATGATGAAGTTGCAACCCTCCCCCCCCCAGTGAATGATGGGCTGCCTTTACCACTTCCCTGGTTAGCCCCCCTCTCAATACCTGAAAATGCTTAGAGTCCTTCCCTCTTCCCTCCCCCACCTGAAAACACTGCAATGTCTCCTATTTTTAGAGCCTGAAAATGGGGCTGAGATAATGGGGGAGGTCTTTTTGCCTCAGCCCTAATTTGATCGTAAGTGGAGATTTAATCGATAGTAATAATAGAGGAAGGAAAAGTGTTTATAATTTCTTTCCTTTGATAGAAATCAGAAAATAATAAAAGAAATGAGTCCTAGGGATGACTGTCATTTGGAAATCCGACCCTTTTCAGACTTGAGAGATTTCTGCTGCCTGCCCAACTCAGCTTGCATTTGCAGATTTTCCCCGAACACTGGGGGCTTTTTACAGTTTTTTTGGGAGGGGGGACTGGGGCCATCATTTGTGCAAATAGTGATTTGCACAGATTGCAGCCTGCTTGGTATAGATCTAGCTGAAGTTAAAAATCAGGTCAAACGCTAAAACAGGAGTGAGCCAAAACGAGCTTCAAAGTGATTTTCAGATCATTTAAGTGAGTTTGAAACTTGCTGGTTCTCCCATCCCTGTGCAGCCCACATAGGGTTGGTCTGTCTATTTTCTCAGGGGCTCCTCCCAGTCCTCTGCAGTGTTCGGTTGGCTGTCTTCCTCTCTTTGGGGCCACTACCATTAAAAAGAATATCTAGCCTTGCTAGAGAATGTCATGCAAACATACGCAATGCATTAATATTGTATTTGTGGAAGCAGTCCTTCATTTGGATTGAAGCCCCAAAAGCAAGATTTGGCTAACTGGCAAATTTAAAAATGGATTGATTGATTGAGTCATCAGACGAGCATTTTATTGCACATTTGTTATTGGCTACTACTCACGGTTTTTCACGGGTCCTTTTGATGCCACTGTCCTCCTACCGCACATCTCGCTCGCCTTCTTTCTGCGACAAAATAAGACCCTGGTAAATCCAATTTTGGGGCGGGGGGGAAGCAAAACGTGTCTCCATTTCCTTCCATACGCAGGAAAAGCAGCATGATAAAAATGTCCACTGAATGGGCCACATGGAAGTTTTGTGGGACAGAAGTGTGTGTGTGGGGGGGAGTGACGGTAGCAATACATGATTTCCCCCCATCAGATGATGCTCTTACATATATATTTACATATATGATACACACACACATATTATTTACATATATATAGTGCCTAACATATCAATGGTGAAAACATTCAGAAAGGTATTGTTCTGTGATAATCAATTAGTACCCTACTTTTTCCAGTAATTAACCCTCTGCCACCATTTTCAATTCCTAAACAATGTTTGATAATCCACCACTGAAAACAGAAGTACAATATAAAGAAAGCAGCCTCCTGCAGATACTTTCACATCAATAAGTAGAATAAATGACTTCCAGGGGATACAAAAGTTTGCATCATAATAACTTAGGTGCTACCAGACACTTTGAAATAAACTAGTGATTTTTCAAATACAAAATTTGTATTTAGTGTCTGGTAGATTGAAATTGGCTACCTGAAATGCTATAGAAGATTCAGATCTTGTGGAATAAAGTAAACAAATAGAGATATCATAGGACTGGTTTCTCAGCTCAACTGAAAGAGCAAGCAGCACAGTTACAACTGTCAAGATATTGTCACATAGAACAACTGAATAATAGAATTAGCTGGGTGGCTATTTTAAGCAAAAATCTCTGTAGGAAAACACCCAGACTCTTCTACCTGTTTGATCTGCAGGCAGTCTATGAGAACCACATGTGTCTCAGCTAGCCGAATCATATTTTTCTCTCCTGGGATTGCTTTCGGCAAGCTTCTTCCACGTGGGAGGAAACGAGTTAGGGAAAACATCAGTGAAACTTCAAAGCAGCAGCTTAAGGTGATCTTTCATTTTCTTGAACTACAGACTGGCTCTGCAGTTTAAGAACATGCTGTGTTCTTCATGTCTAATGTGCCTTTTAGCCTATGAACAAGGTCAATTAATAGAAATCATACTGGAAGAGGGGAAAATGTTTTGGCAGAAAAATGGAGTTAAGAATTAACCTGCCTCATACCCAATTCACAAGAATCTCTTTTGTACTCTGCTGCAATATCACGTCTTGCTGGTTTACCTGTATGAATAAGAACTCACGGTTGTACACTCACTACTGGGGATCTTCCAGAACTTATATTGAACATGCGGAGGTTGTGCACATGATCCTGCTATCCAAGCCAATCTGAACTAGGATTCTGCCACTACAGGAAGTGGTGGAGAAATAAGAGAAGCAGTCTTGACCAGAGTTGAAATTGACAGTGGAAGTGCATTTATCCTACAGCAGAAGGTCTGGCCTTCATCTCATCATTCACACACAAACACACACACACACACACACACACCACTTAGAGGAATATATATATATATATATATATATATATATATATATATATATATATATATATCCCGCCTCTCCCTCTGGATTGAGACAGGGAACAACCCTAAATACAATATAATACATAAAATTAGTTAAACGAGCATAGAAAACCAACACAAGATTAAAATAACAATCACAGCATCTTAAAATTCTTAGGTTTAAACTTCATCTGGGTAGGCCTGCCAGAAGAGATTAGTCTTTATGGCTGTCTTAAACTCAGAGAGAGCATTAAGCTGACAAATCTCCTCCAGCAGGCCATTCGACAGTCTGGGGGCAGCAGAAGAAAAGGTCCTCTGGTAACAGTTGCCAGCCGAGTTGTGGCTGACTGTAGTAAACCCTTCCCAGAGGACCTGAGAAAATCCATCCGACATAGTGCCAAGATCATGAAAGCTAGATACCTGAAACTTGGCATATATGCTAAGGAGACTGAAGGGGTGTACACCTTAGGGTTATTTGGGTGTGTTTTTTTAATACATTGGTTAATTTAAATTCATTTAAATGTATCCTGCAGTAACAGGTTAAAGCCTGCAGCCACCAAGAAGATTAAATACTATACAAGCACTATGGAAGGTCTCACATTAGCAGCCTGTGTGATATGCAAAGTATGGGCAGAGATCAGTGTTATAAACATTCTATTTAAAAACTTAATATTATTTTATTTTAATATATTTCTTTGTCATTATGCCAAGGCACTCTACCATTTTGAAGTACCGAAACAAATGTAACAAAATGTTACCACCTCAAACACACACACACACACAAACCAAACAAACACCAGAATATAGTTTTCTCTCCAGATGCTGATGGTATGAGCTTCCCAGACTTGGCTTCTCCTCTTTTTTCCTTCCCTCAGGGCACACAGGTCTGAAGTCAAAACCACTTAGGGGAGGTACTAGCTGAAGCTGTTTAAGAAAGAACTCCAGTTGCTTGGCAGAGGACATCTGTCTTGGGCAATGCAGGGCAAACCCCACTGCTTTGGTTCTCCAGGTAGGTGGACTGTTTGATCTGTCAATGGCCTACTCAAATAATGTGTGACTTAAATAAACAACATTTCTAACATTTTACACCTTTATGTCCTTTGGCAATTGAAACTGCATCACCTTTCTGCTTGCCCCCATTAAAGGATTTCAGTGGGCTTGAAAGAGAGGAGAAAATATCCATTGCGCTTTTGTTGATCAATGATCTATTAATTGCAGCCAAGGGCTGTGGCCAGTGTGTTGGCTGACCCAGTTTCAAAACCCAATTCAACCATGACATCCACTGAATGGCTCTTGGGGAGTTACTATCTGTCAGTCAAGTCTACTTCACAAGATTGATGTGAAAATAATATGAGATTCAAAACAAAACAAAACGTAACTAGCTCTGGATTCTTGTGAAAAAGAAATTAAAGTAAATAAGTTCTATGAACCTATTCCAGTCTAGCATAAACAAAGCAAAATATTTATGGCTTATTTGCAAAGCCCAAAATCATGCAGTGTAAATAAATATAATAGTTTCAGGTTATTTTGATATTTCATTAGGTGTTTGGCTTTTTATCATTGTAGTTAGTTGAGGTTATTGAACAGGGAAAATATAATCCTAAATAGTTAGCACAACATTATATTAAATATTCAGTGTCTTAGATATAGAGTAGCCATCCTTAAACCAATGTCCTCCAGATGCTGTGTATGTCAATTCCCATCAGCCCCAGTGATCACAGCAGTAGTCAGAACCCTGGGAGTTGTAGTCCAAAATATCTGTAGGGCTCCACGTTGGTAAGTGGCAGTTACTGCAGCTGAAACTCTCCCCACGGCCTGAGTTCGATCCCAGCAGAAGCTGGTTCTCAGGCAGCCGGCTCAGGTTCACTCAGCCTTCCATCCTTCCGAGGTCAGCAAAATGAGTACCCAGCTAGCTGGGGGAAAGGTAACTGCGACTGGGGAAGGCAATGGCAAACCACCCCGCTACAAAGTCTGCCAAAAAAACGTCAGCGAAAGCAGGCGTCCCTCTAGGAGTCAGCAATGACTCAAGTGCTTGCACAAGAGGTTCCTTTCCTTTTTTTCCAGGTTGGGAAAGGCTGAGGTAGAGCTAAGTGTGCCGTGCTTCCATTCTGTCCACTCTCCTTTTTGCCATTGCTGCATGACAGCAAGAATCTGTGACCTACAGCTGTGAGGACTCTAACCCTGAGGCATCCCAAAAAGCCTTTGCATATGGCACTACTCACATGGCTGACTGAACTGCATGTAGACTGATGTGATCTGATGTCCTCCAATGTGATGTAACACATCTATAGAAGCTCTAATGTTGTAAACTATTTCTTGAAACAAGTTAGCTAGAATGATTAGATCCTTGGTAAGCTGGTCCTATAGCCCCACTACATTAATAGCTGTTAGGTCCACAGTGTGCCAGCATAAAATAGTGGTAGTGATGTATCAGAATTCTGATTAGGGGTGAAAACTTGATAGACTTTCCCAGTTTAGCCCTGGCTAGGGTGACCGTATTTGGAAAACCAAAAAGGAGGACACCATGGGGGAGGGTGGGAAAGCAGCTTTCCAGGGCCTCTGGAAAGTGTGTCATTCCCTCCGCCACCTTAAAGGCCCCATTTGGAGTGGAAGAAGGGAAAGCGTGACATATTTATTTTTAAAAAAGAAATTTCCCTTGATCTTTTGCAAGTATGCAAGAGCACAGATTCAGCTGTCCAATATGTGTAGTCTTGCCATGTCAATTTCCTTGTATGGTTCAGCTATCAACAGGAGCATTGGAAGTGGAGTAGGTAAAATACAGGCAACTGATGAAGTGAGACTCCATATAGCCTAAAAAGTGCATAGTTGCAAATGACTGGTGGGGCGGGGAATAATAGTAAGACAAAGGAGGAACCCATCTGAGCAATTCAGATGCACCAAGAAAGAAAGAAAAATGTAGAAGATGTAAGTATACCAAAAGACAGGGGGTATATTTCTGACTTGGCAATGTAACCTTGTCACTATTAAGTGTTGAACCAATGCTTGTTTGTATCCTCCTCCCATTGAATACTTCCCCAACTGTCCAGCAAGTCCAGAAAGCGGAATTATTGGGTCCCCACATTTTTTGTGGCTGCTCAGAATTGTTACTCGGGCTATGCAAATTTCTCCTCCATTTACTGCCCATCCTTTCAATTTTTGCAAATTTAGAGGCTGGGAAGTTAAAGGAAGAGAAATTTGCACAAATTTAGAAGTTGGGCAAATTTCCTCCCCATTTACTTCCCAGCCTCTCAAGTTGTGAAAATTTAAAGGCTGGTTATTAAACAAATGGGAAATTTGAACGGTGGGGAATCCTCTACATTCAGACATTCCACCCATAAGGGGAAGGATTATACTCCACGTTTTTACCATCTGTTAACAGAATTGGAATTAGTTTCTGACTACCAATGCTTCTGGGGGGGAAATTAATTTGTTTGCATCTGCAAGCACAGCAGAGAATAAAGGACAGATATTCCAGATCCTAGTTCAAAAACTACAAGCAAATTATCCTGAATAGACTCCTCCTTGTCCTCCTGCCTAGGCAATGTGGATCTGTTCCCCATCTGATGTTTTAATCTTGCAAATTCGTTTTTCCCCCTTGAATTGATTTGCTCAGCAGTGATGATTATGCAGGAGAAAAATGGCAACGGGGGTCAGGCAGCAAATGAATGAGGAGTGAAATCTCAAAAGATGCTAGATTAATATTTATGCAGCACGATCTCCATTCTCACATCATGGCACATAATGGGATCAGCAAAAGCTAACAGAATTCATGCTGGGTGAGCTGACTCTGTCAAAACTTAGTTTAATCTGTATATTAGGCTGACAACCCATGAGCAAAGAGAAAACCTTGACCAGCGCATGAAATATTGATAAAAGATACCAATTTTGAAACATATCCCCATTTTGATAAGAAAAGGGGAAGATGGAGCATGGATGAGAACTCCAAGCTAAAGGAAATGTGGAAGAAAATCACTGGAATAATTTTAAAAAATATATAACATTGATTAGCAAAAATATGCCAGCAAATCCCTTCAAGATTCAGTAGTGCCAATAGGAGTAAAGAACAGGTCCAAACCTGAGAGACAGACCTTTTCCACACAAGGTTGTTAATCACCTATATCTGCTTTAACTTTCATCACAGAATTGAGATCAGAGCACTACACAAGGAGCATTTCCTTTCCTGTTTTTCTGCTACATAACCTCTAGGTGGCACTGTGGTATAATGGAATAGCACAAATACATGAGAGGAAATTGCACTTTCTTTTGCTTTCACAATTAAATGCCACAATTTCCCTGTTTTAAAAAAGCACTGAAAGTGCTTGTTAAGCACACAGGTGAAATTAGAGAGTCATGATTATGTCTAAAGAACCTGTAAGCAACTGTGAGTAGGGAACGAGGGCTGCATGATAAATCCCTCATGTAGAAAATTTCACAGTGTGATTGCTGTGTATGGGAGATTGTCATTTACTGAAAGACCAGGTTCTGTGCTCAACAAATATCAGAGCTTGTATCTAATAGCAGAAATGGACAAACTTGTCCATTTGTTTCTTTTTTCCAGTCTTAAATTTGATTCATCCCAAACATTGAGAATTATTTTTGTGCATTTTTCCTTAACACATGCATTTTGTATGCAATTTTGCAAGCAATTTTCCTAATATAATTTAAACATTCTTTTCATATAAGCACACTTGCCCCTAATATACAGATTTTTACACATGTTTTGATTGGAGCTGATTTTGAGGGATTACTGAGTTTTGGTTCATGCATTGGTCTGAACGTGTGAACTTAGGTAAATTCACATTAAAATATGAACTGAATGAATTTCCCCCAGAGTTCTTTTCTAGTTGTATCTCTCAAGTTTCAAACTCTGCTAATTTATTTGAATCAACATTTTTAGGTCTTGTCCAGATGTTCAGTTTGAAGCATTGCCCATCTTCTAGATTGTGTTCTTTATGGGATCATCCTGCAAGCATTAGTTCAAAGGCAATAGTGAAGCATCCAGCCCAGCCATCACATATAGATGGGGGATGGCCTTGCTGTGGAAGTAGTGGGATGGGAGACAAAGAACAGACACATTACCATTTCCCTTGAGTTGTTTAATGGGCCTGGGGTGGGTGCACTCAACTTCATTTTAGCAATGAGTCCAATTTAAGCTGAAAGTCAACACCCAAGGTAAAACTGGCAGGAGTCTTCTCCACATGTTGCCTTGCGATTAACCAATTTCATTTCCCATGAATGTCCTTACTTTGCAAGTTGAGTGCTGGAGTTTATTTCAAACCACGACATGGCATAGTCATGGGGGGAAGTTGTATCACTGGTCATCAGTGATGCCACAAGCGTTACTCAATGCTATGAACAGCACATAACCAGACAACTCTCCAAGTGGAAGTGATGCTTTTGCTTGCAGGAAGAATAACATTTCTCAGTATGACAAAAGCATATTTGAATGAGGCTAATTTGAATGAGGCCAGCTGAAGACCTTTTTATTCACTCAGTATTTTAACACTTAATTTTAACTTAAATTTAAATTTTACTGTTTTAACTCTGTATTTTAATCTTATATCAATTTTGCTGCATGGTTTTATCCTGGTTGTGCTTTTTATACTGTATTTTGTATTTGTGCTTTTAACCTGTTGGTTGTTTTATTATGGTTTTAATTTTTGTGAACCGCCTAGAGAGCTTCGGCTATTGGGCAGTATAGAAATGTAATAAATAAATAAATAAATAAATAATTCATGCATTGTACATTTGGGGGCTCCATAATTTCCTTAACTACCTAATATTGTTCTTTTTTGGTAAGGCAAATATCTTACCACGGTAGTGCACAAATACTTTGAGCGTAGAAATCACACCCATCCCTCTTACATCTGCCACCTCAAGGCTTCTTAAGCATTATCTTGTCCTGAGTGGAAGACAGCCTGTCAGATAAACTGAATGAAGAGGGTAGCATGAAAAGAGCAGGCAGAAACATATACTTAAGCTGTCGATTAGCCTGTGACAAGCATGGAAGGTGGCTACAATAAATGAAGGTTTTGAATGCCAGTATTCTGACTGCTTCATATTCTCTTGGATTGTTTGTTTGTTTGTTTTAATGGAGCGGCAATTTGTTAAATGCAGTTATTCAACAGAAGTGATGCACTGTTTAAATTTGGCCCGAAAATTTGGTGTTTTTGGTCAAAGTTTTAAAAAAAGATCATTGGAATTGTAGTTTGATTAAATATCAACAAAATCAGGCTAGATACCTTGCTACTTTGTGGAGGTGGGGTCTTAGCATCAAAAATAGATGTGACTGTAGCCACTTTCTAGTCCTGTAGCTAGCCTAAACATTCTGGGGGGGGGGGCACCAAAAGGGTAGGGGACAGTCAACTAATTTGCTACCAAATCATGTAAGGTACTAGTTCCCCTCCATTCAGCACTGATTAGGCCTCATCTTAAATATTGTGCCCAGTTCTGGGCACCACACTTCAAGAAGGATGCAGACAAGCTGGAGCGTGTTCAGAGGATGATCAGGGGTCTGGAAACAAAGCCCTTTGAGGAAAGACTTAAAGAACTGGGCATGTTTAGCCTGGAGAAGAGAAGGCTGATGGGTGACATGATAGCATTCTTCAAATACTTAAAAGGTTGTCACACAGAATAGGGCCAGAATCTCTTCTCGATCCTCCCAGAGTGCAGGACATGGTCTCAAGTTGCAAAAAGCCAGATTCTGACAACATCAGGAAAAACTTCCTGACTGTTATAGCAGTAGGGCAATGGAACCAATGACCTAGGGATGTGGTGGCCTCTCCCAGACTAAAGGCATTCAAGGGGCAGCCGGACAGGGATACTTTAAGGAGGATTCCTGCATGGAGCAGGGGGATGGACTCAATGACCTTATAGGACCCTTCCAACTCTACTATTGTATGATTCTATGATAATGCCTTTTTAATTATTTGTTTGTAAAAAAAATAGGGGGCAGAAAAAATTTAGGAGGGCCTAGGCCCTCCTAGCCCCCGCCCCCACCCACCCCAGCTATGGGCCTGCCAATTTCTCTTGGTATGTTAGCATCTCCTGTTTTGGTAAGTATATAAACTCTAATTTTAAAGGACCTTCCCTTTTCCCAGGATATTAAGAGCTCCATAAAAAAGAATAGATATCCCTTATTTCAGATTAATCTCTTCCCATAAAACACAATGTGCATTCCTTATCAGACAAGTTCCAGATTTTCTGTTTGCTTCTGGCATTTTGATTAGGCCATCCTGCTTCCTTTCAAATATGCTTTACTTTAAGAAAAAGCAAAATATGCTTTAGTTAAAAACAACAACACCTTTCTTTATGTCTGAGTACACACAGACACATATGCATATACAAAGTATAGCAAAATATATAATAAGCTTTGCTAAAATGAGTCCTAAATTGGTGCCACTGAGACAAATTTGCCATTTTCCTCAAGGTGTAAATTAAAGAAATTATGCCTTTACTTGAATTGCATCTGTCCAATAGTTTAGCTTTCTTTTAGTATTGAATATACACATTTTAAAACACTATGAATTAGTAAACCAACCTGATGACTGAAACATGAAAAAAACATTTTGAATCCAGCCCTGATACACGACATGAGCCCTCATATTATATTTAAACTACTTTAGGTTGCATTTTCAAAAGTGTTTTTCATGTGAAAACACTTATCTCATTGATTGGCATTACAGGGTTCCAGCTGCACATACTAAGCAGATGTGTGTGTTTGTGTGTGTTTTGTATTCCAAATACATAACTTGGAAATAATGCTGAAAATCAAAATGCAAACACATGAAAACATCTTAGTAGATCTCTATAGGGACTGATATTGAGGTTTAGTTATCTTGCTAATTTTATTCTTTTCCGTGCTTGTGTTTTTTCTTGGAAAAAGGAACAGCCAAAAACATAATCTTTCTGACAATTTTTCTCTGCTAAAAGCTAGCAACAAAAGGTCTCTCTAATACTCCAGATTATACTCAAGGGCTAAAATGCTTTTACAAAACACAAGGAACTGTTTGCTTTTATTCTGCTGACGTTCATTTTCCTATCTTTCATTGTAAAACTGTCGGTGCCTGTGGGCATGTGTGTTTGGGCATGCTAAAAATAGAATCTGCAGCCTAACAACTGGCTTCTGATTGGCTAGCAGGAGAATCTGCCTAGCCTATGGGAGCCGTTGAGAACAAAAGCAATTCAGCCTGTGTATGTGTGAAGCGTTTTATATACGTCAAACGCTCCAGGCTGTACTAGAAATTATTTTGGTTGTGGTTTAGCAAGGTAATAAGGCAGCTCAACCTTCTAAGAAGGTTGTGGACAAAGCAAAGGAATAGCATCTATAAAATTTAAGTGTTTGCCTATGGATGGCTGCATCCTGCATCATTCCAGGAAGGAGAGGCAAAAATCCAAAGGAGTTTATATAATACAAATACAAAAAAAGGGCTTTTATAGATTCCTGGCGTTTTACCCCTTCAGAGATGTTAAGGATCATTGAATATTACTTTGTATCTTTCTAAAACCATGAATATCTTGTTTAGCTAAGATTTTTTTAAAATGTATCGAACTTACAATATTGGTGACTTGATGTCATGGTGTGGATTGATTTTTGTGACAAAATAATAATTATTATTATTAATAATAATAATAGCAATAGCAACAACAACAACAACAACAACAACAACAACAACATGAGTAAATTGCAGCAGTCTGAAGACCCTACAGGATAGCCCATTTGATTTGCAGATGGAATGAATAAGAGTCAACTACATTACTGGCATTATTCCGCTAGAGGTCACTGTTACATGGCACAAAAACCTTCATTCTATATTCCATCCTGAACTGTAAGTGAAATCCTTCAGCTGCCAGATGAATGTGTCAACAGTTTGTGCATGTTCTTAGATGCATTATGTTAAAGAACCAAGGTGTAGTCTTTTTGCTCATCAAATTCCCACAGAATTGTTGCCAGCAGCAGATTTATCGAATTGTGGAAACAACATCAGCGAAGGCTAATGTGAACTAGATTTTTTTCCCCTCTTGAATATGCAAAACAGATCCTAACAGCAAGAGAGTGCCATGGGTTTAAATCAATCCCTGCCATCCAACCTGTCAGACTACGAGGTAATCTTAAGACTGTCTGATTTTTCAGGGATGGCTGGGTGGGAGGGGAAGAAGAAATTCCATTCTTAAATGAGAATGGACAAAACAACCAAGGTCTAAGAAGTAGTAGTGGCAAAGTAATCCACAAAGGGAGAATAAACAGAAGATGGGACGAGGATGGGGGAAATCAGGTGTCACAAGCCGTACCTTGGAAGTCAGCCATATTATGTATTTTCTTGTTCCTCTTTTCCCTCTTTTTAAAGGTCTCAAACCATAACTTCTCAGACCCTAATGGAACTTCTCTCTTTTAAAACGTTCCTTCCAGGAGTTACAGTTTTGACATTATCACCTCTGTTCTTTACATTTCTGTTTCTTCTGATCAGGATGAAGGGAGCAACCTCTTCCAACAAGAAATTGGGAAATGTGGCAATGGATCATAGAAGCCTGAAACTGAAAGGGAGGGGGAAAGGTTCTCCATGACTTGCAACAACAGCAAAAGAGAGATAGGAGCCCTGTAAGAGTTCCCTAGCCACACTCGATGGCCTTAGCTAGACCAGGCTATATCCCGGGGCGAACCCCAGGATCGTCCTTGTGCATCCACATGACACACAGGGGATCCCGGGATCAGGGAGGGATCATCCCTCCCTTGCACCAGGATAGAGCCCTCTCTTTTGGGCCCACTTTTTACGCAGTCCCGGGCTGAGCCCAAGACCGTGGAACATGTGGCCCATTTCTGTGGCTTGACCCCGCTCCACGTGATTACTTGCATGGGCCAGGAGCTGCACCCATTGGGGGTAGGGTGGGAGGAGCAGGGAAATTAATTTAATTTTTTAAAAAAATTACCTTTGCACACGACTATTTGTGCGCTGCTGTCACTTTAAGAAAATTAAAAAATGGTGGATGCAAAGCCTCTCTTCCTGAGGTCGTCACGCCTTACGTGTAAGTGGGGGAGAGATCTCACGTTAATTCCAACACAAGATCTCCCCTCCTCTGTCCTGGAACAAAAGGTAGGTCTAGCTAAGGCCCATATTTCCAAGACGTGGTGGAATAGAACTGTAACATTTGTTTAGTGAAAGAATTGGATTTCCCAGCAAAAGCTGGAAAGATGCTTTTCTCTATAGCAGACACACTAACAAGGGGAATTCTCAACCATAATTACAAAGATCTATTCCCTGCACAATTATTATTATTATTATTATTATTATTATTATTATTATTTATATAGCGCGATCAATTTTCATGGTGCTGTACAGAACAAAATAAAACAAGATACAAAAAACCCTGCCATATGGCTTAAATTCTAAAATCACAGTAACAAACAAACAGGGAGGGGAAAGACCTTTTGCACAAAGGAGCAAAAGACTCAAAAGCAGGGCCAGCGGGCTAAGCACAAGCTACTGTGAATCAGACAGCAAATTCATGATACCGTTAAAGGGGTCATCTATTGCTTAGTTTATTGTTATATTTTACTGGGGATTTCCAAGCCCTTTGGGAGAGTTCACAGAAAATGTCTGGTTGCTGAGGAAACTTCTGCAATGCCATCAGGCCTCTCCTCTGCCAATTCCCCTTTGCTTCAGTCCACCATTGCTGGTGCATAGAAGTGCCCAAAACATTTTGCTGACCGATACAAAGACAAAATGGCACCTCTAGCACAAAAGCCAACCAGACTTGCAACTGAATCTTATTTCAATACTAGTAACTGGACTACATCCTCCCCTGCATGTGAAGGCAGCAGGAGAGGAGAGGAGAACAGGTCACAGGGCATATATACAGTTCTAGCCATTCCATGCTCCTTAACGGCTGCCACCCGAGGCAGTTGCCTCGTTCTGCCCTGGCAAGAGAGAAAATTGCAGCTGAGGCCTTGCAAAAGTGGAGGCCTTCCAGCTCTTTGTAATGAATGCTCCTGAGCAGGCTCACACTTTCCATGGTCCTCAGGAGCTCTGTAGTTAGTTTATTCTACCTAGTCAGTGAGTAAAGAGTAATTTAAAAAAAGACACTTCCCAGAATTCACATCTGTAGTTATAGTTTATGAAGTGAGTTCAGTTTTAGCCTGAACTACTATTTTGCTACCCTCTTTTCTCGACTTGACAACTTTGTACATGGTTGGGAAAGGGGAATTTGGAAGTTGAGGGGGCTGGTACTAGATACTTCTGCCTCCATTTCTGAAATTCTTCTCACTAATTTTTAATGCCACCAGGACACCTTTTCAGTTTTCTCCCCAAGGAACCAAAATGCCTTGGTTCACATTTGCTCTTAACATTGCTCTTTGGGTATTTCAAAGATCAGCACTAAATGCAAATCAGAGGTCCAATTGGTTATGTTCTGCTAAACTCTGATTAAACTGGAGGCAGTCTTCAGATTAAATTGGTTTTACTGCCTGTACATGATAACTGTCTGCTGTAAACAAGCCACGCTTTCTTCTAGTCCACTGTCTTAGAATCAGCTGGACCTAAACCTTCCCTTCTTAAGGGACAGTTTACTACCCAATACATTGCTAGGTAAATAGCAAATATTGGACAACTTGATAGGGCTGGAGTCCCAAGAATCTTTAGACATTGTTCAGTTATTGCAACCAGATATTGGGGGCACATCTTACATCTGCTTTATTTATTTAATTGATAGATTGCTTGATTATATCTAACGAGACACTTCAAGGAAATTTACAACATACAAATTTAAATCTTGATGATATAGATGGTTAATAGTTAATGAGTGTGTCATAAACATTTAGCAGCTGAACATGAAGTTTGCTAAGATATTTAGCTAGAATCTGCCTTGTAATAAGCAACAAAAAGTCACTGTAAATACATTTGTTGATATCTATGCAATTGCGTGACAATATAGAGGCTATTAGAAATTCAGATGACATATTATGGCTAAATACCAATGATGTGATCAGACATTCTGGATTACATTTTATACCTTTGTTCAATAAAAAATACAAAGCTTTTAATACATCATGGATATGCACAATTAAATTTGGGCTTTTGATATTATATAACTGAGCTCATGTGCACAATGAGAAGGCTGACATTTAGAAGTTATGTTGGACAGAGAAATCATTTAGTCTTGGTTGAGTAAAATATTTAAGCAAAAGCATACTTTGCTCAACTGAGGTCTTACATTCTGTTCCAGAACACTTTCTTATTTCAATGGGGTATGTAGCTGAAGAGCTTAAACAGTGGATGATGACAGATGAACTTTATCACTGAATTCCACACGTTTGTAAGAACTCCTGGAAATGAGGCTTTGCTGAGTGAAATCAGACTTATATTCTAAAATGTACGTTGCGACATTTGCTGAGTGAAATCAGACTTATATTCTAAAATGTACATTGAACACACATTTGTTGTGTGTCAAGGCTTGTTCAAGACAGAGAATATATGTTCACCAAGGAACTTTCATCACACTTACAATGTGTGGCCACATTCAGACATCACGATAGCCCGTGGTTTTTATCCTGGTTGTGCTTTTTATACTGTATTTTGTAATTGTGCTTTTAACATGTTGGTTGTTTTATTATGGTTTTAATTTTTGTGAACCACCCAGAGAGCTCTGGCTATTGGGCGGTATAGAAATGTAATAAATAAATAAAATAAATAAATAAAATGATGGGTTAATAAGCTAATGCATAGTAGCTTATTTTTTAAATAGTCCATAATCTCCCACCATATGAAGAAGCTAATTAGCTACCGTGTGTAATTTGACTCACCCCCCTATCCTGCTGCAGTTTTCCTGCCTGAGCAGTAGTGCTGTTTCACCTCCAAAGCACTAGAAGTTTGCAGCCGGGAAGCACCCGAACCAACATTGTTGTTATTATTATTATTATTATTTATTTATTTATTTATATATATATATATATATATATATATAGCACCATCAATGTACATGGTGCTGTACAGAGTAAAACAATAAATAGCAAGACCCTGCCGCATAGGCTTACATTCTAATAAAATCATAATAAAACAATAAGGAGGGGAAGAGAATGCACCAAACAGGCAGTATAAAAGTCAGAACAAAATCAAGTTTTAAAAGCTTTAGGAAAAAGAAAAGTTTTTAGCTGAGCTTTAAAAGCATCAAACTTATATGTGACTACTCACCAAAGAGAGCAAATCCTGAGTGCACTAAAAAGAGGGTGATGACTATAAAACCTTGGGGTTTTGCAGGAATGGAACAAACTTTCACCCAGTAAAGCCTCATTCTTAGTAACACATTCAGACATTTTGAATTCAGTAATAAAATTAGTCGTGACACTCACATATTCGAGACGTAACAAATAGCAAATGATTATCCTATTTTTAATAGAAAAGAGGAAGCTGGAGAGAGTGGGTTGGTTCCAGTCTACCTTATTCACACTTTAGTCCCGTTCAAATAAGTGACATCTGAGCTATTTATGAGCAACTTGTCACATTGATTTCAAGTCACTAAGGCATAACTAATTTAATTTAGATCCAACCCAATATAGTCAGATCTATCTATATTCCTGATAGATAATAGATAGATAATTACTGCCTTTTCTGTTGGCCCTGTTTCTGAACCTTTAATGGCAGCTAGGACAAATGCTTTTATAGCCCTTTCTGAAGTAATACTTAAGGGTTAAGGGTTTATTTCAGTCTCAAGGATTTATTTGTAGAACTTTTTCCTACTGTAACATAATACTGTTTTTTCCCCAGTTCTCTTTTTGCAGAGATGACCTAACCAATCGTGAAAAATGTCCAATACAAGTAGAATGAAATTCCTATGTGAGCTCCATAGATTTCAAAAAAATCACTTGTTGGAAGCAGATTCTCCTTGCGCTTTTAAGATTTAAGTAAGCAGAAAGAATGTATACTGCTCTAGGGTGTAGCAGCACCTTTCCCTTCCTCTCATAGGACCGTTACTTTACATCAGTTCTCAAAAGTGTTGTGTAATGCCAGCCTATACATCTTAATCAGAACTAAGTCCCATTGTGTTCAGTAAGGCTTTCTCCCAGGTAAGTATGCTTAGGATCAGTGGAGGCTGGTGGCCTTGGATAGCTCCTTTAGTGTTCTGACTGAAATCTGGAGTGGATTCACTGTTCCACTGACACCAGAGCCACTAGCGTCCACTGCTTGGGCTTGTAGCCTCAGTCTTTGTTTGTGTAAGGTTAGCACAGGAGGTATCTCTGCTACCTATCACGAAGCCTGTGTTCATTTTCTCTGTTGTGAAAACTGATACCAACGTGCCTCCATCATCCAAACTTGTCTTGATTATCTGTAATCCCCGTAAAACTTCCTTATAGCTCCATGTCACTTGGATATACAATACAAATAGCATTCCTGTTATTTCTGATTAGCTACATGCCTGAAATCACTTGGATTACTGTTCTGAATGTTTGCAGCTCTCTTTGTTTCTTTCTCTCCCTCCCCACCCCCACATCCATACACTTCTATCTCCAGATGCATTGGACTATATCTCCCATTATCCCCAGCCAGTATGGTGACTGTGCTATTTGTAGTGGGACATATCTGGAGGGCTTCAAGTTGGAAAGGCCTAGTTTAAAAACCTGTACTGTAATCTTTACTCTAGCTTGCTTCATTTTTATGCCAAGACTGTTTTGCTTGGGGCCTTAATTATCTAGTTGCTTTGAAACAATTGCCTAATTAAGTGGTGTGTTTTTTATTATTCTATATAGTGGTCATTTTAACTGGGGCACTGAAAAAAATGCATCAGCTGAATTATGAAGAAATGAAAGTATTCAAATGAATGTAATGGAAAGAGGAAAGGACTAGGTTGGGGAAGGTGAAGGGAGATTCTGATGCCTGAAAATAAAATTGAAAATAGGAAGAGATAATTTGATTCTGACCTCCCTTTAGCTGATTAGCTCTTAAGTATTCAAATGAGAAGGAACACTAACATGGGAAATAAATATAAAAAGGTTATTGTGCAGCTTATGTTTAGTAAAGTAAAGTAAAAGCTCCCCAAAATTCCATTAAAATATATTTCTTTATCTTCATTTGTGCAGCACTTACGAGTATATGTTTTGCCTCTGTTCCCCATACTGGATCTTCTCTCACATATGAAAAGCAGAGACAGATGGCTGGAATTTCCAGCAGAAATATAGGGACACAGGTCAAAAGGAGGGTTCTCATGGAAAGCTCAGAGGACATGCCACTCTGGAACCTGGGCTATTTATTTGTTTGTTTATTTAATCTGTTTCTTAGCTGGCTTCCAAGACCGTGATCTTCCTCAGGTGGCTTACAATATAAAAATGGTACAATTCATTATCACCACAAACAAACACAAAAAGATAAAAGCACCTTAAATTTAAACAATATAAAAATAAGCCAATTTCAAATATCTAACAGCAGAAAATCCATCGCCAGAGAGAGAGAGAGAGAGAGTATTTTTAAAAGCCCTTAAAAATGACAACAGTCTGAGGGCCTTGCTAGATCTACCTGATAATCCAGTGGGGAGTCGGGGTGAGGCTGTGCTGCAGCTAGCGCGGGCCTTCGCCCCTAGCTAGACATAACATGCAACGGGGTAAGGGAAAGCCCCATCGCGTCGGCCATTTTTTTAAATTAAAGGCCATGTGCGCAGGGGTGCACCAATGGAAAGGTAAGGCTTTTTTAAAAATAAATAAATAAAGTGTTCCCCGCTCCCTCTGCCCCCAATTTCCCCGCCAATGTCTGATGCCCCCCTGCCCGCTTGCTCACCCGTCCTCCCCTGCTCGCCATGTCCGCCCCCGCTCACTCACCCATCCTCCCCCTGCTCGCCATATCCGCCCCCCGCTCGCTCACTCGTCCCCGATCTCCTTGCCCTGGCCCCCACTCACTCGCCTGACCCCGATCTCCTTGCCCTGGCCCCCGCTCACTCGCCCATCCCTGATCTCCTTGCCCTGGGCCCCGCTCACTCACCCATCCCCGATCTTGTCCTGGCCCCCGCTTACTCGCCCATCCCCGATCTCCTTGCCCTGGCCCCGTTCTTCTTCCCCCCCCGCCCGCCATGTCCGGTGCCCCCTCCATGCCCCCCCGTCCGTCCGTGATCTCCCCACCCTGGCTCCACTCTCCCCCCATCTCTCCTGCCAGGTCCGCTCTTTACCCCCCAGCCCCCATCTCCCCCCATGATTTCCCCCCCCCCCGGCCCAATAGGCACAGTGCTCCTATGGAGTGCTGTGCCCAGTGCGCGGCTTCTCCTGGCTACCCGCAGGGCTGCGGAAAAACCGGGCCACAAGCGGATCCGGTTATCCCTGGTCAAGGGAGGATTTAGCCCGGCCTGACCCCGGGATCCCCTGTGCGTCATCTGCATGCACAGCAGGGAGCCTGGGCCTCGCACCAGGCTAAACCCTCTTCTAGCAATGGCCTGAGCCAGCCATATATACTTCAGAACAGTATTCCATATGGTAGGGGCCACTGCTTAGACAAGAAATGTATTGTCATTCTCTAACTAGAATTGAACAGCAACAAGAAATGCTTTACTCTCCACCTAGATACAACTGAGGGTGAATCTAAATTTTCTGCTAACATGTCCCATGCAAATGGAATTCTAACACCTCTTAAAAGTATTCTGCTAGTGCAGCAATAGGCATTTATAGAGCTTATTTTCATCACCAACAAAGGATGTAATTCTGTGCATGACTGATTGGGGCATGCTGGGATTTGTAGGACATTTTTTCTGTCTAAACATGCACAGGATTACAGCCTAAGGAAATAAATTCAAAGCCCACTAAAGACTCTGGTTGGTGTTCCCTGACATAAGATCAAAATGATTGAAGTTCTAATAGAACTTCATATTCAAATGTGCAGAATTAAGAAAATGTATAACTGCCTATTTTTGTTTAAAAGTTTAATTTTTTAAAACAGTGCCTACTTAATACATATTTTCATACATCAAAGATTGACAAATGCCATGTTAAGTTTACAAACGTGATTGTTCATTTCAATTTTAAATTTTATCACAAAGCAAGTTTTATGTATACTGAGGTGTGTGTTTTTATCATGTAGGATTTTTGAACACATTGAAATTGGGTTGTAGATAGAAATGGGATGCTAATAATTTCTTGTAGAATTAATCCAAAAGTATTAGTCTAAACAGCAGGGTTAGAAATAACTCCTTTTTAAAAAAATGTTCTGGGAATAGTTTGTGGTATTTTTAGAAACCTTCTTGCTTGAGCACATCTAGATATGTTTTAGAAACTGGAGAATAAAACTTAAACATGGCACATATGCATAGGGATGTCAGGGTGTTGTGTAGATTATACCAAATATATATTCATTTATCTTTTACTACAATCTAATCCCTCTCACTGCCTTCAGAGGCATGTTGGGTGAGAAACAAGAGAGGCCCTTTTCAGTGGGTGTTCCCAGACTCTTAGGTTCACTCCCTCTTTGCTGTCTTTCCACTGACAGGCCAATATGGAGTCTCCCCACATGTAGCATTTATTTTTGTGTTCATGATATTTCCATAAAAGATGGCATGAAACCTAAGTGTATTTGTGCAATTCCAATATACGGCAGCAGCACCTAGTGGTGTGTAATGGAACATTTGGAAAGGCAAAGAAAGAACCCCTCCCCCCGAGAAAAAGCATGTGTAAAGTTGTTGATCTTAATCCCACAAAGAATCCAGAAACAGAAGCCTTGGTAAAGTGGTGGATTAAAAGCCTTCTGTAGAAAAGCCCGTGTTTTCATTTGATTGGACCTTTGGCATATAAACTGTTCTGTTTCTGAAGAGGCTTTTATTGTTTGAGCGCTGAGTATTTTATTTGTCTTTTTAGTTTATTTGCTTTAATGTTAAATTTTAATTAAGATTTTGTTTTAAATCTGTATTTTATGGTTAGCCATTTATTTATTTATTTATTACATTTTTATACCGCCCAATAGCCGAAGCTCTCTGGGCGGTTCACAAAAAAGATAGCCATGCCATCTTTTGGTGGAAAGGTGGTAAATAAAATAAATAACTGTCAGGATCAGTTTTCCCTGGTGTGGGGGAAGTGATTTCGGGGGCTCAGTCGGGCTTAGACTCTGAAGGAGAAGGAACTGAAGTATATCAGCCAAGACAGGAAGCAGGGGAGGAGATTCTCCAAGACTCTTCAAGAGTCAAGGATGAATCTTCCCAGGAGCTTATCGGACTGGATACTGAGACCATCCTCACCCCTCAGGAATTCAGCCTCTGTCAGAGAGGGAGGGGACATTGGAGTTGACAGATCCCAGAGACCACCACAGGGTCAAGCAGGTGGAGTTGAGAGGAGGTGGAAGGTGGTCCCTTAGGGTAGCCACTTGCCAGAGGCTTCCTAAAAAGACCCTCCCTGAGACAAAGTACCTGTTGGACTGCAGGGAAACTTTCACATTTTAGTTGAAAGGCAACTGCCTAGCTTTGTTAGGCTAATTAATCTTAGAAGATAGCTCCTGGCATTCACACTCCCATCATGTGTAAAGAGGTGTCTATTTACTGAATAAAGCTTTGTGGATTACATGGTGAACATCTTTATTATATCATTCTTGGTGGGAGGGCTTGAAATCATGACAATAACTAAACCAACCAATACATCTTTTTCTGCCATTTGGACAATGAGGTAGAAAAAAGCACTATGCAAATATATAGGGATCATGGCCATTAAAAAAATATTCAAATATATTTTCAGAAATCAAATAATCTATAATGAAAATGCCACTCCTTTCCCCCCTTCATATTCAAATAAGTGTATCTTTCTACCCTGGGAAATCATACATTGAATTCTGCATTTGCATTTTTAATCAATCCAGACTTTTCTTTTTGTCCTCATTAAACTGTCTTCATTGTCAGAATTCCATAAACATGTCACAAATAATTTAAAGCCTGTCGAAAAGACAATTTGAGATTCATTATTGATTAGGACCCTGTCTCCTCAAAAGAAGGGTATCATTTTCACAGCAGTCAGAAGACACGTTCCTTTGATGAAGACGACACTTGGCCTTAGTCCATCTATTGATATTTCTAAGTGATTAAATCTGACCTCAGTGTTGTCTGCCACACCAAGAGCTCCTATTACATGTGCCAGCTTTAAGTAATGTCATTGGCTTTGGCAATAGCCTGCCTTTGATCCACATAGCTTGCTGCTTTTAACTGAAAGATTCCACAACTTATAAGCATGCAGTACTGGAATCAATTTGTCTAATGAAGAGAGGGGTGATTTCAGATGTCTCCGGAGAATCTAGCACAGGACTGGTCACAAACCTTTGTGATGAACATAGAGCCACTGCAGGCATTGGGTTGGATCCAGGTTTATACTGGATTAGTGCACTGATGAATGTGGACTTTCCTGCCCCTCCTTCCCACTGCTTGCACCCTAGACTGCTAAGATCCAGGGTAGCATAGTGGTTAAAGTGTTGGACTGTGATCCAGGAGATCCAGGTTCTAGTACCCACTCAGCCATGAAACCTGGAAGTATAGAGAGAGGAAGCACAAGTTCATTTGCTTGTCTCAAACATTATTTTTTTTACAATGAAGTAATTGTTAACTGTTATCAAAACACCTTCCATAACATCCTAAGTTATTTAAAACATCAAAACTGTTGATAAAAATCAATTAAACAAGGCAATAAAGCTATTCCAGACCACTCAGGGTAAAACTAGATGTGATGATGGGAGATCCGTGATTGGTGCTTGTATGGTACTGGTGTATGCTTTGCCCCATGTAGCAAATAGCAGTTACAGCATGTGTATTTGTGATTCAGAACAGGGAAATAGTGTGGAAGAAGGGATTAAAAGCTGTCTTTTTTAACCATTAGAAAAGGAAATGGAAGATCTCTCACCATTTTGAGTTGCACCCTCAGTAGTATGTATGTCAAGCTATAATCAGCATCTGAAAGGCCAAATATCCACCAAAACAGAAGTAGATATGGGGATAAAATATCCCTATGAGTTCTATCACTGGAACATTGCTATTGATAGAGCTTGAGTTCTCTCCACCAATTTCTACACCTCTCATGATTCCCTTCTGCCCACTTATCTGAAACATGGAAAGTAATTTATTCTCTGAACAGCACTCAAGATCTACTTATGCATAATAAGGGGATGGTTAGAAATTAGGCCTCCAGGAACTTAGTTACGGATTAGCTAATTCTATCTGAAGCCATCCATAGCTTCTGAAGATCAAGCGTAAATAGCTTAGATAGATATGTCTCTTTCTGCTATTGTCCATCAAGAGATTCCTTTTGCTTTGTCCTGGTTCCTGTGCTCCTGCATCCTACTCATTACTAATGGGCAGGCTCTATTTTGTACAGCCTGAGAATCTGTCCTTAAATATTTCCCAATATCTGCATTTGTCCACTCCTCCATTGTATTCTTTAGGGGTATCCTTGGCTTGAATACTTGGCTACAGACTCTTGCCTAGTTATTGATCCTTTTTCTACTTTGCTTCCGTGGTATGGTGACATAGAGCTTCATCCCACATACCGGTTTCCCTCGAATTATCCCCATAGTGTAAAGCTGTTGTTGTTAGCTAAATCACAACCGGGGAGGTGGCACTCCTAAGATCCTTTGCATACCAGGAAAAGGGTTTAAGGGGGAGAAATGTAAAAAATCATAAAAAATCAACAGATGACCCATTCCAATTCAAATTTGGTATGCCGAAAGCCCTCCTTAATATCTATTACTGTGCCAATTTTGATGTCCTTATCTTTAAAACTTATGCAGATGTAAGCATTTGTTTAAATTGTAGTTTAAACATATCAAATCATCCTCCTGCGCCCCAGTGGCCGCTTGGAGAACAACAAAAGATTCACTCTTAAAGGGGTAATAAAATACGATGCTTCTTTTGGCTAAGAAGCACAATTAAAGCAGGATGCATGGGAGTGCTTCACAGTAAAAGCAGATTATAAGCTGGAAAACTTTGGAGTCCTTTGCACGCAAATCGCAGTGATTGCAGTTTAACGCTGGTGTGATGAAGCTAATAGTTGGCTCTGATTAGCATATAGACTCCAGGTTACAATTCTCTTTTATCCCTACTAGACCATGGGCATGTCTACACCAGGCGATATCTCAGGGATTGTCCCAGGATCATCCCTGTGCGTCCATATGATGCACAGGGGATCCCAGGAGCAGCAGGGGATGATCCCTCCATTTCCTCAAGATATTGCCATACCCTTTTTCCTCAATTTTTCCTGCAGTCCTGGGATGATCTCGAGGACCATGGTTGGTGTGGCTGGCCAGCTTCTTCCCTCATCCCCATGAGTAGCAGGGGACATTGGAGGGAAGGACTTGGGCTCAGGAGAGTCCAGGGCCATTGGGGGTGCGGGAAGCGGGGTCGGGACTTTTTTCTTTCTTTTTTTAAACTTCCTTTTGCCCTGGAGTACAGGTGCGCTTCAGGTCCTGTCTTTTTAAAATGCTTTTAGCTGTGTATATTTACTGTTTTATACTGTATGCTTTTATCTGTATGCTATCCTGAGATCTTATTGATATAGGGCATGATATAAATGTTTTAAATAAATAAATAAAATGGCGGGCACAATGTCCTCCTTCCTCCTGGACGTCGCGCGCAGCGTGTGAATGCAGGGAGAGAATCTCATGATCAGCATATCGTGAAATCCTCCCCCCTCCCTCCCAGATTGCTGGGAGGTGTAGATCCTCATATCTTATCTCATATCCTCATACAGCACCATGTACATTGATGGTGCTATATAAATAAATAATAATAAATAATAATAATAATCTTATCTATCTTACAACACCCACATCTGTAAATATCTTGGCTGCTTTCTGAAATGCTGGCTGGCTCCTGAAATATTTTTTTATACTACATTTTTCCCATATATGTCTACTTCATATTTATCTCATACGGAACATTCTTCGCCAAATCCCCACTTTAACTGCTCTATTTAAATTTTCAAACATATTATTAAACAAAAACATAGAACTTGGATATCATGCTCATCCTGGCATGAATATGCAGTGTGTCTGTGAACAATATGATGGTGTTAAAGCCCCAGAGTTCATTTGTCATTTTTCCTTTTCCATTTATTTACTTATTTATTAATTTATTACATTTTTATACTGCCCAATAGCCAAAGCTCTCTGGGAGGTTCACAAAAATTAAAACCATAATAAAACAACCAACAGGTTAAAAGCACAAATACAAAAAATACAGTATAAAAAGCACAACCAGGATAAACCATGCAGCAAAAGTGATATAAGATTAAAATACAAAGTTAGAACAGTAAAATTTAAATGTAAGTTAAAATTACATGTTAAAATACCGAGAGAATAAAAAGGTCTTCAGCTGGCGACGAAAGGAGTACAGTGTAGGCGCCAGGCGGACTTCTCTGGGGAGCTCATTCCACAGCCAGGGTGCCACAGCGGAGAAAGCCCTCCTCCTAGTAGCCACCTGCCTCACTTCCTTTGGCAGGGGCTCACAGAGAAGGGCCCCCGTGGATGATGTTAAGGTCCGGGCAGGTACATATGGGAGGAGGCGTTCCTTCAAATAACCTGGCCCCAAACCGTTTAGGGCTTTAAATGTCAATACCAGCACTTTGGTAGCCAATGAAGTTGTAAAAGGACTTTGGTAATGTGATCTCGCCGGCCAGTCCCTGTTAGTAAACGAGCTGCCCTGTTTTGTACCAGCTGATGCTTCCGGAACGTTTTCAAAGGCAGCCCCACGTATAACGCATTAAAGTAATCCAAACGAGAGGTAATCAAATAATTTTCAAATAATAATCAAGCCCTGTAGTGGTCATAGCTCAAAGTGTCTCTTCCTTCTTGACAATATGCTATTCTATGACTTACCAGGCTTCCTGAACACTTACTTGTGCCTAATGAACTTTTATTTTCCTTGCCCCTCCCCCCTCCCTCCTGGTTTAAACTGTCACCATAATGACCATATGTATTTGATATCCAGTGGCCTAATGAACTGCTTTAAAAGAGTTAAATCTCACTCTATATTAATTTATTAAAGCATTCTTATTGTAAGCCACATATTTCAGTGCAACAATATCAAGCCTGGCATTTATTTGCCTTTTTTTTAAGACTATGCTGAATGAAACTGTGTATCTTCTAACACTTAAAAAAAAGTAAACCCAAAATAGATATATTCCCAACATACCATCCATTCTTCAGTCTGCTACTTTTCTGCTAAAGAAGCTCAGTGAATACAAAACCAAGAAGCATGCAGATAATTAAATTGCCCAGTTGTCATCTGGCCAACATACAGACATTAAAAACGGAATTGCCTCATCCAACTTCATATGCACATGCCCACACAATTTACTGTTTTAAAGTTTTTGCATCATGTTCTCCTTTTTGGCCAAATGTTATTTTATAATGTGGTTAAAGGGTGTTTTCTCCGCTTCAAAGTCATTTCTTCCAAGTGTTATCATTAAGCCACAATAAAGCTTCTTAAGAACAAGTTAAATTATGCTATATACAATGCCTCTCATTAAATCTGACTTCACATGAGTGCCTCACTTCAAAGACAGATCTCACATGAAGATCAGATAGATTACGAAGGAAAAGGGCACAAAAGATTTATAATGAGAATTTATACCAGACGGAGAGAAAGGTATTTACAAAACAGTTTATAGGATACAGGTGAAACTTTAAGCCAGTGCATCCACTGTATACCCACAGTTGGCAAATGTTTGACTCAAAATAAAGATGTACAAAACCCATCACTTGCAGCTGCAAAGAACAGAATTTTAGGCTGCAATCCTTAGCATGTTTAGACAGAAGAAAGGCCTACAACTCCCAGCATAGCTGGCTGGGGCATGCTGGGAATTGTAGACCTTTTTTCTGCCTAAACATGCATAGTGTTGCACATTTATTCTTTTAGTTCTCCTACTTGCATTATCACTTATGACAGGATTCCCAATCTGGTGCCCTGCAGATGTTTTGGACTACAGCTCCCACTACTACTCTGCTAGCATGGAATTATAGGAATTGCAGTCCAACACATCTGGAAAGTAGAAGGATGGGGAAAGCTGAAGTAGGCTGCAATCCTATGCATGTTTAAACAGAAAATATCCTATAACTACCCACCATTCGCCAGCCAGCCATGCTTCCTGGCAATTATTTTCTAATCTTAATTAGACCTTACAAATAGGGCTGTGCACAGCCTCCCCGAGTCACTTTGGGGGCCATGTCAGAGCATCTGAAACGGCCCTGATTTGACTTGGGGTTCTTCAGGAAGTGCCTGCCTCACCTCAGCACCAAAACTGAAGCAAGATTCCACACACACACCCAAGCAGGTTGGCCTTGTGGGTCCCTGGGTGCCTGCCATGTGGTTAGCACCCAGGAAAGCTGTTCACAAATCCAACCGGGAGTCCATTGGACTCCCAACTACCCACTCGCCACCTGTGGCCCCTTGCCTCTCACCCCTTCCAAATCCAGAGCTGCAGCTGCCAGAACTTAACTTTAAATCACATCCTTCTTTCTGAGAGCTGAGCCATGATTTAAATGTAAGGTCACAGGGGCTCTTTGTTTTTAGTATATCTATGGTTGCCAACTACAATGGCTGTAAAGGGGAAATGGCAGCGGGAGGTAGGAGGTGATTGGGGAGGGTGAGGAGAGCGGGGAGGGAGAGTGAGATGAGTCCAATAACCTCACATGGACTCATGGCCAGCTTTCCCAGACAGCCAGGTGGTGGGGAACCACCCACCACCACCCTGAATCGGCCTGAGGCTCCTAGATGGCTTTGGTGCCAATCCACTCTGCCTCAGGGTGCCTCAGGCCAATCTGATACTGGCTCTGATTCGGGCCAAGGTGGGCCAAATTAGTGAGCTCATCTCAGGTTCAGGGAGTCAGCCCAAATCGGTGAACAAATATCTTCTTACAAGTATTTTATTTAGTTATGTATTTTTTTAAAATCCTTCTCTGATCTTTAGTCAGAAAGTTCACAGTAAAAATAAGATAATCCCTGTCGTCAGGCATCCTTGAATCCCACCATATTGGATAACTACTGGACAGTCTCCATTATTCCATTTTTGGGCTAATTATTGGAGTGTGTGGTGGCCTCCCAACTCCAGGGGTTCCTGGATGAGATGCATTATCTAGGTTCATTTCAATCTGGCTTTGGACCAAGTTATGGGACAGAAACAGCTTTGGTCACCTTGGTGGATGACCTATGCTGGGAACTGGTGGAGCCAGAAGATGGTGCTGGGGGACTTCTATCAACTCCTTGGCCATGGCTTGTGGGGTCCCTCAGGGTTCTGTTTTGTCCCCCATGCTATTTAACATTTATATGAAACCTTTGGGAGAGGTTGTCCAGAGTTTTGGGTGCGGTGCCACCAGTACGCTGATGACACCAAACTCTACTTGTCCTTTCCATCCAATTCCAAGGAAGCTGTTTTGCTGCTAAACTGGTGTCTGTCTGTAGTAATGGACTGGATGAGGGCTTAAATTGAAGCTTAATCCAGACGAGACAGAGGTGCTCCTGGTCAGTCAAAAGGCAGATCATGGAATAGGGATGCAGCTTGTGCTGGGTAGGGTTACACACACACCCCTGAAGATACAGGTCCACAGCTTGGTTGTACTTCTGGATTCAGCCCTGAGCCTGGAGCCTGGATGCCCAGGTTTCAGTGGTGACCAGGAGTGCATTTGCAGTTATTTGCACATAACTGCCCAGAGAGCTTTGGCTATGGGGTGGAATAATAATAATAATAATAATAATAATAATAATAATAAGAAGAAGAAGAAGAAGAAGAAGAAGAAGAAGAAGAAGAAGAAGAAGAAGAAGAAGAAGCAGCAGCAGCAGCAGCAGCAGCAGCAGCAGCAGCAGCAGCAGCAGCAGCAGCAGCAGCTGCTGCTGCACCCAGTTCTAGATATGTCTGATCTGGCCATGGTAATACATGCCTTAGTTACATCCTGATTGGATTACTGCAATGTGCTCTTTGTGAGGCTGCCTTTAAAGAGTGTTCAGAAACTGTCCAAAGAGATGCAGCCAGAATGTTGACCAGGGCTGGTTACAGGGAGCACACAACCCCCCTGTTAAAATAGCTCCACTGGGTTCCAGTCCATTTCTGGGCAGAATTCAAAGTGCTGGTTATCACCTATAAAGCATTATATGGCTCAGGTCCAAGTTATCTGAAAGACCGTATTCTCCCTTATGAGCCCGGCCATCCCCTGAGATCTTCAGGGGAAGCCCTTCTCTCGGTCCCACCACCATCACAGGCATGTCTGGTGGGAACACGGGAGAGGGCCTGGCTCCCTCCTTGATGTGCTTTCGGAGGCAGGCAAAAACTTTTTTGGTGAATAGTCTGGACCTCCATCTATGCATAGGACTCTTAAAATTGTTATGTATTTTAAATGCTTTAAATGTGTTAATATTATATTTTTAACTTTTGTATATTTCTATTTATAGGTTTTAACTGTATATGTTTTAATTTTGTAAAGCTGCCTTGAGACCCAGCATTGGGCAAAAGGTGGGATACAAAATAATAATAATAATAATAATAATAATAATAATAATAATAATAATAATACCACCATCTAAAAAGTTCTGACAGAAAAGGAAAAAAGGAGTGGGGGCAGGGGACAAGAAAGTGTAGGCACTAATTCTGAATGTTAGTTCACTTTATACAAAAAGCTAGAGAGAAGCCCTATTTCAGAGGAGGGGAACCTCCCACTCAGCCTGCTGAGGTTCCCCACCAAGCCTGTTGACCCTTCCTGAAAGAATTCCCATGGTTGTCTCTGAATGCAGGTCAGAGATAAGAGCAGGAGGGGGTGTGTGCAGGCAGGGAAATAGCCTGGGTGCAGTACTTTCCCTATTGGATAAGCTGTCATATCGGCAGAGTAGCTGAAGGCCTTCTCTAATGGGAATGCCATTAGTGTCAGTTAGGCAAAGAGAAAAAGCAGTACTTTGCTGCCGAATTTCACTGCACTACTGAACTTTGGTGGCTGTTGAAACTTGGCAGCAAATTGTTGCTTTTTTCCTTTGCCTAGCAAGTGCTTTATGCTAGCACAACATGAGCAGCACTAGTGCTGTGCCAGCACTGGATATTAGCCCTTGAAGGCACCAGGTCACCTACTCCTTCTTTAGTCTCTACGACGCCGTCCTCATAAAACAAAACAAAACTAAGGCCAAATCAGGGCAGTATGTCCTGTGCCCTAATGTGCCCTTTCCATATTACCTACTTCTCTGCATCACATCTGGTTAATCACCACATTGTGGGCATTTCTTAGGCAGATCTCATACATCCAGGGCTGGATGTCTCTTTTTCAGTGATTATTGGGAGTCATTTTGGAGACTGCTGTGAGCTGCGATTCAGTGACTGCTGCTGATGCTGAATAACATCCTTCGGTGAGGTCACGTTTATGAGGTGAGTTTCAGCCTAAAGGTATACATATGTTCCTGCTGCAAATATCTGTGTTTGGGGTGGGGGTAGGTGGGGAGAGCGTGTTGCTACTAATACTTAGTCACATTGCCTTTAGCAAGAACTTTTTGCTGCCTTCCAAAGCGTTTCTGCCACTGCAGGCTTAAGAAGATAAAACTCTTGTTTTAAAATCCTGAACATCTTCAGTCAGGGGGAAATTGTGTTTCCTTATTACCATCCAGATCTTCTTTGTACCTCCTCCTACCGTTGATTAGTTGTTTGAAGTGGGGACAACTCCCCCTGGACAACAGGGATTGGGATTTGATTCTCTTGTTACTGAACACCAAAGTAGAACATTACGTAAGACTGCAGTCAACTAAATCCCATTGAGTTCAACAGAATGCATTTCCAAATTAGAGCCCCTCAGATTGCAGTCTTAATTTTTGCAACTTTAAAAAGGAAAAAAAATGGGGTGGGTGGCTGGGGTGGGGGAGCAAAGTGAAGTAGGAAGTGGCCATCTCAACTCCCAGTGTACAGAGGAGGAGACTTCAAACCCAGGACTTCCAATGACACAGAAATTGAGAGGGAAATCACAGTTAGTGAGAGGATTAAGCCATCCTTTCCCATGTGGGGGCTCCCAATAAAAACTGTTTAAAAAAGAAAAGAAAAAGTTAGGGGACGTAGGAAACCCACCCCACCCCATGGAGAACGTTTCCATCTCTGCTTTCCCCTGTTTGTGTCTCCTGCCATCCCCCACTCAGTTCACATGCTCAAAGGAATGGAAGTACGATCTGTGTCCTCCCCCCACCAACTCCTGTTCAAATAAGAACAAGAGCAAGACATGTTTTTAGGAAGACAAATCAATAAGGGAAGAGATACACAGCCTGTGTCTGTGATGTTGGGAGGAGCCCACCCCCATGGAGAACGAGGAGGGTGTACGGGAACCAGGCAGAGTAGGATGGAAAAGGACACACACACTGATTCAGAAACTGCCAAAGGACTTCGCTTGAAACTGACAAGACATTTTGGTGAAACTGACCAGCCTTTGAAGAGCACTCTTAAGGACCTACAGAGGAACAATGTGTTCCTTTGCAGTGGAAAATGCTTAAAAAACACACAAAGATCTAAAGAGTCTCTCCCCCACCCACACCTTCCTTTCCTCCCTTGCTGTCCTGTCTACTTGATTTGTATATATGTGGGTGAGGGTTGTTGCTGCTGCTTTTTGCTTGTTCAACTGGGGGATTTAGCCACTCCTGTTTCCCTGCCAGGAGGGAGAGGGGAGTTCAGAAGCAGGAGGAGGAAAGGATTTGAATTTGCACACCCCTCTCCTTCATCAGCAATACCACCCCTTGAAAACACGCCCACAGTACAGCACATTGAAAATGATGGATGAAAACACATGTTGGAATTTGAGCAATGTGTTTTCTGCATGCCCAGAAGAACCAGACTTTCCCCGCACCAAAATATTTCACTTCTTTTGGCTAAGAAATGCAGTTAAAGCAGGATGCATAGGAGTGCTTCACAGTAAAAGCAGATTATAAACTTGAAAAATTCAGAGTCCTTTGCACGCAATTGGCAGTGATTGCACAGTATAATGCTGTTGTGATGAAGCTCACAGTCTGCCTGCACAATTCACAGCTTGTACAGAAGCTGTTAGGCATCATCAACATAGCTAGATTTAATGAGGCCATGTTTAGGAAGGCCTATGGATTCTGTTGGGTCCCTTCTCTCCAATTTAGGCAGAATCCAAATGGGAAGAAACTGGGTGCCCAAATCACAGTGCATGAATTTATCTGCAGACGTCCTGCTCTGTAATTGATGAGTTCTTTATGTTGTGCACCATTCTGTAGAGAGCAGGCAAAGCCTAGAAGGCAAATTCCACATATGTTTGCAAACTAGAATTCTTCCTTACAATAATTTAAATCTGTGAGAGGAGTATATAATGGGATTTAGGAGTCTGTTGAAAAGGTTTTTGTTTGCTGAGGCATTTACTAGGCTTTATTTTATTTTCTGATACTGATTTTTGCTACTGATTTCACTGAGATTATATATATATATGTATGTATGTACGTTTGTTTGTTTGTTTTGGGGAATGCCATAGGTATCCTGGAAAACTATGGATAAAATGGAGAAGAAGAGGAGGATTACGTACACCGCCTTGGGTTCCTTAGAGGAAAAAAGGCGGGATATAAATGCAATAATAAATAAATAAATATATAAATAAATAAAACTATGACTGAGATGTAGGATATAGATATTGAAAATAATTACAATTATTTAATGACATAATGCCAAGCAAGAAAACTACATAAATCTACACTATGGAGGAAAGGGATATTTAGTAGGGGTGTGCACGGACCCCCCCGCTCCGCTTCACTTCCAGATCCGTGATTTGCGGATCGGGCCGCTTTGCTCCGCCCCCGCTCCGCCCATGCCCGCTCCGCTCCGCTGTGGAGCTCCGGATCCGGATCGGAGCTCCGTTACCCCCCCCCCCCCGGTAGGCTTGCATTAAGCTAAAAAAGTATACAACTTTTTTTCTGTGAAAGTTAGAAACCTCACATTTGGCACCATGACACCTCATGGAGGTATACACACGCACGCCAAGACTCAAGGCAATCCCATCATCCCCTGAATTTTGGGGAATTTATGAAAATCGGGCACCCCATTCACACCCCTTTCGATAGCTCCGTCAATTTGCACGTTAAAAACGTCAAACTCACCACCATGATAGCTTATCCAGGGACACGCACGCACACCCAGACTCAAGGCAGTCCCATCATCCCCTGATTTGGGGGGAATTTATGAAAATCGGGCACCCCATTCACACCACTTTCGATAGCTCCGTCAATTTGCACATTAAAAACCTCAAACTCACCACCATGATAGCTTATCCAGGGACACACACACACGCCCAGACTCAAGGCAGTCCCATCATCCCCTGATTTTGGGGGAATTTATGAAAATCCAACACCCCATTCACACCCCTTTCGATAGCTCCGTCAATTTGCACGTTAAAAACCTCAAACTCACCACCATGATAGCTTATCCAGGTACACACACGCACGCCCAGACTCAAGGCAGTCCCATCATCCCCTGAATTTTGGCGGGGCTTAAACCTGCAGACATCTCAATGGGGCCATTTCAAAGGAAATCCCAACATGCCATGAATTGGGGAGTATGAATCTTCTTCCACACTTGAAAAATGGATTTGGAACTTCCAAAACTCCAAGTGAGGATGAAAATACATACGCACGCCGAGACTCAAGGCAGTCCCATCATCCCCTGTTTTTTGGCGGGGCTTAAACCTGCAAAATTTGGAACTTCCAAAACTCCAAGTGAGCGCAGGAAGGACTTCTCCCCTGAGTCAAAGCCAGACACACACAACATCCCTGCGAGGCAGGCAGGGGAGGAGAGAGGGAAGGCAGGCAGGCAGCAGACATTTCTGGGGGCATAAGGAAGTGAGCCAAGGATAAGCCAGTAATGCATATAAAATGGAATAAATAAATAAATAAACGAAGGAACGAGGAGTAAATCATTAGAACTTTGTAAACTTTGTAAATCATTAGATTCTATTATTTTTATTTTGTTTGTTTGTTTTATTGTTTAGAATTCCTTGTCATCACATTTACAAATGTATTTATTTCATTGCATGAGTTAAAAAAAGTTTATTTCAAATGGAAGTTTGTTATAATTATGAGAATTAGAACCAGGCCACTGAGAAGCAGCTCAAAGGTTCATGTTGACTATCTTGAGTATTAATGATCTATATGGAAATAACTCACAATGATTTCTTTTCTAAACTTTTAAAAATAGGTCCATGCTTCCAAGAAAAAACCTCTCTACAGGACCAGCACGGACACAGAATGTGGTCAGTAATGCTGTGAGAACACGAAGTGGGAACTTTAGCAGCAGCTGCAACTTGGTTCACAGCCTGTATTATTGTAGGATTCATGAGGAACCCTATCTGCTTCTCAAAATAGCTGGAACACAGGACAAAAGAAAATAGAAAGACCTCTGATTTAATCAGCAGGGCTTTCAAAATGTAGAGGAAAGAAGCATATCAAAACACTGCTTTAATCAGCTCAATGGTAATACAATGGCTAAAAGAAATACTAATGTCCTGAACTTTTCCAGGCTGGAAATATCGAGAAAGCCGATTACAAGTGGCTGCTGTAATGCATGTGGTCCGTTCTCATTTATAAAGGCATCATTTGTTTTATAATTCTGCATGTATTATTCATGGAAGCAGAAATTCCAGTTCCAAAATCTTGTAACATGAGTAAGAGGGGCTGCTGTTGTAAAAGCCTTTGGTAAATGATAAGATGCAAGATGCTTTATAAGCATTATCTAGTTCATCCTTGCAACACCCAGGTGAGTAACTCCAATCTTGAAGATGGAAAACTGAGACAGAAAGACAGGAATGTATACCTAGGCCATCAAATCTGGATCTTGCCCTGTTCAAAGTTAATAAACTATAGCATGTTCCTCATGCTTTCAGAATGTTAGATTACAAAGAATTATTGTGGGTGGTATCCAATGGTGGCTGTGTGTTAGCAGAAAGCCCTTATATACATCCAGATGACATTTACGATAATCAGAGAAGGTCCTGCTCATCATTCTAAGATGAACAGAATATTGCCGCAAAGAACTTCAATGGTGGGCCTTCTCTGTAGCGGCACCCACCATCTGGAAAAACCTCCCTCGTGCGGTTCAGGAGGCAGAAATTGTAAGATCCTTCAAACGCCTCCTGAAAACATCTTTTTAATCAAGCTTCCCTGGTCTATATCCTGGTTTTAAATCTTGTCTTTCTGTATATTATCATTTTAATTGTAAACTGGCCAGAGAGCCTCGGCTGTTAGGCTTTATAAAAATGATAATAATAATAATAATAATAATAATAATAATAATAATAATAATGGGAAGTATCCAATTCTCGTCAATTCCCCTTACCTAAAGCAGCCCTTTCTGCCATATCCCATATTGTTCCAGGCATTTTCTCAACCCTCAATAGTCACAAGGGGATGCATCCGGTAGGGGGATTGGTAAAAACTGAGCCCCCTGCCTAGCACAAGCAGAAGTGCTTTCTGCCAGTGGAACGCCACCATTGGATGCAACCATTGCAATACTTGCAACTTTTGCTTGCAATAGTTGTAACCCCATCTGCCCTTCTTACAACTTAATAGTAACATACAGAATTCATGCTTGCAAGATATTCAGATGGGTGCTAGCTTAAATGGTTTTAAACTGGGTTCAAGAAATTGAAGAAGGGCTGTCAGTCAGTGGAAGATCCTATTGTATGCATGCAAAAGGTCCCACATTCAAAGTCTGGCATCACCAGGTAGGACTGGATAAGAGTCCTGTCTGAAACCCTGGAGAGGCACTGCCAGTTAACTAAGGCCATAGCTAGACCTAAGGTTTATCCCTGGATCGTCCAGGGGTCAGACCTGTTCATCTAGGTGACACACAGGGGATCCAGGGCCCAGGCAGGGGCGAACCCTGACAATATTGAGTTAGCTGGACCAATTAAGGTAATTTCCTGTGTTCCTATGATAACTAATCAATGCCTCCTAGGAATACCAGATGCTAGGAACAAACAACAGGATGGCTCATGCTCTGGAGCCATGTCCTGGAGCTATCGGCCTGGCTACTATTGGCAACAGAATGCTAGGTTAGATGAGCCTTTGTCTACCTACCTAGAGGCTTAATATCAAGGATGAATCATAACAGATTTGCAATTTAGAAGAAAGGGTGTGCTATAAAAAAACTAGCACAGGCATTTTCCACTGTGTCTCCAATCTTCTGGTCCCTGAGTCAGCACCTCAGGGACCAGGGAATAAATCTGAAATCCCCTTCCAAACCTGGAAACAGGGCTCTGGCCTCAGTTCCCCTGTCCCTGCCTCTGAAGAAAGATCCAAGCTCCTCACCTCTCCAACCTCGGAGTTCTGACACTTGAGAACGGGAAAAGGAAGAGGTTCAGGGGGATGGTGTGGGTGGAACTGGGAAGGATCTTAATTAGCAGGATCAAAAGCCCTCCCAGCTCTTGACTACATGCCTAAACTGGGTCAGAAATTTCAGCCAATCCCAGAGCTGGTCTAAATCCATTCCTCTTATTGCTTGCAATGGGATGGAAGTTGGGTTGTTTGGGAAGGGGAGGACCAGGAAGAAGAGCAGTAAATGATGCTCCTCCTTCCCTTTGGCAGGAGCCTGTCAGGATCTTAGGTGCCTCAGACACTCTGATCTGAGAGCACTGTAAGTGATTGATATTCACATGATTTTTCTTGACTCAGTGACACCATCTTTTTTTCTGTGAAACCATTGGGTTTGGGGGGTCTTGTTCATATGCATGCTGAATTCAAAATATCACAATTACCTTTTCTTTCTTTTTCTTTCTTTTTAAGGATTATTTAACAGGCTTCTCAGCCATAAGGGGACAAATATCACAAGCATCCTAACTGTTGCACTTAGTAGTGAGTACTGAAAATATGCATACTGTGTGCTAGCGCCACTGCTTCAAGAAAATGAGGAGAAAGGCAACGTTGTGTCTGAAGCTTACTATACTGCAATATATATTCTCAGCGATCAAGGCAGTACATGGATTCAAATGAGACACTTACATAATGCCATTATATTTGAAGTGTGACAGAAAGCTGGAATTGCTAAGTTACTATTCAAGGTGCTATTTTTCCTTCTCCCTTAAAGCAAAACACTGGCATATTCTCACTGCTTGAAATGGACTGCTCTGAAATTGCTCAAAAACAGGTATGTCTACATTTAAGGGATGACAACCCGTTGACCGTCATTTTTAGTTGCTGTTGCTTTTGTTTCTGTTTTTAGCAGAAGCAAATAGCTGGAATAAATGAGCATCCTCTCTAAATTCCTTTTCCATTTCCATAGCCTGGATTTCAGTCTAATCTCGGTTGAGCACAAGTGTACCCAAGTGGCTCTCAAGCTGCACTGTGCATTGCATTACTCTGATTTCGACATGGTCTTTAGCCAGCCTATTGACATTAAGATAATTTCTATTTTCAGATTACTGCTTTGCATCAGTGTGCATCATGGGCAATGAAGATCGTGCTCCTGTACCCAGTTGCAAAAGCACACACACACACATTTAAAAATATCTCTGTCAGCTGATGTGATAACAACACTGTTCTTCTGATCATGTTGAAAATGGCCCATAGAGACCTGGGTTCAAATCTTTGCTCAGCCATGAAACGTACTGGGTGGCCTAAGGAGAGGCCTCATGAAGTGGAGCCAATAACACAATATTTATTTTGTCAAACCCAGATCCCTTTCCTTAGTTGGGGTGGGGGTATGTCATTCTCACTCATACTTATCAAATGTAGCCCTAGCCTTTGTTTTCGTTAATTACATCCAACTGGTGTCCCCTGCTGACCAGAGAATCTGTTCTAGCAGAGACATCTGTGAGCAGAATGGGAAGGGAATCATTTTTCACCAATTCCACTTCCCACATTTCCCAAACAATCCCCCAACCCTCTTGAGCAGATTGAGGGCACAGGATGCTGTGGTGGCAGAGGCAGAAAGAGGGAATCAATGAAAATCACTTCCCTATTCTACTGATGGAGGTCTCTGCTGGATCAAAGAACCATCTATCAGTGGAGGGACACCAATTGAATACAACCCAGTATTTCCTTATTTATGTAACATTCGTGTGCAAGGGCTCTTGGTAGAGTATCGACTCTCTGGCTATACTGATCACATTTGTTACTGAGAGCCTGCTTCTTTTTATGCATATAAGTGTGGCACTTGTACAATGAATATTTCTGGCTATATGGGCTGTTTAATTGTCGGGATAATCTGTGCAAGAGAAATTGATTAATCCTTCCCCCTCACCTCACTCCAAACATTTCCATTTTCCTCACGCCTTTAGCATTGCCATGAGAAGTGTCTCCTTTCTTTTCTTTCTTTCTTTCTTTTTCTCTTCTTTTTTTTTACACATTGGTCCCTTCTGATTACCATCTTCATTCCACAAATGAAAGTCTATAACAAGAGGAATTGGCATTACGGAGCTGCTATAATTCATTCTCTTGACAAAGACAGAAATGAGAACTGACAACAGCATAAAATAAATCCATTCTTATTCTGGTGCCTCAGATTGCAATAGAAACCAGAAGATAGCACCATGTTAACTCATTCATATTGTGACAGAGATGAGAAATGGTTCCAAGCAAAGCCATCTCCTTTCATTTTAGAAGGACTTGTACCAGGAGTATACATCATGGCTAAGAAGATACTTTTATGCAACAGCCTCACAACAGCCAGATGTGTTTGTAGCAATGGTATTCAGGGGACTGAAAAAGAAACTGTGACACTTCTTTAAAACAAGAGCAATCTTCTGCTACAGAATGTTTTTATATACAGACACATTGACAAAAAATAAAAGAAGGACTAGGGCTACAGGTAAGCATGTTGAAATAGTAAACTGAGCAGGTCTGGACATCCTAGGAGCAAACCTAGTAAGCCTTTTGTTTAGCAGCTGAATAGGATTAAGCAAATGTTTAATTTGTGTAACTAGTATATTTAAGTCCAATCTGTACAGTCACACCCATTTTTCTCCTCACCAATTTACTGCAGGCTGAACTGTACATGACCTCTCCAGTTCAGAAAACAAGTTATTTTGTAATTCACCTCCAATGAGTGAATTAGTTAGTAGACTGAGTGTCTGCTTTTAGACTAGGAAGGGGGGAGACATTAATTCATTTCTCATTTTAATGCAAACTTATTTAATTTTGCACGTTTGAGATACTACATGAATCAAAACTCAAAATGTACGCTTCTCTAAATTTTGCAATGGAGTTCTCCAATTAAAAAAACTGTATTCCAAAAATGCATACAGAAATAACATTAGAGGTGTATTATATTAGGAAAATTGCTAGCACAAAATGTGTATATCAGGCCAAAGTTCACGTATTAAGAAAAATGTGTACAAAACTGCTTATCAGTTTTCATACAAACTTTTTAAAAAAAATCTCAAAGCTTAGGATGAACTGAATTTAAGACTGGAGAAATTATCCAAGTTCAAAATGAATATTAGGAAACTGAAAAACTGAAGAAACTGAAATTGACAGATTCGTCTATTCCTACTTTAGCCCCATGGAATATGAGTTCCTGAATACTATCTCAGGGCCTTGCTAGACCATGCCGGATAAGCCGGCAGGGAGGCGGGGCGACGGCGCGCTAACTTTAGTGCGCGCCGCCTCGGCTCCTACACGCACGACACGCAGGGTCTCCGGAAGCCCTGTAGCGTCGGCCATTTTTGTTTTTAATTTAAAGGGGCCATGTGCGCCCCGAAGCCGCCGGACAAGGTAAGTGCCTTTTAAAAAAAAATTAAGCCCCCCCCGCTCCTGATCCCCCCTGCCATCCCTGATGCCTCCCTGCCCACTCTTTCCCCGCCCGTCCTCCCTCTCCCTGATGCCATCCCAGTGCCTGGCCTTCTCCCCCCATCTCCTGCCGGGTCTGGCCTCCCCCCCCCCGGGATCCACCCCCCGGCCCGATGGGCACAGTGCTTGTATGAGCGCTGTGCCCAGTCCGTGGCTTTTCCCGGCTACTCATGAGTAAGCAAGTAGCCGCAAAAAGCCACGGACCTTGCTAGACGTTCCACAGCCTCAGGCCGGGGCTGCGGAAAAGGTTCGCCATAAGCGACTTCGCTTATGCCGCGTTAGGGGAGGCTTCAGTGCGGCCTGACCCCGGATTCCCCTGTGCGTCATCTGGATGCACAGCAGGGAAACCGGGCCTCACAGCGCGCTAAGGCCTCGTCTAGCAAGGCCCTCAGTCTCATCTTTTCTTCTGTAAATAATGATAATAGCAGTGCTCTGCTATACAGACTTGCAAAAGACTTGGCATTTTTTTTTAAACGTTTGTGCCCAAGACAAACCCTATGAAGTAAATCTCTAGGAAGGGATTTTTTCTACCCCTTCCTAGGCTGAGAGACTGGCTTGCCATAAGTTACCTGGGACATGTCTACGCAGAGTTTGCCCTGGGGTAGATTCGCAGTAGCAGCAGGTCATCTACATGATGCAGCTGCCATTGCAAAGCCATTTGGGAGCAAACCCTGAAAACTCCCTCCAAAAAAGTCGACCACTTACCCCAACTTTTTTTGGCGGTGGAGGCTTGTCACAGCCCATGGCATCTGCTGATTGGTCGCCATGGGCAGGACAGGAAAGGGGGCAGACCTCCAGGAGCTTAGGAAAGCCCTGTTCCCCCTGGTTAATAATAATAATAATAATAATAATAATAATAATAATAATAATGGAGAGGAGAGGAAGGGCCCCCGTGCCTCTTTAAAAATAAAAAATGGGAGGGAAGGAGAGAAATGGGGCCTGTTCTTCCCACTTTTAAAATTTTATTATCTGTATCTGTACAGCTCTGCAGATACAAATAATAAAAATAAAAAACCGTGGGGGGGAGAAGGAATGGGCAGCCAGGAAGTCAGAGGTGGTTTGGGTACCAGCATCCCTCTTCTCATCCTCCTCTGGCTGCCTCATTCCTGCCCCATCCCTTCCAGTTCTCAGCGCCATGGGGAAAGTTTGCACTTGCGTTCCTTCCTGTGCAGATGCCAGGAAGGAATGCACGTGTGGGGTCCAGGTGCCTCGTGGAGCCCAAGTGCCACTGTCAAGACGAGGTCCCACTGAGTCTTTGACTGAACTCAGATCTTCCAGATCCACTGTAGTCACACCTCAAGTTTGGTTCTTTTATGCTATCCACTGCTTGGATAAATTCAATTTGAGGAGACCCTTGATACAACCTACACCACAAAAATCTATCTTTCCACTGTTGTACAAAGAGTGGCCTGAAATTGCTGAATTGATCATGAGAAGGAAAGTGGGTTTAAAATAATAAATCAGGGTCACATTATATTAGTAAATATGGATATAATTATATATTAAGACTGAGGCAATCTTTCAGTGGAATATTAACCTAACCCCCTCCCCCCAGGCAACTCAAATCTGCCTGCATTAAGTGGCAAGTAATTGCATATTGGCCATTTTCATTCCTCTGAAAAAGCATGGCAATTTTTTTTTTAAAAAAATGCACTTTATCTCTGTAAAACTAAGAGATCACACTCCAGCCAATGTGCTGTCAAGGCATCAGGAGCAAATCAATGCCTGGCATTTGTCCAAAGGGCTGTCCCCTAGTTGTATTATCAGTAACAAAGACAGTAGTGCAAGATGGCCAACTGATAGATGAGCTAGGATTCACACATTGTCTGAGCCTGCCAGTGTCCAATTTGAGATAATGATAACATTAAAACAATTTCTGGTGCACAGTGAGACTGACTGTTTCTATCTATCATTTTGAAGTCGTGTGTGTGTGTGTGTGTGTATTCTGGAACAGTAGCATGACAAATTTCCAGCCATGTGCAGATTACAACAGGAAGTAATACTTCAATGGAGCTCAACTTTATGAAAAAGCAGATGCTGGCACTTAAAGACATTAAGGAGACACAAAAGAGACTTCTAACTACAAAGAAGCAACAAAAGATTTCACAATACTTGTTAGCCCCACATCATGCAAGCAAAGACAAAACAGATGGGAATAAAAGTAGCAGAGTTATTTTACAATTTATGTGTCTAACAAAATCAAGAGAAAGTGTATATGTCCCACATCTGATATACATGGTATATCTGATATATATGGGAGGGGGAGGTAGAAAGGGAGGGGGAGAGGTAGGGAGGCAGGGAGAGAGAGAGACTAGTACAATAAGGCAGAGACACATGAGAAATTACTATATGTTTGAATTAAATGGATGGCACATATCCTTCTTTACAAACTAATGTTATGCCTACATCCAAGAGTTCTCTATGCTTTAATGCTTAACTGAACATTCTAGGAGTATTCCTGTACTATGCAGTAGGGGTGTGCACGGACCCCCCGCTCCGCTTCACTTGCAGATCCGGCATTTTCCGGATCGGGCCGCTCCACCCTGCCCCCGCTCCGCCCACTTCCGCTCCGCTCCGCTCGGAGATCCGGATCCGGATCCGGAGCTCCGTTTTTCCCCCCCATAGGCTTGCATTGAAAGCTAAAAAATTATACAACTTTTTTTCTGTTCAAGTTAGAAACCTCACGTTTGGCACCATGACACCTCATGGGGGTATACACACGCACGCCAAGTTTCAAAGCAATCCCATCATCCCTTGATTTTGGGGGAATTTTTGAAAATCGGGCACCCCATTCACACCCCTTTCCATAGCTCTGTCAATTTGCACGTTAGAAACCTCAAACTCGCCACCATGAAAGCTTATCCAGGGATACATATGCACGCCGAGACTCAAGGCAGTCCCATCATCCCCTGATTTTTGGGGAATTTATGAAAATTCAACACCCCTTTCCATAGCTCCGTCAATTTTGCACATTAAAAAAAACCCTCAAACTCACCACCATGACAGCTTATCCAGGGATACATACGCATGCCGAGACTCAAGGCAGTCCCATCATCCCCTGTTTTTTGGCGGGGCTTAAACCTGCAAAATTTGGAACTTCCAAAACTCCAAGTGAGCGCAGGAAGGACTTCTCCCCTGAGTCAAAGCCACACACACACAACATCCCTGCGAGGTGGGCAGGGGAGGAGGGAGGGAAGGCAGGCAGGCATGCAGCTGGCATTTCTGGGGGCATAAGGAAGTGAGCCAAGGATAAGCCAGTAATGCATATAAAATGGAATAAATCAATAAATAAACAAAGGAGGGGTGGAATTAAAAGCAGCAGTGTTGCTGAATAAACAGCAAGAAGATTTTTTTAAAAAAGGCTATATCTGTCTTTTACCAGCAATAGGGGGACGTGCCCGGGGGAGGGGGAAGTAGCTGCCAGTTCAAGACACTGACAGCCACCAACAGCTCTGAGATTAAGAAGTAAACGCTCACTTCAACTCATAACAGGCATCGCTCCACCACTAAGAAGTAAACGCTCACTTCGACTCATAATAGGCATTGCTCCACCGTTTTACTCTCTTTGGAAGGTTCTAATGGCCTTCCAGTGCAGGAGAGAGTGGGGGCACGTCCACGATGAGATGCCCTAGGGGAGCTCATCCCCTTGCACCACATCTTTTCAGTTGTTCCCTAAAGTTAGGGTGGGTAGCAGTGCTGTGTTTCTATCTCTTATTCTTGGCTTAGTATATGATTTCAGGTTGTGTTTGTGCATTTGGTGGGGCTACTGTTTTAAAAAACACTGGGAAAAGCCCGTTCAGATGAAGAAAGAGAAGTTTCCCAGAATCCCAAGTTACCCGTTTTGCCTATGCCCTCCTCTAACTTTGGGATCATGTGATCATGACCGGGAGCTGACTCTGCCCCTCAGCCCTTTGAAAAAGGTATTTTTCCCGCCGATTTTTTAAAAACTTCTAGCGCGCGACCCGCACGATGCAGAAAGTTGAGAGTAGTCTCAAAATGACCCCCATCCACGACTCTCTGTGCACAAGAATTTTCAGAATGATAGCTTAAAAACCAACCCAGTTATGCCCGAGTCTTTCCCTCAATGTAATCCTATGGGCGAAAAGCCGAAAACGCCGTTTGAGCCACGCGGTTGACCCGATTTTCAAAAAAATATAGCACGCGACCCGCACGACGCAGAGAGGTGAGAGTGGTCTCAAAATGACCCCCATCCACGACTCTCTGTGCACAAGAATTTCCAGAACGATAGCTTCAAAAAGAACGTTATCCGCGATTATTTGCCGCAATGCAATCCTATGGCGAAATGTTTTCAAGATGGCGACCGGAGCGCTCCGCCTGAACTAGGAGCTCCGAAAAATGGTCGCTTCTCTTCGCCTTGCTTCTAGGGGTCCGCTGTCCGCTCCTACTCCGCCTCTGGGTAAGGCGGAGCAGGCCAATCCGCTACTGCTTCTACGCTCCTAATCGGAGCAGATCACACCCCTACTATGCAGATTTTTCTGGGACACTGTTCAAATGCAGCCACACAACCAACTCTGATCTCACAGATGCCAAGCCTTGCAGACAGGCAGGAGATAAAGTTGTGCTGGAGTACCTGTTACATATGACTTGCAGGAAATGGTTGCGGTGTATTAATATTCCTTCTAGCCTTGTGCTGGCATGCTTCTGAAGCACTCTTAGAGTGTCATCAGATGAAAGGGGGAATCACATTTCCTTACCGTCGCTTCCCCCCACTCACTTCTGTTCCAAAATACTTCCTCTTTCTTTACATGGAGAAGGAAGAGGAAGTAAACAATGACCATATGGACCATTCAGTGGGCTTTTTTAACCTTTTGCTTCTCCTGCACATAACAGAAAATGGCGGCACATTTTGTCGGATTTTCTGGGTCTTTTTTTGGCAATGGGAAAATAAGCAGTAGGGGGTGGGAGACTTGCAAGAGGCAAATGGCATTATCAAAAGGACCAGCGAAAAACCATGAGTGGATAGTAACGAGCATGTGATAAAATGCTTGTCTGATAATGCTCTAAAACCGAGGTGGGTAACGTGTGTAATTTCAGGTGGCCCTCAGTGTCAATTGGATTTCAGGGTGCTGTGGCCCCTCTCTTGTTCTTTGGACCACATGCCTGGCAATTGCTTTCCTTTCTGCTAATGTGTGGGTGAAACAGAGAGGGAGAGAAAGAAAAGGGATGGAGTGGCCCAGAGTGAGTGAGAGAGAGAGAGAGCACTAGGCAGTCTTGCATATGCTACCCACTTTTGCTTTGTCTTTGCCCACCATCAGCTTTAAAATGATTTATAACAGTAGTGTCAACTGTTGGGGCCCAGGACACACTCCACATACAGCTTTCAAACCATTTTCAAAGTGGCATACCCTGTTTGGTGTAGATCTGGCCCAGGCTTGTATAGGAAGAGGATTACCTTCATCGGGACTTCATTTTTTTCTTTACTATACAAGTGTGCACATTTGTATTATTAGAGATGTAAAATTTCCGAAAATTTTGAAGCCATGGGGGAAAAAACAGTTTTTTTCCAGGGGTTTTTGGGGGGAAAACGGAAATTTTCAGAAAAATTGAAATAATGCAATATTAGCATTTTTTACAGATTGAAAGTCACTTCATTACTTTAGGAACATAAAATGTAATTATGTCCAAGTTTGGCATAAAATTATTACATTTGGTATATTAAAAGTACAGTGTTTTCAAACAATTACTACAGATTGAATTTACTTTTTTACTTTTTTTTACTTCTTTTGGTAACAAATGGAGCTACAAGCTCCTGAGCTGTTAGGAACACCCGAACTGTAAGGGACCACTTTGGTTTTGCCAGTTTATGAGGCGAAGGCAAAAAAAACAATTAAAAACAACAACAGAAGAAGCCATCAACATTAGTAACAAAGAAAATCATTTATGTCTCTGCTAGTCTTCCACAGTGTCAAGCAGGCATAAGGCACCCATTCCCATGAAAAGAAGTGAGAAAAAGGGGGGACCAAGATTCAACGAATATGCATGAAATTTAATCAGACTCATTTTCTGAGCTATAGCAATCACTATCAGTTGCAGTCTCTGTTTCAATGGCAGTGCTGCCCCCTAGAGGCAGAAATGCATCTTGCTGTTGCATTTGAGAGTTGTAGTCTCAGTTTGCAACCTAGGACTTTGCTTGTCTTTGGTGCAAAGAAATTGTAGTAATCTGATGCTGTACATAGTTTTTAGAAATCATTTGGAGAAGTAAATATCTGAACACCTTGCCTTAAACATTTTATTCATCATGCTAACATAAAACATCCCATAATCCATGTTTTCATTTTTTTTCAATTTTTCAGAAAAAACACAAAAAAAGGCTTCGGGGAAAAAATGGGGGAAAACTGTTTTTTCCCCCAAATTATCACAGCTTTCCACAAACGGGTGACCTCCAGATGTGTTGGACTCCCATATCTCCCAGTGAGACCATCCAATGGGCACACTGGGTGGGGTGATGGGAATTATAGTCTAACAAGGCACCAGGTTGGGGATGGCTGATTGAACATCTTCACATCTTGCTTTTTTTTTAATACTCCTCCATGGATTGTTTTGGAGCCAAATTATTTGTTACCTCTTTCTGGCTGGATGGCTTTAGGTCTAGGCCTGTTAAAAAGAGAAGAATGGCTCCATTTTTCAAAGCTTGTACACATTTTGTTCTTGAAAAATCTGTGATACTAGCAGATGTCTATGTGCTTTTAAATTACATCCCCGTTATTGGGGATTTACAGATGGACAGCAAAAGTGGATATAGAGAACTCTTACAGTTGCAAAGATGCTTCAAGATTGAAAGGATTAAACGCCCACAACCAATCATTCAAAGGACTGAAGATCTCACTGCTTTTCTACATTTCAGCATATCTCCTACAGCCATGAGTTTCTTATGGATGCTTATTTAGATATATGGGCTGCTTATATTAACATATATATATTTAAACCTTTCTCCACTCACTTCTTTTTCTTTTTTATGTTAAGGGCAATGTAAATTATTATTGTGCATGGCTATGTTTTCTGATATGTGCTTTCTTTCTTCTTCTTTCTCCCTCTATTTTGTGGTCCACCCCTTCTTTTGTTTAGTTTTTTGTTGTTTTGTGTTGGAGTTTCTTGCATTTCTAATTGACTTCTCCATAATTCAGAAAAACAGACTTTATCAGAGGGATAAACCCTTAAAAAAGGTACACTGTTCAAATAGAAAAGCATCAAAAGTGACAGGGATGTAGATCAGTTATCATATCAAGATAGGACTCTGCCCAATGAGCATCACCCATCCTGGAAGAAACAGTCTTTCGGCAGGAAACAGTAACTATCAGGAAAGGCAAATTTGAGGTTTTAGACCAGCTTTAGCCAACTAGCTGTCCTTCAGATGTTTTGGACTACAACTCCCATCAGACCCAGCCAACACAGGGCAATGGTTAAGGATGCTGGGGGTTGTAGTTCAAAACATCTGGAGGGTGCCAGGTTTGGGAAGGCAGTTCTAGATATTGTAATTCATAGGCAGCTATCTTATTCCTCAGCATGAACCAAGGTTTGGTTCAAAGAAAAGAAATCATTATGGTAAATTAAAAGCATGCCCATCAGACAGATTTATTTAATCAATTCATTCTGTTTCAAAGAATTTTTATAGCCACTAATGCTTTGATGAGCATAGAGTTGCCCCACATGTAAGAACTTCCCAATTAATTTCAACATAGGGGCCCCATAGACTTGCACATTTCCTTGAAATGTGTTCTAGCCTTTTAAAATCTGTTCTAGCCAGGTTAGTTTGTTTAGTCTAATTATTATTATTATCATTATTATTACATTATTATTATTATTATTATTATTATTATTATTATTATTATTTCCCGTTGCACCATATTTCTTGTTTTAATGCTAATTTGTTTTGGTTTTATATTATAAGTTTCCTCAAGAACTGTTTGTTGTAGGGCTGCTTATAAATGCTGTAAATACATAAATAAATGGGTTTATTCTTATATGCAAATGATTCCTGTGATTCTAATCTCTCCATCAAGGTGAGTGATTGTTTGCCAGAAAATGAGAGATTTAGAGTGCAAAATTTTTAGTACTCATATCCTATATATACTTGGTAGGAGGAAATATTAGGAAATCATGCTAGTTCATAATTCATTTATGTTGAGCTGAAGCTATTGGTGAAGAAGAGGTTCAAGCCAGCCTTCTGTTTTGCCTTCAGCACTCCCTAAACTAAGCAGACTCAGAAAATGGATTAGAATAATGAGAGGAGAAAGAATATTTCCTCCAAATGGAAAGAATTATCAGTTCCCCCCAATATTTAAAAGTTTTGGGTTGTTGGGGGGTGTAATACAGAGAGGGATATATATATATATATATATATATATATATATATATATATATTCATTCTGTGGCTACACACATACACACACACACACACACACACACACACACACACACACATATATATATATATATATATATATATATATATATATATACTTCGCTTTCCCTTCTGTTCATTTTCCTATTTGACATGAAACTTCTGGTAATATTTGAATATACATCGGAACTCATCCAGGAAAGCAGCTTACTTACCATATTGATAGCCTTAGGCTCTTGCTGATTCCTTACTAACCAATGCATAAAATTATGTTTAAAGCAGAGCATGGCTTTAAACAAATATTAGATGTAAAATCTAGGTCACCCTTCATACTGAAGGGCATTTTAAGAGATTTCTTAGATTTTAAAGATAATTTGTACCAGATGACTTTATGGTTTGAACAAGTAAATAAATTCCAATTGTAGATATGTAAAAATCAAGAATGGTTAGTCAATACAAGATTGAACTGCTTTATTGTAATTTTTAGGATTAGAGAGATTTCAAGAAATGAATCATTCTCATCCTTGGAATACTACTGTTCCAGCCCATGTTAAAATATTTAAATGATGTGAAAATAAAGAACTTTTCTAAAACCAGGATTCAGAGAGCTATATGAGGCAAGCCCAGGGATTTGTCCATGGCACAAACCCCAGTGCCAGATAAACCAAATTGGTTTCGACATTCTACTTAGTTACAAAATGGCTTGGAGGACTACTGTTGGCTGTATATAACTAGTTAACAAGGGGACCACAGGTGTGTGTTTTCTGTATTGAAAATTAGGTGGCTATGTGTCTGTCTGTCTGTCTTTCTTTCTTTCTTTCTTTCTTTCTTTCTTTCTTTCTTTCTTTTTACAGAGGACAGTCCTCTGTCTGAAGGGCCACCAGAGGACTGCCCTCTCTTTGAAGGCTTGCCCTCTTCAATTCCAGTTTAAAGATAAAAAACTACAAAAACACACACACATAAGAACTGTTGCCCATTAACAGTTAGCATTTGGACAGCAGACTGTACAGGAAGACTCATGGGTCAGCTGGTTGCAGTCTTCTCCACCATGCTGAGATTTACTATATTTCTATTTAAATTATGATTATTTCTAGATTTGCACCTATGCATATAAATTAGCACACAGAAATATAATGCAAATCCATGTCCTCCGTCCCCTCTTTTTGGAAGAATGCTGAAGATATTAGAATGGACTGCGTCACTTCAGGGATGAAATTTTTCATTGCTCCCTACTTTAAAAGCTCTTTGCATACTATACATGCAGACTCAGCTTACAGATATAGGACAAAATATCCTCTCAGCATTCTATTCTATATCTAATTTTGTGTTTCATCACAACAGTTAAAGTTACAGGAGCTCTGCCCTCTTCATCAGATGAAAAAGAGGGCGGGGCTCCTGCAGCTTTAATTGTTATGATGAAAAAGGAATTTCACCAGGTGTTGCATGCATACAAAAGACACCTGCTGAAATTCCCTTTTCTGTGCAACTGTTATAGATACAGGAGCCCAGTCCTCCTTTTCATATGGTCACTCCAACAAAAGAGATGTAATATTTATCTGTACGGAGGGCACAAAGAGATGCATTGCACTCATTAGGGGTAATTGCAATATACAAGTATGCCTTCCTTATGCACAAATGCTGCCTGTCATAATAATGAGCATTTTGCTACATTTTGTAGAATTCCAGCATTCTGATGTTCTGAATTCCAGGTTCAAGTTGACCCAATCCAGATCCTGTATGCTGTCGCTGAGTGACTAAATTTGCTCCCATGGGGTACTTTCTAACAGTGGGATTAAAGCTGAAGTTGCAGCATTTAACAAAATTTTATATAAAGTCCCCTAAAAACATGATGATGTTTAACATGATGTGGCAAACAATTTTTCAGGCAAAAATATAAAGGCAGCATTAAATGAGCCTCTGGCATGATATCTGTGTTTTTAATTAACTCAGTGGAAAAGTGATAATTTGAAAGACACTTGTTATAATGCCTGTTCCATTGCCCCACAGAAAGTTGTTTAAAAGGCAAAGATTTAATGGGCCAATTAAAATTAAAGTAAATTCCTAAGGCCTTCAGAAATGTCTGTCCAAGAAATCAGATGCTAGCTATATATGTTTGTTAAAGGATCTTGAACATGGAATTGTAGTGTGCTGCTTCCTTGAAACCACATCCCAGCACTCTGGCAACACAATCATAAATATGTTGACTCCAGAGTAAGTCCAGTGAGATTTACTCTAGACTAAACATATTTAGGTATTTGTATTGAGGACTACCCCCTAAGTGAATGAAAAGCTATAAGTCACTATATGGACATGATCATCCTATGAAATAGCAGACCAGATACACAAGGCCTCTGGAAGGTATACAATAATGCAATAATAATTGTAGGCAATAATATCCATGTCTATTGTGTGGCAGTGAAGGCAGTGCTCCTTCCATGGCATCTTCTAGTAGCTGGGCAGCTGCACTAGACCATGTGGTTTGAAGTTTGGTAACATCTACCCTGGTAAATGGAATGCTACAGCCCAAAGTTTCATTTTGGCCAGTTAACATAGCAATTTGAAGGTAAAGTGCCCCCATCTCCACAATGACTTTGATACCATTGTTGTTGCAGATTCAGATCCAGTCAGGTTCAGAACTGGCCCTCGCTTGAGGCAGGAACCAGGGTGAAACCCCACCTCAGGTAGCAGTGTGGAAAAATCAGGAGATTGCACACTCCCCACCCCCTACCCCCCACCAGGAGAGCTCTCTACCATTGCCTCCAGCAGAAGCTCCAGAGAGCCCCACCAGCTGCTCTCCCGCTGACATTTTCTGCAGCAGGAGAGCAGGGCCAGCAGGGCTCTCCTGAGCAACCACCTACTCAGTGACACTAGCAGCTGCTCCAGAGAGCCTTGCTGGCCCTACTCTCTAATTCCTCAGAACAAAATAGAATGTGATCCACCCTCTGGCTCAAGCTGAGAATCCTCTCTTGGTGAGCCAGAGGGTGGGCTTTATGGAGAGCTGAGTCAGAGTGAAAGCACCCACGGCACCTCTTCAGAGAGCCAGCCTGCTCCAAATTTATTCATTATTACATTTCTTTACTACCTGGCTCTGAGGGGTACTTCCTCAGACCCAGCATTGCTGGCTAGAGATGTGTTTTGGGAGATTCCCTGTGCTGTAGGTGATCTCCCAGGGCACCTTTCCTCTGGAGCAGCCACTTGTTCTCTGGAGCAGTCACCCAGCCCCCTATTTAGCCAGAGCTAACAGAGGATGGGCAGCTGCTCCGAAGGAGTGATGTCCTTTGAGATTGCAGCACATGCAATCTTTTGGCAATACCTGGCTCTGAGGAAAGTCCCTGCAGAGCTAGGCATTTGAGTGTGTGATGGCCAATGCAAGGGGGTTTGGGCCATGGCCTGCAGAAGTGTGGGGGGTGCATGGTGACAGCAACAGCAAGGAGATGGGAGGCATGTTCTCCCACCTCGTGTGGAGGGAGAGCTTGGGAGAGGTTGTACCAGCACAGGTCAGGTTTCAATCTATGGTATCAGTTTCAGCTTTTGAAGCCCAAGGATGCGGACAATGTGCTTGTAGTGACTATTCTTGACTGCTGGTCATATTGGCTGGTTCAAGCAAACCAGGAGTGTTCGACCAAGTGGACCCAGAGTGTGGCAAATGCACACGGTTTTTGTGAACTGCCCAGAGAGCTTCGGCTATTGGGCAGTATAAAAATGTAATAAATAAATAAATAAATAAATAAATAAATAAATAAATAAGTGCTAGTGCTTCCACTCCCTAAGAAGCCCACCCTGGACCCAGAGGTATATGATGGGAGAGAGAGAGATGGAAGAATGCAGCCCACTATTCAGACCCCACTTTCCCCCTAAATAACAGGCTTTAGAAGAGTCAATGGCATGTGTGCTAAAAGATGGACTCACTCAGGTCATCTTGCAGCAGGGAAAACTAAAAGGTGGGTTCTTTTGGACATTTCTCTCAACTTTAAGACAAATGATTTGGCCCTTTCTGGCTTTCTCATGGCTCTGTATCTGGAATATCACATTTTTGCTGAGAAGTAAACCCCAGTGTTTTCATTATTAAATTAAGTATTAATGTAATAGTAATACAGTGGATATGGTAAATTAATTTATTGCTATTGTGTTTATGGGGAGTATCCAATGCTGGGAACTTGCCAGCTCTAAATACATTGTGCTGACTCCAGCACAATGAGAAAGTGGTGCTTATTAGCACAACCCAGGAAAGGAGGCAGGCTAAATGGGAGACACAACAGGGAGAGAGGAAGATGGAGCCAGACAGCGGGTGGTCGGGGGTGGGAGGGAGAGAGAGAAAAAGGCAGAGAAGTGAGGGTTTGTTTGGGATACCACTAAACTCTTCTCCTATTTCATGCAGCATTTTGTGGGCCCTGATACTTGCATGGTCTAAGAACTGCCTGATACAGAAACACAGTGTTCCATTACTTCCCTGTGTGTTTGCATATAGTTTAATAAAACCAATTAGGGTGGCCATGGAAACAATTCATCCTTAAGTATTTGAAAGGGGCTTTTGTACGTGTACATTTACATGCTTTCAGGATTGGTTTCTCTAGTTAAATAATATATTTTGGACTTGGCTCTAAGTGAGGGACTCAAGTTGCTGGATTAAAGACAGCACTTTGGAGATAAATTTGGTACAGAACATTAGGATAATGCATCTCACCCTGATCTACCATGTCGCTACTATTCTAGTCTTAAAATCAAAGACAACCAATTAATTCAGTGGGCGTTTACAATATGTAGCATATAAGAAAAATTCTGAAATTTGGGTTTCATTTGTGATCTGCTTTGTAGTCCTTTTCATCATATTAATTCCAATCCTTAGCATTTCTTTCCTATTATCATCATTATCATCCCTACGAGCTTCATTTCAAATATTCTAGTAAGAAGCCTTGCTTTGGAATTTTTAGGAAGAAAATGTTATCCATAATTTAACACATTGATTTTATTTGTTTTTTTAAAAAAAGTAAGAATCAAAGAATTGTGGAGTTGGAAGGGACCACAAAGGTCATCTAGTCCAACCCTCTGCAATGTGCAGGAAAACCAATTAAACCATCCATGAGAGGCAGCTGTCCAGACTCTTTTTAAAAACCTCCACAGAGGGAGAACCCACAACCTCCATTCCACTGTTGTTCAGATCTTGTTGTTAGGAAGTTTTTCCTTATATTTAATCAAAATCTAGGTAGCTGTAACTTATACCCATAATATTAAGTATAATGGAACTTCTTTAATCTTGAGTTTGAACGTGAAACCACAGGCTAGCATTTTGAACCCATTTGGTGGGAGTGGTGGGGTATTTATACTAAATTAAATTACCATTAATTTAAAAAGGATGAACAGACAGACTGTAAAAATAGTTATCTGACTTTAAGTGCTCTATACTGAACTTATGAAAGACCAAGAAAAAAATTCACAATAATAATTACCATACAAATCCTAACTCCCTAGATAGTGCAATGTTTATATTTCCTTTTATTTTGTATATATTAGGCTATGCTGGCTTGTTCAAGATTCACTCATTGTTGTCTCAAGCTGGGAGAGGACTGTACTAAAATAAATCCTGTCTATGAAAACAAGGAATTCCAGGGTATTTTAACTATGCCTCTTTGTGAACTCTCTTGGATCACTCATAAATATTCATGCTTTCCCATATAATGCTAAATGCTACCCAAAAGACATGCTGATCCTACTGTTATTGTTGTTTATAACAAGATCATGCATCCCAGGATGAAGGATGGATAAGTGAAAAGATTCTGATCTAATTGTCAAGGGTTGTTGATTGTCTTTCAGTGCACTTCAATCCCCCATTAATACAATGAGAAGTTCACTCGTCTGTGATAATAGCAAACAAAAAACAGGTTGGTGGGTGGGTATATTTTTCAAAGCAGCAGTTCTGGGTGGAGGCAAATGCACATCATGCACTGTGACTGCATATTATCAGGCAACCCACTCATAGCCCACATGGCTTGAAAGAGCAAAACGTGGAGCAAGCAGTCAAGACCAACGGCTAAGCAAATGCGGGATGCAGCAGCATCTCAAATGCCAGCAAGGCCAGGTGAAGAGCATGGAAAGCTAAACGCTGCAGGCTCTGCCACCTGCAAAATCCTACCTATCCAATGCTCATCAGAAATTGCCAGCTGTTTTTGAGTACCGGAAGCCTTTGACTGGGAGCATGAGCTGAGGCATAATAAGCACTCATGTTCCTAACTAGGCAGCAGATCCACTACATCCCGTTAGGTCTCCAGAGTTATCTTCAGTTTATTCTAATCTTCAATTAATGTTCGGATCTCTAGATTCTAGTCTGGAAGGAGCCTAACATTCTGATACTGACATATTTCCAATTTAAGTAAAACAGATTAAGGGTAGATTATTACACAGAATGACTGACATTTCTAGATATTTTATCACCTGTAAAGGGACATGAGAGTCTTTTAAATACATATTTTATGTTTGGTTTTTTTCCCCCATTCAGTATTCCTAATCATGGCCAGTGCTTGCTCAGACAAATGGCAAAGCACTGACTTGCAGGAGCCATTGCCATTGCCGTTACCCCACTGAAGGAATCCTCCTCAGAGGAAGAGCTGGAGCTCCCAGAAACTGAGGGCACTCCAGAGCAATCACTGTCACCAGACCAGAATAAGCCTGGGTCCTTAGGGGAGATGGCTGCAGGTTTGTCCCAGTCAGTAGGAGACAGAGGCTGGGCAACTCCCTGGCCGCCAGAAGCATTTTCACCTCAAGCAACAGACTAGTAATGCTCCCATGGGAAGGAGTGCTTATTTACAAAGAAGGACTCCTCAGGAGGAAGTGTCTCCTCATGAGTAGGGCTCTAACCAGGGAGCTGTAATGTATTGCAGCTGAGACCTGGGTGGGGCTTAAAAGCTTTCAGTGTCTGCTTAGCCAGTGCTGGAAACAACATTTTTGCTAGCTCCTACTGCTATGTATCCCATTTTCCCGACCTTGCCTTGCAAACCTCTGTGCTACTGTCCTTGGATTCCTGCTTGACTTTGCTTCTTGGCCTCTGTATCGTATCTGATGGTTTATCTATGTTTTGACCTTGGCTGATCTTCAGACCACTTTTTGGATTGCTCCCTCTTGCCTTGCAAAAGTGTGCTTTTTGTCCATTGCCTGCTGATTCATTTGTTTTGGGGTTACTCCTTAGTTTCAACTGATCCTGAACCAGCCATTACAGGACAGCTGCAGACATTGGGCCTCTGGGACCTATTTAATTTTGGGCAAAGAGCTGGTACTGATAGGATTACTGGTCCAAAGTAGCTAGTACAACTGCCATTTTAATTTCCCCACAATGTGCTCATACAACATATAGATTTTAGCGATAGTACTATAGATTGTAATACCAGTGAATCCAGCCATGTGGGAGTGGTGCTTCTCTGAATACTGCTGTTAGGCTGCCCATTGGACCACCATTCTTGCAGTGCCACTGAAAGGAGTATTTATTTATTTATTTATTTATTTACATGTATATACCGCCCCGCAGCCGAAGCTCTCTGGGCGGTTCACAAAAGCTAAAAACAGTAAACATTAAAAGTATACAAAATTTAAAAACCATCAGAGACATAAAAACAGTATAAAAACAGCAGCATCCATATGACTGGCCCCAGTGATATGGCAGCCATTTTAGTTCAGACCCCAGTATAATGCCTACAATGTATGCATTACAGGTATTGCATTGTGGGGAAATTTAAATGTCCACCACATGTGCATGGAAATTCAGAGCAGAAGCAAAACTATACTTTTAAATTATATGAAGCAGTGGGTTAGAGAAGGCCGCTCTAGGTCATCACAGGGAAATGCACTAGATACCGGCTTCATTTGATGGGAGGCCCCAAGACAGCAAGATAGAGCTAAAATGCCTCCTCCGTGTCCAGAAGCCTCCCTTTATTCCTGGAGCTTTCCTGGAAGCAGTGGGTCCTAATCACACTATGGTAATGTTTCCACTGCTGGAATCCATGGTATCAACATAGAATCCAGTGAGAGTTGAATTCCACCCTATTTCTAAGTAGCATTGCACTACTAAACTAGGGTTGTCAAGGAATCTGGTTTGGGGGTGAAGCTCAGTGAGTTTTTGCCATCTCTCTGTCCCTTCCCCCTATGCCAACGTGTGGATCTCTGAGCTGGCTCAATTTGGCATTGTGTCAGCTTTTTTAAAAATGCTTTTTTTATTATTTGTGCAAAATGGTCCTTTATGGCAGCAATTTTATGCAAATTGTACTATTTATGTCCATGATTTTGCGCAAATCCCAATTTCTGACAATATTCCCAGTCACGATTTTGCATAAATCGTGGCTCATGGACCCAAAAAATGGTCATGAGTGGACCATCTGGCGACTCACCCTGCAGGCCCCCTTCCAGGGTCCGGGCACATGGTGGGAGTCCTGCAAGCAGAGCGTGAACAGGATGTGGGGGGGGGGAGTTTGCCCATCCCTACAAAACCAGGGCAAACATAGAAGAGGAAAAGGAGAAATATACAAGAGATACCAAGAACTGTGATGAATTTGCATCACACCAGTGCTCAGCATGGTGGGGCACTGCCAGAAGCTACAAGGGCAAATGCTGCCCTTCCATTTTTGTTCTTGCTGTTGTAAGGAACTTTGCCCCATCCATCAGCTTCCCTCCCATTTTTGTTCTTGTTGTTTAACTTATTTATTTATTATTTATTTAAAACATTTATACCCTGCCCTATATCTTTAAGATCTCAGAGCAGCATACAGATAAAAGCATACAGTATAAAACAATGAATATGCACAGTTAAAAACAAATTAAACCATAAACCAAGTTAAAACAATATATAATTTAAAAGCAGTTAAAACAAGTTAGGCACTTTCTATACCATCTGTTTTCCCTGGGATCATCCCTGGATCATCCCTGTGCATCCAAGTGATGCATAGGGGTTCCCGGGAACAGGGAGGGATGATCCCTCCATTTCCCTGGGATAACTGAAACATCAGTTCTCCTGGTTTTACCTGCAGCCCCGGGATGATCCCGAGGACTGTGGGCAGTGTGGGCACCCGTCCTGGCTTCTTCCCTCTTCCCCGTAAGTAGCGCGGTCATCAATGGGAAGGAGCTGGGATGGGGGGAATCCAGGGCCATTGGGGGTGGGTAGTGGGGGTGGGGCTTCCCCCCCTTTTTTTAACCTTAATTTTTGCTGGAGCGCGAGTGCACTCTAGCTCTTTCTCTTAAAAAAAAAAAAAGTGTGATGCCCGTGATGTCACACATCCCATGTGGATTGAGGGTGACAATCCTGGAAGCAGGTAAGTCTGGGATTGCCCCCTCTCCCTCCCTCTACACCTGTAGGTACAGAAAGGGCCATAGAAGCAGACACAAGGACCTCCAGTACAAGGAAACTCAAATGCAACAAACACATACAAACTTTCTACCCGTCTGGAGGCTTTGGCGTTTCACATGTAGCACAGTAGGTGACAATGTGGCCTAACAGGAATGTAATGAATTCTGCACTATGTGGCAGTCTAAGATCATTGTTTTGTCTAACTGACAATATTTAGCTACATGATGCATAAAGCTTACTAATATATGAAAAAAGGTAGGATTCTATCCCATACATCAGAACTTTATTGTTAGTTTGATTTTCTTTATGTCTGATTATAGGTTCCAATTATTTTAGATTCCAGACTCTGAAATTTAGAGTGTCTATTATTATAAGGGATGTAAGTGGCAAATGGAAATCTTACTTTACTGACAAATATAACCTGTTAGTTAATGCAAATAAATTAGCACTGCATGACGATGAGGAGGCAACATCATACACCTAGCTTCTTTACAAAGCTACCTTGGAGATAAAATGTTGATGTGCTGGCTGATGTGAAGAGAAAAATTATATGCTGACCATCGACCATCTTAACTGGGGCTGAAGGAAGATGAAGTTCAAACATCTGGAGGACACCAGGGCTAGAACTACACTACTGCTTTATAGCAGCAGTGAAGTGCACTGATAACTGTTGGAAAACAGGCAAGGTCATTAGAGATAATACACAAGATGGCACATTGTCTGTATGTTGCTCCAAAACACAGCAGCTTGTGACTAGGGACATTGTGTGTGTCTTGTTGGGGGCTTGAGTTCAGAGGGTTCCTACCAGCTTTTCCCCCCATACTGGAGTCTGCGGACCCCTATAATTGCCCAATTCAGCGCACACCTGCAATTTTGCATAAATGGACCTCTTTATGGCTGCTATGTATACAAAATGGTGATTTACAGAAAAGGCTGGGCACTGAGACACCGTATGGCAGACACCTGCAGACCACCTCATGGCTCACTGCACATGGTGAAGAAGGTTGGGCAGCCAGTGGGCGTCCGGTGAGCAGTGCTTTAGATAAGATTGAGCCTTAATTAAGACCACACTTCCACATGCCACCTTCTACCCCATTATGCTCCATTAGTGGGAGTTACTTGGTGGGATTGTTGGGACCCACAGCACTTCCATATTTATGGGGACACCAGCCATGACTCATTTGCAAGCCAACATTTATGCATCTGTGTTTGACAACTCAGAGCATTAATTGCATGGATGAAATGTGGTTGTATATTACAGTTCCCATGTGTGGCTATCTGTTCAAATATATATGAGCAGATATACTTAAAATGCTCATATTATCAGAGCACTCCCCCGCTCTCCACAACATTCCAGATTGGAAAAAGTTACAGACACATGAGTATTATACGTAGTGGTAAACACCGGATTCCTATTATGCAAATCCCTCTTGAAACTAATTTAGTTTGTATTCGCCATGTATGTGTGCATTTCAAAATCACACAATCAGACCACTTGCCTTAATTTAAGTTGATAATATATGACAAGCTGCTGCAGTAGAAGCACGATGTAATCTGAATTACTTCTGTCCAAAACTAAAGATAAAATTCATTCTCTGCACTGTCAGGAGCTTTGTGACAGACAGACAGACCAATGTTGTGAGCAGTACTGCTCAACTTTGTTCTGCTATTTGACACATTTCTGCAATTACATAAATTTCTTTAGAGGTAAGAAATTCTGTTTTACAACACTCCAACTGGGCTGTGTGTGTGTGTGTGTGTGTGTGTGTGTGTGTGTGTGTGTGTGTGTGTGTTTGTACTTGAATACAAATCATTTCTTATTTTGGATTTAGGACTAGCCTCCATTAGATAATTGCAACAACTGTCCAGAACAATCGTCAGAACAGTTATCCAGCACCTCTGCTCCTCATTCTAATTTCCCAATTTTTTCCCCTGGGTTGGTGTGAACTTTTTCCGAGTTGGCAGGTGACTGCTGTTCACCCATAGAAATCACCCAGAGTTGAGTTCATGTGCTGACAAGAGGAGACAGGGAAAGACAAGTGCTGTAGGGACGTTGGGTCAGGTTGAGTATGGGAAGTAAAGAAGGCAGGCTAGCAGCAGCCAGATAATGGAAGTGTAAGCGTTAAATTAGTATACAGCAAAACCACAGACCAAGACAGGGGTACTGTAGGTGTGCTTAAGCCCAAATCAATGGCGTGAATTTCCCTTTTCCTTCCACATCCAGCACAAATGCCCTGTTGTTACCCTCTATGCCTGTCTTTCTTCCATTCTTCCCCATTAAATCTCTGCAGGTAGCCCAGGTTGGTGTGTCATCCAAACCTGGCGTATGGCATAGCAGTAGAGGAGGGGCGTTAATCGCCTTACAACCTCCACTGCATGTTGTAGGTTATAGGGTGGGTTCAATTCCCTGCCCCACCAGGCCGCACACTGGGTTTGGACAATTAGCCAATCTGCATCATGGAGAATAATGGAAACGGCAGCTGGGGTGGAGGGGTAGGAGCCACGATGGTTACTTCCCTCATTGTGATCCAGTTCGAACCCAGGCAGTAAATGAAAGAGCTGTTCATCTCCTTTTTCACACTCAAAATAGTCCCCACTGGTGACACTGACAGGTTGTCTATGAATTGACTAGAAAGGTATACCAGGTTGGAATCTAATGGCTGGTTTCCCCACCCTTTTCCTTCCACATTTATAACAGTGCAATTTCTAATACAGAGGGGTAGTGAAGTGACATAGGAAGAGGGTCGGTTTTGTTTATACATGTGTTTTGGTCGTCACTATGCCGATCAGCTTCCTTGCGTTGCTTTGGAGCCTTTCATCTCAGCAACCCATGCACCATGCTGGCTTTCTGTAGGGTGCACTTTCAGAGACCCACAGATGTCTCCTTCACGTTGACAGTGGCAGGAGATGGATTCCTCCCCCCCCCCCCCCCACACACACACTTCTGGAAAATGCTTATGTACAAGCTCATTTACTTTCATGAGCTGTTCTCCTGAATGCAGTGTTCAGAACTATATGTCAGCAGGAATAGAGGTTTAGCAGCCTGAGTGAGGCATGTGTATTTGAACCTGAGGGTGACAGGAGAATAATTTGAAATGACTTAATCTAGCTTCTGTATTATAAAGTAGGAATGTAATATAAAGCACTGAGGTAAAAATGGCTAGCCAGCTGAGCCTGGTATTTTAAAGTAATAGAGGGTATGCACCAGAGCGACAAGAGTCTAAGTCAGGTTAATGGTGATGGCAGGAAATAGACTGCAATTGAGGTATGAGTGATTGGCCAATGTGAAAAAGAACGTGATTTGAAGGACTAAAAAGGAGTATCTCCACTGTCAGTTTTATCAAGCTAATGATGACTGGTCCTAACCTGTCTGGGATGAGGCATTTTGCTCAGTAATAAAGGGCAGGGTCTTCTTTGAGGCACCCCTTTTCCTGACTAATAAAATATATTCACCCTATCTTAAATGTATAATTCTGTGAGAAAGATTTTCTTAATATCTCAAAATTGACATTGCTACCACATGGGCACATGGACCGCTTTTGAGTTAAAATGATTTTAAATATGAATGCACAAGAAAATGGATGAAAGGTGTGCAAGGCCCTCCAGATTTTGTGGACTAGATGCAGGTTTGCAAACTACATGTCATATTTACATTTTGTTTTTGTTTTTGTCAGCTATGCAGAGCTTTGGAGTTGAAAGTCTCCAGTTTCAAAGGAGATGTTCCTTTCCCCAAAGAGATATATCTCTACATCCTTCTGTCTCTCACACAAATTTTCCTGACACTTGACACAATGATTTTTCTCCCCCAAACGGTATCTTCATTGTGGAGTTCACAATGATGGGTTTCCGCTGTGCTTACATAGTACTTAGTACATTCAGTATATAAGCACTAGATATACTCAGTTTGCTGTGGCTAACAAAGCCAAACTGCATGTTATGGTAATCATGGGTTTTAAAAAGCATGGTTAAGCTGGCTGCTTTTATTTGGTGTGTGGGGAGCAGCCATGTGGAGCCCTGAGCCCCATCTACATGGAATCACTTTTCAGTATGGTGTAGTGGCTACAGTGTCAGACTGGGAGTCGGGAGCTCTGGGTTCTACTCTCCACTTCACCATGCAAGCTCACTGGGTGACTTTGGACCAGTCACAGACTCTCAGCCCAACCTACTCACAAGGTGGTTGTTTTGAGAATAAAGTGGAGAGGAGGACTATATGTACGCTGCCTTGGAGGGGGGAGGAAAAGGCAGGATATATATGCAATAAGTAATAAATCAAGTTCTAATGTGATTCAGTATATACCTACATTTTCATCAAATTGGGTATACAAAAAAGAAAAACAATGAAATGCTTTTGCATAGCAGATTGCATGAAAAATGGCATTCATTTGGGCATATGTGGGCAGAGTCTTGTGGCTTCAACAAGCTTTTTTCTTAAAAAAAAGTCATTAAATGTACGTGCAGGTGTGCTCCTCTGGGTGAATGAGATTTGAAACAAAAGGCAAAGCAATTCCCTTCCCTCCCCATCTCTCTGTTTCCATGCTGAGTAAGAGCAATGGAAGATAATGGGATTTACTTCTGAGTAAGCATGTTTAGCGGGCTGTTTTCAGTGTGATGACTATAACACTCATTTGGGGGAAAACAAAACATGATCAGCAGAGTGCGAAGCCTACTCCTGCTCTCAGGTCCACCCTGTGAAGATGCCCCTCTCCCTTCCTCCTCACAGCGCTGCTCTTCCCAGCCACTGCCACCAAAGCCAGTATCGCAAGTGGAGGTCACAGAGACTCCCAAACTGCACTGAAGCCAGTGTGACAGGAACAGCCATTGCAAAATGACTTTTTGAAAAGCCAGGTTTTGTGGCATGAAAACCTGCAGTTACTGCAGTGAGAGGGAACATCCAAGCGCCATGAAAACGTATGAGGTGCAGTAGCACCAGAGAAAAAGACCCCGTGTAGACGAGGCCGTGTTCTTGAATATGCTCCTAATGAAGATCAAGGCCACCTGCTTCTTCCCCTGCCTCCTGATGCTATTTACCCTAAAAAGTGCTGGTTGCTGCAAGTAGCATATTTGGGGGCAATTTAGAAGTTGGGGGGACCCTGGATTGCAAACGCAATCTGGATTGGGTCCTCACATAACCAGCTTCAAAATAAAAGTGGGTAGCTTAAGCTTCTAAGGGCACAATCCTATGCATGATTAAACAGAAAAAATCCTAAACTCCCAACATGCCCTGGTTGGAGTTGTAGGACTTCTTTCTGTCTAAACATGCACAGGATTGCACCCTAACTTTTAAAAGTGCATGCTTAATGTTGGAACCATGTGAATACTTCACTGTTTGTAAGGTTAATTATTTCACAATGCAGGACTTTTGTGTTCATCTCCCCATTCATTTATGTTGTGCCATGGTGCAGTAAAATATATTATGTATGACGGAAAATAAATGAAGTTTAGAAATATTGGGGCTGTACTATACACACAAGGTCAAAGAAGACAAGAGTAATTTGCAACTACTAAATTGCTTGATGTAATACTTCGGTGTGATAATCTTTAAGAGGAAGCTTTACATAAGTCAAAGGTCTTTAGAGCAATATGCAAATCAAATCCTACCACTTTCCTAAATCCTTTTAATCCAGCACTTAATCTCAATAATGACCCAGTTCTTGGAACCTTTACTGAGCTCAGCCTCTTAATCACATTACCCAGCTCGCCCTTCACAAACTTTGAAAGGAGACAGATAGCGAACATAAATAAAAACCTTGATGAACTATCATTAATTTGGCTGTCTGGGACATTTTAAAAGAGTAGTATTCATTGGATTCTCGCCCATGTTATTGCAAACTTTAAAAGTCTCTAGTGATTATTATTTTTCTTGAAACCAAAGATTCAGAAGTACGACAGCTGCCCTACTAGATAAAATGTGCTAGAGGGCAGAGATACGCATTACAATCACCACCCAGATGATCAACCTCATGCCTCCTCTGCTTCTCTGTCCCATACTGTCTAGCAATGCAAAACACACAGCAGAATGAGATGTCCTCTGGCCCTCCCTCTCCACTTTCATTGGTTGCCAGTTTTAGGAGCAGGGATGCTCACACTGCAATGATGTGATGACTTGCATGGTGCATTACTTAGGGAATGTGGAGAGAAGAAGGGAGGAAGCTTTCATTGGCAACCTATCATCAACCATAATGTGCAGTTCCATCCTGTGTGAAAAGGCAGATGTGACGACGTGTTAAGATGCAATTCTAAGAGGACAAGGACAACCTGCATTCTCTGATCTTTCTCTACTGAGTGTTTTCTACTAATCTCATTTCCATCTTCCCTTTTCCTCGGCTTGTCAAACTGAGAAACAGCTGGGGAGGCTGGGAGAGTAGTAGGTATCAATTCATTTCTCAGCTATGGAGGCGCAAGTAGTGTGAGGCGGTGCATTTCCACCGCTAGGGCCACATTTTCCTCAGAGCACACCCATTTCTTTGTGAGGTAGAAGGTGTTAAAAAGAAAGGGAAGACAGCCATGATTTCCATTCAGAAGAGTGGTGTGGTTTGTACGATCATGTAAACAGCTTGGCCAAATAGGACAATCCCCCCTCCACCCCACCCAAGAGCACATCCTTTTTGCCCGGCAACAACTGCAGCCATTTGTGAATGGAAACATCTCTTGGAGGAGTGAAACAGGTGGCTGGTAGTACCAGCATCAGCCTGCTCCTAATCAGGAACATGAAGTTGGATATTGGATGGCTATAATAGAATCTCTGGAAATGAGAAATGTGGTTTGGCTCATAATTTAGACAGATGTGGTTTGGAATCAATATTGGAAAATCTCATCTGTGGATGGCATCTGTGCAAGCTTTGAAGTTTGTGCTTTCTGTAACTAGAAACACTGAACGTGGTGGCGCAGGGAGGGAGGGCCTGCGCTGGGCAGGAAAGGGACTTGCAAGCTGACTCTGCACAAGAGCGTGAAACCAATTCTATCATGCATCCCTTGCCCTTGTCAATATGTTTTAAAAAATGTGATGGAGAATATGCAAGGCTCACAATTTTTCATCATTTTCAAATATATTTACTCGGGGCAGCCCTGTGCACAGGAAAAGAAGACAGCAGCACTGTGGCCAGGAAGGAGAATATTGCAAGACAGCGACAATTGCACAACATACAAGGCCATGTGCTGGCGGTGAATCCATCTATTTCTGTTTTGTGTCATTTCCATGTTTGTTCACCCACGAATCTGGTCTTTCCCATTTTTTGCATTGAGCTGCATTTTTCTTTTTATAATCTACATGAAAATCCAAACTGAAATATGTATTTCAAATATCTTTTCTCGCAAAGCACACATTTCAAAACATATTTTCTCTCAAAATTGTATTCATTTATTCATTTGCCAGTAGAACTTGTGCACTGCTTAATATAATAACAACTCTAAGCGTTTTTTCAGCAGATTTGCATAAACGTTGAAAATGCGCATTTTCATTAAAGAAGTGCAAATGTCAAAAGATAGTCAAGTTCCAGTCTCCACATTTAGTCCTGGACGTCTGGATCATGTCAGCCTCTAGCCAAATTTGCAAACATCCATTTTTCAAGCTTCCTTATTGGGGGCTGGGGGGATCTGAAAAAGGCCTGGCTAGCGCAACAGTGTGCACCAGCCACTCACGCCTGAACAACCCGTGCCACAACACTGGTGGTTGTAGGAGAGCCAGGAGGGCCCGGCACTATTGATTTAGCCAGTCCCTTCAGTCCTACAAGTACAAAAGTCCCATTGAGATGTTAATATGTGCAGTTACTATTCTTCCTGCATTAGTGCATATCATTAATGTCTGAAAGCACTCTTAGGCCATAGCTAGATGGGGCAAAATCCCGGGCCAATCCCTGGGATCATCCCTGTGCATCCTCATGACACACAGTGGATCCTGGGAGCAGGGATCCCTCCCTTGCCCCAGGATCTCGCCCTACTCTTTAGGCCTGCTTTCTCCACGGTCTTGGGATGACTACGGAATGTGTGGGTGGGCGTCGCTGTTTGTCCCGGCTCCTCGCAGGGAGCCGGACCACGCTCATGCGCTCCTTCCTCTTTAATAACGCAAAAAACAAAATGGCGGGTGTGACGTCCTCTCCCTCCAAGGTCATCGTGCGCCGTGTGTAAACAAAGGAGAAGATCTCGTGATAAAAATATCACGAGATCTTCACCCCTCCATTGCACTGGACCAGGTAGATCTAGCTGAGGCCTTACAGGCATGTGAACAGAACTAAAGGGTAAAGACTAACATCACAATCCTAGTCATGTCTACTCAAAAGGAAGCCCCGCTGAATTTAATGTGGCCTACTCCCAGTTAATGGGAGATAGGATAGCAGCCTAACACTGCAATCCTAAGCATGTCTACTCAGAAATAGGCCACACTGACATCAATGGGATTTTACTCACAGTAAAATGTTACAAGTTTGCAGCTTAAAAGGTCCTTTACGGGTTTATCTATTATTTGGATAGCGCACCTAACGTTTTATGGAACAAAACTGATGCTAATTCTATTAGATGTAACGGCGGAGTTGTGGGGCGGGACGCAAAAGGGTCTTTCCTGCCATTGCTCATGTTTATGATTAATGATGTGAATGACCCTGCGGACTGAGAAAGCTGAAAACACAGCTATAAGAAAGACGACTGCAGCAATAAACAGAAAACAAAAAACCCACATTCAGTGTCCTGTGACTGTTTATCTGGGTAGCTGCAAGCTACTAAAAATAGCGGCAACATTCTGCATTGTGCAGGCCAGTGCCAACCTGAGGCAATAATGTGACTACTACAAGGAAAGTACACTGGGGCCCTTGTTTCACCTCCACTTCATTCATTAAGCCGGTTGTAAAGATGGTTTGCTTGCTTGCCTATGTTTAATAGGACCCAGGCCCTGAAGGCAAGATCTGCTTCGAAACCCACTGAAGCCAGCCAAAGCTTTTTTGATTTGGTCAACAGTGAGTGAGTCATGGAAGCCACCCTTAAAACAGCATTGCCAATGGAGCGCAGTGTAGTCGGGCTCAGTCTGTCCTAGCTCCGCTGCCACTGAGTTCTTTCTGCTGACATCCCCAAGTCTCTGACCCTGTCATGTCTGCCTAAACAAACCATAAGTCTGGGTGAATCAATTTCCTGTTCTGTAAAGTGCCCTGTGCATAATTTCAAATGTGTGTGCTATATTGTGTGACATTTTAAAATGTAATGTAAAATGTAATTTTAAAATTAAAATAAAATAAAGAGTATTTAAAGAATCTGGAGCAGTAGTAATAGCACTTACAAATGAACTTATTGGGTGGCCGTGGGCTTTTCTACATGAGGCTGTTAATCCACTGAGCACTACACGGAGAGCGTTTCCTTTTCTGCCACATAAACTCTAGGTGGCACTGTGGTATAGTGGAATAGCACAAATACACAAGTGGAAAAGATGCATTTATTTTTTACTTTCATTTATAATGCCACATTTTTCCTGCTCTAAATAAACTTGCCAAAAGTGCTCTTTATAAACAAAAGTGAAACTGGAGGATCATGATGTCGTCTAAAAACCCATAAACAACTGCAAGTGTGGAATGATGAGCACACAATAAATGCCTCATGTAGAAAAACTCCATGTGTTCTCTTTTACATTCCTCTGTTTGAAGGGCTGTCCAGTTTAAGTATGGTTTAAAGATAAAGAACCAACAGAGCCAGCTGACTGAATAGGGCAGGTACATACACAGGTTACTTGGTTTCAGTCCTCCACACTATAGTGAGATGTACTGCATTTCTATTTAACTTATAATAATATTTTCTAAATTTGCATCATTCTTTACATATAAATTAGCATATGCAATTTTTTTGCAAATCTCTGTCCTCTTTTCTCCTCTTTTTGGTGGTTCATAATTGGCCATGCTACTGAACTTTCCATTTCCCTCTCCACCCCCATCACTCTATCCAGAGCGATTAAAATCCTATTTAAGGTTATTGTATTAATCTGGGTCTAAAAGCTAGATGAAATATTAGTATGAGTGCCAACCTCTCTGTGATTCATTACAGAATCAAGCAAACAGAAGGTGCAACGGCACCATTACAGACAATGATGCAAAGTGCTATTAATTCTGAACTTTTAGTAATGCTCCACCCAAACTACAAATACATGGAGTAACTAAATTTTTGCTGTGATAGGTCCTTTTCACCCATGTTATAAAGGGCTGAATGCTGATCTGAGCATGTGATGGAATTATTAGCCAAGTGCTTTCTCGGATGTCCGAGTGTAAAATACATTGAAGATGTTATGTGCCCAGGGGTAAATATGGAACTGGTTCTCTATTTTCCTCAGGGACAAAACCAGTAAACCAGACCTTGTGGGAGCTTTCATCTACTCAAAGCTCTTGGCAGGAAGCATCCGGGGTTATAAAATTAATTAACATATTAATTACTATATTACCCAACTGGCAGGTGCCCTCACAACAGTTTGCAACCATTTTAAAAAACTGAAAACAACAATAAAATACAACCAAAATAATAAATACAGCAATGAAAATATCGAAACAATGCCTGCTGGAAGGGGAAGGTGTTAACCTGGCATCTAAACAATTTCATAAAAACATTATTATATTCCGGGGGGCGGGGAACGTTGGCAAACTTCACTCACAGCATACTTTATCTCAGAGACATTTTAAACAGTTTGCTGGGAGGAAAAGAATTGACATTAGCAAATGTTAGTAAATGGACAAGGCCCATTTGTATGCATATTGGTGAAGACACTTGACATGGTTTATTGGTATAATACAAAGCTGCATGCCTCCTTACAGCTGCCTGCTAGGCTTTAATTATGTAGTCAATTCCAGCAGATCATTTAAGAGTCCTACGCAACTCTCAAATTGTATTGTCAATCACAAATATTCAGTCTGGGCGTTTAGCAAAACATGGCACATTCTGAGCACTAAACAAAAGCATCCATTTAGAAAAGAAGATATATATTTTTAATCCATCTTGAAACTGTTTGTAATAAAAGATGGGCAAAACTCCACCACCTCTCTTTGGAATGGACCTGTTTGGCCTGAACTGATTCAGAGAATTTTTGCAAAAAGTTGGGCCATTTCAAATGTTGGAATTATTGGAATGGAACGGCCTATTCCAAACACTTTCCTAGCAGTAGAAGTGGGAGATAATTTTGTTTGTTCTGCAATTTTAAACAAACTGATCTAATTTGCACTTACTGGACCCAGACTGATGTGTAGATTGGAGCAAAGTTTCCTCCATAACGCACACTCGATGAGTAGCTTTGGAGTCAAATGATTTGGTTCCCCTGTCTGGCTGAATGGCATTAGGATCTAGGTATATTGAAAGGAAATAAATGCTAAATTAAATTTATGGGATGGAATGGCTCCACTAACAATTTTAGCAGTGAGAGAGACTTGGAATGAGGTAACTCCTCAGCTGGAGGCTGATCCATCATCTCATGCTAAATTAATGGGAGAATCCAGTTTTGAAAATAGAGTGAAGTAGATGTTTACAATGTCACAGAGGAAAGGAAGAAGGATTCAGAATGTTCTGTACACTCTACTCAATGGAATGTTGCCCTAACTTCCATATGTACTATTTTTGTAGTTTTAACATTGGGAATTATGTGTATATTACACAGCACAGAGGCTTGTTAAGAAGAAGCTGATTAGCTCTGCCAGATGCTGGTGATTTAATGAGGACAGTACAGTGTTTCATTGAGCCATTTGATGACCAAGAAAGAGATCTTGGGGTTGTGGTGGACAACTCAATGAAAATGTCAACCCAGTATGTGGCCACAGTAAAGAAGGCAAACTCCATGTTAGGCATTATTAGAAAAGGAATTGAGAATAAAACTTCCAGTATCATACTGCCTTTATACAAACCTATGCCATGACCACACTTAGAATACTGTGTATAGTTTTGGTCACCACACCTAAAAAAAAAGATATTGTAGAGCTGGAAAAAGTGCAGAAATGGACAACTAAAATGATCAATGGACTGGAGCATCTTCCCTATGAGGGAAGGTTACATCAACTGGGATTGTTTAGCTTGGAAAAAAGGAGGCTAAGGGGAGCCACGATAGAAGTGTACAGCATTATGCATGTTGTGGAGAATATGGATATGGAGACATTTTTCTCCCTTTCCCATAATACTAGAACCTGGGGACATCCCATGTACTGATTGGTGGGATATTCAGGACAAATAAAAGGAAGTACTTCTTCACACAGCACATAGTTAAACTATGAAATACACTACCACAAGTTGTGGTGATGGCCACCAACTGGGATGGCTTTGAAAGAAGGTTGAATAAATTCTTGGATGAGAAGGCTATCAATTGCTACTAATCCTGATGGCTAAGTGCAACCTTCAGTATCTGAGGCAGTAGTTGCTAGTTGCTGGTGGACATGGGTGGGAGGGTGCTCTTGCGCCATGTCCTGCTTGTAGTTCTCTGGTTGACAGTTGGTTGGTCACTGTGTGAACAGAGTGCTGGACTAGATGGACCCTTGCTCTGATCCAGCATGGCTCTTCTTGTGTTCTTATGATGTGGACATGTCCTATAGTGGGTTCTTTTTGATTGGACGTTATTGCTTGTATACATATTGTTCTTCAAACATCTGTGATTATAGCAGATGTACAGGTACTTTTAAATTACATTCCTGTAATTTTACAAATGGACAGCAAAATTGGATACTGAGAGCCCTTATAGCTGCACAGAGACCTATTCACCTAACTTGGAAGGAAAACACTATCTATGCTACTTTTGAGCATCTCTGTTACAACCGTGAAAGTCATATGGATGCCAACTTAAATATATGGACTGCATATATTAACTTATATATTTGAAATAGAAGTGTTAAACCCTTCTTCCCCCCCTTTGTGTTTCCTTCTCCTTTCCTTTTTGTATATCAAGAGTGAAGTTAATGATTACTGCTGCTGTTGTTATTGTTGTGTAGCAGATTTTTTTTAAAAAAAAACATGCACACACAAACACACTTTAATATGAATTGTAATACATTCAGAGATGGCTTTTCTTAAAGCAAAAAAGCCATGAAGCAAACTCAGTGTTCCAAGTAATCAATGTGGCAGAAAAGAACATCCATAACTGATGATCCATAACTAAGACAAGGTAGATCGGAAGTGCTAAATCCAGAACAAAATTCAGGAGACACCTGAATGAACAGGCTCATCTGTGCACCTGACACTACGCAGACAAACTCATGTTCTTACACACACACGGAGTGTGCACATGAACCCATTCACAGGCAGGCTTTCAGTATTTCCAACCACGCAAACCAGTCCAATCTTTCTCTTTTCTAGAACAAAATAGCCTCTTAAGAGTGATCTGAAAGATTTAAGCTGTGATTCAGCAAGGTAATTTGTCTTATTTCTAAAGCATGAGTCACCCTGCCTTGGTGAATTGGGGTTTTAGTGGAGCTCTACCTATGGACTCAATCAAAAGACAAGTGACGTACATGGCAGTCTTTCTGTTTATTCAATGAACCTGGATGTGGGTACAGCATATTAAGCTTCTTATACAAGCAAAACAAAGCAAAACAGAGGAACTCTCCATGGGTAAAATAAACAGGAACTTTCACCTCTATATAATCCATGCAAAACAGTTTCAGCAAACAACAGGGTGTGGAGAGACATGACTTCTTTCTAGCTTCATCACTTCCTCATTTGAGTACATTAAAGCGTCCCAGCAAAGATTTTTTCCTTGGCTCCCATGAAGGTTTTTATCTCGATAGTACACTCCTATTCGTGTTTACTCAGAAGTAAGTCCCTTTGTGCTCAATAGGAATTGCCAAGCAGCGCTTTAGAAAAATGTATAGTCCAAGTGGCCTTTACTGAAGGTATTTCAGAAATTCCAAAATTGTGGGAAAGGTTCCCAGGGCTTGATTTAGAATAGGTTTAGTTAATATAAGGTGACCATATGGAAAGCAGGACAGGGCTCCTGTATCTTTAACAGTTGTAAAGAAAAAGAAATTTCAGCAGGTGTCATTTGTGTGCATGCAGCACCTGTGAAATTCCCTCTTCATTAAAACAGGTAAAGCTGCAGTAGCCATGCCCACTTTTGATCTGGTCAAGACATTTGACCTGGTGCCAACATTGTCATCTTTTCATTGCCAGGTCAAGAATGCCCTCTACCAGGCATTACATGCGATATGATCGGCCATTTATGCCATATATCTAAACAGGTCTAGTATTTTATTGAAACTGTTTTTAGATGTCTACATTGCTTTAAATTTTGGATATTTAATTTTTAATGCTCTATTTTTAATGCTGTATTTTATTGTCTTATGAATTGCTGTAACCCATCAAGAGAGCTTAGAAATAAGCAGAATAATAATAATAATAATAATAATAATAATAATAATAATAATATCTGAACAATCCAATCCAATTTTCTATAGCAAAGTCTTTGCAAATGTACTGAGAAGGTTATGGCAAATTATGTTTTGCCCCAAATGCAGTTGGCCAGATTTCATCTTCTTTTGATTGTTTCTCTACTGAAGAATGCACAACTTCTGAATGCATACTTAACAAGACTGTTTGCTTAGTCACTTTGAACAATTTTTTTTTTATTAGTGTTGGCCAGTGACTTGCCTGTTCTTGTACTTCTCTCAACTCTTTTCTGGTATCTGATGAAATAGATTGTAGATCTTACAAATTAAGGCATTTTTAAGGTGCTAAGTGATTCATACAATTTTTATTATCATGCTACTACAAGTTAGTACAGTTATTACCAGTACTTCAGCTGGAAGTGTTTGCCTAGACACTGTATAAAATGCACCACATTTTAAAACCAACCCTCCTCCCTCATCACACTTTGCCCCATTGTAATCACAACTCAATCCTGCCTTTGTAACAATTTTACTCCCCCCCCCCACTTACTCACTGAGTGATATACTTTATGGATGGGCCTGTGTCACTCTGTGGGCAGCTTTGGGCATACGTTTCATCACACATGTAAATGTACATCCAAAAAGAAAAGGAACCTATTCCCAAAGGCTGAGTTCCACTCTTAATGGGTAGCTGCGATTTGTGGAGGTGTACAGGCCAGCAGTGAAGGGAGAAAGATTAGTGAGAAGCAGTTCACAACTTCAACAGCAGCAGCTCATTCTCAGGAGGGTCCTGCTGAACCAACCAGCACTGATGGGGGTGGGGCCAAAGAGGCAGACCCAACAGAGTGAGATCTCTCCGTTGTTCTCACTCCAGTTGAACCTGAGGCTCCTAAAGGCAGACCTCCCATCAGTTGCTGACTTCCCCACTCACTCCCAGTAGTAAGATGTCTTGCAGTGGCAGAAATAGTTCACCCGTTAATGGGGCTGGGAAGGAATTTTAGCTGCATACCAATTGGCAAAGACTGAGCAGGGTCATTGTTTTTTGCCTTCCCCGTTGCAAGATTAATTCCATTGTAAATAAGTTGATCTGAATTATCAGTAAATTCTTTGTGGATGCTTCATGTTAAAACATTTGTCACAACTTCCATAGGCATGATAGGCATTGGACTGAATTAATTGGAGAGGGGGAGTGGGATTGGGCTCCCTGCTCTTCCATGGTGCGGATTCCCATAAGGGATCTCAGGGACATGGCACCAAGACAAGACCAGCATGGGGAGTGAAAGCCAACCATGTCCAGGAAGGTGGAAAGGGGTTCACATTAATGATCTGCACTGTGGTGTGTCCTGCCATTCACCACCAGGAAGAGGAATCAGTCAGCAGGTCTATTCAAGTTAGTTAATAAAGTAGTGGCCAAGTTATTATCCCAGCTATGCCTGTGTGTCTAATTCGTTCTCTTCCCTTCACCAAATTAAGCTCACACAATGTATCATTAACCCTGTCTGGATTACTATGGCAATTCTGAATCACATAGGCCTTTGTGAAACCTGGTTCTATCATTCTTCCTTTCTTTTTAGATCTGACATACATAATACATGATTTATGAGGGCAGCCCGGTTAAAAACGAATGCCAAATTGAATTCATTTCTTATTACAACGTCATGCACATGCAGATAAATGACTAAAAGACAATAACATGTCAAAAAGCAAGGGTCAAGGAAAAAGAAAGTCAAGATATGTAACAAGGTGTGATTCATCTTTCACTAACTACACTATTATTTAACAGTGGAGTGGAAGGGCTGACAGAAATGAAGGAATTTGAAAAATCATAGTTTGACATCACTTGGTTTGAGCAGCAGGAGGATATTGCTGTTAGGATGTGCTAACTAAGACTGTAAACAAAGTATACATTCTCCCCTCCATGACTGAATCCTGTTTTAGTAGCAGGAGGAAGGAGGTGTGGGGATGGGGCGATGGGGATCATGATGAACATCTGTCCTGTGTGGGTACGATGGTGCAAGTCAAAGAATTCCGTCTTTCTGTGTTAGAGAAAGATCTTTCTTCCTTCTACTTCCACACCTTCAACACTATAGAGGATTGTGATAAAGGATTGTGATAAAGGCCGGGAAGGCAAAGGCAGGACTTAAAAAAAGAAGAGGCAGAATTCTCAAATTTCCAGGCAACTTGATAAAAAACAAAGTAATCAAAAGGTTATTTTATTAAGGACTGATGACATTACTTTGAAATAGAACAACTATATGAATACATCTTGGCAGAGTTAGACATAGATTGCTAACTTGAAGTTAAAATTACTAAAAAGTATTATAGTATATTCAACATAGCCTAAGATCAAAGTTTATCTCAAAACAAATCCTTGCACAGAGGGAGCAGGGCTCTTTACCACATGACATTAGGGTCCAATGTTATCTAAGAACCAATTTAATATCCTTTCATCCCAATCAAAATGCAGAATGAGTTCTTACAGCCTATTATAATTCGCTCCTGCCAAGAATCCCAAGGGCACTTAATTATGGAGCTTAAACTTGTCTTTAAGACAGAAGATGCAAGGTGTGCCACCCTGCCCGCTTCAAGCAGCTGCTGCTTCTTGGACGTGCATGGGAGAAGGTGGAGGAGGCCATGTTGTGGGGGATTGCAGGAGGGGACAGGGGTGGGGGGCCCTTGCACATGCCTATGAATGGAGGCAAAGTGGCCCATTGGACATTGCCCTAGGAATAACAGCATCCCATTGATTTTAAACATTCCACCAGGTTTCCAAAACATCAATTTACAATCAGGCACTCTAAGAATGATTCACCTATCTGGGCTTTCAGGCTTCTAGCATAAACAATCCAAAAAACTATATATTTTGACCCCCTGTGAATGCCTTTTTCTGTGTTAATTGTTTTTTCTATGGCTCTTTAATTTTAGAAGAGAAGAATACACACACACACACACACACACACACACACACACACACACACACACGAACACCGAAATAAGTCAGGGATGGAGAAAGTGTGGCCCTCCAGATGTTGTTGAACTGCATTCCCCTCACCCCTCACCATTGGCTAGTGCTGATGGGACTTGAAATCCACCAACATCTGGAGGATCTCACATTCCTCATCCCTGGTCTAAATAGAAGAACATAAACATTTTTCAAATATATTTCTAGGCAAACAGGCAGGTACTATTTGTTAGCTCCAAGGGTGAGTAATATAAGAAATAATTAGTGTGATCACACATTAGCATAATGTTCCATATGGTGTTATCCATGCATTTGAATATGACAATTATGTTTTAATAAATTAACTCTGGCTTGTCTGTCTGCACTGCTCACACATCATAAAAATGCTGCAAATTCTTGAACGCATTGAATATTATTACAGATTACAGCTTTTGTTTTGGTAGTTTGGGAAATGCTTGCAGTCTATCTTCATGGGTGAATTTGTTGCAGCCTTAAGCCAGTGTACATGCACACTGTGGACATGGAAGCTGTTAGTTGTTGTTTTCCTTTCCGTGTGGTGAACACCACCATGCACTGGGAGTAAACATCTGGTCTGCACATCTAAGGCTGCCCATTGAGGCTAGTTAGGGATATTCTGAAGTTGGATTTGGAATTTCTGAGAGATCTTTGCATCTGGAGAGAATTTGCATCAGAGTTGTACAAATGAGCCAATGATTTTCTCTAGAACACTCACATTAAAAGGAGTTTTGTATGATTCCTCAATGGCAACCCTTCTACAATTTGAAAATAAAAAGAATTGTTTTGGGGGAGCTTTGGAATAATAAAAAAATAATAAAAAGAAACTACAAACTCTTCCTAGCGTAGGATTGTGATCCACACCTCTAAATGTACCATATGGCATTTCCCCCCATCCAGGTGTCCTCCAAATGTGGTGGAGTGCAACATCCATCATCCCCAGTCAACATGGCCTATGTTGTAGACCAACACATCTGGAGGACAACAGGTTGGGGAAGGGTGGGATATGCCATTCTAAGCCATTGTACCTCATCATCATGATCATGTTAATTATTTGCACATTGAACTGAAGCACTTCATTTAAAGATTGTTTTGAAAGACAAGAGTGTTTATGACACACACATGCACACAGACTCACCCACATACCAACAACAACAAATACTTTTTAAAAAACTTACAATCAAACTGCTCCCCCTTGCTGAAATTTAAAATGATACCCCTGTTTGATACCTCACTTTCCAAAAATGTTCCCATCGGAGAAGTGCATAAGAACATAAGAAGAGTCATGATGGATCAGACCAAGGGACCTTCTAGTCCAGCATTCTTTTCACACAGTGGCCAACCAGCTGTTGCCCAGGAACCCACAAGCAGGACATGGTGTAACAGCACCCTCCCACCCATGTTCCCCAGCATCTGGTCTTCATAGGTACACTGCTTCTGATACTAGAGGTAGCACATAGTCATCAGTAGCCACTAGTAGCCATTGATTGCCTTCTCCTAAATAAATTTCTCTACTCCCCTTAAAGCAATTCAAATTGGTGGTCATCACTACATCTTATGGAAGTGAATTCCATAGTTTAACTATGCACTCTGTGAAGAAGTACTTCATTATCTGTCCTGATGACCCTGGGTTCTGGTATTATGAAAACGGGAGAAAAATGTATCTTTATCCACATTCTCCCTGCAGTATGCTATTATTATAGGTTTGTGCTGTTATAATTTTGCTCCTTGACACCAGCAGACTGCCCATGGAACTGAGTACATTCCATACTGTCTTCTGGCTGGTCTACTCAGAATTTGGAAATGCTGCCAGTGTTGATCTTGCATCTTTTGGAAATGTCAGGTAAAGCAGCATCAACAGTTGCAGCAATATTTAAATTAACAAATCCACTGTGTTTCACTAGAAGGACACATGACGTGAAATCCCATTAGATTGCTTCTTTGACCTAGCGTTTGCGGTCTGCCTTGTTGTCACCACAAAGCTGATTTTAATGACTGATATAGCAATTTCTTCCTTTCCAGGTGGCTTGAGACCTCAGCTAAGTCTCCAGGTGATTATACATTCCTTCCCCAGAATGCTTTCTCACACTTCAGTGGCTGCAAGACATCTTATTAACACAACTTTAAAAACTTTAGAACAAAGATGTTGAAAGCACTGAAGCTGGAATACATTTATAGCTACATGTCGAAAGGGGAAAGAGAAGGTTTTATTTGCCAAACCTACTTAGGGAAGCAGGATGAGATTATCTCCTTCATTAAAGGAAGTACTACTCTGTATAGATTCTTAAATCACTCCCACCCCTTTGAGCTTTTCACCATGTCTTTTTTTGTGCGATGTTCCCCCATGGGGTTCTAGTTTCATACTACTGACACATCAGACCAAATAAATGGTAGTATCAAAAAAAGTAAGGCATTTCCACAATAGATGGAAGGCTCAAATTTGGTGTGCACTTCCCAATGAAGTATGGAAATGGGGGCAAGGGCAGGGTTGCCAACTGGCTGGTTTCCAACCAACCGTATCAGAAGTCAAAGATTGGAAAATTAGCTGAGGCCCTTTTAACAACCCAGTCAGCTCCTCCAGAGGAGCCAGCCATACTACAGGCTGGCCGAGTTGCCCTGAATGCACCTGTCACCGTGCATACAGTGTGCAATCACAGTTGCACTGCCAATGGGAATTAATGGGCTTCTAAGTTCTGGAAACATCCTTAGAGGACTCTCCCTACATGTTTTGGGTAGGAATCAGCTTGACCCAGTGTACAATACAGCCTCCATATTGTTTGAAAAGTTGTGGATTACAATCCAATTAAATCAAATAAAAGGCATCCGGATGCAGTTTCAAAAGGAAAGTTTATTTTCCACCTCAGGTACCAAAAATCTCTTTGCTCAAAGGTCCCTTTCCCTTGCCAATGTAAAGGAAAAGGTCCGGAACAGAAGTTTACGTTTCATTTTATACAGGGGGAAACATTGTACACAAGTAATTGGTTGCTAGCTCAAATCGTCACAGCTGATCTTCCTCCCTGTTTTCTTGACATGCCCAGATGGGGAGAGACCCTGTTGACCTTGCAAAACTCCATTATCACGATTCCCTTAGTAATGAATCCTGGGACATTCCGGTCACGTATTCCATTGTCTTTAACTAATCCCTGTCCACCACTCCCTCCCTGGTCCCCCCCCCTTTCGCAATGTCCCCTGGGACATTCTTGTCCCACCTTGCCTACTTGGCAGAAACTTTCTCACTTTACCTTCCCTTCCCAAATTCCCGCCAGAGCGTGTGGAAAGGAAAGTGAAGAAGCCTCCAGCCCTCAAGATGGCGCCTGGCATTCCTTTCGATGGGCGAGCTTCCCACCTCTTATTTCTCTCTCTGGTTTCCCGCTGAGCTGTGGGGAAAGGAAATAAGAGGGGTGTGTGTGTGTGCCAGCTGCGCAACCAAGCGCCTGGTGATTTAACCAGCGGCTGGGGCTTGTCCTTTACACCTGAGTAAATGACCTTACCCAAATAGGTAAACGGGACTTTTCTCTCCTACCTGGGAGTAGGGGGTCTATTCTACTCATCTAAATCACTTAGAAATCACCCAAGGATGGCATTTTGGGAAAGGGAAATGAGGGATCTTGGAAGAAGGAGGGGAGAGAAGAGATGAGCGAAGGGAGTAGTGGGAAATCAGTTATTTTTCCATTACAATGTTTAGAAAAAAACCACCCATCCACAAAATTTCTCTGAATTTTATTTCTGCATCTAAACTTTTGAATCTAGAAAGAGTTTTGTATTTAAAAAGTTTAATTTTTTAAACTGCTACTTCAATGGTTATTAAAATACACAAATACATCACAAAGCTTTCTTACTTTCTGATATAGCTTTTACATAGTAGGTCATTTTTCATGTACTAGACCACCGATGAAGACTTTGTGTTGAAATGTATTTTGTTTTACTTTTATTTCGTGCTGGTTATGTCTGGTATTACAGCAAGACAACATTGTACTTTCTTCTGTTGTTTTAATATATGCTTTTAGCTTGCATGGATAAAATTCCACTATCAGATATTCTTGTGTATATTATTTATCTTCACTGGTTAGCCCATCCCAGTTGTTGCATTGTCATATTGTTCAGGGTTGGGAAACATTTCCTGTTCCATTTGGCCTTGGAGGGGGTAGCCAAGGTCAGATCTTCTCTCCAAGGGTAGTCCTCTCTTTCTGCCCTCAAAGGGTGGGATCTCATCTACCCTATGCCTGCTGGGATGCCTTTCCCGGAACTACAGGATTGCAACCTTAGAGCATCATCAGACGAGCGTTTTATCGCATGTTCATTACTGCCCACTCATGGTTTTTGAGGGTCCTTTTGACAACACCATCCATCTCCTGTGCTTTTCCCACCGCTTCAGCTTGTTTTCCTGTCACACAAAAAGACCCAGAAAATCTGAATTTGTTCATCTGTAGTGAAACATGCCACCATTTCCTGCTGTGTGCAGAAGAAGCAGCAGGATAAAAATGTTCACTGAATGGGCCACGTGGTCATTGTTTACTTCTTCTTTCTTCCCCATGTAAAGAAAGAGGAAGTATTGTGGGACAGAAACAGGGGGGAAGTGACGGTAAGGAAAAGTGTGTGCCCCCCCCCTATCTGATGACACTCTTAATCTTTCAAACAAAAAAACCCAATGATGGAACATTTGTAATTTGTCCAGACAGGTGTTTGTTTGCATGTAGTCCTAACTTTGACAACTGCCATTAACCTAAACATTTTTTAAGTCCCAGAGGATGACATTTAACATTTGTTAGTAAATTCAGGGAAATATGCACACAAGATCTCTGGAAATATTGTATTTGGCAGCTCTGTATATTTTAGCCTGTAGATAATAACAAGAGATGAAAGGACACCATGGCAGTCACAAAAAATTGAAACAAGGCCTAAACCTCTTCAGGGCATGTTATTGATATTTTGTAAGGATTACATAAAGGGAACCATGAAAGGGAAGTATAGGAGGAGAGAATACTAAATTGGCATAGAACAATAAGCCCTCTGGGAGGCAACAGAAGCAGCAGTTTGGATGTGGCACAGACAATATGATCTATAGTAATTCAGTAATTAGTGACATGAAAGTAGGAGATGCCCCTATGATTATATTTTGCAGTCAGTGAGGAAAATGATTGTTTATCATGACATAGAGATTTTCAGTCTCTCACTTACAAAGCTGTTTTTCCATGCTATTTTTGCAGTCTAGTAGCTAGCCTGAGAGCGTCATCAGACTGGGGTGGGGGGGCGGAATCACAGTTCCCTACCTTCGCTTCTCCACCCCTGCTCCTGTCCCATGATACTTCCTCTTTCCACTTGGAGAAGAAAGAGGAAGTAAACAAAGACCATGTGACCTATTCAGGGGACACTTTTAGTGTGCTGCTTTTCCTGTACACAGCAGGAAATGGCAGCACATTCCATTTTTTTTTTTAAAAAAAAATAGATTAAAGGAATCCATTTTGTGACAGAAAGCAGGCAAGAAGAAGCGGGAGGCACACAGGAGGTGGACATCCTTGTCTAATGGATGTGCAAACACCAGTAAGTGGGCAGTAGTGAGTGTGTGATAAAACGTGCATCTGATTATGCTGAGTTATGAAGCTGTAGCAGTTCTGCTAACAGGCCACCAAATTAAATGTATCCAGTGAATGGATCTTTTGAAAAGCAAACAAGAAAGAAAGTGAAGAAGATAAGATCTCCAGACTTTAGCTACAGTACCAGTTCTACATCAGTGGAATTCTTTGCACTAAAAAAGGCAACAGCTAAGTGTTGTTTGGCAATCTCTTAGGCCCTTTCTACACCTAAGGATTATCCCAGGCAAATGGAGGGATCATCTCTGCCTGCTCCGGGGATCCCCTGTGTGTTATTCGGATGCACAGGGATGATCCCAGGGGTGGGTGGAGGGGGGAAGGCAGGTGTAGAAATGGCCTTAGTAAATCAAAGTGTGTTTTTTTGTCTTCCCAGAGGGAAAATCCTTGTGATGCACCAGACAAGCCAAACCTATGAAATGAAGAACTTCAGAAAAGTGCATAATTGACTGTTTTTGAGCTTAATGATTTTAATAAATGATGGAATATTGACAAGATTCAAAACAAGATGAATTTCCCAAAATTCTAAAGATCTGGGATTGGCCAAGTTTCTAAAGGTTGGTTCATAACATTTGCAGAATTGATGTCCACTGCTGAGATGTCATTAGGTTTGCTGGCTTAAAACTGCTATAGTTTATCCTTGGTGTTTAACATAATGACTTCCTCCCATCTCTTTCCATTCTTCAATTATTAGCGATTTCTATTGTCCTTGGATTGTTGCCTGTTGAGGAGATTAGATATTAATACAGAAGGCTTTGTTTGCTATCAGGTATGGATTATCTTTTCTCATTGCCCTGCTGCCTCTGTGTATATGTATATGCTGGAGTTAATTCCCCCTCCATCTGTGATCCTTTATAATGCATTAAACACAACTTTCTGTCTGCATTTCCATTAGAATTAATTACTTCTATACATGTAACTAAATGTATTAGCAGGAACTTAACATCAAGCCAATGCCAGTCAGATGTGTCAATGAACAAACTGCTGAATCCAGAGCAGTATGTTTTTAACAGACTTTGAGCTTTTGAATCAATAATTGTTCAGTCTACTCCATCCATCAATGCGGGCAACAAGCTATCTCAACACAGCTTTGTTCTAGCAGCTCAGGATTTATTTATTTTTAATGTCAAAATTGCAAATTTCTGTTCTCACCTCCCTCCCCAACTCTCACCTCTTCAATGAAGATACAAGATACAGTAGATAGGTTGGACTACAGATCACATTGTGAGTCTGATCTGCAACATTCATAACTAGGGCAGGATCTACACTACTGCTTTAAAATTGTTTATAACAGTATTGACAATTGTTGGGGCCTAGGACACACTCCATATACAGTTTTCAAACCATTTTCGAAGTGTCATATCCTGCTTGGTGTAGGTCTGGCCTAGTTAAAGCAAATCTTTCAGCAAAGCTGAGCCCATTTCTCAGTGCACAAAGAAGAATAGCTCCCTTTTTGACAATGCTCAGCTCTGCACTCCCCCAAATCTCCCCTCTGCTGCTCAAGAAACAACTGAGCAGTGATGAAGAGGAACAGGCTTCCCTCTTTCCTTGGCCTCATCTTCACAAGCATGGGAGGCGTATGCGTTGTTGTTATTCTCTGCAGTAAGCTGAAATCAGCTCTGTTCTATCATTATTACATGGCACAGCCAGCTGTATCTAAAACCTGGCATTTCAATGCTGGAAAAGACATACAGTCATGTGAAAAAGAAAGTACACCCTCTTGGAATTGTATGATTTTACATATCAGGACATAATAACAATCATCTGTTCCTTAGCAGGTCTAAAAATTAGGTAAATACAACCTCAGATGAACAACAACACATGACATATTACACTGTGTCATGATTTATTTAACAGAAATAAAGCCAAAATGGAGAAGCCATGTGTGGAAAAGTAAGTACACCCTTACTGCTTCCATAGGAATTAAGATGCTAAGTAGCAGACAGGTAGCAGACAGGTGCTGCTAATCAAATGCCCATGATTAATTGATCATCAGCAAGTATGACCACCTCTATAAAAGCCAAAGTTTTTTCAATTTGCTGGTCTGGAGCATCCAGGTGTGTGTCAACACAATGCCAAGGAGGGAAGACATCAGCAATGATCTTAGAGAAGCAATTGCTGCTGCCCATCAATCTGGGAAGGGTTATAAGACCATTTCCAAACAATTTAAAGTCCATCATTCTACAGTGAGAAAGATGATTCAAAAGTGGAAAACATTCAAGACTGTTGCCAATCTTCCCAGGAGAGGACGTCCCAGCAAAATCACCCCAAGGTCAGACCGTGCAATGCTCAGAGAAATTGTAGAAAACCCAAGAGTTACATCTCAGACTCTATAGGCCTCAGTGAGCAAGTTAAATGTTAAAGTTCATGACAGTACAATTAGAAAAAGACTGAACAAGTATGGTTTGTTTGGAAGGGTTGCCAGGAGAAAGCCTCTTCTCTCTAAAAACAACGTGGCAGCACGGCTTAGGTTTGCAAAGTTGCATCTGAACAAACCACAAGACTTCTGGAACAATGTCCTTTGGCCAGACAAGACCAAAGTGGAGATGTTTGGCCATAATGCACGGTGGCACGTTTGGCGAAAACCAAACACAGCATATCAGCACAAACACCTCACACCAACTGTCAAGCACAGTGGTGGAGGGATGATGATTTGGGCATGTTTTGCAGCCAAAAAGGGGGGTAGAAACTAGGGGTGTGCACAGACCCCCCGCTCAGCTTCACTTCCAGATCCGTGATTTGTGGATCGGGCCGCTTCGCTCTGCCCCCGCTCCGCCCATGCCCGCTCCGCTCCGCTGCGGAGCTCCGAATCAGAGCTCCGTTTCCCCCCCCCCATAGGCTTGCATTAAGCTTAAAAAAGTATACAACTTTTTTTCTGTGAAAGTTAGAAGCCTCACGTTTGGCACCATGACACCTCATGGAGGTATACACACGCACGCCAAGACTCAAGGCAATCCCATCATCCCCTGAATTTTGGGGAATTTATGAAAATCCAACACCCCATTCACACCCCTTTTGATAGCTCCGTCAATTTGCACGTTAAAAACCTCAAACTCGCCACCATGATAGCTTATCCAGGGACACACACGCATGCCCAGACTCAAGGAAGTCCCATCATCTCCTGTTTTTTGGCAGGGCTTAAACCCGCAGACATCTCAATGGGGCCATTTCAAAGGAAATCCCAACATGCCATGAATTGGGGAGTAGAGATAAACCTATATGAATCTTCTTCCACACTTGAAAAATGGATTTGGAACTTCCAAAACTCCAAGTGAGCGCAGGAAGGACTTCTTCCCTGAGTCAAAGCCAGACACACACAACATCCCTGCGAGGCGGGCAGGGGAGGAGAGACGGAAGGCAGGCAGGCAGCAGACATTTCTGGGGGCATAAGGAAGTGAGCCAAGGATAAGCCAGTAATGCATATAAAATGGAATAAATAAATAAATAAACAAAGGAGGGGTGGAATTAAAAGCAGCAGTGTTGCTGAATAAACAACAAGAAGAACTTTTAAAAAAAGGCTATATCTGGCTTTTACCAGCAATAGGGGGACATGCCCAGGGGAGGGGGAAGCAGCTGCCAGTTCAACTCATGAAAGCCATTGCTTCACCACGAGACCTCTGAGGAGTAGAACTCTCACTTCAACTCATGATAGGCATTGCTCCACCGGGTTACTCTCTTTGGAGGGCTCTGATTGCCCTCCAAGTACAGGAGAGAGTGGGGGCACGTCCACATGGGATGCCCTAGGGGAGCTCATCCCCTTGCACCACATCTTTTCAGTTGTTCCCCAAAGTTAGGGTGGGTAGCAGTGCTCTCTTATTATTGGCTTAGTATATGATTTCAGGTTGTGTTTGTGCAATTGGTGGGGCTACTGTTTTAAAAAACACTGGGAAAAGTCCGTTCAGACTAAGAAAGAGAAGTTCCCAGAATCCCAAATCCCAAGTTACCCATTTTGCCTATCCCCTCCTCCAACTTTGGGATCATGTGATCATGAACGGGAGTTGACTCTGCCCCTCAGCCCTTCTGAAAAGGTATTTTCCCACCGGTTTTTTAAAAAAATTCTAGCACATGAACTGCAGCACGCAGAGAGCTGAGAGTAGTCTCAAAATGACCCCCATCCATGACTCTCCAAGCACAAGAATTTTCAGAAAGATAGCTTCAAAAACAACACAGTTATCCCCCTTTCTTTTCCGCAATGCAATCCTATGGGCGAAATGTTTCAAGATGGCGATCAGATCAGACCACGGAAACCGGAGCGCTCCGAAAATGGGCGCTTCTCTTCGCCTTGCTTCTAGGGGTCCGTAGTCTGCTTCTACTCCGCCTCTGGGCAAGGCGGAGCAGGCCAATTCGCTCCTGCTTCTGCACTTCTAATCGGAGCGGAGCACATGCCTAGTAGAAACAGCATCATCTGGAGAGAGGCTTGTTACTCACCCCTCTTTAGGTTCCTCCTGCCACTACAGTTTAATGAATGGGAATGGGGAGTAACTAATGCACAATACTGGCTCCTCATGAGAGCATCCCACTGGCACAATAAACTCCACTCCAAAAAGCATAGCACCTGCTTTAACACTACATCAGAGAACCCAATTAATGCAGCTCCCAACTCTGGAGCTGCACAGCTCCGCAGCTAGCACCACATCAGAGAAGCAAATTAACATAGTCCTTTTGTGATGATGGAGCTGCACAGCTCAGGAGATAGCTGTCATGTTTCTCAGAAAACTCCTGCTTTCGATGGGAGGCAAAAGACGAGGCCTGCTAGGTAATCCACAAAGCTTTTATTAAGCAACAAACATCTCTTCCACCTGAAGAGAGTCTAATCTTTTGGAAACTTCCCCCTAGGCAAAACTATGCAAACTAAGCGAGACAATTGTCTGACCAAGGAGAACAGGAAACCCCTTCCCAAATGCCTGTAACCTCAGAGAGCCTGGTGCCGAGGCAGGTTCTGGCGCAACGCTAGCCAGATGAACTTTCTCATGCCTTCCTTTCGCTCCATGCGTTTTAGCTTCCAGCGGACCCTAGCATCAGCTAGCTTGTCGGGGCGCTCTCCTCTGGAAGAAAGCTCACTTCCCACTGAGTGTGTAGGATTTGGCCTTGAGAAGATAAGCTCTGGAGAGGGCTGACTCCCAGCTGGTGAATTGCCCGTGAGAGCTTCCTCCCCCACTGGTACAGGCTGGCTGGTGTCTGGTGTCACCTCCTCTAGTTCCAAATCTGATTCTGATTGGTTACCTGAAACACCTTCTCTCAAAACAGGGGCAGTAGGGTTAGACATGACAATAGCAACACATCAGGGAAGTGAATTAACAAACTTTCAGAGTTAATTAATACAGGAAACACATAGACACCTCTTAATGGGAACATTAAAGGAGTGAATGGGGGAAGGGCCAGCTCACAGGCACGTCCAGGATTTAATGCGGACACATGGGGGCACATTGCAGATCAAACAACTGGGAGCCATTTTAACTAACAAAAGAATGGAGTAAAAGGACTCTCCGATACCGCAGTTTTTCCAAGGGGAAGCAGCTGGTTTGGATCACTCTGCTATTGAAAAGTGCCCAGAAAAATCAACAACCGATTCGGAATGCAAGCAGCTAAATTATCAACAAGCATACATTGTATGGAGCATATAATTCTAATATTGTGTTCCATCTCTGCTGCTCCAATTCAAAGTCGTGGCATTGAACTTTAAAACTTTAAAACATTATGCGCTGCAAAGGACCTCACAAAAAAGGCTAAGCCTCAGGAAAAAACACCATGATGTGGGCTGGATGAGGAGGCCTGGTGGGCCAAAGGTTCTCCACTGCTAATCTTAGGTTTTAAAGTTCAACGCCATGACTTTGAATTGGAGCAGCGGAGATGGAACACAGTATCAGAATTATATGCTCCATACAATGTATGCTTGTTGATAATTTAGCTGCTTGCATTCCGAATCAGTTGTTGATTTTTCTGGGCACTTTTCAATAGCAGACCCATGTAGAGGACATTACAATGAACCGATCTGATAAAGCATGAATTACCAAAGTCCATAGCATAATCTAATCCAAAATTTAGATTATACCCAGTCTAAGAAACAAAGGGTCAAAAAGTGCATCAGACAATCAGTAACATGCACTTCAACTAATAAGATTTATTTAATTGGATGTTTAAAAAGATGGATGTCATATGCAATATTTAGGAAAAACTACAATGAGCCTAACAACAAGATTCCATTACTACAAATCTGCCATTCTTACCAAAAAAACCTGGAGCAGCCTCCTGCAAGACATTTAATTCACCTGCACATAGTCTGTCAGATTTACAATTTCTAACAAATGCACAATCAAAGGATACTGGTGTGCTTGACAGAAAGGAAAATTTCTGGATGTACAGATTCAGAAATCTGTGTCTATATGGTCTTAATCTGGAGGACAACTCATAAGCCTTATACCAATCGTATCTCTCTGTGTTTTTCTCATTAGTAATTTTCATCTTCATTATTTAAAACTGCCATTCTTGGTATCCATTTAACATCACAGCTACTGAGGAGGGTGGAAGCTGAAACATTTCATTCTAAATATATTATGAAATTGTTCTGTTGTTGCGCTATTTTTCATATATCCACAGCATAGACATATGTAACCTTCCTTGTAATACACTCTACTCTGCTAACACTAACAGAGCCAGAATATCCATACAAAGTGTTTTGAACTTGTTAAGTGTTTGTTCTCATTAAAACTGTTAGAAACCAACAACAGCAACAACAACAACAACAACAACAACAACAAGTACATACTACAGACCTCAGCATTTTTCCCACCTGCGAACATCTGGCTTCTTGCCCAGATTGCACCTTAGAAGAAGGATAGGATAAAAATGCAAAATATTCTACAGCAGTTTCCTTATAAATATGAGGGATGCACTCATCAGATAATTCCTTACAAGTTGTTTCACAAGAAAACATTGCAAACATGCCAATAAAGGCATACATTTCAAAAGAGCATGTTTTCCAATATCCTCTGACAAAGCAGCAGTTTGCAGATAGGAAGGAATTATTTTTCTTTATTTGCAAGAACTCATGCCTTCAGAATTTAATATGAAAGAAAAAACAAGGGTAAAATCATGCAAGGGCATAACTGCATGAAACTGTATAGTGTGGAATATCTGCATGTGATAATTGCCACACCAACAGGCTCAAATACAAAGGAAGGGAGAGAGAGAGAGAGAGAGAGATTGGATGGTAACAATACAAGGTCAAAAATATGAAGAGATACAAAATACATGCCATATTTAGGATTTTGTCATTATACTTCATATTTCTATTGGTTCTGTATTGTTGAATTTGTTGCATATTAATTTGTATGACTGATAGATCTGAGTAAAAAAAAGAAGAATGTGAAAATTCAGCATCACATTTGCTATGGTCTCTTTAAAATAGCTATGAGTGTCATCAGAGAATTATAGCCACTCATGGATGTTCACAGGTCCTTTTGGTGATGATGTCTACCTCCTGAGCATTTCCTTCTGCTCTTTTTTCCATCAAAAAATAAGACCTGGAAAATCCATTTTTGTTTTTCGTTTTGGCTGTAAGGAAATGTGCCACCATTTACTGCTGTGTGCAGGAGAAGCAGCAAGATAAAAAAAAAAGCCACCCACTGAATGGGTGTGAAGAAAGAGGAAACTGGACTGGAGCAGGAGGCAAAGCAACGGTAAGGGAACATGATTGCCCCCACCCCATCTGATGAGGCTCTGTGTTATTAGATCACACGAAATCTTCATGTCTATGCGGTTGCTTCTGCTTTTAGCATAAGGATGTCATGGCCTCAGACCAGACATTCTATACCAGCAGAGAAGTTCTCCCAGTCCAACATTCTAGCCACTATACCACACTGGCTGCCATGGAATACAAGCATTTGTGTGACCCAAACATTTCGGTGAAATACGCTCAGAAAATCCCTTTCAGAAGGACCATACACCCACAGCCAATTTCCCATTTTCTCTTCCAAAAATGTTCAACATTACACTTTCTGTCAAAGAGTGCCTTCACAGGGGTCATGACAAAGATAACGAGGTGAGAGCGAAACAAACAAACGAGCACGACATCCTTTTTGCTAAGTGCTATTGTGACACAGCAATCTCATCATATGCACCAAACATGTCACTCTATATTTGCATTGTATCTTCTTCATTAGTCTATCCAGTAAATGGATGATGACAATCAAGTGCAAATGTGAACTAACAGTTTTCTCAGATATGTCCTGTGTTATAAGTTCCTAAGCAATCGGTGTTATTTTCTTGGTAATTAGTTTTGATCTGTGATTTGAGTTCTGTTGCATATAAGGAACTGTTTCAACAGGCAGTGTGCAGGACAGCAGCGGAAGCATATGGGTGAATTAATTCACTGTGAGAGAAAGCCTGGAATCAATACTATCAGCCAGAAACATGTTGTGTCCTGTATTTCTTTCATTATCTCCAAATTGTTCTTTATGAACCCTGGGTGGCAAGATGGGAGGTCTAGGGAAGTGAAAGAGAATCATTTGAATGAGATAGGGAAGGAAGGCATAGAGGAGTCTGTCAATATCTTTTTCAAAGAGCAAGGAACAATAGCACTCTTTTTTATTTATGAATTTTGTTGATAGTACTGAAAGACCCTGCTGGCACCATAATGAATAATATTTCAGCATATGTCCTGCATGAGACAGGAGGGGGGAAATCCTAGATAAAATACATTTCTGAGGAATATTTCAGTCTATCTTCAGACATAGCATAAAACTTTTCAGAACAGAGCAACTATTTCCCCTGAATCTATTGGGTTATTAAAAAAAAAATCCTACCCCCAACTCCAAATCTGGGAGTTCTTCAAACAAATGAGCAATTGTAATATTATATGTTTCAGCTAGCTGAATGAAATTTCTGAACTTTCAGTCTGTGAAATTATTCCTCCTTCCCTTCCTCCCAAAAAACTGTGTTTCATTTATTATGTCCTCTTTTATTTTTCTCCTTGCATTTTAATTTGAATCACAGCAACTCCCTGATGTTGTTTTCTTTAGTTAAAAACAAGCACAGAGATAGAATTAGTATCCTTTGTATCATTTCTCCATCTTAACCTTCCCCCCTTGCCCCATGAAAAAGAAATGCCATAGAAGGGAGAAAAAGGCAGGCACCCAGTATTTTGGAGCTTGAGTGAATATGGAAAGACCATAACAAAATATATTAAACCAAAAGAGAGGGCTTGGGGAGTTAATTGTTAAGAAAGGCAGAATGTGACTTGTGAAGAACATGAGGCCCCTCAGCAGGTCTCACCAGTTCATGTTTGGTTGGAACGAACATGATTATTATTATGGCCAACAGTTCCAGTACCAGGATTGGGTGGTACCTCAAGATCTTCAATAGGCACTTATATTTGCTAGTCTTGCAGTTCTGAAGGCAGCCCCAAAAGTGAAATAAATGATATGATAAGAAAGGTTCAAGATACCAACTCCTCATGCTGATATGTATTCTTCGATGGTGGCCATATATGACACTTTGCAGAGGGCATTCCTTTATTTGAAGGCATCTTCTATTGAAGAGGTGTCCAATCCACATCTGCTTTAAAGATAAAGAACGTAAGAAGGGAGAGCAACAAAGGCCTAACAAGGCTTTAAGGTCCTCTACAGAGGCGGTTGCCTTAGCTGAGGCTTGAACAGAGGAAGCCATGTTTGATCGCTGCCGACTGTAGAACTCATTATCTATAAGGAAATGCCTGGCAGCTTTGCCAAGAGATAACACATCCACACACAGTTGATTCAAACAAATCCTTCTCGCTTTTAAAACTAAATTCTCATTTTTCTCTAACTTGCTGTACGTTTCTGTAGGGTGACCATTTGAAAAGGAGGACATGGCTCCTGTATCTTTAACAGTTGTATTGAAAGGGGGATTTCAGCAGATGTCATTTGTATGCATGCAGCATTTGGTGAAATTCCTTCTTCATCACAACACTTAAAGCTGCAGTAGCTTTACTAGAGTGACCAGATATAAAAGAGGGCAGGGCTCCTGCAGCTTGAACTGTTGTGATGAAGAAGGAATTTCACCAGGTCCTGCATGCAAACAAATGACACTTGATGGACAAAAGAGAAAAACATTAAATAGGGCTGGTAGAATGACACTGCTTAACCTCTCATCTCCCTCTCTCATCTCACATTCAACAGAAGACTGGCTTTTTCTGAGTCTTGTGGATAGTTTTCAGAAAAAAACTTTGGGGGGGATTTGCACAACTGCGTATTTGCGCAAGTGCAGACAAGAATGAAATTATCATACATCTCTAAAAAAATAAATCACATTCCATCAATGAGTGGATGATGGATCGAAAGACACCTGACAAAACACAGATGAACATATTTAACAAAATCCATACATTCCTGGTCTTAATACAGGAACACTGCCTACTTGAATAATAGCTAAAAACAGGTATGACAGTATTCACTCTGCACTGTATCCACCATTAATCTAATAATCATTGCAACACATTTAAAAATCCAGATCGTACTAGTGAAGGAATATCGAAATGGACTTGATACAAATCTAAACCATGCAAAACTGAGGGAAGTTGTTGCTGTAACAGTTGCAACTGCACAGGATATTTCATGACACAAAATTTTCCCATTCATTAAATTAATGCACAACTCAGTCTGTATTTAAAAATCAAGCATATACTGCTTCACTTCCTGAATATACTAGGTGCTGTATTGATCTTTTTATTTGGTTAACCACACAATGGGCAATTTATGTACAATCCTGGTACAAAGGCCAGCTAATTAATCAGAAAATTCAGAAATTTGGTTTCCAAATTCTGTCTGCAGTCTTGCAGCCCAGCGCTATGTAATTTTACTCAGAATTACAACTCACTGATTCCACTAACGGTCATTCTCTAGTAAAGTTTGTACACAGGTTTGCAGACACACTAACCCATCTGTAAAATGTTTTCTCATTCATCCATCAAATTAAGGCTGCACTTACTGGAAGTAAGCCCCATTGAAAATTAATGGGTCTTACTTCTGAGTAGACATGTACAGAATTGCACTGTTAGTGTATTAAATAGGTGTGTATTGCAGACTAGCTTTTCTGAAAGAATGCTGGATGATTCATGTTAGTCATTTTCTTTTTGTGACAATTCAGTGAACATCAAAGGGGCTTTTGCTTTAGGTTTTGTGGTGTTTTATGAAACAACAGAGTCATTTACTGCTAATGAATGAGCAATGCAACAATAAGGAAGACTAGAATTGTGAAGTGATAATTAAAGTATCTGAGGATGGTCAAAAAGAAGCTGGTGTCATCTTCTAAGTGCTATAGATTGACTTGGGAATAGGTGTTAGTATTGAGGACTTCTTGTTGCACTCAGGATTGTGTGTTTCTGTGCTTTCAAGTTCTGTGAGTCATCCTCTATCTTAAATTTTTTTTATTGGGTAAATGTCAGTGGAACACATCATTCCATAACTTACTAGTGCTTCTTCTTTTTTCATCAGTCATAAATAACACACTGCTATTACAAGGTAGTTATTTAGGACTGCAGGCAGCAAGGACAAATGGGAAAGTTCTGTAATTGAATGACGTAGAACACTCTATATTAACCCTGTTGTGCTGTTCCCTTTAATACAAGTCAGTGTTATCTGTGCCATTAGAAACAAGGCAAGTGCTCTCCTGAAAGGAGAAAAGGTCATAGCCAAAGTCTCCGTGTGGAATTTAGGAAGAGCTCAATTGAAATGAAGAAAGACTCTCTCTGGCCTTAGCTAGACCTAAGGTTTATCCCAGGATCATCCCGGGGTCGTCCCTGCCTGCTCCCAGGATATCCTGTGTGTCATTTACATGAACAGGGATGACCCCAGGACGATCCCAGGATAAACCTTAGGTCTAGCTAAGGCCTCTCTCTCCCTCTCCCCCCCCCCCCGCCCAGCAATCAGCAGGCCTAAGGCCATGGCTAGACCAGGCCTATATCCCAGGATCGTCCCGGGATCATCCCTGTACATCCAAATGACACACAGGGGATCCCGGGAGCAGGCAAGGATGATCCCTCCATTTGCCTGGGATTTATTTATTTATTTATTTATTTATTACATTTTTATACCGCCCAATAGCCGAAGCTCTCTGGGCGGTTCACAAAAATTAAAACCACAGTAAAACACCCAACAGGTTAAAACACAATTACGAAATACAGTATAAAAAGCGCAACCAGGATAAAACCACACAGCAAAGTTGATATAGGATTAAAATACAGAGTTAAAACAGTAAAATTTAAATTTAAGTTAAAATTAAGTGTTAAAATACTGAGTGAATAAAAAGGTCTTCAGCTGGCGACGAAAGGAGTACAGTGTAGGCGCCAGGCGGACCTCTCTGGGGAGCTCGTTCCACAACCGGGGTGCCACAGCGGAGAAAGCCCTCCTCCTAGTAGCCACCTGCCTCACTTCCTTTGGCAGGGGCTCACGGAGAAGGCCCCCTGTAGATGATCTTAAGGTCCGGGTAGGTACATATGGGAGGAGGCGTTCCTTCAGATAACCTGGCCCCAAACCGTTTAGGGCTTTAAATGTTAATACCAGCACTTTGAATTGGGCCCGGACCTGGACTGGCAGCCAATGAAGTTGTAAAAGGACTGGCGTAATGTGATCTCGCCGGCCAGTCCCTGTTAATAACCTTGCTGCCCTGTTTTGCACCAGTTGAAGTTTCCGGACCGTTTTCAAAGGCAGCCCCACGTATAACGCATTGCAGTAATCCAAACGAGAGGTTATCAGAGCATGGATAACTGTAGCTAAGCTATCTCTGTCCAGATAAGGGCGCAGCTGGTATATCAGCCTGAGCTGATAAAAGGTGCTCTTTGCCACTGAGTTCACCTGTGCCTCAAGTGACAGTTCTAGATCGAAGAGCACCCCCAAACTACGGACCCGATCCTTTAGGGGGAGTGCAACCCCGTCCAGGACAGGGCAAACATCACCTCGCCGGACAGAAGAACTACCCGCTAACAGTACCTCCGTGTTGTCTGGATTGAGTTTCAGTTTATTAGCCCTCATCCAGTCCATTACCATGCCCAGGCACTGGTTCAGAACAGCCACTGCCTCACCTGGGTTTGATGAAAAGGAAAGGTAGAGCTGGGTATCATCCGCATATTGATGACACCTCAGTCCACATCTCCGGATAACCTCCCCCAGCGGCTTCATGTATATGTTAAACAGCATAGGGGATAAGATAGAGACCTGTGGAACCCCATGGCTTAGGTGCCACGGCACAGAGCAATAATCCCCCAGCACCACCTTCTGGAATCGGCCATCCAAGTAGGAGCGGAACCACTGCAACGCAGTACCTCCAACTCCCAGCTCAGACAACCTATCCAGAAGGATACCATGGTCGATGGTATCGAAGGCCGCTGAGAGGTCCAGGAGAACCAACAGGGTCGCACTCCCCCGTCTCTCTCCCGACAGAGGTCATCCCACAGGGCGACCAAGGCAGTTTCTGTTCCAAAACCAGGCCTGAAGCCCGATTGAAATGGATCTAGATAATCCGTTTCATTCAAGAGTGCCTGGGATAATCCTTAGGTCTAGCTAAGGCCTAAATCTTCTATAAGAATAAAATCGATAGATGAACTTTATCATCTGAAATGTGGACAAAACTCTGTTCAAGTAAAGGAAATTGTCTCCCCACCCCCAGAGTCAGCTCTATCGTTAGGCAAAGTGAAACAGCTGCCTCAAATAGCAGATGCTAAAGACTGGGAAATGGCAGTGAGGTATTGGAGGACAGAGCTGTGTGTGCTACTCAGCCTGTCCTTGCTGTCCATCCCAGCCCGCACCATTTTGGGCTTAAAAAAAGTATCTCCTGCTGAACAAGAGGCTTTTTTTGAGGTGGCAATGGGGCCTGGTGGGAGTGGGCAGCAAGAAGTTTCCAGAGCCTCGGAAAGCACCTTGCTGCCCCTCCCAGAGCACACCATTGTTTCTTTTTTAAAAACCAGCTCTCTCCTGCCCCTTCCATTCCTCCCTCTCCTCTCTAAGCTGTGGATCCCCGGGCCACTAGTTCATGGTGAACAGCTGTAGGTCCAGAGTCCCAGGAAGGGAAGTCCAGGGAGCAAGTCAAATGGCGGCAGCAGCCAGGCAAGAATGCTATGGCATAGCTGGAAATGATGGAATCACTGTGAGGGCAGAACCAAGCAGGCCCCACAGAGACTCAACTCGCCCTGTAGGACTACCACTCCCAGCATGCTCCCCTGCTTCCCCTTCCTTGGGTTTCAGGCTTCTGGGAGAAGTAGGGACGTTGCCAATATAATTTAGTTTTTTTAAAAAAAAAAAAAACATGGGTATTTTAATAGATTTTAAAAGAACTGGCTGGATTGACCCAAAAAGTAAGATCAAACCGGATTTATCCTGCTATATGGTCACGCTACCTAAACTAGCCTGCTGCTCTCAGGAGTGGTGGAGGACTCTGTCCCATTGCCTGTATTGAACTAAGGCCAGATCTACACCAAGCAGGATATGACACTTTGAAATGGTTTGAAACCTGTATAAGGACTGTGTTCTGGGCCCAACTGTTGTCAATACTGGTATAAACTGATCTAAAGCAGTAGTGTAGATCCTGCCTAAGATTCAGCTGCTAATCCAGTCCAGTTGGGAGAGGGGGAGGGCACCAACTTGTACTTTGCCTCAGATGGCAAAATGTCTTGGGCTGGCCCTATTTTGTCCTCCAGCCTAAAGTGCTAGCTTCCTCCTATTAACTAGAGGACAAACTTCATAATGTTCAAATATTATAAACGGTATTTGAAGAAATGATGTGGGTGAGTTGCCTGCAGTTGTGGTTGCTTGGTTACATAGGCCCGTTTTCCACCAACAGTATTTGTTTCTTCTCCTTGGGTGTCGAGCTTTAGATTTATTAATACCTAATCCTGTCTCATTCCCCACAGCCTTGATTGTTCTTATCTCCCCAGGCCAATCTGCAAGTTATTCCTGTCATCCTGATACGTGCTGGCTCTTCAGTTTCTATAAGACCTTTGGATATTTTCAATGCCAAAATTGTAGTCTTGAAATGTAAACAACTTTGTGGAATCGTATAAGCATTAGAATATTAGATAGTGAAAACATTGTTGATCTTCTGGTGATAGGAGCAAGCCCATAGACAGCCTGAAAGCTCGGGGGGTGCCAAAAAAGTAGAGGGGTGTTTCTCTGGTTTGCAGACCTTTAAAAGACAAAAAAAAATGTAAACTGTTTTTAATTATTTGACTATAAAAAAGTAGGGAGCAGAGAAAATGTAGAGGGGGAAGCCCCACCTTCTCACCTACCTAGCTACAGGCTCAGCTAGGAGGCACTTCTGCTCCGAATGAGGACAGTTCCAAGATGGGAAGTGGAATCCCTGGGTTGATCACATGGCCATTTTGCATCCCTAAACAGACAAAGAATAGAGGGTCTCTTCTCCTTGGCTATGTGTTCACGGGCAACCCCGCTCCCTACTGGGGTGTGCAAGGTGGATCTTCTCCGTCTTGAAATTTGAGCCAGAGCTCTGTTGAGGTGATTCTCTGCCCTGATTTCAGAGTGGCTCCCCTTACTCCTGCCTTGTCGGATTACCCATCGGAGAACCACCCCTTTTCAGATAACTGCTCTAATAAATGGAAATTAATCAAATGCTTACAGCTCCCTCATTTTTAAAGATAAAGAGATAAACCATGGCACAGTGATAGCTCCTATGGGGTCACAGACAGTGCTGTGGCTATTCCTAATGGGTTAGCCACAGAGGTCAATAACAAAGCTACCCCTCACCCCACTCAACATCTTCCAAACATCTTTCAATTTAGACACACACACATAGCAGGATAATTTCGGAGACTTTAGAAGCTCTGATTGGGCATGTCTTCACTCTGATATTAATCAATGGGTTTGGAAGCAGCCAACCTCCACTCTGGAAGTTCAGATGCTCCACGGATGTTTGTGGTTACCAGATAATTCTGGGGCAGAGTGCACATCCCTACTCCCTACACCTGCCCTGAAATCTAAGGAAGAGTGTTTATGTTGGAAGCGGGTCATAATGACCATACCTTACTACTGGTTTGAGGTGTCCCTCAAAGAAGGACCCCCTGGTGAGTGTACCTCTGTGGGTGTGCTTTAGTACTAGCTGTCAGGCCAATCTCCAGTACCACTGTGGAACCTGTGGTTTTGGAATCAGAATCTGATTCAGACTTAGTGCCAAATGATTTAGAACCCAGTCTGGCTGTGGGAAGTTCAGGGCCTCAGAGTGTGGCTCTGCCTGGCTTCCCATCTCATTGTAGGCTGAAGGAGGGTGATACACCCCACACAACATTTATTTCATTTCATTTATTACATTTTTATACTGCCCCATAGCCAAAGCTCAAAAATTAAAAATCATTAAAAAAATTATACAAAATACAAAAAGAAAAGCATTTACATAAAACCACAGACAACATCTATCTATAACATCTATCTATTTGTTAAATCACCAGCCAAGATTATCCAAGAATTAATTTAATTTCATTGTATGCTGCCAAATGCCTGAGAAAAGAGGACAGTTTTAACCTGGTGCCCAAAAGTCAGCAATGTTGGTGCCAGGCGTGGCCTCGTCAGGGAGATCATTCCATAACTGGGGGAGGGGGGCACCACTGAGAAGGCCCTCTCTCTTGTTGCTGCCTTCTGAGCTTTCCTCAGAGGTAGCACCTTGAGGAGAGACTTAGATGTTGTTCATGCTGGGAAAGGCACTCCATCAATTATTGTGGTCCCAAGCCAGGTAAGGCTTTTTATAGGTCAAAACCAGCACCTTGAGTTTGGCTTAGGAACATATAGGCAGCCAGTGCAAGCAGACCAGAATTGGTCTTATATATTCAGACCTTCTGGTTGCTGTTATTAATCTGACTGCTATATTTTGCACAAGCTGCAGCTTCTGAACCATCTTCAAAGGCAGCCCCACATAGAGTGCATTGCAGTAATCTAAACTGGGGGTTACCAGAACATCGACAACTGAAACCAGGTTATCTCTGTCCAGATAGGGGCATAGCTGGGCCACCAACCAGTTAGTAGAAGGCACTCCATGCTACTGAGGCTACTCAAGCTCAAAGATGGCACTGGGAGTGGCACAAGTGATAAAATTGTTCCTTAGGGGATGTGCAACCTCATCCAGAACAGGTTGAATACCCTCCGTCTGGTCAGAAGAACCACCCATTAACAGCATCACAGGGACTTGCTAGACCAGGCGTTAGCACGGTGTGAGGCTCGGTTTCCCTCCTGTGCATCCAGATGACGCACAGGGGAATCCAGGGTCAGGCCGCGCTGAAACCTGCCTTAAGCCGGCATAAGCGAATTTGCTTATGGCCCAGCTTTTTCGCAGCCCCGGCCTGAGGGTCTGCGAAACCTAGCAGGGTCTGTGGCTTTTTGCAGCTGCTCGCTTACTCGCAGGCCGGGGGGGGGATCCCGGTGGGGGAGAGAGGGGCGGGGGGAAGGCTGGACCCGCCAAGAGAGAGGGGGGGAAAAGGCCGAGCATCGGGGACAGGGGCGAGGGAAGGAGAGCAGCCATCAGGGGCAAGGGACGGAAAGCCAGGGACACGACATCGGGGATGGCGTGGGGGGGAAGCCAGGGACACGACATCGGGGATGGCGCGGGGGGGGGAAGCCAGGGACACGACATCGGGGATGGGGGGAGGATGGGTGAGTGAGGGGGGAGGGGGTCATCGGGCATTTGGGGGGAATCAGGGGCGGGGGGGGCTTTATTGTTTTTTAAAAAGCACCTACCTTGTCCAGCGGCTCCCCGGCGCACATGGCTCCTTAAAAAAAAAAAAAATGGCTGACGCTACAGGGCTTCCTGTTGCCCCCATCGAATTTTGCATCTGGAAGCCGGCGACAGTGCGCGCTAACTCTAACTCTGCTTATCCGGCAGGTCTAGCAAGGCCCACAGTCTTGTCTGGATTGAGTTTAAGTCAATAAGCCTCAGCTGCAAGAAACAGCCTTCAATGAGGCTCTGATGTATAGCCTGGGATTGTGAGAACTAAACAGGAGGAAGAATCCACAGTGGGAGGTGCCTCAGGGGTGTCACCAAGTTAAGAGATTGACTGAAGAGGGCAGAACAGAGACACCCTCGTTAAGGTAGTGCCCATTTATAGGCCAGATTCCCCTGTCAGGATAGATCATCAGAAGGGAAGCTGTAGCAGTCCCTCCATTGTATTTAAGCCAGTATAGAGGTTGAAAAGCCTTTGTGGAGAACAATGTCTTAAATGCCTGAAATGTTTTCTTGCCTGGACTTATTGCGAATCTTTGATTCTTGTCTTCCTTGAACCCTCTAGCATTACACATCTGTCTGGAATATATTGCTGGACTTTGGACTCTAACCGTGACTCTATGTGACTTCTAGCCTTGGGATTTCTTGAACAAAGCAATGTGCCAATAGCCTTTTGCCGATGGTATCTGATTTATTGGGGCTGTGACTGTGTACGTTCTGGTGCAGACTCTGCAAAGCTTGATCTATGTAACTTGATCTACCGCAATAAAGAGTTTCATTGAATTTAATTATCTGTGTCAACTCACTCTTTGGCTGGAGGTACCAATCATCAGCTTTCCATGTGGTTAAGTCACCATCACCTGGTAGATAGATAGGCAATTTCTCCCTCCTAGGGTGGTCATATGCCCTACTTTACAGAGGACAGACCAATAGTTGAAAGACTGTTAGTGGACACTTCTCTGTTTAAAGCTGTCCTCTATCTGAAGGGCTATTTGAAGGAAGGGATCACAGAAGCCTTGAAGCTGCCCATCAATAGTTAGCACCTGGACAACAGCTGACTGAGAAGGTACGAAGGTCACCTGGTCTATATCTTCCCTGCTAGGATCAGATGTAACGTTTTTTTAAAAAAATTACTGTATATTTTTCTAAATTTGAATCTATATGTATAAATTAGCATATGCAACAATTAAGCAAATATGTGTCCTCTTTTCTCTTTGTGTGTGTGAGAGAGAGAGAGAGAGGGAGAGAGATGCATTTCCTCTTTTTTTGGTGATGCCTAAGCGGCCACCCTCCCCCCTCGCTTTCTATCTTCTGGGGAAAGTGTTACGCTTTTTAAAAAAAAAAAAAAAAAAAAGCATTGGAACAGTTTTTTTTATATTGTATGACATTTAATATTTTGGATAACTAATTAGAGTCTACAGTGCCTTGAGCTTTTTGAGAAGCCAGGACAGACCATGAGTAAAATGATACCTAAATTTAAACATATTTAACTTAATGTAATTTAAATGTAAATATATTACCAAACCTTAACTAAGATACCTTTTTGAAGCTCTAAAGGAAAATGACAGTTTTTCTTAAGTGTGAAGTACTCTATTATATTCCTATCAGCCAGCTTTGGACACAGAGCAGAATGGAAGATATTTCAAGAGCTCCTCAGTCCAGAGTTTTCATTTCTTGATACTGGTCCCAAGGCTTAATCAGATTGGGAAATTTTAGTCTGTGAGTCAGTCGTTGGCTGATTAATTATACCGATTAATCGACAAAAACTTTGCAGCTCTATAACTTACCTTTTTTAGTTGGGGGCATTACTTTAGAGTATAAAACACGTTCTTTACTTGCCCTATTTCATTAGCAGGCAAGGAGGTTATTAGCATCATTGACAAATGAATTCAGAAACGATTCTGACAGAAAATGCTCTTGCTTGTATCAAATACTTAGACACTGTTCCTCCGTCAATGAATAGTGGCATCTTTAAATTGAAAAGGACACAAAAGTGATTAGTGGCAACCCTTGTGTGAAATACCCGGCCCATAACACAATTGGGCTTGTTTATGTCTTTCAATCCTGAATGGCATTCTCTGAAAAGATGGGAGCTGATCTGGAATTCTTGATATTGACTGCCAGGTAGCAAAAAGAAATATAGTAATTATTGTTATTGGCACTCCTGTGCGCACACACAACTATACAGTTTGGAAATTGAATTCCGCACAACTTGAAATCCAATTAAATCCAGACTGTTAGAACCAAGCTACACATTCCTAAATATCATGTTGTGCAGCATTCCAGAATTATACCACTTCAGAAAGCAAAAGTGGAATTGCATTGTTGAACATGCTAACAAAGGCACCCAGCCTGTGGAGAGGTAGCATGGAGCTGAGAAAACATATAGCTTAGCCTTCTCCCTGACATGGCAGGATTTTTTTTGGATTTGGAGGGTTGGACAGGGTGTTTGCATTTGAATATGTTACTCTCTATGTACAGTATGAACTCTATAGCATACATATCAAATACAGTGTTTCTCATAGTGTTGTTTGCTAAATCTCAGGAGGCCTGTACCACCCAAAGTTCTGAACATGTAGTTCAGCGCATATGATTTCATCATAAACTCATTTCTAAGTAATGTTGCTCAGGTTCTTTGCCCAAATGACCTGGAACATTATAGCTCAAAACTTAATATGGAAAATGTCAGGCTCTAATTGCATTTTAGCAACATTAATATTTCCAACCAAAGTTCGAAATCTCAAAGTCAAAACAGGTTATTTTCTTGCCTGAAGGACTTCCTGACTTTTGCCTGTTTCTGTGAGATCATGACTGCGATCGAAATGCTGTTCCAACCTGTGAATTGAGTTTTCTTTTAATTTCAACATCTCTTATATTCGTTTGTGGTTTCTTTGCCTCATTCAATCAATCCATTAGCCCCAGCAACTTCCTCTGCTTCCAAAAGTCATCCCTGGATTAGGTCATGATTCAATTCCCCACTGCCCTCACCAAGCTAATGTGTTTTCGCATGTGAGAAGGATCGCTTACGCAGAGGAGTGAGATTGTGTTGGGGAGGCAGGACTTGCATCTGATTCCATTTGAAGAAATCAATCCCCTCCTGGATGGGTTTGAAGCCACAGTGCATATGATAGCTGGCTGGAGCAATGCAGAGTGCAGTGATTTCCTGTCAGGATAAAAAAAAAAAAAAAAGGAGGGGGAAATATTCTCCCTGATATTAGGAATCCAAGGTGACTTTCTTCTTTGGCGCATAATCTGAAGCCGAGAAGCAGAGGAAGTCTCATTCCTTATGACACAGAAATGTAGGACGAGGAAGGGGCCTTAAACTCAGCCAAACCCTTGGTCCATTTAGTCCAGTATCATCAATACTGGCTGGCAGTGGTTGCAGGCAGGATTCTTTCCCAACTCTACCTGGAGATGCTAGGGACTGAACCTGGGAACTTCTGAAAGAAAAGCAGCGGCTCAACCATTGTGCTACGCCCCCCCCCTTCATTTCTTATTTGTAACAATCATATGATAAATTGATCCTAGCAAGAACATGTCATTCTTTTTTATCAATGGCGAGGATCATACAGATATATTACTTCTGCTCTTGCTGTTGTATCTACCTTCTTATTGATCATTGAAGCACAGAACATATGACTACAATGGCATGTAGGCCAGGTCTGGAGAAAAATACACACGTTTCAAAGGTGTGCATAATTGATACATACAATTTGGGGGGGGAAATGCACAGACAAATACCCACAAACCTTTGAGCAAAAAGATCCGATCTAGCGTGACACCAAACAAGCGTTTTATTGCACACTCGTTACTGGCTACTCACAGTATTTTGTGTGTCCTTTTGATGACGGCGTCTGCCTTCTGCGCATCTCCTGCTCCTTCTGCTCATTTTTCCATGTCAAAATAAGGCCAGGTTAATCCGTTGTGTTTTTTTTTAATTGAAGCAAAATGTGCCACCATTTCCTGCTGTGTGCAGGAAAAGCAGAGCGATAAAAACACCCACTGAATGAGCCGCGTGGTTGTTGCTGCTTCCTCTTTCTTCCCCGTGTGAAGAAAGAGGAAGCTGTTTGTCGCTATTGTGGAGTAAAAAGAAGCCAAAGGCAAAGGTAGAACCAGGCAATCTTCAAAACGGAATATTTACAAAAGTTTATTTACAGTGCCAAGGTGCCGCCTATGCGTTTCGAACGCAAACTGCGCTCTTCCTCAGGGCTGTTATCTAAAAAATAAATTAAAAAGTCCTTTGAATCATAATATTTACAATTAGAGGCATTTTACAAGTTTATGTACCTAAAAATACTTTAAAAAACTTTTGTATATCCTTATTTATTTATTTTTTAGATAACAGCCCTGAGGAAGAGCGCAGTTTGCGTTCGAAATGCATAGGCGGCACCTTGGCACTGTAAATAAACTTTTGTAAATATTCCGTTTTGACGATTGCCTGGTTCTACCTTTGCCTTTGGCTTCTTTTTACTCCCCCACGGGGTTTTCCTTGCTTTTGCACTTGCCGCTATTGTGGGACAGCAGCAGGAGGCCAAACTGACAGCATGGAAACACGATTTCTCCCCTGTCTGATGATGCTGTCAGGCACAGGATGTAATGGGATTCAAGGTGAAATTGGGAAAGCTGTGGCGAGCACAAGTTTTGCTTGTATGCTCATCTCCATTATTTCAATGGTCAATAATTTCTGGGCAATATTTTCAAAAATATCTTAATTGTAATATCCCTCCCAATATTTACTCTACTCCACCCTCGCTACAATGCCTATAGTACCTGCAACTATTTCATATTCTTAAGGTTCTTAGAAAGCTCAATATAAGTGACTGAAAGATCTATTTAGTTAAGCTTCACTGAAAAGGTGCATTATTATAAACAAACCTCTTTGGTCAATAATACATTTCTTTATTGTTTTTCTGGAAGACACACTTTCTGGAAGACCATGTGAAAATGAATAACAACACTGAATTGATGGAACCTTATTAAGCACAAAATTACTCAACAAAACCCATCCTGAATCAATTAATCCCAGTGTATCATTACTTTAATTTTTTGATAGCACTACAATCAAAAGAGCATCCATTTGCATAGCTTTTTATATTAATAAATGCAACTACATTTGTTTATAGCTATTGAAATACATAATTTTAGACACATTAATTAAATCTATTCAGTCTTCCTCGGCAAGCATTACACTGAAAATGAAAGCTGCCAAAATTGGATGAGTACAACAACAAAACTCATTTTGCCCTTAATCTTTTTAATTCCCTTGCTTTTTAAGGAGGATGTTGAAGGCAGGAATGGGGGATGGGGGAAAGTACTACATACAAGAACAACATTATTAGTAATAAATATTCATGCTTTGAAACGAAACGCAGTAATGCGTTCACTATATAAGCCAAAAATTCATATAGCATAAGATGATACTAGTATCTCTCTCACAACATTAATTCTGTTTCTGCTCACAAATAGCAAAGGGTACTAAATTAGGTCTAAAAGTATTTATTTTTTTCATTCATACCCAAATATATGCTACTTACTCTGTTAATTTATCCTGTTGGAAACCTGGTTTATAACATCTGTTCTAATAATAATAATAATAATAATAATAATAATAATAATAATATATTTCTTACCTGCCTCTCCAATTGGATCGAGGCGAGGAACAACAGCAAGCATAAAATACATAAAATACTGATTAAAAACATAGTGTACACTGTTACAAACATCCTAAAAGCATACTAAAAGTATCCTAAAATTCTACTGGATAGGCCGACAACACAAAATTTTAAAATAAGGCCAAACTGGCAAAAGCAGAATGTAGCTCACTGGCATTCTGCTCCTAAAACAAACAATGACGCACCTTGAATGGCTCCTTTAGAGTTCTGACTGGTTCTGACTGAAACCAGGACAGGATTCACCGCCCCACTGACATTGGAGCACCAGCCTCCACTGCGTCCAAATGCTTATTGGGATTTGATTAAAAAACAGCCAGCCAAAAGTGTAGTGCAGGCAATGTTGTGGTGGAGCTGGGTTCAGAGGCACTTTATTATTAGCAGGGACACTGACATTATTTGCCACCCCCTTGGCATTCCCTGTTCCCTCTGAGCATCGCTGCACTCCTTACTGGACTCATTGCTGGGGTGGAAATGAATTTTCCCAGCAATGCTATATTGTTCTCTGTTGTAGTGTAAAGCATTTTGAGATGGCTTCATCTGGAGTGGGCAATTAAAACCCATTTGCTTTACAAAAGCCCTGCTCCTAGCAGATTAAAGCACCTAGAACTGGTTTGTTGTTATGGATCAACACTGCTGCCCCCAGTATTGGGGTCTCCTTGGGGGCGTGGCTACGGACTGACACAATGAGTGCCTGCACTTCAGAATGTACCAGGACACCTCTGCAAGTGATCAGTTCAGGCCTCTGGCAAGAGCGATCTACCCTTGCCCTGGAGACCACTGGGGAGAATAGAGAGAGGAGAGAGGAGGAGAGGAAAAGAGAGAGAAAATGGATGACCCTCACCCACTTTTGGCTTTGCCGCCACCCATCACCAGCATGTGGCCTCCCCCACCCCTGCTATAATGGGTAATCTAACAATCAGGCAATTGCAAGTGGGGACTGGATCATTGTGCTTGGAATCAGAGAGCCACCTCCTTTTGCTCCTTGCAACTTCGGCATCACGAATCCATGCTCACTGAACATTGTCCATCTGAGCTTAGCCCCAGCATCTACTTTTCTTGCTGAAGTTCAACCCTGGAATATATTGATGCAAAAGAACAGAAGAATCAATGCCCAGAAGATGGCGGGAAAGGGAGGAGGCTGTTCCTGGATTTAGCCAAATTATGATCTCTTCGCTTTCCAAAAACAATCACTTCGGGGCAGGGCCGGACCTACCATGAGGCAGAGTGAGGCAGTCGCCTCAGGTGGCAGATGCTGGGAGAGATCAGCAAGATGTTGGAGGACAGAGCTGTGTGTCATGTTGTCTGGCCTCTGCCTTCAGGTGCAGTAGAAGATTTATTTACTTATTATTGCATTTATATCCCACCTTTTTTTTCCCTCCAAGGAACCAAGGCAGTGTGTGCATAATTCTCCTCCTCTCCACTTTATCCTCACAACAACAACCCTGTGAGGTGGGTTGGGCTGAGAGTCTGTGACTGGCCCAAAGTCACCCAGTGGGTTTTCATGGCCGAGTGGGGACTAAAACCCAGATCTCCCAACTCCCAGTCCGACACTTTAGCCACTACACCACACTGGTGTCCAATCAGCAGTGCTGAAGACATATTCAGTTGTGCCCCTCCAGCCAGCTTTTGTACATGGAATAGGAGGGGTCAATGTCCTTTGCCTCAGGCAACAAAATGTCTTGGATTGGCCCTGCTTAGAGGGGCATTTCAAAAGGTAAGGGGGATCGCTACTCTATGGCTACCTGTAATTCAAACACTGGAGAATTTGTGTGCAGCGTGTTTTTCATCACTGAGGGTCAGACCAAATGGAAATGCTGGGTAGGGCAAAGTCGTGGTAGTTGTGCCATGTGACTTCTCATTTTGTGGGTATTACTTCCAGGTCACAGGAGTTACCTTCCAGTTAGCCTTGAGCCCTAGTGCCTCTGAGGTATGAGCAGTATAGTGTGGGGGATGGTGCTGAACCACCCACACATCTCACTTTCAAATCAGATTGGAATCAGGATTGGAAATTGCACATACAAGCCTATATGTGTAGTTCCTATTTTCATTTATTTCATTTATTACATTTCTAAACTGCCCAATAGCCCAAGCTCTTGGTGCATTAGGAACAAAGATTAATATTCCTATGCACTCAGGCACATTGTAGATGTGTAAACAGACATGCCAGGGGGCGTGCATGGTGCACTGCTGCAATCCTCTCCCCCTGGCATTTGTTGCTGGCTCATTTGAACATCTAAACATTGTTTGTTTGTTTGTTTACAACATTTGTATACCGCTCCACATCTAAATCAGATTTTGGAGGGGTGAACATAAGAACTAAATTAGTGAAAAGCTAAAAAGAATTTAAAACACCATATTAAAATTATTATTCTTAAAAACAGAGTGCCAATAATATCATGGCTGGTCAGGCAAGGGAAGCTTCCAACAATGGAGCTGTTTTCAGGAGGTGATGGAAACAACACAGTGTTGGCATCTGCCTCACCTCCAGGGGCAGTGAATTCTAAAGGAAGGAGGCCACCACACCGAAGGCTCTTCTCTGGGTGGACTCCAATTGGACCATAGGTCCATGTGGAACCACCAGGAGCATGCCCACTGATGACCCTATTGACCGGGCAAGTTGGTAAGAGAGAAAGTGCTCTCTCAGGTATCCTGGGAGAGCTGCTGTTTAGGGCTTGGTACATTAGTATGAAAACTTTAAACCTGGCCTGATAGCGAATAGGCAGCCACTGTTAAGTTATGCAAGCTTGGTTTATTTATTTATTTTATTACATTTTTATACCGCCCAATAGCCAAAGCTCTCTGGGCGGTTCACAAAAATTAAAACCATAATAACCAAACAACAGGTTAAAAACACAAATACAAAATACAGTATAAAAAGCACAACCTGGATAAAACCACGCAGCAAAATTGATATAAGATTAAAATACAGAGTTAAAACAGTAAAATTTAAATTTAAGTTAAAATTAAGTGTTAAAATACTGAGAGAATAAAAAGGTCTTCAGCTGGCGACGAAAGCAGAACAGTGTAGGCGCCAGGCGGACCTCTCTGGGGAGCTCATTCCACAGCCAGGGTGCCACTGCAGAGAAAGCCCTCCTCCTAGTAGCCACCTGCCTCACTTCCTTTGGCAGGGGCTCACGGAGAAGGGCCCCTGTGGATAATCTTAAGGTCTGGACAGGTACATATGAGAGGAAGCATTCCTGCAAATAACCTGACCCCAAACCATTTAGGGCTTTAAATGTCAATACCAGTACTTTGAATCGGGCCCGGACCTGGACTGGCAGCCAATGAACTTGTAAAAGGACTGGCGTAATGTGATCTCGCCGGCCAATCCTTGTTAGTAGGCGGGCTGCCCTGTTTTGTACCAGCTGAAGTTTCCGGACCGTTTTCAAAGGCAGCCCCATGTATAACGCATTGCAGTAATCCAAACGAGAGGTTATCAGAGCATGGATAACTGTAGCTAGGCTATCTCTGTCCAGATAAGGGCGCAGCTGGTATATCAGCCTAAGCTGATAAAAGGTGCTCTTTCTCACTGAGTTCACCTGTGCCTCAAGTGACAGTTCTGGATCCAAGAGCACCCCCAAACTACGGACCCAATCCTTTAGGGAGAGTGCAACCCCATCCAGGACAGGGCAAACATCACCTCGCCGGACAGATGAACCTCCCACTAACAGTACCTCCATCTTGTCTGGATTGAGTCTCAGTTTATTAGCCCTCATCCAGTCCATTACCGTGCCCAGGCACTGGTTCAGAACAGTCACTACCTCACCTGGGTTTGATGAAAAGGAAAGGAAGAGCTAGGTATCATCTGCATATTGATGACACCTCAGTCCACATCTCCGGATAACCTTCCCCAGCGGATTCATGTATATGTTAAACAGCATAGGGGATAAGATAGAGCCCTGCGGAACCCCGTGGCTTAGGTGCCACGGCACAGAGCAATAATCCCCCAGCACCACCTTCTGGAATCGGCCATCCAAGTAGGAGCGGAACCACTGCAACGCAGTACCTCCAACTCCCAGCTCAGACAACCTATCCAGAAGGATACCATGGTCGATGGTATCGAAGGCCACTGAGAGGTCTAGGAGAACCAGCAGGGTCACACTCCCCCTGTCTTTCTCCCGACAGAGGTCAGCCCACAGGGCGACCAAGGCAGTTTCCGTTCCTAATAGGGATGTGCTCCGCTCCGATTAGGAGCGTAGAAGCAGTAGCGGATTGGCCTGCTCCGCCTTACCCAGAGGCGGAGTAGGAGCGGACCGCGGACCCCCTAGAAGCAAGGCGAAGAGAAGCGACCATTTTTCGGAGCTCCGAGTTCAGTCGGAGCGCTCCGGTCGCCATCTTGAAAACATTTCGCCATAGGATTGCATTGCGGCAAATAATCGCGCATAACTACGTTGTTTTTGAAGCTATCGTTCTGGAAATTCTTGTGCACAGAGAGTCGTGGATGGGGGTCATTTTGAGACCACTCTCACCTCTCTGCGTGCTGTGGTTCACGTGCAATATTTTTTTAAAAATCGGGGCAACCGCGGGGCTCAAACTGCGTTTCGGCTTTTCGCCCATAGGATTGCATTGAGGGAAAGAATCGGGGATAACTGGGGGGGGGTTTAAGCTATCGTTCTGAAAATTCTTGTGCACAGAGAGTCGTGGATGGGGGTCATTTTGAGACCACTCTCAACTTTCTGCGTGCTGTGGTTCACGTGCAATATTTTTTTAAAAATCGGGGCAACCGCAGGGCTCAAACGGCGTTTCGGCTTTTCGCCCATAGGATTGCATTGAGGGAAAGAATCGGGGATAACTGGGGGGGGGTTTAAGCTATCGTTCTGAAAATTCTTGTGCACAGAGAGTCGTGGATGGGGGTCATTTTGAGACCACTCTCAACTTTCTGCGTGCTGTGGTTCACGTGCAATATTTTTTTAAAAATCGGGGTTTGGGTTTTTTTTTTTTTATTATTATTATTTTTTTGGAAGCGATGACAGGCACATTCAACTCCCAATCCTGATGAGAATTCATCTCCTCAGAAAGCATCCTCCTCCAATCCCAGCGTTGGAGGGGGGACTAAGGCAGACCCACCCTGAGAACTTTCTGTTTTGTGTCTCTTTGTGGGTTGGCGTTCGTGGAGGGAACACTTACTTAGCTAGTGCTCCTGCTTTGGAGATAGATTAATTTAATATAGGTTTAGTTTGGCGCGTGTGTGTGTTTGTTTGCTTCTTTCTGACTTGTAGCTTAGTTTGCCCTGTGTTTTCCCCTTACTTTGATTTAATATAAACTTTATTTTTGAATTTTGGAGTGTGTGGTTGGGTTGGTTGCCCCCCCCCTTCCCTGTATTAAAGCCTGACTGTTCTGCTTTTGTGAAAGCTTTCTTTTGAAAGCATACACACACTTTTTGTCCCATTTCCCTACATTTATATTCTTAAACATATTTTATTATATTCTTTCACATAGTCCATTAGTATATATTCTCATACATATTATATTAGTATTCATATTTTGTTCTTCTTATAGTAGTGGTTGGTTCTTTTTCCCCCTCCCCTCTCTTAAATCCTGATTGTGTTTCCTTCTATCTTCTATATACCAAATATACCAAAAAAATTGGATTCTCTTTTTCTTCTCTGTGTAACTTCGACGGAGTGGGCTGCTTTTGTCAAGTTCAACAGGCAGCCACAGATTGAGCATTTTGGGGAAAGCATACGCACACCATTTCCCTATTCTTAAACATATTATTATTATATTCTTTGACATAGTCTTAGTAGTCTATTAGTATACATTCTCATACATATTAGTAGTAGTATTCATATTTTGTTCTTCTTATAGTAGTGGTTGTCCCATTTCTTGTCCCATTTCCCTACATTTATTAGTAATATTCTAAAACATATTATTATATTCTTGTAGATATTCTTAGTAGTATATTCTCATACATATTAGTAGTAGTATATTTTATTGTTCTTGTCCCATTTCCCTACATTTAAACATATTATATTCTTCTTATACATATTCTTAGTAGTACCTTATACATAGTATTAGTAGTATTAATATTTTGTTAGTCATCATGAAAAGAGAAAGCAGGCGTGCTGAAAGCAGCAAGGCTCAGTCTGCCAGCAGGGCTTCCTCTCCTCCTGTGAAACTCAAACGGGCAACTCCTTGGCTGACTGCTCCAAAACAGAAGCAGGACAAGCAGCAGGCAGAGCCACTCTCTTCTGCAACTTGTGCCCGGCGTTCTCTTTTTGAGGGTGGGAATGGGAAAAGTGCCCGTTTGCAAGAGGCACGTGGCAGCAGTGCCATTAGAGGAGGAGGAGTATCCCCAACTCCTTCATTCTCCTTTCAGCCCACGAGCCCGCTGATGGACCTAGACGAGGTCCTCAGCACAGTGGAGGGGGGGGAGGAGGAGGAGGCGGTGGGCCTCCAGGATGTGGGGGCTGAGGAGGAGCAGCAGCAGGCCGAGGCTCTCTCCCCAGTCTCATCCCACACCCCTGTTTCTGTGGCAACACCAGAGAGCTCAGGCGGGCAATTGGTGGTGTCACCACAGAAACGAAAGACAAGCATCGTGTGGGACCACTTTGAGTTGGGAGCGGATCCCCGCTTTGCTGTCTGTCGCCACTGCAAACTCAGCCTAAGCAGGGGTTCATCGACAGGGCATTATGGAACCAGCAGCATGAAGATGCATCTTCATAGGCAGCACCAGGCGATCTTGCTGGGGAAAGAGGCGGGCAAGGCGACTGGTTCCAGGGGAAAGCCGAAGGCTGCTGCTGGCACTGCCACTCTAAGCTCTCCATCTCCCATCCCCACAAGGGTTAGGCAGGCAACCCTGCAGGACATGGGGTGGGGGAAGTATTGACCCACAAGATGGCGTTTTCCAATGCCCACCCAGGGTGCTACTGTGTTGGGGCATCTGCCGGGACTGACTCCTCCCCAATACTAGATCTATGACATGTCACTCTGCCTGCCCCTCTGCTAGCCTGTCCTCCTCGGTGACCGACTCGCTGGGATGGTTTGCGTTTGCAATGCGTGACTAACTGCAATGCTGGCTTAGAAACCAGCCATCACTTCCTTGTGCCCCCAGAAATGCCCGCAGCCTGCCTGCCTGCCTGCCCGCCTCCCCCGGGGTGCTGCTGTGGTGGGGCATCTGCCAGGACTGACTCCTCGCCTACTCTGCCTGCCTCTCTGCCCGCCTGGTGCCTGGTTTGCTCCCAATCGTCCTCCTCTGTGCCCCTCAAGGCGTAACTGCTGGCTTAGAAAGAAACAACCAGCCATCTTTGCCTCACTTTGCGCCCACTTATGGGTTGGTTTGCTATGCGTTAGTGCTCAAGCCATCCTTGCGGCACTACAATGCATGCTGCCTGCCTGCTTTCCATTGATGGTGCTATATAAATAAATAATAATAATAATAATAATTCTCCCCTTCCCGCCTTGCAGCGATGGTGTATGTGTCTTGCTTTGACTAAGGGGAGAAGTCCTTCCTGCGCTCACTTAGACTTTATCAAATTCAATAATCCCTTTTTCAAATGTGCCAGAAGATTTAGGGTTATCTCGTGGCATGTTGGGATTGCCTTGGAACTGGCCCCATTGAGCTGTCTGCAATTGCAACTTTAAATCCCTGACATACTGGAGTGTTCAAATTTCAAAAGTTCCCCTAACATCAGGGGATGATGGGATTGCCTTGAAACTTGGTGTCCATGGGGACACATGGGTAAGCTGTCATGGGACCAAAGGATAGGTTTCTAACGTGCAAATTGACGTAGTTGTAGAATGGGACTTGATTTGGGGTGAGTTAAAAAGTTTAAGCCGCGCCAAAAATCAGGGGATGATGGGATTTGCTTGCAACTTGGCGTGCATGTGGACACATGGATAAGCTCTCCTGGTGCCGAGTTTGAGGTTTCTAACATGCAAATTGACGGAGCTATCCCAAGGGGTGTGAATGGGGTGCCCGATTTTCATAAATTCCCCAAAAATCAGGGGATGATGGGATTGCCTTGAAACTTGGCGTGCATGTGGACACGTGGATAAGCTATCATGGTGCTGAGTTTGAGGTTTCTAACGTGCAAATTGACGTAGTTGTAGAATGGGACAATTTGGGGTGAGTTAAGCCATGCCAAAAATCAGGGGATGATGGGATTTGCTTGCAACTTGGCGTGCATGTGGACACATGGATAAGCTCTCCTGGTGCCGAGTTTGAGGTTTCTAACATGCAAATTGACGGAGCTATCCCAAGGGGTGTGAATGGGGTGCCCGATTTTCATAAATTCCCCAAAAATCAGGGGATGATGGGATTGCCTTGAAACTTGGCGTGCATGTGGACACGTGGATAAGCTATCATGGTGCTGAGTTTGAGGTTTCTAACGTGCAAATTGACGGAGCTATCTAAAGGGGTGTGAATTAGGGTTATGGGAGGTGCGTTAGAGGGTAGAGCCGCGCCAAAAATCAGGGGATGATGGGATTTGCTTGCAACTTGGCGTGCATGTGGACACATGGATAAGCTGCCCTGGTGCCGAGTTTGAGGTTTGTAACATGCAAATTGACGGAGCTATCCCAAGGGGTGTGAATGGGGTGCCCGATTTTCAAAAATTCGCCAAAAATCAGGGGATGATGGGATTGCCTTGAAACTTGGCGTGTGTGTGTATACGCCCATGAGGTGTCATGGTGCCAAACGTGAGGTTTCTAACTTCAACGGAAAAAAAGTTGTTTACTTTTTTAGCTTTCAATGCAAGCCTATGGGGGGGCAAAAACGGAGCTCCGGATCCGATCCGGAGCTCCGGGCGGAGCGGAGCGGAAGTGGGCGGAGCGGGGGCGGGGCGGAGCGACCCGCTCCGAAAAATGGCGGATCTGCAAGTGAAGCGGAGCGGGGGGTCCGTGCACACCCCTAGTTCCTAAACCAGGCCTGAAACCCGATTGAAATGGATCTAGATAATCTGTTTCATTCAAGAGTGCCTGGAGTTGTCCTGCAACCACCTGCTCAAGCACCTTGCCTGGGAAGGTGATGTTCGCCACCAGCCTATAGTTTTTAACACCTTCCCGGTCCAGGTTTGGCTTTTTCAGGAGTGGTCTAATTACTGCCTCTTTTAAAGAGGCCAGCACCACTCCCTCTCTCAAGGAGGCATTTACAACTGGACCCAGCCGGCGATCCCCTTCTTAATTGATGTAATAAGCCATGAAGGGCAAGGGTCAAGCACACAGGTGGTCGACCGGACTTGGCCAAGCACCTTGTCCACATCCTCAGACCTCAATAACTGAAACTCATCCAATAAAACTGGCCCAAATGGCACTCTGAACGCCTCTATTAGTGGAACTGCATTAAGTGTGGTGTCCAACTCAAGACGAATCTGAGCGACTATATCTTCAAAGTGCCGTGCAAACTTGTCACAGCGTGCTACCGAGGGTTCAACCACCTCACGCCCTGGCCCAGAGTGTAACAGGCCGCGAACCACACGGAAAAGCTCAGCCGGACGACACTGAGAAGATGCAATGCTGCTGGAATTGTTTCATGCAATGAAATGATTCGTGTAATGAAAATACTCATTTTGCTTATCTTGAGGAGTTCAGAACAGGGCACATGCATGCAGAATACATGGAGCATGTCCAAAGAGGAGTGAGCAGGATGGTGAAGGATCTGGAAACCAAGTCCTATGAGGTGGAAAGAGCTGGCCATGCTTATCCAGGAGAAGAGAAGATGAAGGGGAGATATGAGAGTGGTCTTCAAATATTTATTTATTTATTTGTTTATTACATTTCTATACCGCCCAATAGCCGGAGCTGTCTGGGTGGTTCACAAAAATTAAAACCATTCAAAGTATAAAACAACAGTATAAAACCATAATATAAAAGCTCAACCAGATAAAAACAGCAGCAATGCAAATTTACAAATTTAAAACACCAAGTTAAAATTTATTTATAGACTGTTAAAATGCTGGGAGAATAAAAAGGTTTGAAAGTTTGTCATCTAGAAAATGGAGCAGACTTGTTCTCTGTTGCTCCAGAGGGCAGGACTAAAACGAATGGGTGGAAATGAGCAGGAAAGCAGATTGTGGCTAAACATTAGGAGAAACTTCCTGAGAGTTCTGAATGGAACAGGCGGTGGATTCTTCTTTGCTGGAGTTATTTAAGCAGAGGCTGGTTGGCCATCAGTCGAGGATAAAGTAGCTGCACTTTGCAGTACAAAGCAAGCAATGAGCAGGGGGGTTGTCCAGATCAGTGGAGGCTGGTGGCTCCAATGTCAGTGGGACAGTGAATCCATTCTGGGTTTCAGTCAGAACCGTCAGAACTCTTAAAGAACTATCCAAGATACAAAGCACCTTTAGAGCTCTGACTGAAACCTGGAGTGGATTCCCCTCCCCCACTGATAGCGGAGCCACCAGCCTCCACTAGTCCAGATGTTCTTCAAGGTCCATGATTCTTTACATATTTCTAATCATGCATGAATGGATATGAAAGCAGGAAACCTGCTGATTTATTGTTTGGCAGTTCCCACAAACTTTAAACTACCCTGTAATTTGGGACAGGAATATACGTTGTGCTTACATCAGGTCCTTTAATGCTTCTTCTCTAAATAAAGCCTTGTGAAATCATGGTGACTGCCTGATTCCCCACCCCCACCCCCAGCGCTTTACAAAGACAGTGATGAATAGTCTGGTACTCCACACAGTAACTATTGCGGTAGCTACTGAACACTGCCTTATTTCTGTAGTTATGTTTAAGTATGCATCTAAGTGCAATAATACGTGAACGTTAAAATTGATATTTCTGTTAAAAGGTTGTGAACTGAGAACATAGGAATATATTCTTGAATATCATATTTTATCATTTGTTCATGGTTGCCTCTTTCCTCATAGCGGCCAATAATAGCAACATATATTTGCCAGTAAGAACAGCATTGTTTAACTAGGACTGGCATGTGTGTGTTTGTGTGTGTGTGTAGGTGTTTGTGCATGTGGTCTCACACAGGGATGCATTTTCTGTGTCAACTCTTCACTTGTGACCTCCATCTGGTTGCAGCTTTAAAAAAAAAAAACATTTACAGAACCCAATGTACTCTTCTGTTTTTATCTCAGGGCAAAGGACTATGGAAGGAATAGCTGCCTCAAATATTTTTAGTTGTAGTATGTCACCTTCTCTAGCATGCTGTGCAATTTATAATGCTTGGAGATGATTTCCATCTTAAAAGGAAAAAATCAGACCACTGGAGTTCCCATGGACCAATCCAGTTTCAAGAGAACATGTTTTTGGAAATGTGCACTCATTGCCACCAGCAATGTTCCCTTTCAGACATTCTCCCAGCCGTACAGAGGAGCTGTTTACCTTATCTGGGAGAATATTTTAATGGCCTAATTATGTATTCAGGGATTGATCATAAGTGTCTTTTAGGGCGGTACACAGACCCCATGATTCGCCTTGCAGGCCTATTCGGAGCTTCTGAATTGGCCCAGATTTGACTCGGGCACCTCGGAACCATCCTGGCCCACTTCAGATTCGGTTCAGAATCTGAAGCAGGTCAGCTGCTGCACTTCCCCAGGCGCCCACAGGCACCTTTGCCAGCTCAGCCACCATAATTTGCAACAGTACATCTTTGGCAGGCCGGAGCCACCATCTTTAAGGAAGATGGCACCTTTCCTGGAGGACGGGCAGCTCGCCAGCACAAGCAGAAGCTTCAAGTAAGTCTCGTGGTTACAAGCAACAACGGCTGGAGTGAGGGACTGTGGGGACGTAAGCTGCAGGAGACAGAAGGTTCTCCACTCCTTACCCACAGGATTCTTTTGATCCTTGACAGCACAATCCTGGCCTTTGCTAGACCTACAGGATATCCCAGGATGGAGGAGGGGTGATCTCGTGTTGTCAACATCACGAGATCCCGCCCTCGTTTACATGTAAGGCGAGGCAACTCAAGAAGAGAGCCATCAAACCTGCCATTTTTTTAACTTTTAAAGGGGATGATGCACATGAACGCTTGGGCGCGAAGGTAAGTTTTTTTAAAAAAATTAAATTGATTTTCCCACTCCCCCCCCTGCCCCCGATGGGTGCAGCACTCCTGGGGAGCGCTGCGCCCTGTGCACAGCTCCAGGGTCCACACGAGTAATCGCGCGGAGCCAGGAAAAGCCGCAAAAACAGGCCACATGCTCGTGGTCTCGGGCACAGGGAAAAGCGGGCTTGAAGGGGTAAGCTATATCCTGGGGCCAGGGAAGGTTGATCCCTGCCTGTCCCGGGATCCCCTGTGCATCATCTGGACGCACAGGGACGATCCCAGGTATCACCCCAGGATATAGCCTGGTCTAGCAAAGGCCAAAGTCAGTCTACTCAGAAGTTAATCCTATTGAGTTTAACGAGACATGGAAGCATTTTTAGAATTGCAGTCTAAATCACAGAACCCAAAGTCTCTTTGTAATTGGGAAAGTTCCATGTTTTAGCACATAGTACTAATATATAAGGTGCCTGAAAGCATGCAACTACCCAACACACTAGTGAAGAGAGATGATCCACAAGAAACCCATTTATTTACAATTATACAAAAGTTATAAAAAGGCTGATGTATCCCATAGTAGTTTAATAATAGTGGTGTTGGGTACTATAATACAATAACACAATAATTGGAACGATATTCCTACTTAAAGACTATACAAGTCTATAATATAGCCCAACAAAATCACACTAACGCACTTTAGTATATTTGACACATTTGGCAATAACATCAGTACATAGCATATATTCACAGATATAATGAAAATAAGGATTGTTCTTATTATATTTTGTTCTTTCCAGCATTGTAAGTTGATATTGACAGAATTTTGCAATATATTTCCCGTTTTCGCTGCTCAAGCTTCATCGGGATGAACGGCATATCAGGTTAAACCGTTAATTATGGAATATTCAACATCCTCAAAGACTTTATCACGGGGGAGAAAACTCCTCCAATTGAAGGCGGCCTGTCTGTTTGTGGCCTGAAGAAGAACATGGAAAGCACATAGTACTGCCATTGTCAGATTTAACTAAAGCATTTCACACGGTCCATGATGTGGCTCATGGCTTGTGGGAGTTCAAAAGGACCTTGCTATTTTCTTGCATCTAAAAGATTGCTATTGAAAGATTTACTGTACAATACTATACTTGTCTATTTAGAAATAAGTCCCTTTGAGTACAGGATTGCAGTGTCTTCCAGATGTTTTAGACCACACATTCCAGCATTCCTGTCTATTGGCCATACTGGCTGGGGCTGATGGGAATTCTAAACCCCACCTGGCACCAACATTGTTATCTTTTCAGCGCCAGGTTAAAAATGCCCTCTTCTCTCAGGCATTTGGTAGCATGTGAATGAGTTTCTAGTCAGGCCCTAGATGGTCTTTGGTTGATTGTTTAAAAAATGTTTTGATGTGGAAATGTGAAGAACAACAAGGAACCTTTTATCATATGTGGTGGTCTTGTAAAAGAGCAAAACCATACTGGGTTAAAATACATGTATTAATGCAAAAAAAGTTAAAGATAAACATAGAAATGAAACCAGAATTGTTTTTGCTTGGACTCGGGGATGATCAATTTAAAGAAAAAAGATTGTTACTTCAACATATGGTGACAACAGCAAGACTACTATTTGCGCAATATTGGGGGAAAACACAAGTACCAACAATGGAAGAATGGCTCCTCAAGGGGATGGAATTGGCGGAGATGGCGAAATTAATGGCGCTAGTACATGAAAGAACAATAGCCTCATATGTATTTTATTGAGCATATACAAGAACAGCAAAAGGATTATTTATTTGTTTGTTTGTGCTTGTATATAATCTGTACCTTTGCCTTTGATATATATACATTAGCTTGTTGTTATGAAATTCATACCTGGTAATATAGAAACAACGGATGTTTGCCGTCTGACATGAAGATCGTTTTAAATGAAATTTAGCCTTATGTATTGTGTTTATTTTACTAGAGGTATATGTGGTGTAGTAGTTTGTATAGTTTGTAGTGTTTCTTTTTTGTTTGTTTTTTGTACCTTCCTTATGTGTCTGTTTTTTGTGGAAAATAAATAAAAGTATTAATTGGAAAAAAATGGTTATAACTATATGTTGTCTGTTGTTGTGTGTGCTCTCTTTTATATGTTTTTATGCAAATGGTTTTGTCCTTTGCATAAAGTATTTTTTTAATGTTTTTTTTTTTAAAAAAAAATTGTGAACTGCTCAGAGAGTTCTGGCTACATGGCAGTAAAAATAATAATAAATATAATCATAAAATAGAAATATAATAAATTAATAAAGACAGAAACATCTGGAGGGCACCATGTTGGGGGACAGCAGGACTGTGCACTTTTCTCAGCAGCAGCTTCAAACTATTTGCTTGCATGAGTTTTGAGAAACAGAATGATTCATGACCAAGCCAGTTGACAGATTCACAGGGAGTTCCAACTGGTGTATATAGACAGTAAGCCCATATACACCAGCTGCTGGAAACATGGGCAGGAGGGTGCTGATGCACCGTGTCGTGCTGGTGGGTCTCTGGTTGACAGCTGGTTGGCCACTTTGTGAACAGAGTGCTGGACTAGATAGACCTTGGTCTGATCCAGCAGGGCTCTTCTTATGTTCCTATGTTCCAAGCGGATCTCTTTCTGCATCCTTAGTATTCTGATTAATATGGTTATAACATGTTTGGACCAATTCTGGACACAATTCAGCAAGGCATCACCCCACTTTTGTCATTGTCAGCTACAGCAGCCCAGTTTTTATTGCAGGGGAAAAAGAGAGAGACCATCAGCCATCCAGTGAATAGAACCAGATACAAGATCAACGTTGGCCTGGTCATGCTGCCCTCTTCTGCACACTTGGCAGAGCTCTAAGGGCAACGGTGGTCCTAATTATTAGTTCTTGGGCTCTGAATTGAGGCCTTGTGGCTGTGCAAAAGTGACAAACAGATGTCTGGGTGCTCATGTGCACCTATTGTTCTGCACAGTTCAGATCTGATGGATTGATTTCTGACAAATAGCTGCAGGTGCATATCATAATGCTAGAACATCAGTTGATACGAGTTTCTTAAAAACTAAATTGCTTTGGGATCTAATTGCTTTCAAAAGGAAATATTTCCATTCAAAATCATTTAAGACTTGCAATCCATGGGAAATAATAATAATAATAATAATAATAATAATAATAATAATAATAATAATATTTTTATGAAGGCATGGTCAGAAGCCATTCAGTGAAATACAATGCAATGATGTGAACCATTCCATGTTTCCTTTGCTTGAGTACTCTTCTCTAATCTGATTGAAATACCCAGGGAAAGCACAGTGATAGCCAGGGCATTAAACTGTAATCAAGATATGCAAATACATCCCTAAATGTGATTTGCTTGGAAAAAGAAATTAATCTAGGCATGGTCAAATAAACAGTGCATAATATGGATAATTAATCACCAAATTAGTGGTTGTAGTCTCATGAGAAGATTATGTAAAATGAAAAGGTCCCGCCACCTATAGGCAGAATTTGGCCACTTAATATCAAGTCTCTGAATGGATCACAAAATAACACATTTAGTCAACCTTTGTGGACTGTATTCCAACCTCATTGATAATATGCTTATGGAATAATTTTCTGGAGTTCAGAGAAATTGCTCTATTTGTTTCTACACAGTTCATTGATTTGTTGCAAAATATGAGAAGTTGGAATGTCACCATGTTGGCTTTTGTGCCAGACTAGGCTAATTAATACTGAGATGCTGAAAATGATACATCCAACCAACGTCTACAAATAAGAGGAATCAGCCCAAAGACAAATAAATAGTCATCCCAAGGCCCAGCTGAAGAAAATGTGGCAATAATGTAGAATGGAATTCAATATCTTGTACTCAACAGAAAATAAAGCCACTGCACACTCTTTTCTCGCACTGTTCCTTGCAAATTGAAGAGAGAATTGTGTCAGATCAGAGCACCCAGTTTATGCAGGGAGTCTCATCTGCTTGGCCCTTGGTCTTTGTGTCTGCAGTAGCTAGCAACATGAAGTGAGAATTGTGTTAATGCACAAAGGGCATTTGGAAGGTCCTAACTCATCTGGTCAAACTCTAAAGAATCATGAATCTAGATTTAGGTAACGTGGTGGAAGTGGTAAGGTAAGGTGGTTTGGGGCTTGGGAAAGGAGGGAGGGCTTCCATGGGAAGAGAGAAACCATGCTATGCAATTGGGCATTTCAGGTGTTCCTCTCAAACACTTAGAAAACCACTTGAGTTTTGCAACATTCAACAAGTTTGCTCAAGACATTTAACTGGCTTTCAAGGTAAGCCGTGTGTGTGTGTGTGTGTGTGTGTTTCATAGCTGAAGTTAATAGTTCATCATGTGATCAGCTCTATGAGAACTAGCCACTTTGATCCTTCTAGCTTACATTCTTCCAGTCAGAGTTTGACCCAGGAGGGGCTGAGTCACTGAGACATTAAAAGCTCCATCACACCTAGGAAGAAATACTGGCTACAGCCACTTCTCTGTTGTCACTCAGTTACTTCCTCTTTGAAAACAGGAAGTAAACAAGGAGCACGAAGTCCATTCAGTCCAGCATTGTAATCATGCTGCTTCTCCCACACACAGCAGGAGATAGCAGCAACCGGACTTTTTCTGGTTCTTCTTGAGGCGCAAGGAAGGACAGAAGGAGCGGAAGGCGAGAGAGAGGCAGATGTAAGAGACCTCCGAGAAATCCGTGAGTGCCTAGTAATGAGCGTGCAATAAAATGCTCATTGGATGGAGCTCTTACACCCACACACAGACCCTGCAATCTTTTTGAGAAAGTCCCCACCAGAGCCCCCACCTCCTGCCGAGACCAGGAGGTGTTGATGTAACTTGGGGATACCATAAGCCTTATTCAGGGTGTCTGCAGTGTTGGGGGATCCAATGTGGATGACATGTTTGCACATCACCAGAGACCCACAGCCAGCCCCAGAGATAGCAGAAGCAGAGGCAGTGACTTCATGGCCAGCAGCCTGGAGAGTTCTGTCCCTGAGGCCTGTTTCGGAGGATATATCATGAATCCAAGTAGCCCCACTGGAGCTCCAGGAAAGGGTGGGACAGCAAGAGCAGCTATATATATATTTTTAAAAAAAACACCTTCCACTTGCTTCCTAGATGTTGCTAGTGCAACATTTTTGTTTCTGATCAGATCCTTGTCTCTTGACTACAGTTTTAGCTACCTGGCTAGAACAGTATACCCTTGCTGTCTCATCACCCTTCCCCTGCGGGACACCTTTTCTGCCTTGTCCTTAGGCAGCCAATCAAATCCTCACAGTTCCCATATTTGCAGGAACAGGTGAAGTCCTTGGGAATCATCCAAATAAGCATACAATTTGGCCATGCTGTCAGCAAAAGATCTTACCCAATGAACATATCACTGCACCTATGTGGTGCACCTCTATCTCTACAACCAATAAAACATAGCCCCTGGGACTCACCAGCCCTCTGAGTAGCCAATTGGCTGTCGTTGTTGTTGTCGTTGTTTTAAATTAACATACCCAATGTTTTCATGTACATTCATCTCTAGCTGCTGAGCAGAGAAATACCACATGCAGGCTAACATCGACTTGGGTATTCCGATGCAAATTAAAAAAATAATAACCTAACAGCACAACTTGTTCCATGGGGAGGGGGGAAAATCACTGATGTATTAGAATGGAGAACACAAGCAGTTGATCCAGCTCTAATTATTGCCTTTATATAACTGCTAGTTATGGTTCAGTACAGAGTATTTCTGAATAAAATAAGATACTCATGATAATGACACTGGGGAATGAGTCCTAAGTTGAGTTAACAATATTAACTGGTAAGATAGCAATATTGACAGCAGGTTGTTTAACCATGACTATTGGAGATAATGCTAATCCAAACTTTTAAACAACATGTCAAAAGTAATAAACCCCTCCAGAGGGGGGAAATAATAATTAAGAGACCATTATTAGGTGGCTTTGAAATCCTGTTATGGGCAGCCTTTGCTATCTTATTATTTTCCCTCAGTCACGTTTAATATAAAAATTGTGATTACACATCTTTATAAATGAACGTCAGGAGTACCTTACCTGCTAATTGTTTACTGCAGTGCTGCCCTTAGGGTCTGCAACCCACAAAAGCTCACATAGATTTCAGTTTCTGAGCAGAATTACCTTGCTAAATGTGTGCCAGTCTCCTCCTTCATGGTCTACTGTATCTACATTCATTGAGGTATAAACTCTGTGGGTATTGACATGTCTTTGTCATTCTTAATATTTTAGGAAGCCCCCCCAAAATAAATCTTGACTGACTAGTAAATGTTAAGGATGTGTATCATTCTCAGCAAAAGCCCAAAGCCAGAAGCAAACTGGTACTCTTTGAACCATTTCTGGTGCTTCCCAAGGCTTCACTTCACACTGACCAGAACTGAAACTGGACCCTACATGAAGCTTCACCTGTGATTTGGGCTTTGGAAAGACAAACAGCCTGTCTCCAAAATAATTTTAAATTAGGTGTTGTTTCTTCATAAATGCAGGGCAGGGGAAAGGTGAAGGGGTGGAGTGCAATTGAGTGATTTACAGGTCTACCTTCTAATAACTGAGCACATTTTACCAGGAGTTTTCCACTTTGGGGGGAGGGATTAAGTCAGATAAAACTGTTTCTCCCAGCTTCCTTGTCGCAATCACTAAGTTGTTCTCTATCAAAGAAATAAGATGGAAGTCTGAGGTTCTGTGTTGGGTTGTGGGGTGGGATCTGTTTGTTCATGATTTCAAAATCTTTCCTTTTCCCCTTTTCAATTAATGAATCACATATTCTCTCAGTCCTTTTCCTGCAATTATTCTCCTGTTTATCAGTCTGTGTCTTGCTTTGTGTTTGCTTGTGTATGTCAGTTCTACTGACTTGTATGTCAGTACAAGTCAGTTTGCTTGTGTATGTAGTATTAGGGGGGACATGTTTATATGAGTTCGGTGGGCCAAAGATGAGACCATAAGATGACCCAGTCTTCCAACATGACCATGCTGCACTATTTAGAAAGCCTTAAACTGGTTTTCAAATATCATAATTCCCCCCAGCCCTTGCACCTTTCCTTCTGAAACTTTATAGATCTCCTGCCTGGAGACACCTCTATTATGTGTGCTATTTTCATACAAGTTTCCCCAAACACCCACAAAACCTAAAAGGGAAGGGAAGGGGAAGCAAATTGTGTACCCCTCCCAAATTTAAAGCCTCCCCTTCCACATAAACTATTGCACCAACCCGTCTGAAAGTTTTCATATTTCTTTCCTGGAGAGCCCCCTGTGATGTCTGTCATTTTCAGAATAATGGTCAAGAAATAACGTAGGGGGATAATGGCATCCTTTTTTCTTTTGTATTTTCAATTCCTGATTCAGGTTTAATACCTGAATCGAAGTGGCTGCTTCTGAATCAATCTGAGCTAAATTGGGCTGTTTTCTGAAGTGTCAAATAGGGGTTTGAGCCAAATCTCGTGGTCAGTGCACACCCCTAGTAAATGTCACTCCCAACCAAAGGTCTTTTGCTGCTGTTCAGATTTTGGCCTTATGTCCATTGTTTAGAGGCAAATGACAATAGTTACCATGTCAGGTGGGTAATGTTCAAAACAGGCTTTGTGCTACAAGCATTTCTGACTGTGATGCATGTCAGGCATGGTCAAGCCCTCTGTCCAGCTTGACCCAATCTTAAGATCAAAACAACACAGGAGAAAAAGATGGAAATAGTTATTTCACAAATTGGACGAACAAAACATTACAAAATAGTGTGAAGTGTTCTTTTTTAGGATTCCAGGTAAGTAACAGGATGCTACAGGATACTTCATTCTGTCAATATTGCCAGCAGCAGCAGCCCCCATTTTTCAGTTTTCCCCACAAAGACACTCAGTATTTTGTGACCACTGAGCATGCTTGGTCCTTATCTGGACTGCTTTGGTAAGGGATCCCTCTTTAGGGTTTGGGGTGTTGTTGCTTTTTACTTCTATATACTGTACCTCCCTGCAACTTACTGATACCTCCCTCTTGTTGGTAGACAATGCTGATTCAACTTCATAAGGATCAGGACTTAGAGAAGGAGTTTGCTATTAAAATTTACAGAATAGCAGGAATCTGAAATGATATCATTGATTCATTCTGGAGATCTGGCTATGATACTTGAGTTATAACTATGCCTCCCTTCCGGTCTCTGTATCCATTACCCCCAGAAAATCTATAACATAAATGTTATCAGTAGCTTAACCTTTTAGTCTGGTAGGATGTGAAGTCTACTGACCTTTGTACTGAAAAAATATCAGAGGTTTAATTTCTTATCAAAGTAATTAAGATGCACAAGAGAACATAAAATTTAGTCTAAGGGAATAAATATAAAACACTTACCTCTAGAGCATTAGCTCTCTTTAAGCTGAAATCATAACTGTACATTATTTATTTCTATTTCTATTTAGTACTCAAAATTGTACTCCCATATCCGTCAGAGAACTGCCTGTTTTCGGATAACTGCTCTAGTCATTGGAAATTAATCAAATGCTTACAGCTCCCTCGTTTTTAAAGATAAAGAGATGAAACTTGGCATGATGATAGTTTTTACGTAGGGCTTTAGGCATACCAAGTTTGTAACAGATCCATTAATGGTTTGATTTTTTTAAAGGAATTTTTAGGTTTTTTTTCTCCTCAAACCATTATTCCTCTTAAACAGACACACACACACACACACACACACGTTAATCTACCCCTGCACATTTATGGAGGGAGCTTTTATCCTTTCCTTGCTGATGAAGAGTTCTACTGCTGCTGGTTCTACTACTCCAGCCTTCTCCAACCTGTTGCCCTCCAGATCTATTGGAGAGAGCACCCCACCCCACTCCACCCCACCCCACCCTACCCTGCACTGGAAGCCCAGCCAGCCAATAGAAGTAATAGTTTAACTGAAATAAAGAGCCTGCCTGACTCAGATGTAGAAGCTTACTCACTCATGATGCCAGCCAACCCAGCAGCACTTTCACTGTGGATGATTAACTTCTATGAATCTGAGCAGAAACATGCTCCCTCTCCCCCACCATGACCAGAACCAGCAGCCAGATAGTGTTTCCCATGCCACCAAACACTGTGATTGGAAGAGAACACAGTCATGGACAGTGCTGTGGCAATTCCTAATTGGTTAGCCAATATGAATATCAAAGCTACACCTCACCCCACTCAGCGTCTTCCAAATACAGAGATATTCAGTTCAGACATACATACACAGAGAGAGAGAGAGCGTTGATGCGTGAAAAACAGTCAGATAATTTCGGAGATTTTAGAAGTTCCAATTGGGCACATCTCCGCTCTGATATTAATCAATGAGTTTGGAAGCAGCCAGTCTCCACTCTGGAAGGTCAAATGTGTTCTGGCTGTCATGGAGACCTTCCATGGATACAGGAGACCCCTCTCTTCTGACTGTGACCCTCCATAAGTTGAGGGCAACAAACATTGGAGCACTCCTTCACTGCATGCATTGATTTTTTACCCCTTTCTGAACCTACAAATCCATCAGGTTTGGTTACATGGTATCACAGATTGCAAATATAGCCAAGTGAGGACAACACTTCCTATATCAGTTATATTAATGATTCCAGCCAGACAAGGGATTATGTCATTAATGTCCCAATGGTATATAGCCAGTGTGATTTTACTACATTATTTATGACATCATTGAGAGTGAATAAAGTAAAGTCAGAGACAGGGAGGACAATGCTCCCTACATAGATGATGACCCAAAGCAGTCACTAGAATTCTCCCAACAGAGGGTGTTTTTTTGTCTATGACAAAAACGTTCACAAAACACAGATCATATTTTCCCTAGATTTCCCCCCTCTAGGATGGAATGTAGGCTGAGGATAATTTACTAGCTGAACTGGAGAGCACTGTAAGTTAATCATATTCAGCTATTTGCTTTTCTCTGTCATGGGGGTTAATGAGAATCATGTAAATGAAAAAAGAAAAGCAAAAAGCTGACTGACTGACCGAACACTTGCTAATAAAATTCTTCTAAAATCAGTATACTGCGAAGCCAACCATGCAGCTCTGGCAACTAGTACTGGTCTATAAAGGCACACGCAGATCACTGGAATATTAACATTGATTTCCTCCCCCTTTTTCTTCTTTTACTTGCACCTCAGTTTGATAAATTGCAGACCCATTATCATTCAAAATAAATGAGAAAAATCAATACCTAACTTAATTTCAAGGTTGAAAAACTTTAGACATCACAGGATTGTAGAAATCCATGAAATATTGGGAACATGAGATCGAATGTGTGTTTCATCTCTGCAAAGTCAAAGGTTTGGTCTGCTCTGAATAATTGCAAGCACTCAAAAACCGACAAGTTACACTCCTGTAAATCATGTGTGTGTGTGTGTGTGTGTGTGTGTGTGCGTGTGCGCGTGTGTGCATGTGTGTGTGTGTATGTGTGTGTGCACTGTATTTATGATAAGTGAGAACTTCAGATTTGCTGCCAGATCTAACACTTCTTTCCATTTTCATCATTTGTTAGCTTTTTAAAAAATGATCTACAGTGAAGAATAAATATAATTTTAATACAGGAGAAACAATATTGAACAGCCAGGAAGATTATGACCTCTTTTATCCTTGTATATTTAATTCTTCTATACTCAATTAAAATCAAATATTGTTGCACAAGCCACTGTCTTGAAGCTCAGCTGCCACTGTCATCTATAATATCTGGATACATTTCAATTAGCGTTCATGCTGAGTTTGGCCATGGAAAACTATGCCAAGGGAGGGACAAGGGGAGTGTGACCCTATTGATTCACTTTGATCTCTCGGTGGCTTTTGAGCCATCAACCATTGCATCTTTCTAGGGTGGTTGTCTGAACTGGGTGTGGAGATACAGTGGTCTTGCACCTACTTGGATGGCTAGCTCCAGAAGGTGGTGCTTGGCCCCATGGATTCTCCAGTATGGGGGTTCTGCAGGGGTTGGTTTCATACCCCAGTATATTTAATATCTACATGAAACAGCTGAATGAGGTCATTAGGAGTTTTGGAGTGTGTTGTCATTACTATGCTGGTGACATACAGCTCTATTTCTCCTTTTCATCTTCATCAGATGAGACTGTGAATGCTCTAGTTTGGTGCCTCCCACAACAATGGACTGAATGAGGGCTACTGAACTGAAGCTCAGTACCGACAAGACTGAGATGCTGTAGGGATGGTACAGGCACCAGAGGGGTCTGAGAGTCCAGTGAAGTCCTCTGTGCCCAGACCTTCAGACCCCTCACGCTGAGCCATGGGGTGTTTAAGTGCATGCTCATTGAGCACCTGGAGTGTCCTGTTGCCCCTCTATGCCTTTAATATTGCCAAAATTGCCATTTTACGATCACCATTTTGTGCAACATAAATATACAAAAAAGCAGAGTCCTGATCTTCCATAAAAATCACTTGTAGAAGCCGGCAGTGGTGGGGTGCTCCTGGACCACTCACGAACCTCCAAGGGACACTTCTGGCCCGACATGGCAGCAGTGGCTCATTGGGTGCCTGGTAAAACCAGATGGAGGTAGGTCCTTCCATCCCTAAGATGTTGTTAACAGGTAGTTCTTATGACCAAATACATGGTGTTCATCATATTCTGGATGGGGTTGCACTCTCCCTGAAGGAACAGGTTCATAGCTGGTGGGTTTTCCTAAATCATCTCTGTCACTTGAGGCTCAGGTGGCTTAAGTGGCATGGAGTAGTGCCTTCTACCAGCTTTGGCTGGTGGCCCAGCTATGGCTTTATCTGGACAGGGATGACCTGGTTTCATTAGTCTATGCTCTGGTAACCTTCAGGTCAGATTGCTGTAATGCGCTCTATGTCAGACAGCCTTTGAAGCTGCAGCTTCTGCAAAATATGGTGTCCAGATTGATAGTGGGGACCAGAAGGTCTGAACATATAACACCAGTTCTGGCCTGCTTGCACTGTCTGCCTGTACATTTCCAAGCCCAACTCAAGGGGTTGGTTTTGACCGATACAGCCTTATACTTCTTGGGACCAGAATACTGGATGGAGCTCCTGGTATGAACCTATTCATACACTCCGATCTTCATCGTAGGGGTTCAGAGGATGGCAACAAGGGCGTTCTCAATAGTGGCCCCCCAGTGAGGTCCTCCTGACACCAAAATTGTCTTCTTTCTGGTGCCAAGTTAAGCCTTCCCTCTATGCCCAGGCATTTGACAGCATATGATAAGATTTGAATGGGTCCTGGGATGTTCATTGTTTGTGCAAAATTGTTTTATATTTTTGTTTGCAAGTGGTTTTATATTGTATTTGTAGGATTCTGTTATAGTGTTATTTTTGAGATTCTTGTAAACCAGCCAGACAACTTTGGCTATTGGGCAGTATATAAATGCCATAAAAGAAATAAAATTAAATATGGGTAAGAACAGTCACTTTTCTAACAGCGTTGTTAGTAAGTTTGTACCAGGGCTGTTACTAAGACTTTGTATGCTTAGGAAAGGCACTATGTAAATATGAGATATCTACTGCTATTGAAGTCCTTTAAACATTTTTGCTGTTATTATTCGAATGTTTAGTAACACAGAAGCCCTCTTCAGCAGTACTACTTTTGTACAAGTGAAACAGCAGTGCTAAGGGCATTTTTAGTAGTGGCCCTCAAGGTCAGTTTCAGTTTATTGGCCCTCATCCAGCCCATTACTGAGTTTAGGCACTCCAAACTTTCTTTCTACATCACATCCACAGACCCACCATTTTTCTTATCTTTTTACTATAATTCTTTTACTATTAAAATGAGTAGCTTTCCTACTGTGCAGATGACAGCAAAGTAATGTAGTAAAACCCACCATGAAAAGCCTAAGAAATTTCAAGCTGGGTGAGGAATGGAAGGTGAGATTAATATATGTACAAAGCAATGTATATTGGGTCAAACAATCCTACCTACACATATTCATGGTAGATTCTGGTGGGGCTTTACTGAAACAGGAAGCAGTCTTGGGGAGTAACAGAGCAATCACTGTAAATATAGCCTCAAGATGCTATATGGCAGTAAAACAGGGGGATTATTAGAAAAGGGATTAAAGGCAAAGCAGCAAGTATCATAATGGCATTGTCTAAACAGAGGGTGTATCTGAATTTGAAATAGTCTGTGTATTTCTGACTGACTACCTCTAAAAGGATATATTAGAAGTCGAGAATGAAAATGATATGATGTGGGAAGTGAATCAGTTCCTAACTATGAAATGCTTAAACTATTGAAAATGATTATTTTGGAGAGAGAGAAAGATGTGTGAAAGGGAAATATGGCTGAAGGTTAAAATAGTGAAGAATGATATAGAGAGTGACAGTGAGGAAGATTATTTATTCTCTCACACAGATACTCATGACAATGGATAGATTGTTTAAGAAAAGAACACAGATAAATAGTTTATGAAACTCATTCAGGTAGGTTGCTATGATGGCCAAAAGCAGAAATGGCTATAGCTTTTAAAAGGATTAGATATAGATATAGATGTAGATATAGAAGAATAAGTAAATTGCAGAAGAACACTTACATACAAAATACTAGCAAATGATTAGGCAGCTCCAGGCACAATCGCTCATTCATATTTCACACTGAGATTAGAAATTATGCTATAACTTTATGGCAGTTCTGACAAACCATATGACCCACTTTCATCACTGTTTGCTAGCTGTAATAATTAGAAATTATTGTTAGAAATAATTAGAAATTCCATTGACAAACTACTGAATACCAGGCATTTGTGATTCAGCTAGAGAACAAAAAAGTAACTGCCTGGGTTCCTGCTTGTGAATTACCTAAGGCAGGGATGGGATGTTTTGGGCTTCAATTCCCAGAAGCCCCTGCCAGCATGTCCAGTGGTCAGGAATGCTAGGAGTTGAAATCTAGAACATCTGGAGATCTACTTTCTCCCCACCCCTGTATAAGGGCTTTTGGTTGGCTTCTGGGGACAAATTGCAGAGCTAGATGGTAGGAAGGCTCATAGCTTGTCATGAATCAATTCCATTAATGTAGTGCAGAGCATAGGTGTGCACAAGGGGTGTGCCGGGTGTGCCCAGGCACATCCTAATGTCTCAAGCAATAAGCACCAAATTGAAGGGGCCATTGTGTAGGGATCCAGAGGGGGATCCAGATGGAATGGGAATGGTCCTCCAGCTGCCCTCCAACTACTCCATTACTGCTGCCCCGTCAGCGCGCCATTGCTCCTGGAAGCAGGAGCAAAAAGGAATCACTCTCCCAAGAGCCATGCTTCAAAGAGGCCAGGAGGAGGGTCCCCGAAGGCTAATATCACCTTGTAAGCCCCTCTCCTGGCCAGTGTCACTACAAAGCCCCACCAATGCTGGGGCTTGAGGAGCAACTCCTCCCCCCCTCCCCCCCCCCACACATACCTGCAACACCCCTCCACAATCAAGCAAGCCAAACGTTGAGTAGGGCATCAGTGTCTACAGTGTTTAATAAATAAATGAATAAAAATGTCCTTTATGATTGCGTATTCAGTAAATGTTCATCTTTTTAAAAAAAAATTACCTGGGTGAACACCCTAGTGGGTGCATGTCTATGGTGCAGAGTGAGAAAGGTAGGAGATACCTATGCCCTAGGACCTCTTCATAGTAAGTACAGGAAGCCATTTATATAGCTTTGATAGCTCATGCTTGTCCATTTCCTGTAGTTTTCATTCAGGTAGACCAAGGTGCAATTCTTGATTGCAGGGGCCAAAAGAGCTGAAAGAGTTCGTGCAGCTTCTGCAAACATACCAATCTAGTGTACTCTTAGGCTCAGAAAAGGTAGACCATTGTTCCATTACAAGTCACTTAGTCCACACTAATGTGAAAGAAATGCCTGAGGTCCTGCTGCACACATGGGCTTGCACTTTTCTCTACCCACACGGACAAAGCACTGTTCACTCTTAAAGAACGGATATTATGGGAAGAAACTTGTCTCTTGCTTCCCCTTGTCTCATCTGCAGTGGCTGATTGGAATTTCAATAATATTATTTTTCATGTTCTGAAATAAATTATATGAATGTGTGTTTTTGCATCCTCCATTTATGCCTAATTAATCATTCTGGGACTGCAGGTTCTGGGAGCAGCAAAGTCAACCTCATCTGCGAGGAGTACTAAAAGCAAGACACATTTATTATGCTTAACTGCTTAAATTATAAAAAGGGCACGTTTACAGCTCAATGGGAATTTGTGTATGTTATGTTTGCAAGGAAGTGCTTCCCTGATTGACTAAGGAAGCATCTTAAGTTATTTAAAGGGTAACAGGTTTCTGTTGCTGAGTCACTCACATGAAAAATGTTAATTAAGTTTTTGACCCGATGTACCGCTTCGTACTTGGAACAGGCAAACCATAGCTTCACTCTTCTTGGAAAACATAAAAAACGGAAACTACCTCCTCAGAGCTTCTGTTTTAAATCAGATAGACATCCTTAACAGATTAATGCAGCATTTACGGTCAGAGGAAAATAGGAACTACGCTCTATTACCACCCCAAGCCCTGTAAAATAAGAAGGCAGGCTTTGATTCTTATACAAAATTGTTGAAACCAACAAGTCATTCCGTGAAAATGAATGGTCAATCCCAACCAACCCACCTCATCTCTGCAAATCCAAAATAGCCTGCATTTCTTTTATGGCGTTTGCACAAAAATGGTTGCAACTGACTAGTCATTCACTGAGCTTGTGTCTCCCAAATGCATCTTTTTAATCACATAATGGACTTTTATTTATGAGCAACTGGCTTATGTTTAAATGATTTTGTATTTGTCACCAGTTTTAACTATGAAAAAATGGTAGACTTGGTAGAGGCAGGGTTAATGCCGACACAATCTTCTCCACTTTTTCCTCATTTACACACTTCATGGTTCATAGCTCCTTGGGAGGAGCAATTTAAATTGGGAAAAGAGCACCAGTGAAAATCATCTTTCCCTTGATACCTGTTCTGTCAATCCAAGTTATCCCATGTATTTACTGTTAGCTTTAATAATCAAGTCTCCAGTTCTTCCCTGTTATTTCTTGTACAATGGCTCCAAATTCTAGAAAGCCATGATAAGGGAATGTGGGTGTTGACATGGAATGAGAGAATAGGTCAACATAGGAACAATCCACAGAGTTACCCATTTGGCATCTTTGCATGGCAGTGATGGCTGAGCACCAGTGGTGCCCTGTGGATTGCATCAGTGGCCTAGCCACATTAGGAGTGATACTGTGATACTGTATAATGATAGAAACTGCCTTCCAGATGACTGAGTCTTTGTGGGTCAGTTCTCTTCAAATTAGGTCTCTTCCTCAAGGACCATTATCTTAAATTGCAGGTGATATAATCAGTACTGCTAGCTAGTACCCCACATTTCAGTAATCCAATTATGCTGATTGTAGATTGCTATGTATCCTAGAAGCCACAATCTGAGTAGCATAGAATGAATGAAATAAATTGTATTCCGTCCCCCTTTTCTCAGCTATTCTCACATAAATCTGTTTCATGTTCCTTTTATTCCTTTCCATGAGGGAGATTCGTTCACTCTTTTAGTATATTGATAAGAGACACATGGGTCACTTTATGTAACCTTTTTAATATTCCTGGGTTGTCAGTCATATAGTTACCTTTCCTCAGAACTGGGAAACAATAGCGACCTACTGAACCAATTACAGAAATAGTCACCTTTGGGCTGGCCTACTATAAACGTATTCCCTAAATATGGATGTTGGGTTTTTTTTCCCTTATTGCCAACATGGCAATGACAGAGATGTGTGCATTTTTGTTAATTCCCATTGAAGATAATAGCGCAGTTCTCTGAAAACAGGACGATTTCCCCAAGAGTCATCTGGCGGTGTGGAGAGAAGGAACCCCCTCCAAAAATTGGGGTGGGGAATTGCCTCATTGGGGTGCTGCTCTGAATTTCAGGGCAGTGAAGACCTGTTCTGCACAACCCTAGTTAGTATAAAAACTGGCTGGTTTCTCTTTACTACTATTTTCCACCTACCAAGGAAACTGTGTATTTTGTCTAAGGATGGAATCAGCCCTGGGCAACAGCTGGATTTTATACTTTCAAAAATGAGGTAGTTTTCAATGTTTGTTTCTCCATCCCAGCAGTCCTAGGTGTGACCAGAAATTGTCACAGCTGCCCTCTGCCTTTGTCTCCCCTTTGCCTTCAGCCCTGCTCACCAGTGCAGTGTAGCCATTGAGAGATCCTCCAAAATCGAATTTGACCCTTAGATTGAAAGAGGTTCAGTACCCCTGTGCTAAAACAAGAGTCTTTGTTCTTTTCCATGATGACGAGCTATTTTAGAGTAATTGGTAGTTGCGATGAAGTTCTCATAGTCTTTGTAATTCCTAATAATCATAAGACATTTAAATGGAATTGTGAACCTGAATCTCTGGAGGCACTGAAACAAAAGCAAATGAACTAGGACAAGAGTCATGGAAGGAAGGGGGAAAAAAGAGTGCATTGTGAGATTACAAGGAGAACCATGGGGAGGACACAAAGAGTTCCTCATTCAATTTTCACAAGAAATGCCTCATTTGCAGTATTAGTGCGTAAGGAATTTTCCCCCTCTGTTGGCACCCGTTACTGAAAATCTTGTTCAGTTTGCCTTTCATTCATCAAAATCTGGTTTCTTTCATGTTTTATTCATTAGTAATTACTTTGTTAAGTTACTCACATTCATCTTCAGATGTTTTCCTTTTCTTTTAATAATGCTTTTCACCAGCAACAGTGGCAGTGGCAAGAGGATCAGTCTTCTGTGGCCATTCCCAACAGTCACCATCTCAACCCAACTCCCTACCAGAATGCCTTGGCACAATACGTCTAGGGCAGTTTGAAAAAAACAAAGTGGTGGCTACCCAGAGTGGCCACAGAAGTCTTCTGTCACAAGCAAATCTAAGAGGAAAACAACAACAACAACAACAACAACAACCTGAAGACAGCTTCTTCCACCACTTCTTGACAAGGTAACACCCCCATTCAGTCCAATTTCCATTTGTCATGAAGGGAAAGGAATGAATAGGCCCAAATTAGATTCCCAGACTTCTCTTCATTGACAACAAATGGAAATTGTACAGAATGTCTCCCCACATTTTTCATGCTGAATTAAAATGCACATGCTTAATTTGCAATATGCTACTGTATTTGTTGTAGCCACTTTGAAGTTCCCTTGATCCTGCAGCAGGGAGCATCTCCAGAGGCATGCATGTGGTCATGAGAGCAGTGAGAGCCAATTGCAATTGGCCACACCCACATGTTCAGACGATTTACGCACATAATCTTGCACATGGGGTCACACAACCATGTTTCCTGGCAGGCATGTGAAGACCTCCTCAGGCCATCTTCTTCCAAGAAGCCACTACCTTCCACACCTTGATGTGCCCTGACAAATCCAAGTGAAAAATCAAAGCCATTCACCGGACTGCTTTTGCTGAAACACGTTTTCCTTCCTAAAATATATGGGTAAAATGACCTTCCTCAGCAGGCTTTAAAAGAAACAAACGCAGAATGAATAAAATGTACTTTGGAGACACAAAAACGTTTGTCAGTGGAATGTCATTCTCAGTGTCAGAGTCTTCCAAAACAAAAAACCCTGGAGCCAAAGGTTGAGCAATTCCATGCATATGTTGTGTATTTTCAGGTATAAGCCCTTTGGCAGGCACTTTTAAGTAGTGTTTGTTTTGGTCCATTCTACTTCCCCTTTCCTCTACACAGTTTATGAGGAAGAAAAACTTTGTGTTTATGTGGTAAAGCACAGGAATAGCTTCATTTGCCTTGCACTCTGCTCTTTCCACATACACATTGGAACACAGTGGTTCACATAGTTAAGGCCAACATTTTTGAGTGAGGCATATAGACAGTGTCAGTAATACAGCACTGTTGCTGGCTTGTTAAAATAATATCCCTCCTGAGTAGTAATAAACTGCAAACATTAACTAATATGTAATTATTCATTGCAACATTGCTTTAGAAATCTACTGACATTTTCCTTATAAACTGCTCCAGGAGCAGGCAGATGGGTGAGAGGACATTTACCCACAGGCGAATGTCCTCTAGGCAGGCTCTTGAATGCTTTTTTGCTTTCCCCTCTGCAATGCACATGCCATATTGTCCGGCTTTGCTCAGAATGTGGTACACGGAGGCCAAATCAATGTCTGTGGACTCCCCACTAAAGCCATTCATTTTACTGAGAAGTGCCGCTTTTTGCAATAGGTAACATCATGCAGCAGGTACCATGTGAGGGAAGGAAAGGAAGAAACTGGCTATAAACTCCACCCCTGTGCACTCCACAGCATAAGTCATCATTGCATTCAAGTAAGGGGATAAGCTCCCTACCAAACTAAAGCAGGGGTCCCAAAGTCATTATGGTTTAAGGATGTCAGAGAAATCCACAATGGATCCAAATGGGTTTGTTTTTTCTGTTTTTTCCAAGTCATGTGGATTCCACAGACTTGCAGATTGATTTTTTAAAAACTCTTTTGGGGAGGGGGGATTCGTGTAAATGCGTATTAGTCCCAATGGGCATTAGCACAGGTGCGCATTAGCACAAATGTGAATTTGTAAACAGGAATGACATTCTTGCACATCCCTTTACAACACAACAACACAATTCTATCAATAAGCAGAGAACAAAAGAAACTTGTTAATCTGTGAAACACGGATGGAACAGTTTAACAAAATGATGGTTATACTGCTTGCCTCTGGGACGTCATCTTTCTCTCTGAGGTTATGCTCTGATAACCTCTTGTTTGGTTTACTGCAAGGTGTTATACGTGGGGCTGCCTTTGAAAATGGTCCGGAAACTGCAGCTGGTACAAAACAGGGCAGCCCATTTACTCACAGGGACCAGCCAGTGAAACCACACCATGCCAGTCCTTTTATGACTTCATTGGCTGCCAGTCCAGGTCCGGGCCCGATTCAAAGTGCTGGTACTAACATTCAAAACCCTGAATGGCTTGGGGCTAGGTTATTTGAAGGAATGCCTCCACCCATATGTGTCTGCCTGGACCTTAAGATCATCCACAGTGGTCCTTCTCCATGAGCCCCTGCCAAAGGAAGTGAGGCAGGTGGCTACTAGGAGGAGGGCTTTCTCCGCTGTGGCACCCTGGCTGTGGAATGAACTTCACAGAGAGGTTTGCCTGGCACCTACACTGTATTCCTTCCATCGCCAGCTGAAGACCTTTTTATTTTCTCAGTATTTTAACACCTAATTTAACTTAAATTTAAATGTTGCTTTTTTAATTCCATATTTTAATCTGTATCAATCTCTGCTGTGTGATTTTATCCTGGTTGTGCTTTTTATATTGTATTTTGTTTTTGTATTTTTGTATTTGATTGTTTTATTATGCTTCTCATGGTTTTAATTTTTGTGACCTGCCCAAAGAGCTTCAGCTATTGGGCGGTATAAAATTGTAATAAATAAATAAATAAACTTGCCTGACCATGAATATAGACCTACCTTGCCCATGAATCACACTCAGTTTATGGCTGATGTAATTAAGCAAGAAGCAAAGTAAATTGTGGGCTACATAATTTATTTTAAATGGGATTTTAATCACAGTCAGCCTTTGTGAGAAGACATCTAGGCCATAGCTAGACCTAAGGTTTATCCCTGGATCATCCAGGGGTCAAACCTGTTCATCTAGGTGACACACAGGAGATCCAGTGCTCAGGCACGGGCGAACCCTGGATGATCCCAGGATAAACCTTAGGTCTAGCTGTGGCCTTAGAGTGCAATCCAATGCAAAAAAAAAGAGTGTCCTACAACAACCAACATTTCCTAGCCTGCATATTATGGTTGTAGTATTAAGTGACAGAGAGCTTTGGCTATTGGGCGCTATAAAATGTAATAAATAAATAAATAAATAAATAAATAAATAAATAAATAAAGTAGTAATAGTAAAAAGCTATTGATGAAGTCCCTCACCAAAGACTCCTGAACAAACTTAGCAGTCATGGAAGAAGAGGAGAGGTCTTCTTATGGATCAGTAACTGGTTAAAGAACAGAAAGCAGAGAGCAGGAATAAATGGTCAATTCTTCTGATTAAGGGAAGTAAATAGTGGGGCCCCACAGGGATTGGTATTGGGACCAATTCTTTTCAATTTGTTCACAAATGACCTGGAATTAGGAGTGAGCAATGAAGTGGCCAAATTTGCCAATGATACCAAATTATTTAAGGTTGTTAAAACACAAAGGGATCCAAAGGGATCTCTCCAAGCTGGGAGAATGGGCATCCAAATGACAGATGCAATCCAATGTAAGCAAGTGTAAGGTGATGTACATTCGGACAAAGAAACCAACTTCAAGTATAACCTGATGGGATCTGAACTGGCAGTGACCGAACAAGAAAGACATCTTGAGGTTGTGATGGACAACTCGATGAAAATGTCAACCCAGTGTGTGGCCTTTTTAAAGAAGGCAAACTCCATTGTTAGGCATTATAAGAAAATGAATTGAGAATAAAACTGCCAGTATCATACTGCCTTTACACAAATCTATGGTGCAACCACACTTAGAATACTGTGTACAGTTCTGGTCACAACACCTAAAATAAGATATTATACAGCTGGAAAATGTGCAGAAAATGGCACATCTCCCTTGTGAGGAAGGTTATTAATTCTTTTTCCACCTGATTACATTTAAGATTTCCATACATTGATAGTAATGCTACACTTGGTGTTTCTTCTAAATCCATTCCAGTTATTTCATTTATTTCTCTATACACCATTTCCCATAATTTTTGTACATGTTCACAATTCCACCACATATGTATATATGTTCCTTTCTCCTGACATCCTCTCCAACAAAGTTACGAGTTCTCTTTGTTTATTAAGTTAAATTTTATTGGGGTTAGATAACACCTCCAAATTATCTTATAATAATTTTCTTTTATCCTTACAGACATATTTTTCAACACTCTTTGTTTCCATATCCTGCTCCAGTCCTGTTGCTCTATTTTCTCATTCATATCTGTTTCCCACACCATCCTAACAGAATCTTCTTGAGTTTCCACTTCCAATGATGTCTTATATATTTCACTCATTAATCCTTTTATCGATTTATTTTCTTCTTTTTCTTTCTCTTTTTGTAAGATCAAATCCTCAAATTTAGTATTGTTTCTGCAATCTCTATTATCCTTTAGCCATTTTTTGGTCCATTGTTCCATTTGGATACAATTGAACCATGATATATTTCCCCCTTTTAATTTTTCTTTTATTTCTTCCTTAGTTCCCATCTTCTCCATCCAATCTCTTATTTTAAGTACTTTCTCATCTTTTAATTTCTTTACCAATCCCTCTTTTAAATTTTCAGGAAACTCCCTCATTACCACCACCGGTGTTATTGGGGAAATGACTGGAACCAATTTCTTTTTATATACTCGCCAAATTTCTAACACATTCTTTAAAAGAGGGTTCTCAATTCCCCTCCTCCACTTTGAATTATGGTCCTTAAAGAATATATTTTCTAACTTCCAATCTAACCCTTTCCCCTTTTTTTCCTCTAACCAATTTAAATCTCCTATTCCTATTATACCCTCTATTACATATCTCAACTGATTTGCTACATAATATAATTTAATGTTTGGGAGCCCCAATCCCCCTGTTCTCTTCAGTTTGTACCATATTTTCTTATTAATTCTTGCTTTTCTATCTCTATTACAAAAATTGTTAACCATAATTTGCCAGCTCTTCATTTCCTTTTCCGATATCTTAATTGGTAACATTCTAAACAAAAAATTAATTTTTGGTTAAAATTAGGGGTGTGCACGGACCACCCGATCCTCTTCACGGCCGATCCGCAAATTGCGGATCAGGCCCACTCCGCCCTGTCTCGATCTGCCTGGGGGCCACTCCAAATCAGAGCTCCCCAGTGGCGGGGAGTGGCGTCAGGTAAGCCCCCCTCCCTCCTCCCCCTTACCTGTGTCCATCATGGCCCATCCCAGCTTCACTAGAGCCTGTGGCTCAACCAGGAACTGTATGCCCCGATTGCAGCCTACACTTCCTGGCTGAGCTGCGAGCTCTAGTGAAGCTGGGGTGGGCCGCGACTGACTCAGGTAAGACCCCCCCTCTCCCTTGGTCCCTTACCTGGCTCTGCCGCTGTCGCCGCACAGGCGGCGGTGGCAGTGGCAGGGCCAGGTAAACCCCCCTCCCTCCTCTCCCTTACCTGCGTCTGTCCGCGGTCCCGCGGCTGCTTCAACTGAGCCCGAGTCGAAGCAGCCGCGGGACTGCGGATGGATGCAGGTAAGGGAGAGGAGGGAGGGGGGTTACCTGGCCCTGCCGCCGTCGCTGCATGGGTGGCAGCGACAGCGGCAGGGCCAAGTAAAACCCACTTACCTTTTTGGCGGAGCTCCGGATCGAGGCGAAGTATCTGCCTTCACCTCGATCCGCTCCGCAACGCTCTGTGGGTCCCCCAATCCTCTTCGCCTCTGCCTTAAGGGTAGGCGAAGCCCCCCGCTCCGCTCCTGCTTCTTCGGTTCGAGAAGTGGAGCACATCCCTAGTTAAAATCCTCATTTTTATCAACGCTATTCTCCCAAACCATGGATCTGTCCGTTCTTATCTGAATCTTCTGCTAAGACCCTTGTCCATGCATTGGTTATCTCCCGTTTGGACTTTTGTAATCTTCTTTTGACTGGTCTTCCTTATGCTCATCTCTCCTCTTTGGTCTCTCTTCACCATTCTGCAGCCAAGATTATTTTCTTGGCTCGTCGTTTTGACCATGTTTCTCCTTTGATGAAATCTCTTCATTGGCTTCCAATCCCATATAGAATTCAGTATAAGCTTCTTTTGCTGACATTCAAAGCGTGTCGTGGTCTTGCACCTTCTTATCTTTCCTCTCTCATTTCACTCTACCATCCCCCTCGTACCCTCCATTCTTCAAATGTTATGTTGTTCTCTCGCCCAAGAGTTTCTATCTCTCTTGCCCTGCTTTGCCCATTCTCTCTGGCTGCTCCGTTTGCTTGGAATGCTCTTCCATAGCAGCTACGTACCACGAGTTCCATTGTAGATTTTAAAACGCGTTTGAAAACTCATTTGTTTTCAATAGCTTTTGGTATTTTAGCTTGATCTACTGTTCTTATTACTATGATTATTCTCTTATTTCTGCTTTGTGAACCCCTTCCCCCCCCCTTCATATGTTTTAATGTGATTTTAGATTGTAAGCCTCTAGGCAGGGCATCACTGTTTTATTTGTATATTTGTTGGTGCTATATAAATAAATAAATAAATAAATAAATAATAACAAATAAAAGGAAGTACTTCTTCACACAGCACTTAGTTAAATTCACTGCCACAAGGTATAGTGATGGCCACCAATTTGGATGGCTTTAAAAGGGGATTGGATAAATTCCTGGAGGAAAAGGCTATCAATGGCTACTAGCCCTGATAGTTATGTGCTACCTCCAGAATCCAAGACAGTAAGCCTGTGTGTACCGGTTGCTGGGGAACATGGGCGGGAGGGTGCTGTTGCACCATGTCCTGATTTTTTGGTCCCTGGTTGATAGCTGGTTGGCCACTGTGTGAACAGACTGCTGTACTTAATGGACCCTTGGTCTGATCCAGCATGGCATTTCTTATGTTCTTATGTGCACCTGTCCCTTAATTCAGACACTTTTCTGTTTTAATCCAACAGAACCTTTTAGGGACATGGGTTTGTGTGAAACACAATCTTTTGATGATATTATTGTTAAGAACTACAGGCCTGAATACATAAGAGCTGTCTCCAAAGTATAGATATATAACATATGATATTATGTGTAGTATGCAAAGACCACTTACAGTTATTTAAGGTGTCGTTTTACAAAGAAATAATAAAGACTAGTTAAAACAAACCAAATTATTAGCCACTATGTGTATCACACAAAATTCAACATACAGAACAATAACAGGTTTATAGAAGCAGGATGGGATCCAGAATATTACCACCTTAATGTATGGTTCATCTTAGTACACAGACATATTGCCATGGGAGAGGTTTCCATGGTTGAGACCAGTCATTAAGTCTCTCCCACTTGAGTAGCATGCAGTCTTCAACAACATGGGATAACAGCCCAGGAAAGCATTTTCCCACATCACTATAGGTGCATGTGAATGGTTGGGCCATGGCCATAGAGGGACTTGAGGGAAGGGATTTACTTCCCTCAAAGATATTCCAGGCCTCCTCCCTGAATTTTCACCTTTTCGTTGTTGTTGTTTTAATGTCTAGCACTTTTAATTCTCAACAAAAGTGGTCAGGCAGTATTCCAAATAGAGCTCAGCCAAAATTTCTCAGAAGACTTTTTTTTTCTGAGAAAATTTCTGAGATTTTTTCTTTTCCTCAACCCCTAGAAAACAGAGGCCACTTTTTCCGTAATATTCTCTATTTTTCCTCACAGTGGCAGTAGCACAGCTTCATTCCCTCCCAACAACTGTATTGGCGGTCTGGCTACCATTTTGCATTCTCCTCAGTGACCCCAAATTTAGCATCATTCTAGGGCATTGTACGTAGAAAAATGGCTGCCACAAGGCAGAAAATGGTTAAGAATTTTCTGAGAAAATTCTCCCAAGAGGTCTTTTTAAGGGAGGAGGTGTGGGGAAAAGAGAGGAAAAATATAAGAAATTTTCTCAGAAAATTTATCTTCTGAGCAATTTCAGCTCAGCTTGACAATTTTGTATCCTCGCTTCCCCTGACACAACCGCAAAACAGCACCCTTCCCTCACCAAACCCAGACTGCATCAATTTCAAACTATTTTTACATTTCTCGCAATCATGGCCAATATAAGGGAAGCTGTACTCCCCCAACCCTGTAAAACAAACAAAACCCACCTAAATTATATTTACAACCCGAAGTGAATATGGATTTTGTTGCCTTTTATTTCAATCTGGGTTGTAATGCATTTCTTAAGGGTTTTATAAAATTCTGCATTTTTAGTCAGATTTCCCGGATACCCACACATTAAAGTTCCCTGTACAAATAAGGTGCACCCAGTTGTGCAGAATATGCCTGCAAAAGCCTATCTGGAGATTTTAGCTCTAGCTCTCCCATTAACATGACATCCCATTAACATTAGAGGCGTCTGATGTATTACAGTCAGTCCTGCCATGGGATTATTACAGGAAGCTGCGTGTACTAACTAATGCAGAGAGAGCTTCAGGCAGGCTTCCATAACCACATGGAAAACTTGGGAGGGGTGAGGACGGCATCAGAATTTGGAAACCTCATAGCCCAAGGATGCATACCTCAAATTCGGTATGATCCTTAAGTACGTCCATCATAGTCTGTGCCCAAATAATAATAGTCCTGTCAGGGTGTCTGCCTCCCATGCAGTCCATCTCAGATTGCTTTAACAACTCGTGTAAGTTCTGCTGAGGCTTTAAACTTAATCACTGTTTATACAACCTTTGCACTAAGGTTTAAATGTCTAAATTCATGGTGGGCCTTGTGGTAAGTGAGGGTTTGGGTGTGTGCTGGGAAGGATAGGATAAAGTAGAGGCTTCATGTATATAGTAGTAAATGTAAAAATAAGGCAGTATAAGGCTATATATAATATATATGCAGTCCATATGTTCTGAAGTTTAGTTAGGGGTCAAAAGCAATGACTCTCTGCTATATAGGAATATTGTTGAAAGTGCTCATTTCTGGTAGGCCGATAGCACATGTCCTCCATATTAATTTGGAGAATCTGGTATACTGTATCCATATCCAGGGCCAGCATCAGAGTTCTGCATAGTTGGGCATCAGCCAATGGCCCCAGGGCTTAAGAAGACCCATTGCCAACCTTCCACCATCATTAGGGAGCCTGATCTATGCTGTTCCAAGAAATGGACAAATATGTTGATTTTGCTTTCTCCCACATTCAGATTGGTTAAATCACAAGTGCTTTCCATCCCATTTGAAGAAGTTTGCAAATTTTGGTAAATTCTTATCAAACATAAACCCAAACAAAATTCTCAGCCATCTGCACTGGCTGGATCAAAAGGTAAATCTGGAGAAGACCATGTACCTTTCTGCCATTTAGCTGTTAAATATGAGGAGCCTGTCAGAAATATCGCCCGATGTCATCATCCCGGCTAATCAAGAAGGCTTGGGGCTTCGAGCCTTGAGCCCTCACTCCACTACACCAATAGTTGAAAGGCACAATGGCAGATGGGTTCCAAATAATGTTAAAATACAATTAGTAAAACTCTGATCAACACAGCTGTGTTCATAAGCTTTGCGGATCAGCAAATCAGAGATAAAAGAAGAAAATTTAGACATGGCCCAGCTGCATTTCCCTTAAGAATATCTATAAGCCTTGCATTGGGATTTGCAAATTTAATACAAACCCACCCAGATATAGATCTTGTTCAAGGCAGAGGTTAGAATAATGTATGAGTATTGTATGTTTACTATTATGACCGTTTGCCTCCCTAGCTGGCAGGATCTTGTGGAAATCAATCCATATGAAAGAATTTTCAGCCTATGTGGGGGAACACCACACACAGCTTTTACTGGCAAGAAAATAAGGGGGAAGAAAAACTTTGGCAGGGAACAAGCTGGGCTTTGTAAGATCTGTCTCTGAAGCCCAATTTTCCTCCTTCACTACAGGGTGGAGTACAGCACAAACTACTGAATTTGAGAAGTAACTTCAAAGGTTGCCTCTGAAGGATTTTCCTCTAACAAGATTGAGAAATGTGAAAGCCAAATCCTCCCAGTTTCCTCCCTCACATATTTAGTCATGTTGCTCCTTCAAAAGATATAGTTACCCTTTGGGTGCATTCTCCCCACCCTCATGTCTTTCGATTTGTTTGTTGTTTCCTTGCCCACTTTCAGGGATTACATTACCATATATGCTCCCAGGTGACATATAAGCTCCTCAGAGGAGATCTTGCTGGTCATTCCAAAATGAACAGAATGACATCATGAAGAATCTCAATGGTGGGCCTTCTCTAAAATGGCACCCACCGTCTGGAAAAACCTCCCTCGTGTGATTCGAGAGGCAGAAAACGTAACATCCTTTAAATGCCTCCTGAAAAGGTATCTTTTCACACAGATACTGGGCTGTAACTGCTGATGGGTTTATTTTTGGTTTTACATGGCATTTTTAAACTTTTAAAGCTTTATATTATGTTTCGATTTCTTGTATTTTTTGGTTTTAATTGTGAACTGCCCAGAGAGCCTCAGCTATTGGGCAATATAAAAAATAATAAATAAATAAATAACTAAATAAATATTGTCTAGAAAGAGCAGTACTTATTGAAGTCTATCAAATATTTCAAGTTTTATATAGTTTAATCTAAATGAATTTTGAGTAAAACTTTAGGATGTTACTCCAGTGATGTGTGTATGTGTAATATAATTCACAAATTGACCTTTTTCCTAAGGAGGTTCACCTGGCACCTACAGTATATTCTTTCAGACGCCAGGTGAAGACCTTTTTTATTCTCTCAGCATTTTAACTGTCTATAAATTTAATTTTAACTTTGCTGTTTTAAATTTGTATTTTAAATTTGTATTTCTGCACTGCTGCTGATTTTATCCTGGTTGTGCTTTTATATTGTATTTTATATCATGTTTTTATACTGTTTGTTTTATACTTTGAATGGTTTTAATTTTTGTGAACCGCCCAGGGAGTTTCGGCTATTGGCAGTATAAAAATACAATAAATAAATAAATAAATAAATAGCATAACACCTGTATCAGGCTGCTAAGGCACAATCCAATGCATGTTTAGATAGAAAAAGGCCCTACAGTTCCCAGCATGGCTGGCTGGGAAATGCTGGGAGTTGTATGATTCTTTTTGGTCTAAACATCCATAGGATTTCACCTTAAACCACACATCTCACACTAACAGACTCCCTGAAATGTATTTTAAGATGCATGTCTTAATGCAGCTTTTCCCAATGTGTTGCTCTCCAGATGTGTTGGACTACAACCACCAACATCCCCAAGCAGCATGTCTATTGATGGGCATTGTAGTCCAACACATCCACACAGTACCAGGCTGGGGAAGGCTGCCTTAATGATAAAAGAACAAGAAGAAAGAGAAGAGGAATAAGAATAAGAATAATGCTTTTAGATCCTGCAATCTGTTTTGTGCAACAACTGAATATGAAAGGTCTTCACAAAAGCATGGTTCATTCTGAATACACTCCAAATGCTCAGTGGACCAGTTAATGATATTTATTGGCATCAAAGGACCTTCTCCTTCAGTAATTCAATCATCATGAAAGGATTCAAGAGCATACAGCAATGAGATCCAGCATGTTCTCTTGGTAATTAGATCACCGCTATAAATGATCAAAAGTTGCAAATGCATGCATTTACATTCCCTTTTATTATTAAATTGGAATCAGTGTCTGGCTGCAATCCATGATAATAAAAGTATCCTTTCTTAATAACATAAATAAAACCACAGTGCTGTGGTTCATGCACGTGTAGATACACCAAAGATGAAACTCAATTAAAAATCCTTTTTTCCCAGTTCACAATGTAGTTTAATCAAAGAACTCAGACTGATTTCTGTAGGAAGGCCAGGGTAAGCGAGAGACGGTGGTTATAGAGGCTGCCCCTACCTGGAATTTGCACTTCTGTATTTATTGGTTTCCAGACGGGAGCGAAATTTTACGATCTTACATTGTAAAATAGAAGTCTGTATTGTTTCCCCCCTTTTTATTTGAAAAATTGTGCAGCGGTCCAGTGATACAATGGTGCACTTGAGGTCCATGGGAAAAGGAAAGCATCTCTGCATCCCCTTCTCAGGCCTTCTGGTTCCAAGGGTCTTCCACAGCAGTGCGATGCTTCCCCCACCCAAGTTTTTTTGCTCTGCAGCCTCTTTCATCCTCATTTTATTGAATCCAATGCAAACATAATCACACTTGTACAATTGTGGGAAAGTCTTTGCAACTTTTTTTAAAAATGTAGGAATATTCTTAAGGTTTCTGCCTTTTAGAAACCAGTACATGCCGCTTATTTTGAAATCTGGATTTCCTACCAAAATTAAACTGGAAGGGGTGGGGACCAAATAGATATAAGGAATCAAGAACCATTACAGAAGAGAATTCCTCAGTTCGATCCATCCTCAAACATATGAACAGAAGACTAGATTAGATCTGAACCAAACTATTGAGGGGTTCATTACTCATTGGGAAAGGAGACATTAAGGGTTTCTTTGGGCATGTCTACACCTGCCTTTCCCCCCGGGATCATCCCTGTGTCATCTACATCATGAACAAGGGATCCCAGGAGCAGCCAGGGACAATCCCTCCATTTCCCTGGGATTTCTGTGACCACTTTCCCCCCGTTTTTCCCCCTGATCCCGGGATGTTCCCGAGGACTACAGGTGGGTTGCGAGTAAAAGGGGCAGCAGAGGGAAGGAGCCAGGCAGAGGGAATCCAGGGACATCGGGGGGGAGCAGGGTCATGCCTCTTTTTTTTTTACTTACTTTTTCGCTGGAGCTCAAGTGTGCTCCAGCTTGAATTTTTTTTAAAAAAATATGGCGGGCGGGATGGTGTGATGGCCCGCTTCCATTTAGACAGCCAGGGATGATCCAAGGAGCATGTAAATCCAGGATCGTTCCTTTTCCCTCCCTCTACAACCTTAGGTGTAGACATGCCGTTTGTTTGTTTTTCCAAAGGTGCAGTGCTCCCCTAGGGGGGAAATGCATTTCAGAAAACCTGCCTGCTCCCTACCCCAGCAAACCACTTGCCAAAGGAAAGGGTGGGATCATGCTGATCAGTGCACTGCATGTGCCAAAAGAGGCGGAAGATAATATGATGCACGGTGCTGTGGATTGCCTGGTGCTCCCCATATCGCTGCAGGTTGCCTCCTCTAAAGTGGGCCCAGAGCAAAGCTAAGTAATGTGTGCCCAATGATGCTCCACTTTCCTTGCCGTGAGAGGGGAGAGAACACTATGTGCAGTGCAGAGTTCTGCACCTGGTGGCCAGCACTTCACCAAGAGATGGGGAGGACTGTGCTGCTGTGAACGGAGTGTTTTAAAGTGGCTGTTACTGTCCTGGTCCAAACTGAATCCTGGCTCTTTGCTAGCCAATGCAGGGACGCAAACAAGAGAGTGGCCAATTAAGCAGACAAATGATCAAGCACAGGCAAGCAGGCAGGTACATGGGCTCAGGCTAATGCAGGAGTGGTTAAAAAAAACCACACAGGCAGAGGTCAGAACACAGTTAGGCAGTCAGACACATTACTTAGGAATGGCCTGACGGAAGAGACTCGTCAGCTTAAGTGTCTGTTAGCATTTAAGAAAGCTATCAAGACTGATCTCTTCCGGCAGGCCTATCCAGTGGAATTTTAGGATGTTTTTAGGATGTTTTTAGGATGTTTTAACAATGTGTATTATGTTTTAATTCAGTTTTATGTATTTTATATTTACTGTTGTTCCCTGCCTCGATCAATGAAGCTGAATGGTGGAAGATCGAGGACAGAGAACAGGAAGCGCATATTTAAACTATAGAATTCGCTCCCACAAGATGTGGTGACGGCCACCGACTGGGACAGCTGTAAAGGGAATTAGACAAATTCATGGGGGATAAGGCTACTAGTCACAATAACTATTTACTACCTTCAGTATCAGAGGCAGTACATCTCTGTATAGCAGTTGCTGGGGAACATGAGCAGGAGGGTGTTAATGCACTCCTGGCTTATGGTTTTATGCATTTCTTGTTGGCAGCAATATACCACCAGTGGCTCAGGGAAGCATGTGATGCTCTCTCTAAATGGAAATCGCTCAGGTGACCATGTGAGGTGGACACCTGCCAAGCAATTATATTTAACAAGAGCTGGAGAGATAAAGGGAGCACGTGTTAGTTTAAAGGTCTCCATTAACACGCATGTCCATGCACGCATACATAGACACCCTTCCAGCCTCCCTTTTGATATATATGATTTCCCTCCCTCACAGAACCTCAGGTTTTTGTGCCTCAGTCAGCAGATTTAAACATCCAGGTGGGGCAATCCTTCCTAGAAGATTAAAATGTATCTGAATAAATCATTGAGACAGAACTTCTGAGTTGCAGGGGTTCCCACGCTTTGGCACAGCGTGCCTCCCTAACTAAAGCCAATATCTCCTTAGAAGGAAGTAAAGATGCTTTCACATGGAAGGCTTCCACAATATCATTCAGGAGGAGGAGGAGGAGGCTAGTATGTCTGTTCCCAGCAAAAAAAGGCACTGACATCTAGAAGTTCTCTGTGTCAAATCTACTTCCAATATTTGTCCTGTAACAGAATGGTATAGTGGTCAGAATATCAGACTGGGACCGGGGAGGCCCAGGTTCAAATCACCACTCACCCATGAAGCTCACCTGGTGACCCAGGGCTAATCATTGTCTCTCAGCCCAACTTATCTTACAGGTTTGTTGGGAAAATCAAATAGTGGGGGGTTGGCATATATGCCACATTGAGCCCCTTGGGAGAAAGGCAGGATAAATATGTCATAAATAAACCAATTGAGAATAAAACTGCCGGTATGGTGCAACCACACAAATCTATGGTGCAACCACACTTAGAATACTGTGTACAGTTCTGATCACCACACCTAAAAAAAAGGATATTATGGAGCTGGAAAAAGTGCAGAAAAGGGCAACTAAAATGATTAAGTTGCTGGAGCATCTCCTCTATGAGGGAAGTTTACAGCAACTGGGATTGTTTAGCTTGGAAAAAAGGAGGCTAAGGGGAGACATGATAGAGGTGTACAAAATCATGCATGGTATGGAGAATGTGGATAGGGAGATTTGCTCAAATTACAACTGCCAGTTGCGCAAATTTGTATGATCTGCACAAATTTTGGCTGTAAATATATTTACGGAAATTCTGCCAGCTGGCCGAGTTGTTGCACATTGAATTGGCAGCAGAGGTAGTTAAGTAGCCAGGATGCTGCAGCTCTGGAATATCACCTTTAAGAGCAGGAGTGCCACATCTGACCCTCCTGAGATCAATTCCGCCCCTCTTAGTCTACCTAGATGGTCATTCCCCTTCCCCTGGCCCCTCCCCTTTCCCTCAACTGCCAATCATTTGATTTTTCCTGGCTTCTGTGCATGTTTCCCCCCATCCTAGAAGGTAGAACTAAAACCCTACTACATTTTTGGCAACAAGAGATTAAAGCTCAAATAGGCTGGCTTGGGGGGTACAGTTTTGACCCTTTCCCTTTTGCCTTTGGGCCTGCTGCCCCTTTTGCCTTCAGCCCCCACCACCACCGCCACTGGTATGCGCCCCCTGAGAGCTTCTCTGAAATGGATTTCAGCCCTCAGGCTGAAAGAGGCCCAACACTCCTGCTTTAGAGGAATGGGTGTCCTTCCAAAGATGAGAGCCATCTGCTCTGGAGTTTGAAAACAATAAAGGTTACTGCAATTCCTCCAGCTCAAGAAAAGGCCATCATAATAGGTAATTTCCACTGTGCTGAGGTTTACATAGGATCTACATCCAAGTGTCAAACACATGGAGTCACCATGCAATAACATGCACTGCTGCCCCTGCCCCTGGGAACACATGGTTTCCCCACCCCTGTTCCCAGTGCCCCCACATTGCGTGTGGATGTCAGGAAGAGGGAAGCCCATGAGCATAGACCTCTGCATGAGTAGACTTCACAGGAATGGTGAATCTTGCATGATTGCGGTTTCCAATCTCACAGAGTTCTTTGTGTGCTGGATTACAGGTTCCCAAGGCGTAATGTGAAGGCTTATGAGGCAGCCACCTTGCTGAAGCTAAGCAGATCTGGGTGTGGTCAGTGCTTGGATGGGAGAAGTCCTAGGAATCACATGTAGCTACCTTGAATTCCACAGTGGAAGAAAGGTGGGATATAAATGTAATAAATAAATAAATAAATGTGGATGTCATCAGTGGGGAAACCATGTAACTTGGGGTGATTCCCTGCCACTAATGTCCAGGCAATGAGTGTGGAAGAGGAAGGCTGTGCACCTAGACATCTCAAGAACCAGTGTGGTGTAGTGGTTAGAGTGTTGGAGTGAGACTGGGAAGACCTGGGTTCAGGTTCACTCTTGGCCATGCAGGTCACTGGGTGGCTTAGGGCCAGTCATTGACTCTCAACCTCACCTACCTCACAGGGTTGGTGTGAGAATAAAATGGAGAAGAGGAAATGTATGCCACGTCAGGATATAAATGTAATCAATTAAGCAATAAATATATTTTTATTTATTTATTTATTATTTCATTTATATTCTGCCTTTTTTCCTCCAAGAAACACAAGGCGGCATGCATAATCCTCCTCTTCTCTATTTTATCCTCACAACAACAACCCTGTGAGGTAGGTTGGGCTGAGAATCTCTGACTGGCCCGAAGTCACCCAGAGGCTTAGTGGGGACTAGAACCCAGATCTCCCGACTCCCAGTCCAACACTTTAGCCACTACACCACAATAAAAGTGATGTCTTGAAAAATTAAGGCAGGCCTTTTTGATCACACATCCAACATTCCTAAAGAGTCTTATTCATTTATTGCAGTGCTGTGTGGCAGCAAACTTCCCTGCATGTTGATGGGTGATGATTACATAAAGCCTCCAAAATGAGTTTCCTTTGCTATTATTTTTAATTGCTATGATTTATATAGATTTCTTCTTCTGTGATCTAATTCTGTGACTTTGCTGAAAATCCCTAAAGGAGCTGCATTAAGAAATCTGACACAGGCCACAACAAAACAGTCAAATTAAGTAATCAAATTGCATTTGGTTTATCCTATCCTTTCTAGATCTCTGATTAATATCTGACAATTACAATATCAGTTGACCTGTTGGCGACATAACCTAGAGCAGCTTCAGATCAGTGAAAACCAGCTACTTGACAGGAATCTAGGTATCCTACATTTAGGAATTTGAAGCTGGAGTCACTGGGTCTGCACATCCTGATAGAAGGCTGCCCCAGGCAAAAAGGTGTTTTTCTACACTCTCTATGACCTACAGATGAAAAGACAGACGGTATGCATTTTATGACCAATGAAGTAAACTACAGCGCAACTTGAAAAACTGGCTTGTGTGATGTTGTGATATGTCTGCAAGAAGTGGCTGATCTTTGTTTTTCTATACACCTGAATAAAATCTTCTGACATATAGACCCTTAGGGTAGGATCCCATGATCAGGGGGTTTCTATATGAAGGGAAAGCCCTAGGGTGGCTCCACAGTGGCGCTGTGTCATTTCTATGATGCAGTAGCCATTGTGGAGCCATACCAGGGCTTTCCTCTGAAGATCCAATATTAAAAAGTTGGGGACTTAGCCCAACTTTTTTCTGTGGAGCAAGGCGACTTCAGTTTATCTGCATCTGTCGCCTTGCTCCGAAGTTGCAGTGGAGTGGGTCGATGGCAACCCCTGATTGGTTGCCATCAGCCTGGACAGGGGGGAGGGGGTGGACCAGCAAACCAATTGGCCACTGGAACACCGCCATGCTTCTCTGACATGGGCAGAAGGACGCCCATGCTAGAGAAGCACATAAAGGTAAAAAAAAAAAAAAGTTTTAAAAACTGTGGGGGATTCACGAATGCACCATGGCAGCCCTGCAGTGACGTGCAGTTGCATGGTAGTGCACAGGCACTGCCGCAGTTCCTTCAGATGCAAACCCCGCACTCGCTCCTTAACGTGGAGACAACCCACAGGAGTGCAAGCACGGGGTTTTGAGGGCTCATGGCGCCAAACACCGTTGTCAATATAGCCCCAGAACCCACAGACAGAAAAGGGTGGTTTTAGCTCTTCCACACAGCCCCTCAGACTCTGCTTGAAAGGCCCTTGAATTCATGGAAGGGCAGCTTCTGTAATAGGAAGAGCACCTTAAGATGGAGCCTTCTGACTTTACATGGGCCACTGTGTTTGCTCTTCTATGAGGCCGGAATCAGAAGCTGAATCAGCAATCCTATGCCCCAGACTAGATGTGAGGAACCTCAGGACTGGGGGCCAAATCTGCCCCCCTGGGATTCACCAGATGGCCACGCCCCTTCTCCTGGCCCCTCCCCCTTCCACCAACCACCAATTTCACAGCTTCTCTGCAGGTTGGAATTCCTCTCCTAAGGCTTAGTTACCAGCAGCAAAAGCTTCAAGTGACAGTAGGCAGGTATTTTTGGTCCTGCCACCTTTCCCTTCGTGCCTGCCCACCACTGGAATGTAGCCCCGAAGAGCATCTTAAAACATAAACTCGGCCCTTGGTCTGAAAGAAGTTCAACACCCCTGTTGTAGACAATAAATTTGTGAGCATTTTCCCACAATCCCCTTGATTGCAAGTCACATTTGCACTCTTTGGTAGGGCTGTGCATATCATCAGAGCAAACAAGCTTGTTTGGTCAAGTGATTCATATGGAAGGCAGGAGCAAGAGGGTGGGTGGGGGTCCAACTACCCAGGCATTCAATTAACTGATCTTATATTCACAAACTGTTTAGGAGGGGGGGAGAAGAGTGAGGGAATCATTTATTCATGCTGTTCATGTTCAAGCCATCATTTATTCATACTGTTGACATAGTTCTTTTATCAGCTTCATGTCACTGTTGACCATACTTCCAAACAGTGTCTGGATCTAAACAACACAAAAAAGGACCCAAAACCCAACTTTACATTTTTAGGGTACTTCTTGAAGACATACTTTGCAGAGATACACATGTGTGATATGTACGGAGAAAGAGAGAGAAAGACAGACAGACAGAAAGACAGACAGAGGCATTTAATCACTTCTGAGACCAAAAGAAAGAAACATAATATATAATTCAGCATTCTAGTCTCTCTGCATGCTTTATATAGCATTTTTACTATGCAGTTCCAAGTGAACTGAAAAGTGGGGAGAGAAAAGCCAGTTGTAGAATTGTAGAGATTGAACATTTCTTCTTGAAGTCATCTAGTCTAACTTCCTGTACCAAGGCAGCAACTCCTAGGTTTAACACCCCGAACGATAATCATTCAAATCCTAGTGTGTCATGAGCTGAAAGACAAACAAGGGGCAATTTACAAGACCTTTGTGTAGGACAGGGGTGGGCAGAAGGTAGATCTGGTTATACCAGTAGATCTCTGGGTGATTTGCAATAGATCAGTCAAGATGTCTGACTCCTAGTTATTCAACACTAGCAACAACAATAACCCACACATATACACACACCCTATTTTTTTTCTGCTGAAACAAAGGACAATTTTAGAACAAAGGGATTCCAGGCAGGCCATGTCTGCAGTACTTCTCCTTTCAAAGTAACTTGGTTTCATCTTGCTTGTAGTCTGTTTGCCTTCCATCACCTTCAAATACACCCCTGTCTTGTGTGGCTACTCTTGATTGCTGTGCGCACATACGTACTTACTGAATTTGGGGTGTATAAGCATGTTCCTTGGGACAAATACACAGTTTGCTGATCTATCGCTCTGACAATATATGCCAACCCTGAATTCAGTTATTACTAGACTACTAAGCCTTCAAATTATCACTCACTATAAATCTGTACAGGTATAAAAAGGCAAAGGGGGAAGGACCAAAATACCAAAGACTCCATCTGCAGTGCAATCCTATCAGCATGTCTACTATTATTATTATTATTATTATTATTATTATTATTATTATTATTATTATTATTATTATTATTATTTTATTTATTTATATAGCACCATCAATGTACATGGTGCTGTACAGATTATACACAGTAAATAGCAAGACCCTGCCGCATAGGCTTACAATCTAATAAAGTTGTAGTAAACAATAAGGAGGGAAAGAGAATGCAAACAGGCACAGGGAAGTGTAAACAGGCACCGGGTAGGGTGAAGCTAACAGTATAGAGTCAGAACAAACTCAATATTTAAAAGCTATAGGGAAAAGAAAAGTTTTTAGCTGAGTTTTAAAAGCTGTGATTGAGTTGGTAGTTCTCAAGTGTTCTGGAAGAGCGTTCCAGGCGTAAGGGGCAGCAGAAGAAAAAGGACGAAGCCGAGTAAGGGAAGTGGAGGTCCTGGGGCAGGCGAGAAGCATGGCATCAGAGGAGCGGAGAGCACGAGCGGAGAGCACGAGCGGAGCACTATTACTAGAACAAAAGATTTAACCAGAGGTGAGAGGTGCATTGATCAGCAGGGATATACATTCATTTTAGAAATGAATGGAAAATGAAGGAAATAATCCTCATTTGCTTTGGTTCTAAAAACAAATCGGAATTCAAATGAATGAGTTCCAAATGAATGTCCCATTGATAAATCATTTGTTTCACTCATAACTTGTTAGTTTGAACTAGAGTCCTAAAACAGCATGTACAGGTTACAGGCAGCGTGAGTGCAGGGAAACTGAGAGATTGGAAAACTCTCTAATCTGTATCAAATCTTTTTAGCAAGCAAGTTTTTGATAGGTCTTCTGTCCATGGCCCAATCTACACGGCTGATTTAGTGTGGAACAACATTATAGCACATCAAGGTTGTTTGTGACAGATGCCGCTATCACCAATCCATAGCAATCCTCTGTAAAGTGGTGGGTTAAAAGCCTCATCTTAAAAAGTCCTTCATCTCAAGTTTTCCCCCCATCCTGTTTATAAAGAAATTTACAAATTTTGGTAAGTTATCAAATAATGAACTGAATGATATTCTCAAACATCTGCACTGGCTGAATTTATTAAATCCAGCTATTTCTAGCATGCAGAGGATTGTGCTGTATCTGCCTCCCATGTGAGTGTTAAAGATGAGGATCTTGTCAGAAAAAAGTGGTGGCAACCCTAATTCAGCACCACAACCATGGCTGAACACATGGGGATTCAAACCCAAACTTTTAAGAGATAAGCACTCAAAGCACTCTACTTGGATGGATGGATGAATCTGGGCTTTTCTACATGGAGCTTTTAACCTGCACTTTTACTGAGTCTTCTATTTCCAGTCCAGCATTAAGTGCTCCTCCTTAGAGATTTTCTTTCTCTGCCTGTCTATATGTTCAATTTCACAACCACTAGGTGGCACTGTGGCACAGTGGAATTGCACAACGTGATTCCTACGGATTCCATTCAGATAATAATACCACACTTTCCCTCCTAATAAAAATATAATGGTTGCAAAGCATGGGAAAGGCCTTGGAGGAGAATGACATCATGTAAAGGACCTGCAAACCACCGTAAGTGAAAAATCACCAGCTGACAATAAAAGCTTTATAGAGAAAAGCTCTCTGTAAGTTTTGCTTTCTACTACATTTATTAAATATATAAAGAAGTTGAGATTATATATACACACATATACATACATACATACACACACACACACACACTCAAGACCTTCCCATTTATGAAGATATTTGCAAATTTTGGTAAATTCTCATTTTAATAAAGACAAACTGAACAAAATTCTCACTCGTTCCTATTTAAGACTACCTGGCACTTACATTTGGCATACTACTTCTTAGAATTGTCCACCTGCCTGCCTGCTAGTCCTCTACTGCAGCACTGCATAGTTCTATTTAGTTTTAGATCATAGCTAGGCTATGTTGTGTGTCTTTTTAAATGGCCTGTCAAATGGGGACCTTCATCCTATCTATCCAAAATTTGGTAGGTGTGATCCTTGGAAGGGGTCACAGAAAATGCTTACAAGGCCTTTCAGACAACACATTAAGCCACATTTAGGCTGCTAACCCCTTTGCAGCAAATGGTTACTGAGCGTGTTTAAACTGTGGTTATGTAGCCACCATGGTTAGGAATGCTTCACACAACACACTAAGCCATAATGTCTAGTTCAAAATGCTTAGCCACCATGGCTTAGCATGTCATCTGAACAGGGTCACAGACAGCCAATGACTGTTTGGGTCTCCCATTGAAGTCAATGGCAAATGAAAACAAACGGGTTACAGAAATGAATGAACTCGTTCCAGATCAGTCATGAAAGCAATGTAATCCTAACAACTGAGTAACAAGCTGAATTAAACTTCTCATAAAGAAATTGAACAGAGTAACAAAGCGATTCCCTTTTTTCTTGACCAGTGTTTCCCAATCTGTACCTCCTGCTCTGTATTTGCCTTTCAGAGATGTCTGCAGCTCACAGTTCTGTACTGCATCCCCTGAACAGCACATCTTCTCCGTGTTCTAAGTACAATTAGTGGCAGGATTGATGTGCATCCTGTTTCCTTTTCAGTCAGAATGAATATTTGTATCTCTCTCACCTTGGGGGTCTTTGTTTTTCACAGTAACAACTAAAGTAACCCTCTGAAGTACACAGTGTACTTGCAGCTGGGCCATAAGTAGACAGAAAGGCCATTGCCCAAAATAAAGAAAAGTGCTTCTGTCCTTGATGTTGTTTCCATAGTGTTCTTAGTTCTACAGTTCTCTGTGTAGTTTGCCATTTCTGTCCACAGGGGTGGGGGAGTCGTAGGAATTACACAGGGCCAAGGAACAATCTGACCTAACACACATCTACATATCTTACCCAGACACATATAAACATAGTTTGGCAATACTTGAGTTGGGAAAGTTTCTTTTACCCATAGGGAACAACTATGCATTAAAAAAAAAAGATTAACTACATCATCTCTTTCTCAAGCATATTTGACAATACAAAAGCATTCTAATGAATAGAAATAGGGCCTGCTTTCATCCTTAGATTCATATTCTGTGTTAGAAACAAAGCAGGCTTCAGTTATGAGTCTTCTATAATACTGGAGACTGTGAGTATCTCTACATTAACGAAAATTGTGTTGTTTACCAGGGCCTTTTGTGCTACCTAGTTCTTGGGAGCCATTGTTATGGCCTTCATTACATGAGAGGAAAGGGACAGTAAGGGGTTTGAATTGAATACTTCCCCTCTGTTCAGTGCCATTGAGTTCTACTGAGACAGTGCCATCTAGGGGCAGAAAATCCTGCTGTTACCCAGCTATTACCACTTTAAAAGTGGTTCTTTTTATCCTGGGATTTATAGCGGATTCAGCAGGAGACATCCTGGTTGTAGATGTCGTCATGAAATTGACCCCAAAAATTCTGTAAGTGGCTAATCATGAGCATGAAATAAATCACTCATTTAGAGGAGACCTGAGTGGCTTTGGGCATCACCATCTTACTTTCCTGGAATTAGGGTGACCATATTTTGGAAAGCAAAAAGGAGGACAATATGGCTGCCCTCAGGAGGCGTGGCCACCCCAACATGTCCGGCCCCCAAGGGGGCATGGCCTCAGTCAGCATCCATTATCATTATCAGAATCCATTATCAGCATCAGCATCACCATTATCAGCATCACCATCATTAGCAGCAGTAGCATCATTATCAATATCAGTATCCATTATCATTATCATCAACACCATCATTAGCAGCGGCAGCAGCATTATCAATATCAGCATCAATTATCATTATCATCATCACCATCATTAGCAGCAGCAGCCGCTGTCCTCCCAGTACCTCTGCTGCTGTCCTCTGCTGCCGCCTGGCCTGGTCTGCTGCCAGTGTCTGCCACCTGGGTGTCTGGGCCGCCACCGCCGGGGCAGGGAGCGAACTGACCACTGCCCCTTGGGTCTCGTCGCATGCAATGAGACCCAAGGGGTGGGGCTTCGTGTTCGCTTGCCGTCCCGGCCGGCTGGGCCTGGCCTAGCCGGCCTGGACAAGGAGCAAACTGCTGTGCTGACGCGATTGTGTCAGCGCAGCAGAATGGCTAGATCGGCCCTGGGGGGAGGCGGGGGCTGGGAGATGTGTTCCTGGAAGTCCAGGAATGTGTCTTCTAGTCCCCACCCCCAGCAACAATCTAGCCTTCTGCTGCGCTAGATCGGCACTGGGGGAGGGCTGGAAGACCCGTTCCTGGAAGTCTGGGAATGCATCGTCCAGCCCTTTTCCCTGATGAATTGGGGGCCAGTCCCGGTTGCCCTGGTGACTTCCGTTTCTCCGGTGCATCTGGTCACCCTACTGGAATATGATATGCACGTTCTCTTGACTTGCTATTCTTCTGCAATACTGTCACATAGAGACAACACATGAGTCAGTGGTGCAGCTAAAAGCCCAGTGCCCTGTAGGGCTGAAGTCAGGCCTGGAGCTCAGGAGCCCCCAAACAAGTACCCAGAGAGTGGCAGATGATGTGGCAAATAGGCCTTTTAACATCACCTGTGCTGACATGGCTATGATGGGGCCTACTGGGGCCGCCAATGATTGCCTCAGCATCTTTTCTTTCTCCCTGCTTTTTTTTAATTATAGTTGGGAGTGGCCAGCTGGGCATGTACATAATTGCAGACTTGTCTAGTATTAGGGAAGCAGAAAAAAAACACCACTGTATTCCTGTAGTCATGATAGTGCTAAGGTTTAAATGAGGTTAAAATATGAAACGGCACATGCTCAGAGTCTCTCTCTCTCTCTTAGAATTGGCAAACCGAACCTCCCCCTTTAATATATCAGGAATGTAGAAGCAGTTACAAAGTATGCAGAGGCAGTGGGGGTGGAGGTGGAGAGAGAACTGTTACTTGTGGGCTTGACAACATGGGCCTTTTAAGAGCATTAGGTCCAGGCCCTAAAATTATCGCACTGCATCACTGCATGGCGTAGAGATCGCCAACAATTTTGGGGTCTTCAGAAGCATCTTAACTGCTTCTGCTGCAGTGGCGATTTGCAGGGCAAGATCAAGGCTGTGATGGGCCCCAGGACTAGTCATCCGTAAGGGGGGGCACATTCTGCCCCAGTACAGAACTCACACATGATATTTGTGCATGCAGACACACGCACAGTCAACAACACACAACAATAATGCAAAAACAGTTGTTCATTACACATTTTCATGGATACTTTCCTGGAAGCAAAAGACTCAAATCTCTTCCATGGTCGAGAACTCCAGTACAAACACAAGCATCTTTTATTGTGCCATATAGCTCCCCTGAGCTGGTGGGCTGAAGGCTACAACGTCCATAGTCTTGTTGTTAATCCAGTTCTGGTGATTTGAAGCCACGCAAGGGGCCTGTGATCAGTGGGGAAGTGGGGTTGCACCCACTGCCTCTGCGCCCTGAAGACAACATGCCCACAGCTGCTATTGCTCCTCCCCACCTTCTCATCATCGCCACCACTTGCTTGCTTGCTTGGGAGGCAGAGAACCAGGGAGGAAGTGGGCAGGGGCATCTCCTGCTGCTCCTTCTCACCACCACCATTGTCAGGCAGAGGGACAGGCAGGTGAAAAGCAGGTTGTAATGGTGAAGAGAAGGAGCAAACCCTGGGGGCTCTTGGGAGTGGGCTCCAGCTGGGCTGTCAGCCTGTCACAGATGCCCAAACATGGTTGCCCTTGCCTATGTCCAGGCTTCTTGAAAAGCTGCTCTGGAGGGCTGGTGGAACGGAAGAGTTTGAGAGTGGCAATGCAGGGGAAGACGAAATCAGCGAAGGCCACTTCTCCACCCATTTCTCCCAGTAGCAGGGAACCTCCACTTGATCCCAGTGTCTTCCATGTACAAAAGGAGCCCTTCTGTTCATGGAACCACCAATCTGAATCCAAACCATTATAGGTATTAATAATTGTACCTTTAAAACTGGCAATTACTTTATTTTGCATTCATTTAAATAAGTCCCACATCCTGACAACCTTCCTTTTGCAAACAATTGCCAAGTAAATGCTTTTGTTGCAAATCATGTCGCGTTCACATCCAGCTCTTCTGATGCATTACATTGTTTGGATGGGATGCAGAAGCTACTTTCTATATATTTTTTGTTCCCAGTGAGCTTATTTGCTTTGTCTTGTCCTTTACAGTTACATGAAACGCTTTACAATGATTCTTTCCACGTCAAAGCCAAACAAGCACGCACTGCCTCACAGTCTGTTTAACTTTCCCCCAAGTCTTTACAAAGGAAAAGCAGCCAGTGGAGGCGGGTGCAAGAGCAGAGGTAGACCAGATGGGGAGAGGCGTTCTGAACCCTTCCTGTACCAGCTATTTGTAACACTCAGAATTGCCCCAGCTGTATTTCCCCCTGCAGTGAAAAAAAAGAAGGTCTATGCATCTTCTCCTCACCAAGTAAAAAAGGAGCATAAAATGATTGAGTTTAACAAGTAAATGGCTTGTAGGGAAAGGATTAAGTACCTCCTCCCCCATCCACCCTTCTTCTGTTCCTAATCATAGCCTCCAGCCTTTACTTTACAATTTAAAAAAAAATGTCAAGGAAATGTTCCCCAGAATTCTGCATAACATGTAGTTTGGCCCTGAGTTTTGCATCTTTGAAAATTTGCTGTCTGGAACTCTTTATAAAATGAATAATATGTCCGTGTTATTTAACAAACAGAAACAGTTGTTGGGAAATATCCTGGCATATGTAGATCACAATTGCTCAGCTGACATTTTTTAAAGACAGCCGTGCAGAACATACAGTGCTTGCACATAGAACCTATTGATAAGGGGATTTGTTCTGAATGTACAAGTGAGAAATTATTAACTTTAGCACAATTGAAGTAAATCTTTACAGCAGATGCCTTCCAGTGCCAGCTGTGATTAGAGGCCGCTTTGATGCCAGAAAGTTGAGTTTGTGACTGGTTGCATAGCTACATGCTCAATTTATTTCAATTATTTCTATTAATTCTTGTGAGTGGATAACAGCATGTCTATGTTACAAAGGGCATGGCTAGATGGGGTAATATCCCGGGGATTGTCCCGGGGTTCATCCCTGTGCATCCACATGACACACAGGGCATCCCGGGAGCAGGGAGGGACCATCCCTCCCTTTCCCTGGGATATCACCCTCCCATTAATTTCGATTCCCCCGCTGTCTCGGATGATCATGAGTAACCACGCAGAGCCAGGAACCACACACGGGACATGGAGCACCTCAGGAGCTCTGTGTCCATTGGGGGGGAGGGGGGAGGGGGGAACATGAGTTTTTCTCTCTCTTTAAAACACTTACATTTTGCAGATGAGCATTCATGCAGTCTTCTCCAATTAAAAAACAAAACGGCGGGTGCAATGTCCTCTTCCTCCCAGGACATCGCACGCCACATGTAGGCAAGGGGGACAATCTCGCAATCATAAAATTGTGAGATCATACCCCTCCACTCCCCTTGTCTAGACATGCCCAAAGCTACAACTATGACTGACCTGATGAATTGTCATGTCTCAAAAGCAAGGAACCCTGGGAAATGTAATTCTGTGAAGAGAAAGGGCATCTGTAAGGACAATTGATCAGAATATGTGCAAAACTACAATTCCCAGGGTTCTTTGAGGTGCACCATGCCTATTAAACCAGTGTTGATGTAAATAATAATCATTCCATTTTGTGCCAAGTGAACTGATGTTTTATTCCTACTATCCAGTAGCTAGAATTCTTCATCCAGGAAACTACAGCTTTACAATCAGCAATGCCAAGTTTTTTTGTTAGCAGACGATGCCGTATCTTAACCCCGACAAGTGGAACAGAGGAATCCACTGATGCTCCAGTTGCTTAAAAAAAAACACCTTCTTATCCTCGGTGGTGACAGAACAATCTGTCTGCAGCTGCCAAACAGCCATCAGGCTGCAGATTAGAGGGCTGACTAAAATATGACATAATTTATGCCATATAACTGCTCCAGTTGTTTCATTGAGGCAATGGGATAAACTGCCCTGGCTGGCATCAACATTCCCAGGGCTAGTCATCTGTGGGGGGGCACCTCTATGGAAGTTCCAAGTAACCATATCTCTATAAATTGAGGGTGGCAGCAAGAGGTCCTGGTATGAAGAATGTATCACCAACAAAGCTGTAAAAAGTGCAGAAAAGGGCAACTAAAATGATTAAGGGGCTGGAGCATCTCCCCTATGAGGGAAGGTTACATCAACGGGGATTGTTTAGCTTGGAAAAAAGGAGGCTAAGGGGAGACATGATAGAGGTTTAAAAAAAATGCATGGTATGGACAATGTGGATAGGGAGACATTTTTCTCCCTCTCTCAAAATACTAGAACCCGGGGTCATTCCATGAAGCTGATTGGTGGGAGATCCAGGACAAATAAAAGGAAGTACTTCTTCACACAGCACATAGTTAAATTATGGAACTCACTACCACAAGAATTAATTTGGATGGCTTTAAAAGGGGGTTGGATACATTCCTGGAGGCAAAGGCTATCAATGGCTACTAGCCCTGGTGGCTGTGTGCTATCTCCAGTGTTCAAGGCAGTAAGCCTGTGTGCACCAGTTGCTGAGGAACATGGGTGGGAGGGTGCTGTTGCACAATGTCCTGCTTGTTCATCCCTGGGCAATGGCTGGTTGGCCACTGTGCAAACAGAGTGCTGGACTAAATGGACCCTTGGTCTGATCCAGCAGGGCTCTTCTTATGTCCTTGTGTTCTAAAGGAGAAAATGAGTCTGTCTGAAGACAGAAGTGGGAGACAGAAGCCTTTGTTATCTTTTGCAACTACAGTATGTACTTGAGATATAAAACCTAATAGCATAGCCCTATGGCAATAAACCTTAACAACCTCTGGGGGTGGTAATGCTTAGTCTTGAATTGGGATCAGAAATGTACAGGCAGCCAGTACAAGTAAGCCTGAATTGGTATTATATAGTTGGACTTTCTGGTCACTGTTATCAATCTGGCTGCAGCTTCTGAACTAGGGGTGTGCACGGACCCCCCGCTCCGCTTCACTTGCAGATCCGCCATTTTTCGGAGCGGGTCGCTCCGCCCCGCCCCCGCTCCGCCCACTTCCGCTCCGCTCCGCCCGGAGCTCCGGATCGGATCCGGAGCTCCGTTTTTGCCCCCCCATAGGCTTGCATTGAAAGCTAAAAAAGTAAACAACTTTTTTTCCGTTGAAGTTAGAAACCTCACGTTTGGCACCATGACACCTCATGGGCGTATACACACACACGCCAAGTTTCAAGGCAATCCCATCATCCCCTGATTTTTGGCGAATTTTTGAAAATCGGGCACCCCATTCACACCCCTTGGGATAGCTCCGTCAATTTGCATGTTACAAACCTCAAACTCGGCACCAGGGCAGCTTATCCATGTGTCCACATGCACGCCAAGTTGCAAGCAAATCCCATCATCCCCTGATTTTTGGCGCGGCTCTACCCTCTAACGCACCTCCCATAACCCTAATTCACACCCCTTTAGATAGCTCCGTCAATTTGCACGTTAGAAACCTCAAACTCAGCACCATGATAGCTTATCCACGTGTCCACATGCACGCCAAGTTTCAAGGCAATCCCATCATCCCCTGATTTTTGGGGAATTTATGAAAATCGGGCACCCCATTCACACCCCTTGGGATAGCTCCGTCAATTTGCATGTTAGAAACCTCAAACTCGGCACCAGGAGAGCTTATCCATGTGTCCACATGCACGCCAAGTTGCAAGCAAATCCCATCATCCCCTGATTTTTGGCATGGCTTAACTCACCCCAAATTGTCCCATTCTACAACTACGTCAATTTGCACGTTAGAAACCTCAAACTCAGCACCATGATAGCTTATCCACGTGTCCACATGCACGCCAAGTTTCAAGGCAATCCCATCATCCCCTGATTTTTGGGGAATTTATGAAAATCGGGCACCCCATTCACACCCCTTGGGATAGCTCCGTCAATTTGCATGTTAGAAACCTCAAACTCGGCACCAGGAGAGCTTATCCATGTGTCCACATGCACGCCAAGTTGCAAGCAAATCCCATCATCCCCTGATTTTTGGCGCGGCTTAAACTTTTTAACTCACCCCAAATCAAGTCCCATTCTACAACTACGTCAATTTGCACGTTAGAAACCTATCCTTTGGTCCCATGACAGCTTACCCATGTGTCCCCATGGACACCAAGTTTCAAGGCAATCCCATCATCCCCTGATGTTAGGGGAACTTTTGAAATTTGAACACTCCAGTATGTCAGGGATTTAAAGTTGCAATTGCAGACAGCTCAATGGGGCCAGTTCCAAGGCAATCCCAACATGCCACGAGATAACCCTAAATCTTCTGGCACATTTGAAAAAGGGATTATTGAATTTGATAAAGTCTAAGTGAGCGCAGGAAGGACTTCTCCCCTTAGTCAAAGCAAGACACATACACCATCGCTGCAAGGCGGGAAGGGGAGAATTATTATTATTATTATTATTTATTTATATAGCACCATCAATGGAAAGCAGGCAGGCAGCATGCATTGTAGTGCCGCAAGGATGGCTTGAGCACTAACGCATAGCAAACCAACCCATAAGTGGGCGCAAAGTGAGGCAAAGATGGCTGGTTGTTTCTTTCTAAGCCAGCAGTTACGCCTTGAGGGGCACAGAGGAGGACGATTGGGAGCAAACCAGGCACCAGGCGGGCAGAGAGGCAGGCAGAGTAGGCGAGGAGTCAGTCCTGGCAGATGCCCCACCACAGCAGCACCCCGGGGGAGGCGGGCAGGCAGGCAGGCAGGCTGCGGGCATTTCTGGGGGCACAAGGAAGTGATGGCTGGTTTCTAAGCCAGCATTGCAGTTAGTCACGCATTGCAAACGCAAACCATCCCAGCGAGTCGGTCACCGAGGAGGACAGGCTAGCAGAGGGGCAGGCAGAGTGACATGTCATAGATCTAGTATTGGGGAGGAGTCAGTCCCGGCAGATGCCCCAACACAGTAGCACCCTGGGTGGGCATTGGAAAACGCCATCTTGTGGGTCAATACTTCCCCCACCCCATGTCCTGCAGGGTTGCCTGCCTAACCCTTGTGGGGATGGGAGATGGAGAGCTTAGAGTGGCAGTGCCAGCAGCAGCCTTCGGCTTTCCCCTGGAACCAGTCGCCTTGCCCGCCTCTTTCCCCAGCAAGATCGCCTGGTGCTGCCTATGAAGATGCATCTTCATGCTGCTGGTTCCATAATGCCCTGTCGATGAACCCCTGCTTAGGCTGAGTTTGCAGTGGCGACAGACAGCAAAGCGGGGATCCGCTCCCAACTCAAAGTGGTCCCACACGATGCTTGTCTTTCGTTTCTGTGGTGACACCACCAATTGCCCGCCTGAGCTCTCTGGTGTTGCCACAGAAACAGGGGTGTGGGATGAGACTGGGGAGAGAGCCTCGGCCTGCTGCTGCTCCTCCTCAGCCCCCACATCCTGGAGGCCCACCGCCTCCTCCTCCTCCCCCCCCTCCACTGTGCTGAGGACCTCGTCTAGGTCCATCAGCGGGCTCGTGGGCTGAAAGGAGAATGAAGGAGTTGGGGATACTCCTCCTCCTCTAATGGCACTGCTGCCACGTGCCTCTTGCAAACGGGCACTTTTCCCATTCCCACCCTCAAAAAGAGAACGCCGGGCACAAGTTGCAGAAGAGAGTGGCTCTGCCTGCTGCTTGTCCTGCTTCTGTTTTGGAGCAGTCAGCCAAGGAGTTGCCCGTTTGAGTTTCACAGGAGGAGAGGAAGCCCTGCTGGCAGACTGAGCCTTGCTGCTTTCAGCACGCCTGCTTTCTCTTTTCATGATGACTAACAAAATATTAATACTACTAATACTATGTATAAGGTACTACTAAGAATATGTATAAGAAGAATATAATATGTTTAAATGTAGGGAAATGGGACAAGAACAATAAAATATACTACTACTAATATGTATGAGAATATACTACTAAGAATATCTACAAGAATATAATAATATGTTTTAGAATATTACTAATAAATGTAGGGAAATGGGACAAGAAATGGGACAACCACTACTATAAGAAGAACAAAATATGAATACTACTACTAATATGTATGAGAATGTATACTAATAGACTACTAAGACTATGTCAAAGAATATAATAATAATATGTTTAAGAATAGGGAAATGGTGTGCGTATGCTTTCCCCAAAATGCTCAATCTGTGGCTGCCTGTTGAACTTGACAAAAGCAGCCCACTCCGTCGAAGTTACACAGAGAAGAAAAAGAGAATCCAATTTTTTTGGTATATTTGGTATATAGAAGATAGAAGGAAACACAATCAGGATTTAAGAGAGGGGAGGGGGAAAAAGAACCAACCACTACTATAAGAAGAACAAAATATGAATACTAATATAATATGTATGAGAATATATACTAATGGACTATGTGAAAGAATATAATAAAATATGTTTAAGAATATAAATGTAGGGAAATGGGACAAAAAGTGTGTGTATGCTTTCAAAAGAAAGCTTTCACAAAAGCAGAACAGTCAGGCTTTAATACAGGGAAGGGGGGGGGCAACCAACCCAACCACACACTCCAAAATTCAAAAATAAAGTTTATATTAAATCAAAGTAAGGGGAAAACACAGGGCAAACTAAGCTACAAGTCAGAAAGAAGCAAACAAACACACACACGCGCCAAACTAAACCTATATTAAATTAATCTATCTCCAAAGCAGGAGCACTAGCTAAGTAAGTGTTCCCTCCACGAACGCCAACCCACAAAGAGACACAAAACAGAAAGTTCTCAGGGTGGGTCTGCCTTAGTCCCCCCTCCAACGCTGGGATTGGAGGAGGATGCTTTCTGAGGAGATGAATTCTCATCAGGATTGGGAGTTGAATGTGCCTGTCATCGCTTCCAAAAAAATAATAATAATAAAAAAAAAAAACCCAAACCCCGATTTTTAAAAAAATATTGCACGTGAACCACAGCACGCAGAAAGTTGAGAGTGGTCTCAAAATGACCCCCATCCACGACTCTCTGTGCACAAGAATTTTCAGAACGATAGCTTAAACCCCCCCCCAGTTATCCCCGATTCTTTCCCTCAATGCAATCCTATGGGCGAAAAGCCGAAACGCCGTTTGAGCCCTGCGGTTGCCCCGATTTTTAAAAAAATATTGCACGTGAACCACAGCACGCAGAAAGTTGAGAGTGGTCTCAAAATGACCCCCATCCACGACTCTCTGTGCACAAGAATTTTCAGAACGATAGCTTAAACCCCCCCCCAGTTATCCCCGATTCTTTCCCTCAATGCAATCCTATGGGCGAAAAGCCGAAACGCAGTTTGAGCCCCGCGGTTGCCCCGATTTTTAAAAAAATATTGCACGTGAACCACAGCACGCAGAGAGGTGAGAGTGGTCTCAAAATGACCCCCATCCACGACTCTCTGTGCACAAGAATTTCCAGAACGATAGCTTCAAAAACAACGTAGTTATGCGCGATTATTTGCCGCAATGCAATCCTATGGCGAAATGTTTTCAAGATGGCGACCGGAGCGCTCCGACTGAACTCGGAGCTCCGAAAAATGGTCGCTTCTCTTCGCCTTGCTTCTAGGGGGTCCGCGGTCCGCTCCTACTCCGCCTCTGGGTAAGGCGGAGCAGGCCAATCCGCTACTGCTTCTACGCTCCTAATCGGAGCGGAGCACATCCCTATTCTGAACAGTCTTCAAGGGCAGTCCCACATAGATGACATTAATCTAAGTTGGTGGTTACCAAGCATAGACTACTGTTGCCAGGTATATTCCATTGAATGTCACTTGTGTCTGAGGAGACATACATGGGGCTGCATTGTTAGAAGCTATGAAGTATGCATTTATTAATTAAAACAGGCATGAGGAACCTCATGCAGATCAGAACAGGCCCATCAAGACTCTCTATCTGGCCTGCCAATGTCTCCCACCAGTCCACATCCTTCTCCCCAGGTAAGGCCCCTCACCTGCCCATATCCCTTCACTTGTGACTCTGCTCAGTCCCTTCTTGTGTACCTTACCTTTTCTGAACTCTTTGTAGGCCAAAACATTTGGAGGTGCAAGCCAAAACATCTCGATTGCCCCAAGTTATGCACTCTTGCTTTAGAAAGTCTGGTTGGAAGTGTTTAGAGATTTAAAAGTCAACATGAACAGTTTGAATTGGACTCAGACTATAGTTATCACCTTGATCCTACATAATATTGTAAAATATATTTTTATCATCAGCAAATATATATCCTTTGAGTGGAACAAAGATTTTATGTGTTGAGTACCACACTTTTGAATGGCTGCTCCAAGTAAACATTTGCTCTTCAAAGCAGCCATCATCGTCCCCAAAAGTATAATATCTAGCATTGGCTCATATGAATTATCTGTATATTTTCTTTTCATTGGATTTCAAAACATGCAGACAGAACAGGGATTAAAGGCTTGCAGCACAGCAAGAGGTACTTTTGATCATTTGCAAGTATTAAGATGTACCATTATGTGTCCCAGTTTTAGCACTGATGGTACTCTGTGCATGAAAGCTGAACTAAGATCACCATTTCACACAACCAAATGAGTTATCACTAAATAAATGTGGTCATAGTGAACTGATCCAAAGAAAGGGACTTTATTATCTTTCATTTAAACAAAGGACAATGAAAAGCAGTGCTGCTTTCCTGCAAATCACAAAGCTGGTGGCAAGAGGTATAAACTGAACCCATTTCCAGAGGTGGTCACCATATTAGTCTCTTGCAGCAAAAACAACAAAGAGTCTGGTGATACCTTAAAGACAACCATGTTTATTCTAACAACAGCCAGGGTAGGTAGAATATCTCTGGTTGTTTTTGTTCTGTTCCGCCTCTGCCATGATGAGGTCTTAGCATTGTTGGGAACTGGTGAGGACTGGGTTACAAGGTTCCACTACAGATCAGGTGTCTACCACAGTTTGGGTCATGTCAGATTTCCCAGGTAGGTAGGAATGAGAATAAGGCAGCAATACAGAGAACTCTGAATGGAGCTGGGGCTAGATGCCAGACAAGCTTGTCTATACAGTACTTCAACAAAAAGCAGATTGCAACTGAGCCTTAAGTACATGTTTACCTTAATTTATACCAGTTAGTGCCCCCACCTCAATGCTGACTAAGGCTGTTAAAGGGGCCAGGTCTGTTTTAGCAGCCTCAGGCTATGATGATATGGAATGGTTGCAACATGCTGATATCTTCATGGCTGGAGTCTTCAGAGCCTGAGGATGACAATGAAAACTCTTCTGGATATAGGGAGCAGCCTCCTGGGCTCTTTGTGGAGAACTGGGTCCGGAGGAGGTGGAAGCCTTGTGACACCTTTCTGTAACCAAGGCCGTTTCTACACCTGCCTTTTCCCCCGGGATCATCCCAGGATCATCCTTGTGCATCCAAATGATACACAGGGGATCCCGGGAGCAGGCAGGGATGATCCCTCCATTTTCCTGGAATAATCCTTAGGTGTAGAAAAGGCCCAAGTCTTCTTGCCCAGTTCACTCAGAAGCCTATTCTTCTGAGGAAGAGGGATCAGGATCCTTGGGGTTCTGGTCCTTGGCAATTTTGCAGAAGATCAGCAAGAGTTTCTTACTTCCTATCATTCAGCAGTAGCAGCAAAAATATTCCCCCATATCCTAAATTGTACTAATGAAATGAAGAAAGACCACAATGTAGGGGAGGACAACCAAGAGTGAATATTTGGGTAAAAGGACTGTGAGCTCCTTTCAATAAGCTCCAATCAAACAACAACAAATAAACAACAAACAACCAGTGAAATGCTTTGAATCTCAATGTATGCCATTTGCACCTGGCTCTAGTTGGTGGAAAGCTAAGAGGATCCCACAAGCTGAAGTGTGCCTACCCCTGGAACAAGCTTCTATTAAATAGAGTCCAGACAGATGCACCAAATGTTATCCCCACTTGGCAGAGGGGGGAAGTAAATAGTGAGGCAAGATGGAACTGAAATGCAAAAAAAATCAGTCTGTAGCAATTCTCATATATATATATATATATATATATATATATATATATATATATATATATATACAAGATAAGCATAATGGCCTTTAGCAGTAGCAATAATTCATGATAACAAAAACATCCTTGCTTTATTAAGAGAATTAAAACTTGAAATGGGATAGAAAACTGTTATTGTGATTAAAGCGAGAGTTCATATTGAACCAAGCTGCTTGATAAACGGTAATTCAGCAGTTTAATGCTGGACTTTCCCCAATCCAGTGTGTCTAAGTACCTGAAGAGCCTCATTCTCTTTTCAGTTGGACTACATAAAAACAAGAAACACGTATCTAGATGCCTTTGGTATTGCAGTCTCTTGTCTCCAGTGGATGATACGTGCATTGTTTTCATTTTGTTTGGTATTTCCACAGGTATTCTCACTTTTCTCTTTTAACATCACTTAACGTTATCATCAATATATTGTAGCAACAGGAAGTGCCAGAGAACATTGTGTTCTTGCAGCTGGCTAAATAAAACATGTTCTCACTAGAGCATCAAAGAATTTATAGTTTGCAAAGGAAATGAAAAGTTATCTTCTGCATAATAACAAAACCATCATTTTAACAGGGAGGATGTAAACGTTGTCCAACACATCAGAGGGAGCAAAGTCTTTTAAAGCACATGTTCTCCAGACACTCTTGGATGAGACTGATTATCTGGATCCATTCCAGACAGGTTTCAGACCTGGTTTTGGCACGGAAACAGCCTTGGTCGCCCTGTATGATGACCTATGTCGGGAGAAAGACAGGGGGAGTGTGACTCTGCTGATTCTCCTTGATCTCTCAGCGGCTTTCAATACCATCGACCATGGTATCCTTCTGGAACGTCTGGCTGAGTTGGGAGAGGGAGGCACTGCATTGCACTGGTTCCGCTCCTACTTGGCAGGCAGGCTCCAGAAGGTGGTGCTTGGGGAAAATTGCTCGGCCCCGTGGATTCTCCAGTATGGGGTTCCGCAGGAGTCAGTCTTGTCCCCCATGCTGTTTAACATGTACATGAAACCGTTGGGTGCAGTCATCTGGAGTTTTGAAGTGCGTTGTCATCAGTATTCTGATGACACGCAGCTCTACTTCTTCTCATCTTCATCAGGTGAGGCTGTGGATATGCTGAACTGGTGCCTGGCTGCGACAATGGACTGGATGAGGACTAATAAACTGAAACTCAATCCAGACAAGACTGAGATGCTGCTAGTGGGTGGTTCTTCTGGCCATATGGTGGGTGTTCAACCTGTTCTGGATGGGCTTGCATTCCCCCTGAAGGAGCAGGTTCATAGCTTGGGGGTTCTCCTAGAACCATCTCTGTCACTGAGGCCACCTCTGTCACTGAGGTGGCCTCAGTGGCATGGAGTGCCTTCTACCAACTCTGTTTGGTGGCCCAGCTACGCCCGTATCTGGACAGGGATAACCTAGCTTCAGTCATCCATGCTCTGGTAACCTCCAAATTAGATTACTGCAATGCCCTCTACGTGGGGCAGCCTTTGAAGACGGTTCAGAAGCTGCAGCTTGTGCAAAATGCAGCGGCCAGATTGATAACTGGAACCAGAAGTTTCGAATATATAACACCGATCCCGGCCCGCTTGCATTGGCTGCCTATACATTTCTGATCCCAATTCAAGGTGCTGGTTTTAACCTATAAAGCCTGACACGGCTTGGGACCACAATACCTGATGGAACGCTTCTCCTGACATGAACTTACCCATACACTGCACTCAACATCTAAGGTCCTCCTTTGGGTGCCTACTCCAAGGGAAGCTCAGAGGATGGCAACAAGGGAGAGGGCCTTTTCAGTGGTGGCCCCCCAATTATAGAATGATCTCCCCGATGATGCTCGCCTGGCACCAACATTGTTATCTTTTTGGTGCCAGGTCAAGACTTTTCTCTTCTCCCAGGCATTTAACAGTATTTAACAACATATGCTAAGTTTGTTTGTTTTTTAATGGACCCCAGTACTGTTGTTGTTTAAATGGATACTGTTATTTTATACTGTTGTTTTTATATTTTTGATGGTTTAAAATTTTGTATATTTTTTAACGTTCACTGTTTTTAACTTTTGTAAACTGCCCAGAGAACTTCAGCTATGGGGCGGTATATAAATTCAATAAATAAATAAATAAATAAATAAATTTAAAACTGTACCATTTCAGAGCTGGCTTTCACCACCACAACACAACAACAACTTCAAGTAACGAGGTTAAACAAGTGTCATTTGGTTGTGCTGCATATGTACAGAAACATCTATGTAAAAGAATATGGATAACAATATTTCAATGCAAACGTCATCCTCTTAACAAGAGAAGACAAGCACTCATAATAACTTGGTTGAGTTCTGCACAATGTAGCTAAAATGGATCATTCTACTGGATCAGAATTAAAATCTGTAAATAAAGGCTCCATATTTGTTCAAATTTTGAACTTCCTTGCCCTTAGGGTATTGTCTTCAGTGAAAACACAGTAAATCAGCCTTCCCAACCTGGTGCCCTCTCAATGTGTTGGACTACAACAACGTGTTGGTCCAACACGTTGGGAGAGCACCAGGGTTAGGAATGTTGTAGATGATAGTGGTTCTGTCTCGGTGTCTTGTTTCAAACCTTATGGCACTCACCCAACCTTTCTCTCTAAACCTCATTTCTATTCATTCTCTCTCCCCTTCCCCTCTGCTTCCTTTCTCCTGTTTCCTCTGGAGTTGCCGTCCCTCATCCAGAAAGCAGTCACAGTCTATTATCTTTTCCTTTCTCAACCCTCAAGTTTATTTCCCTCCCTAGAACCCGGATTCACCCTTCTCATACCACCAAAGCTGCTGCTCTCTCCCTTGGGGCCCTCTTGCTCTGAAAGCCATGGGGCTGGTGTTGGCCTTCTTCTTTCCAAATTTCCAGGTCCTTCCTCTGGCCATCCCAGCCCACTGCTTCTCTTTCTTTGAGATGCAATGTACTTGACTCTATCCCCCTCTAAAGGCCCATATTGCTGTTCTGCAATGCTTCCTTGATTCCCATTCATCCTTCATTTCACTTTTTGATGCCTGGCTCACCTTCTTCCTCTTTGACAGCTCTCTCATTTTGTGCCTTGGTGATGCCAGCATGAATGGTGATAGTCTCTCTGACCCTGCTGTGTCTACTCCCTAACATCCACCATCAGTCTCCAGCTTTGGACAGATTCCCGCATGTGCTGTCTTGATCTTGTCTTCAGCAAGAACTTGTGTGTCTCTGCCTGGCCCTCTTTCCTTGAGATTTCCCTCTGTCTTACCATCAGTCATACCTTCAGTGTTGTTCCCTGTCCATCCACCCCAAATTCTGCATCTGTTGCCTTCTACAATCACCATCAGTCAATTGTTGTAGATCACAAGCTGAATATGAGCCAACAGTGCGATATGGCTGCAAGAAAGGCAAATGCTATTTTGGGCTGTATTAATAGAAGTATAGCTTCCAAATCACATGAGGTACTGGTTTCTCTCTATTCGGCCCTGATTAGGCCTCATCTAGAGTATTGCGTCCAGTTCTGGGCTCCACAATTCAAGAAGGACGCAGACAAGCTGGAGCGTGTTCAGAGGAGGGCAACCAAGATGATCAGGGGTCTGGAAACAAAGCCCTATGAAGAGAGACTGAAAGAACTGGGTATGTTTAGCCTGGAGAAGAGAAGATTGAGGGGAGACATGATAGCACTCTTCAAATACTTCAAAGGTTGTCACACAGAGGAGGGCCAGGATCTCTTCTCGATCCTCCCAGAGTGCAGGACACAGAATAACGGGCTCAAGTTAAAGGAAGCCAGATTCCAGCTGGACATCAGGAAAAACGTCCTCACTGTTAAGCAGTACGACAATGGAATCTGTTACCTAGGGAGGTTGTGGGCTCTCCCACACTAGAGGCCTTCAAGAGGCAGCTGGACAAGCATCTGTCAGGGATGCTTTAGGGTGGATTCCTGCATTGAGCAGGGGGTTGGACTCAATGGCCTTGTAGGCTCCTTCCAACTCTACTATTCTATGATATCTATGAAAGCATGGTCCTCTCCTCTCTGTCTGCTGTGGATTCTTCCTGCTCCTTAGACTTTGAACTTTGAACTTTCACTTCATCCCTGTCATCAATTCTTATCACATTTGGCCCACCCTCTCATCTTCAGCCCTGGCTCACTCCTTGATTTGATATTTCTTTTCATGTTATTGCACACCTGAAAGCCTCTGGGGGAGAACAAAAGTTGCATTCACTCTAAATGCATCCTCTACTCCTCTTCCTCTTCCAGCACCCTGGATAAACAAGACTACTCCACCTCACTGATCTACACCAACTCTAGGAATCACAAGTGCCTCTTCTCTACTTATGATGCCCTGCTGAGGCCTGCCACTACTCCCTTCTCACTCTCGGCTCAAGATGCTGCCTCTTTCTTTAATGCTAACATTGGATCCTTCTGCTCTGTCTTTTCTAGCTCTCTCTTTTCCCTGCTCTTCCATCTCTCCCTCCTGTGGCACTTCCTTTCTTCCTCCACCCCTGTCACAGTCGATGAATTACCCCCCTACTATCTTCGGTTAATCCTTCCACATGCCCTCTTGATCCTGCCCCTTCCCAACTTCTAGTTGTCACCTCCTGCTGTTATCCATTATCTCCACCACATGATCAACCTATCTCTCTCCTCTGACTCCTTCCCTTCCCCATTCAAGCATAGCACTGTTTATCCCATTGTCCAAGAACCATCCCTTGATCCATTCTCCCTGTCCAGGTATCACCCAATTTCTCTTCTTCCCTTTATCTCCAAACTCCTGACACATGCTGCTTTTGCTTCTGCTGGTGCAACTTTCTCTCTTGCTGCTCAGATGTTGTCTTCATCCAGTCGGGCTCTCACCCCCAGCAGTCCACTGAAAGTGCTCTCATGGGAATCACTGATGACCTCCTCAGTGCCAAACCCAAAGGCCTCCACTCAGTCCTCATCCTCCTCAAACTTTCTGCTGCCTTTGATATAGCTGAACATTTTGTCTATTCAGTTCCTTTGATTCCATCCCGCACTGGCCATCTTAACCTTTCTGGAACTTAATCTTCACATTGATGCCTGCTTCCAGCATGTTTACTTTACAGCTGTCATGTCAGTTCATGAGCCTTTGCAAACATGGCCCATATCAGAGGCACTATGTCTCTCAATGCCAGTTTCTGGAGAACACAAGTGGGAGGATGTTATCACACTTATCTCCTGCCTGTAGGCTTTCCATAGGCATCTGGGTGGCCACTGAGGAAAACAGGCCGCTGGATTGCATAGACCTCTGGTCTGATCCAGCACAACGTCTCTCACATTCGTATGGCCTCTCTGTCATTTTATGTGAATAAACTATTAAGGCAAGGAAACACAGCAGATTTATTTTAATATCTCTACACAGAAAATACAAACCCCTTTTCCAATGAATTCGTTAAATCTGTGGCAAGACATAGTTTGTAATATTAACACATTTTGGGGGTTAGTCTTTTAAAGAAAAACATATAACCTTCTAATGTTGAGAGATAACTGGATATATTAATCTGAACAAGATATTTGGAAAGATACTGGCTAAATTTAGTCATAGCCAGCAGCAGTATTTTTTTTAAAAAAGAGCAATTATGGCCTTGTTACCTTTTCCTTCTAGCAATAAAACAATTATTCTTTGTGTCTTACTTTCCTTAAACATGGCATGAGTACATATTTATAAATTATCCATTTAGAATTGTTAGCTATATAGCAAAATAAAACACAAATGAGTAACCCCCATACCTTTGCCAAGTAAATGGAGAGGGGGAGTGCTTTATGGTTTTGTTGTAATCTCCATTAACTAAGTTTTTCAGACTTTATTAAATTACTTGCTGAACATTTAATGCCTTTGGCAGTCACAATGATGGAAGGACATTATTGCACAATGCATGATGAATTTCTCAAATCCTCTTCCACATTGTGCATTAATAAATTCCATGATCTCTACAAAAAATTCTTGATGGTATAAGAAGCCAGACTTTTCACAGAATCCAATGAGGACCACAAGGTTCAGTCATTGACCCTTTCCCCACCAGTAGCTGCTAGCGCCCACCTGCTTCAACCTCACCCCCGCCCCCAAATACCCAGGGTTCTACCAGTTGTGCTCTTCACCCCTTGAATAATCTCAGGCTGGGACAAACTGCTTCCCTTCCCTGGCTGGGGCAAGCTGGGAGTTGTAGGACTTTTTTCTGTCTAAGGATGCATATGACTGAAAACTTTGTACACGAGTTAGGAGGGAACATTGTCATATGTAACTGTGTCTTCTCTCACCTCTTTGTCTCTCTCTTTGCCATGCTTTTGCTTTAAAGATATTCCTGGACTTGTTGTTCCTCATTTCCGTTTACAAATAATTCTTGTTCCTGAGACTGGCTTTTCTGCTGGCATAAGTCTCATTAATTTCTGTTGGCCTTTCACTGACACGGTGCTTGTCAAATCAGTTATCACATGAGTGCGAAAATAAGGTGTCAGTGGTATCTTTCATGTCCCTGTGTACCTTGTGTAAAACCCCTCCAGAACTTAAAGTGAATGTCAATTATATGAAGTAAGCTACAGTACTGGAATGGATCAAGTACTGGCACTAATGGGGAGACAAGGGCCCGGCTTAAGGCAGGGCTGAGTACTGATCACAAGTTCTTGAGGCTAATATACTCACATGTATATTTTAACATGGAGCATATCTTTTATTCTCTCTCATGGTAGAAATTTCCTTATTATGGGCTAGCTGGTATATGCAAGAGTGTAATGGACATTCAGCTAAGATGTTCTCCAGCACAAGCTACATTGAAACAAATTAGTCATGGAGAGGAGAACCTCCCAGTGGATTGCACCCCTAGTCATTATTACCATGTATAAAATAAATAAATAAATAAATAAATAAATAAATAAATAATAAAAATTTATTTCTTACCCGCCTCTCCATTTTGATCGAGGCAGGGAACAACAGTAAATATAAAATATAAGGAGTTATTCATTTTTGTCTATACTTTAGTATGTAAAATATAATTATGTTTGCGTTCAATACCTTTCTACATGTAGAAAGTAAAAATAGATCAACTTGGTACACTCCTCCTGGAGACATCTGTTTCGCAGTATAGGTATACCCCTGGATTCAGCCTTGAACCAGGAAGGGGGCAGTTAAGCTATCGAGTCCAGCCCCCTACTCAGTGCAGAAATCCAGTTTAAAACATCCCTGAGAGCAATGGAGGTCCCACTGTCAGGGATGCTTTAAACTGGATACCTCAAGCAATAGGCAGTTGGTTCCATTGTCTAACTGCTCTGACTATTAGGAAGTTTTTCCTGATGTTCAGTTGAAATCTGCCCACTTGTAACTTAAACTAGTTCTTTCATGTCCTGAAGTCTCGGATGGCAGAAAACAGTTATTAGCCCTCTTCTGTGTTACAGCCCTTTAGGTACTTAAAAAGTGCTATCATATCTCCCCACCCTGTCTTGTCTTCTCAAGGCTAAACATACCCAGTTCCTTCCATCTTCCTCAGAGGACTTAGTTTCTAATCCCCTGATCATCTTTGTTGCCTTTCTCTGAATTGATTCCAATTTATCAGAATCCTTCTTAAAGTGTGGTGTCCACAACTGGACACAGTATTTGAGGTGAAGTCTGACCAGAGCAGAATAAAGTGGAAGTAATACATCCCATGATTTTGAAACGATCTTTCTATTGATCAAACCCAAATTTGCATTTCCCTTTTTTGCAGTCACATGACAGCACTGAGTCATATTCTGCCTGTGACCTTCTACAACTAGGACGAATTCACCCATGTCCAATTGTGCAATGTTCGCTCTGCCACCCATTTGACCCCACTCGTTGGGCAAGCTTCTTTGGTGGCTTGGCGATTGCCCCATGACTGCCTGGCAGCCATCTGCCCCTGTCCAGAGCCTCCATTTTGATCAACAATGGAGGCTGTGGAAATTACATAATTCCTTCGACAGCATAAATGGTGGCCATAAAGGCCCCATTTATGCAACAGGGGAAATGCACAAATTCCAGAGCCTCCATTACCATGCACAATGGAGTCTCCAGATGGTGGCAGATGGATGTCAGGTGCTTGTCAGGCCATGTGAGCAATCAACTTGCAGGTCTGGGAATGTACCACGGGTGCCTGACTGAGCCTGGGACACATGAACATGGGGGAGTCTATCAGACTCACAGACCAGGTGGGGTGCCCATGACATCCCTGACTACAACTGCAAGATCTGTTGGCCTGTGATCTACTAAGGAAGCTACTGGATCGAAAAAGGTAAGAGTAGTCTGTCAGGACTTGTTCTTAGCAAATCCATGATGGCTTCCAGTGATCACTGCATTAATGTCAAGGTCCTACACATCAAGCACTTTATAATCTGCTCTAGAATCTTCCTAAGTATTGCTGGTCTAGAATGAACCAGATCTTCCTTTTTGCCCATTGCGAAGATAGGGACAATGCTTTCATATTCCAGTCCTTCAGTACTATAGGATTTCCTCAAAGATAGTATAATAGATAGAGGTTCTAAGGGTCTATCCAACACCTTCAGTGCAATTCATTCTGGAACTGGGAATTTGAACTCATTTAAGGTGCTTATATATTCCCTGAGCACCTCACAGTCAACCCTAAACTGAACTCCTACCTCTTCACCCTGTTTGTCACATATGCAGATGGAACACAGCTGAGGGGGGAGAGAGAGAGAGAGAGAGAGAGAGAGAGAGAGAGAGAGAGAGAGAGAGAGAGAGAGAGAGAGAGAGATCCTGGTGGCACACCTATACAGTCTGAGAGGTGGAGAAATTGTCTTTCTGAATATTTGCAAAGCAAAAAGAGAGGGGGGAAAAACACCCAGGAACATCTCTTACAAATAGTTTTAGAGTTTTTAAGCATTAGACACTAATTATGCAGAACAGGCAAGCTCTGGCAGGTAGTGGTGATAATTATAAGATGCAACTAATTTAAAATGCTGAATCCTGAGGGATATGGTTTTGTGATACAGCATAATTATACTTCCTTCACAAGAAAGTACCATATTCATTTCCCAGAGCACTCAGCCAAACATAAATATCCTTTAAAGGTCTTATCTAGTGTTCAGTGAAATCCACAGACGTGCTCTATAGGACCACGAATCATGTGCTCCAGATCCCAAACTCTGCAAAGAGAATTCAAAATGATGTTAACTATGAACATACACATGCATTTATTTAAATAATATCACTGGGATATAGGGGAAAGTGTAGCCCTATTTAAGACATAAGCATATTCAAAGAAGCCTGCTGGACCTGACCAAGGCATCTACCAGATGTGTCCAGGAAAACTGTGTGCAGGGTGCGAAGGCAAAAGAGCCTCTCCACACCCCATGCTATATACCAAAATATTTAGATTTTATTTTTTTCTAAGCAGTAGGAGAAGGCGGACGTTTTCCTTGGGTATTTCTGAGGGTAAGATCCAATGGTGCCCTACTACTGGCCCTACAACAGCAACAACAACAATAGCAACAACAACAATAAAGTGCACCGCAAACTGTAATTTTTTAATGCAATAATGTGTGATAACATGTGTTTGGCTAAAACCCATTTAGGGTAGCCATGAATAAAATTTGAATTTAATAATAATAAATTTATTTCTTACCCGCCTCTCCGTTTGGATTGGAGAGCAATATAGCACTTCTGGGGCCAAGCACCCAAATGATCAGAAACACATGTTTCTGGAAGACAAGACCTGACCCTTTCAGAAATGTGCATTTCTGGTTGCTTGGGAAGTTGCCTTGGAAGTGCTATATTACCACTGCTGGTGGTAGTAGGGACTGTGCACGCACCACTGCTGCTAGGGCCGGCTGCATGTGCACTGCAAACTGGCAGTGCTCACCACTCGCAGTTGGGCACCATTGGATTCCTACCCTCTGACCCACAGTTGCATAAGAGGCATAATGGCTGGCTACATACAAGCTCCAGAAGTTTCACCCTGGCATCCAAATTAGACTTTAGCCCAGAGGCCATATATGTTCCTATTAGATACTAAATTGAATCCCTGCCCTTCATTGGGGAAGGCCTTTTATGATATAAGTGAGCATACCATTAAGATGCCCACTTTCTGTCCTTTCTGAAGCCATCTGGGTATATGTTCTTGCACGTTTTCACTCCCTCAGTCAGCCATATTCTTGCACTTGGAATAAAGGTTGAAAATCTGTTAAGACCTTGTTGTTATTATTTATTTATTTATTTATTTATTTATTTATATAGCACCATCAATGTACATGGTGCTGTACAGAGTAAAACAGTAAATAGCAAGACCCTGCCGCATAGGCTTACATTCTAATAAAATCATAATAAAACAATAAGGAGGGGAGGAGAATGCAAACAGGCACAGGGTAGGGTAAACAGGCTCTGGGTAGGGTAAAACTAACAGTATAAAGTCAGAACAAAATCAAGTTTTAAAAGCTTTAGGAAAAAGAAAAGTTTTTAGCTGAGCTTTAAAAGCTGTGGTTGAACTTGTAGTTCTTGTTGCATATACCTGATTCCTGACTCTTGACCCTGGGGTCAAAATTTGTTAAGAGCTGCTCTGCCTCAGTATGAGTTTCCCCTGGATACTCATAATAAAAACAAGAATATGATATGGTGTCAGAAGTAGGCCTGTTTCTTCCCTGACTCAGCAACAGTCAAAAACAAAACCTGCCTTATTGGCTGCAGTAAATCGTGGAGCACTTTAGGATTAGGGTAAAAAAAGAGGAGACACCCCCCCCCTCAAAGAAGAGGATACCAATTCACATAATATTTGCATATGTAAATTCATGTGCAAATTTAGAAATGATTACGTTGAATACGAATGCAATATATCTCATCCTTGTGAAGACTGATTAGGTAACCTCCAGTACCAGAGGCAGTATGTCTGTGCACACCGGCTGCTGTGGAACATGGGTGGGAGTGCTGTTGCACTCATGTCCTGCTTGCGGGTTTCCTGCAGGCAGCTGGTTGGCCACTCTCCAAACAGTCTGCTGGGCTAGATGAACCTTTGGTCTGATCCAGCATGGCTCTTATGTTGTTATGTGCTTATGACCGGTGAGTCTGCTCAGTCTGCTGCCCAGGTGAACACTGTTGATGGACAACTTCAAGGCCCTAGCTGGCTTGCCTTCATTATGGTTCTTTTAAAACAGACTTGGACTGGCCACCTCTTCAAATAAAGAGCTGCCAGCTCCTCCCAGATAGCTTCTGTTTTGGAGAGATGTCCTTTGCCAGGTATCCAAAGTAGAGGGCTGTCCGAGGTGGTGGCACAATTGTGCTGGGGACACAAAGCTGTTTGGTGAGCTGTTGGGAGCCCAATTGGGCTGGGAGAGAGGACATGCAAAGACAGTCCTCCCTCTTGCAGCTGGGATTGCTGGGGTGGGGCTTTGTGTGTGTATGTGTGAGTACGTGCGTGCATGCATGCATGCATGCACCCCACCTGGCCTCACGTGAGGCTCTCAGGGCCGACAAAGTTGCCCAGCCCTGTTTTAAACTAAACTCCTGCTAATCCTTTGCTGAGATCAAGATTCTTGAAGCGTATATACTGAACAACCATATGAGGAATTATGCATAGGCTGAGTTTAGACCACAAAGGCTTCAATACACACTCCTGGGAAACAACGTACAAAAGCAAAGCAAAAACAGCTTTGGGTGCTGCATTATTTAAAAGTTTAGGGTTAGGAACAAACACAGCTGGCCGTCAATCACAATTTTTACCTGCTGCTTTTTTTGTGATGTAGACATTCCACTCAATATATGGTGCAGGAGATGGTAGCACATTTCTCAATATGAGGGAAAAATGAATTTTCTGTGGTCTTCTTTTTAAAATGAGAAAACAACCAGAAGGAGCTGGAGGTGCACAGAAGGTGGGCAGCATCATGAAAAGGACCACAAAAATCCATGAGTGCCCAGTAACGTGCTATAAAATGCTCATCTGATGACCCTCTTACTGTGTAGCTAGGTAACTATGGGAGAGATGTTCCTTCAGGTAACTTGCCCTTAAGCTGTTTAGTATTTCAAAGGTTAAACCAGCATTTTGCATTGGGCCCAGAAACTGACTGGCCTTTATGTAGATATAATATAATAAAGAATATCCTGAAAAGAATATACTGAGACAGGGAGGCTGCAATTCAAAGCACATCTAAACATTACACTACTGCAACAATTAAGATTTATCCACTATTCTTGCACTAAGCACAAGGCAATGTTTTAAAAGAAACCCTGAATTTTGCTCCAGTATAATGATGACGGCATATAGTTAACTTGCATTTGAATGTGACATAAATCTCTTTTGATATACTGCTACGTAAAATTATGCACCATCTGAAGTTTTATTCCTGTTAGCTCTTTCAAACATAAGTAAGATTAAGATTTTTTAAAAAAGAAAAAAATAATTGAAAACTCCCAGGTCCACAGGGCATGAAAGAAATGCCCAGATAGAAAGTCCACTAGATTGGCTTTGGTATTGTGGTTTTACTTTTGGCAAGGAATCCTGTTTCCCAACTAAACGAAGTACATCCAAGCAGTGTATTCCTGGCTACCTGCCATTTTTATGTAAACCAGCAAACACCTATTTTCAGAATTGGAAATGCCATTGTTCAGATGCTATAATCATCAGTTCAACTAAAACAATGCCCCGACCAAACGTGGCAGAAAATGGGGGCAAATATACTAATTACTGTCATTTTCCATTTCAGTGTAAATTGGCAACATTTCCTTCTGATTCTGCTGGACTCTGACTCTTGCAAAAATAGCAACTTTAAATTTCAGAAAAGCTCCCACTGTTTTGAGCTTGACATATAAAATGAACGTTTTATTCTCGTAATGTTTATGTAAGCTAAAGATAATACAACCGGGATGTGCTGAGTCCCACCTCCATTGTTCAGTGAAGCCGCTCTGACTCATACCATTGAGGACATGGAATTCTAGGGCAAAACTTCCTAGCAAAGTGATGCTGCAGGCATGAGCCCAAGAGAGGGAGAAGCTCAGAATGACCGATTGTAAAACACCCCAGTCAGCTGGTATTTCCTCCATGCAATTAGTATCATGTGGAAAGAGAGTGCGTGGGTCTGTGCATGCTGACTGTGCTCCCCTGACATTGGAGGCATGTCTGTGGAGTGTGCCTAGTCTGCCCCATGAGCTGGACCCCTGCAGGAGCAAAGTATGTTTGGGGCTGTAGATCCATTTTGGGTTTCAATCAGAACCAGCCAGCACTCTCAAGGAGGTATCAAGGGTGCTGCCCAGACCCTAAGATCACCTTCAGAGGTTCTTCTCCATGAGCCACTGCCAAAGGAAGTGAGGCAAGGGGCTACCAGGAAGGGGACCTTCTCTGCTGTGGCACCCCGGGTTGGAATGAGCTCCCTAGAGAGGTTCGCCTGGCACCTACATTATACTCTTTCTGACACCAGGTGAAGACCTTTTTATTTTCCCAGTATTTTAATATTTTATCATTTTAGTCTTTTAACATTGCTGTTTAAAATCTGCATTTTAAATCTTTGTATTGCTGCTTGGTTTTATTCTCTTGTACTTTTATACTGTGTTTTTACATTCTGGTTTAAGTTTGATACTTTAAATTGTACTTATGGTTTTGATTTTTGTGAATCGCCCAGAGAGCTTCAGCTGTTAGGTGGTATAGAAATTCAATAAATAAATAAATAAATAAATAAATAAATAAATCCTATTTCAGGGGTAGGGTTAAGCACCTTGGAAAACTCCTTTAAAGTTCCTGCTGGTTCGGACTGAAATCCAAAAGAGATTCAAAGCCCCACCAAATAGGAGTCACCAGCCTCCACTGCATTTATTTATTTATTTATTTATTTATTCATTCATTACATTTTTATACCGCCCAATAGCCAAAGCTCTTTGGGTGGTTCACAAAAAAATTAAACCATGAAAAGCATAATAAAACAAACAACAGTCTAAAAACACAAATACAAAACACAATATAAAAAGCACAACCAGGATAAAACCACACAGAAGAGATTGATATAGATTAAAATATGGAATTAAAACAGCAAAGTTTAAATTTTAGTTAAATTAGGTGTTAAAATACTGAGAAAATTAAAAGGTCTTCAGCTGGCAACAGAAGGAATACAGTGTAGGCGCCAGGAGAACCTCTCTCGGGAGCTCATTCCACAGCCGGGGTGCCACAGCAGAGAAAGCCCTCTTCCTAGTAGCCACCTGCCTCACTTCCTTTGGCAGGGGCTCGTGGAGAAGGACCCCTGAGGATGATCTTAAGGTCCAGGCAGGTACATATGGGAGAAGGCATTCCTTCAAATAACCTGGCCCCAAGCTGTTTAGGGCTTTGAATGTTAGTACCAGCACTTTGAATCGGGCCCAGACCTGGACTGGCAGCCAATGAAGTTGTAAAAGGACTGGTGTGATGTGTTCTCACTGGCCAGTCCCTGTTATTAAACAGGCTGCCCTGTTTTGTACCAGCTGAAGTTTCTGGACGTTTTCAAAGGCAGCCCCACATATAATGCATTGCAGTAATCTCCTCCACAGACATGCCCCCAATGCAATGACAGTTTGGAGGCAGAACGATCAATGGATGCAACAGAGAGGTGGAATGTTGCACACATATCTCTCTCTCTCTCTCCATGAAAATTGCATGGAGGAGATAACACCCTCACAGGTCTATTGATGCACTTGTTTCCCCAGAATCAGGTTATCACCAAGTATGAATGTAACATGAATTGTTGATTAGAATTCACTGCATTTCAGAGGAGTGCTAATGATAACAATGTGTGTATGCTAACTGTAAGTATAGAGTGATTGGCTCTGCAGGCCATAAGCTAGCTTTAAGTGCAAAAATATGTCCTTGCAACTGGTGCAAAGAAGTTTGCCACAGGCGGGTTGGTTGATTCTTGGGAGTAACAAAGCTCATTACCTCGTGAGGAGATGGACCTTAATGAGGCTGCTTTGGAAGTAAGCTCTAAGCCTGGCTGTGTTAAGGAGAGGCACCCCTGAGGTCGTGAGCAGGACATATGTCTGAATCCAAAATGTCCAGGTGTATACGTTAAGATAAAGGAACTAGAGCGATTACTAGGTGGAATGTTATAAGTAGTAAGATTTTGCCATGGTTGACCAGAGAGATCCTTGGAAAACAAGAGGCCTACCAAACATGATTACCTAAACTCTGTCAACAATGCCTGCCTGATAGGTAACAACAAAATCTCAATGATGACTGCTTTGATGGTTGAGAGAAATAGAACTTTAATTTTACTAAGAAATATGCTAGCCACTATTTCTGTTATGCTTCTAATCATCTTAATTGCATTGTATGTAGTAATGTGCTTTGCTTGTTTCATAAAAGTTTTATTATTCTCTATATTATTTATTATTTGAGCAATAAATATATATTTTGGGCTCGAGGGGCATTTCAGGGACCACAACTCATATTAATTACTTCTTGAAGCCCAGAACACACAGCTGGGATTCCTATATCTGTTTCTGAATGAGCCTTTCCATACAACCAGTGTTTTCTCTCTTGGCCAGGAGAGTCACAGGCACACCTGTTCAAGTAAAGGAAACATCCTTGTTGGGTGGAATCAGTCTCCCGTCTCAAAGTGAAGTGAAATCAAAAGCATCTAGCATATATTCTAGGCATCAGGATTCATGAAAATTAAAGTTTATAGCATTTATACAGCATTCAGAGTGTTTAAAGTGCTTTACATACATTATCTCAATAATGCTTACACAGCCCTGTAATGTAGACCAGCATTCTAATCCCCATATTGCAGGTGGAAGGTGACTGGCAGAGAGTGGGGTTAGGCTGAGAAATAGTGGCTTGCCAAACCCCACTTGGTGAATTTTTGCTGAATTGATATTTGAATGGGGACCACTATACTACTATACCAGAGCTAATTTAAGGGATAGAAATTAGGGCTGTGCACAGCCACCCCAACTCGCTTTGGAGCCACCATAGTAAGTAGCCATAGATATAGTAAAAACAAAGACCTTAACTTTAAATTGTGGCTCGGCTCTCTAGGAGGAAGACGTGATTTACTTATAAGTGACGGCAGCAGTGGTGGTGGGAGGTGACCAGGAAGGGCTATGGGGGTAGGGAGGGGGAGGAAGAGGGAGGGGAGTCTGGTGAGTCCAATGCACTCACCTGGACTAATGGCTGTCCTTGCACCGGCTTTCCTGGGCAGACAGGCTGGTGGGTTGAGGGGAGCAGCCCAGCACCACTCTGCCTTGGATCCGGGCCTAATCAGCCCTCCTTAGCTCAGATTGAAGGATTCGATTCAAGGATCCTTGAATCAAGGATGAGGAGGTGCAGGGAATGCTTATCAAATTTGCAGATGACACAAAATTGGGTGGGATAGCTAATACCCTGGAAGACAGAAACAAACTTCAAAGTGATCTTGATAGGCTGGAGTGCTGGGCTGAAAACAACAGGATGAAATTTAATAGGGATAAATGCCAAGTTCTACATTTAGGAAATAGAAACCAAAAGTACAGTTACAAGATGGGGGATACTTGGCTCAGCAATACTACAAACGAGAAGGATCTTGGAATTGTAGATTGCAAGTTGAATATGAGCCAACAGTGCGATATGGCTGCAAGAAAGGCAAATGCTATTTTGGGCTGCGTTAATAGAAGTATAGCTTCCAAATCACGTGAGGTACTGGTTCCTCTCTATTCGGCCCTGGTTAGGCCTCATCTAGAGTATTGCATCCAGTTCTGGGCTCCACAATTCAAGAAGGACGCAGACAAGCTGGAGCGTGTTCAGAGGAGGGCAACCAGGATGATCAGGGGTCTGGAAACAAAGCCCTATGAAGAGAGACTGAAAGAACTGGGCATGTTTAGCCTGGAGAAGAGAAGATTGAGGGGAGACATGATAGCACTCTTCAAATACTTCAAAGGTTGTCACACAGAGGAGGGCCAGGATCTCTTCTCGATCCTCCCAGAGTGCAGGACACAGAATAACGGGCTCAAGTTAAAGGAAGCCAGATTCCAGCTGTACATCAGGAAAAACTTCCTGACTGTTGGAGCAGTATGACAATGGAATCAGTTACCTAGGGAGGTTGTGGGCTCTCCCACACTAGAGGCCTTCAAGAGGTAGCTGGACTGCCATCTGTCAGGGATTCTTTAGGGTGGATTCCTACGTTGAGCAGGGGGTTGGACTTGATGGCCTTGTAGGCCCCTTCCAACTCTGCTATTCTATGATTCGATTCACAGCCCTAATAGAATTCCGTTTTGGGGGAGTTCTTGGGGGCCACGTTCCAGTGGTGGGTGGAACTAAAGGCAAATGGGGCAGGGCCAAAATTACCATAAAAAGTAACATATTTAATGCTCTTGCTGCAGGGAACTAAGCCTTTGAAAAGGCGTTTCAACCTTTTAGATTTGGGGGAAAGCTGCACAAAACCTGGAAACACCAAATTATCACCAGAGACTTTGCCCCTCTTCTCCTTTAGGAAAGGGAGGTCAGATATAGAGGGTTCAGAGCAAAGGATGGATGAGAAATTCATTCTGCTTAGATGTTTATGCAAATGCATCCAATTCACCACACCCAAGCCAATAAGTGAGCCGACACAGAAGCAGCATGCCGAAATTTGCATGTTTTGAGCTGGGCAGTGCATTCAAAAATGTGCATGTTACCGTATTTCTTCGATTCTAAGACGCCATCAATTGTAAGACGCACACTAATTTCAGTACCACCAACTGAAAAAAAGCTTTGATTCTAAGAAATAATAAACGCACCCGCGATTCTAAGACCATTTTTAGAGGTGTTTATATGGGGGAAAAGTGCATCTTAGAATAAAAGAAATACGGTAGTTGAAAGTGAGCCTATATATGAGAATAGTGCGTCCAAAACTGCATTATGTCCATGGAAACTACTTGGAGGGGGGGAAGTGTGCATTTGAAAAATGCACACAGTAATTTGCATATTTGAGTGGGGGGGAATGTACACCCCCGAAAAGTGTGAATTTCCATGCAGATGTTTAAAATAAAAACCTTGCAAACATACCCAGAAAGGGGACGCCAGAAGTTTAAGTCTGAAAATCTGACAATTCCAGCACGAACGAGATGGACAGATCTGTCCATCCCCACTCAGAGCGTGAGGAGAAGTCATCCTTTGGCATGGCATCTACTGGAGTCTAAAATGGGAGGAAAGAGGTGAAGGAATTGGAAGGAGACCTGGGAGGAGAGAGGGGAGTTCCAGAGCTACCTGGGAAACCAGCTCAGACCCCACAAGATGGGAAAATAGAGATCCTCTCCAGGCCCCAAATCTTTTCTCACAGAGCATGGCAACACGCTGTTTATAGCTTCGATGTATAAAAATGTTTTTTGGTGGGCTGTATCATTAAAGTGATCAATGTGTAAAATAAATACATCCAACACATGTATTCTTCTATGAGCTTAATGAAATGCTAATGTAATGGTTATAAATACATGGAATTATAAATGACAGATCTTAGATAATAGTTTCCAACTGCTACATACTGTCACATAAACTTTGATGAAGCACCTTAATAATGAGGCTGCCTCCTGATTAGATTACAAAGCCCCTTTTATAGCTGATGTCACTTCAGCAGTGTCCCTAAAGATCACTAAATATCTCCCAATATAAACATAAGCATTTTATAAGTGCAAAATGCAAACATGGTGGATCAGATTTGGGTTCCACTGGCCTCACTGAATTGGAGGGGTGCATTTGAGGGTCAAATTCAAAGGAAACTGGGCTCACCCAAATTAATTAAAGGCACCTCCCAACACATTTCTTAAGAATGCTGTTTATCAGAGGTCCTGTTATTGATGTGGCAGCAGTGGCTCTACCATTGTAGGCTGAACGGAGGGTCCCCCACCCCACATTCAATGGGAGTGGAAGAAATGCAATGAACAAAATCCTCTAGTTTACTTGTAGTTCTCCAAGCTAAGCTTCCGCTCAAACTCAGGGCTCATCTACACCAAGCAGGATATTCCACTATGAAAGCAGTATATAAAAGGCAGGAGCCACACTACTGCTTTACAGGGCTTTGCTAGACCTACTGGGTGTTCCGTGTTTGAGGAGCGGTGAAACCGGATTTTCCCGTTCAGGTGTGACGCCTCATGATCCACACCTTCTTTGGATTAGCACGGTATTGGTTGCGGAAGTTTGCTCCGGTTGTGCTGCTGGCGCCTCGAGCATGGGTTGGCAGCCACACCAGCCTGATTTCCGTGGGGGTTTTTTGCTTGCCGCACGGTTTGCGCAAGTCCGAAAGACTGCAATTGGCGTAGATCGCTAGCGCTGCCGGCACCGGCGGCGGCGGTGGCGGCAGTGGCAGCTGAAGTGCTGCTGCTGCTGCTGCATACCACCCCCCTCAGGCTGGGCAGAGGGGAGCCAGTTGGCATTGGTGGATGGCTCACAGGGGGCGCGGCCAGCGAGTGTCGCTGTTGAGGGTCAACATTGATGCTGTCACTTCCTGATGGGGGTCGTGGCGGGTGTAATGTGACCCGAGGTCAGTCGTCTGCATGGGCACTCTGTGCCTACATCTCCCATCATGCCTCTGAGTGTCGGTGGCGATGACCGTCTCTGTGCCCTCTCCCCCCCATCCCACGGAGCCAACCCACATCTGGGCGTAGGCATGGCAGCAGCCCTCGCTTGTTGCCCTCTTCCAGCCGCGTACCCACACCAACAGGCACACAGCACTTCATGCCTGTACCGTCCCCCTCAGTCCCTGCTAGCCTTTACATCTTCGCAGCGTACAGCACTGCCATTATTCGGCCGCTGTGCTTGCCCACCGCGAGGAGTCACCAACTTCCCATTACTGTGGGATGCCCGCCTTTCCAAAAAGTGACCCACGCAGAGGTTGAAATAGGAAAAACAGGTGCACATCCCCCACCCATCCCCCACCCACCCCCAGCAGCTCACCAGCCACTTTTCCGTTCCTCCGTTCCTGCGCGAACTGTAACTGTTGGAATAATTAAAAAAAAGCCGCTCCGCTCTGCTGCCCCAACTGCGGACTTAGCGCAAATGGCGGAGGTGGCTTGACCAAAGCCGCTCCCCTTAGCACGCCTTTTCCTGACCAGTGCTGACCACGGCGGAAAGCGTAGTGACCTCACATCCTCCCACACCTCCACCTCCCGACTCCAAATTAGCGCGGGCCGGCAGGAAAAGGCGCGCTTAAACTCACTTTTAAAAAGATGGGATAAGGAGGCTTCACCACAGGATGACGACGGATCCTGGTGAACGTCATCTGGATCTGTCGACACGACTACGGTCGGTAACGCGCACTACAGCCCCATCTAGTAACGCCCATAGTGGTACTGAAGTGCACTAATAACTGTTGGGGCCCATGACACATCTACACCAAGCAGGATATAACACTATGAAAGCGGTATATGGTATGTGTCATGGGCCCAACAGTTGTCAGTGCACTTCAATACTGCTATAAAGTAGTAGTGTGGTTCCTGCCTTCTATATACCACTTTCATAGTGGAATATCCTGCTTGGTGTAGATGAACCCTCATAGTCACAAGGGAGGGGAATGAGGCTCAAGCTGCATCTTTATCTCTTTGGAGCATAGTGTAGTAAGTCCCTTTCATGTAGTGCAGGGATAGGCAACCTTTTGGGGCAGTAGGCACATTTGACAATATGGGAAACTGGCCTGGACACACCACAAAATGACTGCCATGGAAAGTGTCGCTAACACAAGACTCAGTGATGGCCATCAATTTGGATGGCTATAAGAGGGGACTGGACAAATTAATGGAGGAGAAGACTATCAATGGCTACTGATCCTCATAGCTGTATGCTATCTCCAGTATCAGAGTCAGTAAATCTATGTACACCGGTTACTGGGGAACATGTGCAGGGGGCTGCTGTTGCGCTCGTGTCCTGCTTGTGGGTTCTTGGCCACTGTGTGAATAGAATGCTGGACTAGATGGACCCTTGTTCTGATACAGCATGGCCTTTCGCATGTTCTTAAAGGGCAAGTAACCTGCCCCAAAGATTGAGTACAAAGCAAGTGTCTGAACCCCAACACTCTACAAAATTACTTTGCACCCATAGTTTTAAGCACCAAGAGAAACCTATTTCATAGCAATCCCAGCTACTGGTAAGAAAATGAGTTGTTGTTGGTTGTTGTTGTTGTTAAGTGGGAGGGGTAGGACACCAAGAAGGGCTTCCAGTTGTGCATTGGTGTTTTGGGCATCACACTGCTTACCCCAGATGTAGTGGGTCTGCTTCCTTCCAGGTCAGTCTTTGGAGCTAGCAGCCTATCCTAGTTGCCTGCTGCTTAGCTCTCTCTCTCTCTCTCTCTCTCTCTCTCTCTCTCTCTCTCACACACACACACACACACACACACACACACACACTGTCAATAGGAAGAGATATGTCATGTAGACCCAATGTGATGTAGTGGTTAGACTGTCAAACTAGAACAGAGAGCCCTGGGTTCAAATCCCTACTCAGCCATGAAGCTCATTGCATGACTTTGGGATAGCCATCAAATCTCAGCCTAGAACTCCCTCAAAGGGTTGTTGTTGTGATGATAAAGTGGGAGTGGGGGATTAGAAGACCATGGACACTGTCTCGAGCTCTTTGGAGGAAAAGCACAATATAAAATGTGATTTTAAAATGGGCAACCTGTACCCTGTAAAAATGCAGGGTACGGATCTCCTGGGCAGAGCTTTGTACATTCATAGGCTCTATGGGAATAACTGATCAATGCCTGGAGCTTTTAGGGGGGGAGCACATTGATTCCACATGTATATTTCAATTGCAAGGGGCTACAGAGGTTGCCAATGGTAAACCAATGGTGGTAATTGCATGCTATTTGTTACACCAATGTAGGTTCCATGGGAAATTGATATAGAGACTGTCCAACACAATTGTAGAATTCTAGCTGATTGAAAATGTGGTAATAACATAGCGAAGGCAAATTCTTAGACACTATGGATTGTATCCATACCCACTGGGTTGTTTCCAACATTCATCTAACTTAAGTCCCGTTCATTTCAATGGGTCTACTCTACGTCAGACTAAAATTGGATACAACCTCTTATTTTCCATCTCTAGGGACCAAGCGCTTGCCCAAAGTCATAATGAGCCGTTGTCCTGCCAGTCCTGGATGGCACCAATCCTCCAAACCTGAGTTTCTGGCTCTTGCAGTAGTTGAGGAAAGATCTCTTACATGGTTAGAACATAAGAATGAAGAATGATGCATATTAAAATAAAATACGTTTGGCAATCAAATCAGAAGACTGGTTATTTTATTTTATTTTAAAAAAGCACCCCCTCCCTCACCCACAAAAAGCCAGCAAATGTTTCCAGTCCAAATTGTGCTGGGATTGTTGCCAGAAGTTACATTAGTAGATGAAGAAACACTGTTCAGGGGTGGGGGGAGTATAGCTGGAAGAGAACAAACACCTTTTAGCACTCCTCCCATCCTTACAGCTACAAAAGAAAATATGACCACGTCGCTGCAGTTACCAACCTGTCATTATCAGGAGCAGGTTCAGTGTTTACTGTGCATAAAACCTTATCCAGAATGTTTGATCAGAACACAGAAGCTGGAACACAGAATGGCTGGTCTGAATTAAGGCTCGCTAATGGAAGAGAATCATCCCCCAATCCTAAAAAAAATCTGCCAGTAATCTGAAGCCTGGATAAGAAACGTCAATACCAGGAACATGGCTGAAAGCATACAAGAAATAACAAGGAGCATCCATTGTTCGGGCCTCTGGAGTACAATTGAAACCATTGCTCTCAGCCTACAGTGAAATGGTTCAACAGCAGATTCTCTCTCTCTCTCTCTCTCTCTCTCTCTCTCTCTCTCTCTCTCTCTCTCTATATATATATATATATATATATATATATATATTAGCCTCTGGGATTTTGTACAGATGTGACAATCAGGGGATATTCTGATGCCTTACTATGGTCAACATCAATGGTGAGGCAACAATTGCAAGGCACCAGCAGGGGACCTCTGATAAGAGCCACTTGATACTGTTCCTCCTCTTCAACATCACAACCTGTTTCTTCACCACAATAGTGGTGGTGGGAAGGAACACAGTAAATGCTACTGCCAACTGCTTGCTGGTTCTCTGCCTGCCAAGGAAGTGGTACCCATAATGAGGAGGAGGAGGAGGAGGAGCAATAGCAACTGGTGACAATGGTAGCAAGAATGTAGAGTGAGGGGGAGGGGCATTGAAGACGACTTGCCCAAAGGCCCGGAAAACCTGGAACCAGCACTGTGTTTTTCCCTGATGGTTGAGAGCTCAGTTTTGTATGTGAGAGTAAAACAGAGTAAAACAGAGTAAAATAGCAAGGCCCTGCCGCATTGAGAGCAAAGCATTTGCAGGAAGAAGGGCAAACGTGAAGCTTGGACTTGCTGGGAGATGGATCTCTGTATCAGAGCATGTTGAAGGCTTCAGGTTCAATCTCTAGCATGCCTAGCCAAAAGGACCAGATGGACCGATGGTCTAACTCAGTCTGTGGCATTTTCATATATAGGACATCTCCCACTCTTCCAGTTCTTGCCCACCAAATCTGATAGTTAATGAGAGCTATCAGAATGTCTCAATATGTTGAAGGCACTGGTGGTCCCTCTCCTGTGAGAGATGTCCAGAGATGAACAGGGTGAGTGGGGTATTGTGCATGTGAGATACCAAGTTGGCAGATGGGGTTGACCAGGTTGGTTTGAGTGGTCTCTGGTGGTCCCCTCTCCATTGTTGGTGGGCCCTGCTGGGCTCATCTGGCAGCATCTTCAAATTCCGATGGGTTTCAACTTGCTAGGTAAGTTGTGCTTGTGTGTGGATGTGATATTGAGGTACTTACCAGGGTTGCACAGGTTTGGTTCCAGGATTGAAATGAAACTGCAGCCTCTGGAGATGTACTGAAAAAATAACAGTCAAAACATTCTTCTTGTACATGGGAAGACAAAAGAGCTAATAAAAAAGCTGCAGCTCAGATTTGTTGATACAAGTGTGTGATATATCAGGTTTGTTGATATCAATCAGTGTAGTATAGTAGTTAGAATGTTGGCCTGAGACTTAGGAGATCTGGGTTCTAGTCCCCACTCGGCCATGAAGTTCACTTGGTGACTTTGGGCCAGTCACTGACTCTCAGCCTAACCTACCTCATAGGGCTGTTGTGCGGATAAAATGGAGTGGAGGAGGACCATGTAGGCTGCCTTGGGTTCATTGTAAGAGGGAAGGAACTGTAATCATTATCTGGCAGAAACAGACTATATGGACAGACACAATACAGCTGCAAAAATAATTGACCAACAACTGACCATCAAATTCAACCTCATCAAACAACCTACACCGTATTATACATACTCACAGAACAATTCATATGGACAAGGCAATACCTTGCAACCAATCAGACATAACAGTTATAGACAAAAAACAACAACACACATATCTCATCAATGTAGCAATACCTAATGACATAAATGTTGTAGAAAAGGAAGTGGAAAAGAGAGAAAAATATACAGCACTGGTCATGGAAGTTAAAGAACTATGGCAACAGGAAAAGGTCACAATTATTTTGTTAGCCACATCAGTCACCAGCATCAGAAACTAGGCCTACCAAACTACATCCACACCAACATCCAGAACGTCATACTGAAAACATGCTCAATAGTCAGGAAATTCCTGAATCAGTAAAAGAAAGCATGACCTGGGAAAAACTGCCATGAATGAGAAAAGAGACAACAACAACAACAGAAATAATTAATAAATTAACAAATGGAGCATGCCACCTGGGGCAAATCTGGAGAGTATAAGAGAGAGCCAGAATCTGAACTGACAGATGTGACACCTATAGTAAGAGTGGAAAGACGCATTGAAGAGATGGGAGTCACATCCGGTGAGAAGAAACACCTTAAGAAAAACCTGGAAGGTTGGGGAGAGAAACCTCAAAGTAATTTTGCAATGGAAAAGCAATATTCAAGTCAGTTGCCAGGCATGTGATTCCTTCACACACCTCCAACAAAACACCCTGGGTTTATTTGTTTCTGGCAGGTTTCAACTGGCTAATAAACAGCTGTGCAATTATTCTGGCCAGAAAAGAATTTAAAAGATTAAATATAATTCCTGCTGGGGTTTGAGTCCTTAATTATGAACAGAGTTGGAGCACGTACTTGCAGTGTAGAGCGCTCCATTTCTTATCATGGACATCGCTGTGAGTTCTCATAGACAGGAGGCAGATCAGTCTTTCATGCCAGCTGATGAGGTGGTAGAACCATGTCCTTAGGACTGTACCCACTTCAGACTGCATGGGAGGGAGCTCTCCTCCATGGAAAATACATAGAAACCTAGCATGTTAGGAAGAAGGCTACACTAGAGACACTTGCCCTTACATCTAGCTTTCTATTTGCAGGGAAGGGTGATTTGTTGTGGGAGGGCACATGGAAGAGCATCCAGCCATAAGAGTTTTCACCTACAGTCTGATGTGGTACCATGCACAAGTTATCATTTCATCTGCTGTTTGGAAGAATTAACTATACAGGATGCAGGAGATTTGTGATTAGATCGCTGAACTTTAAAAACAATAATGACAACTTTTAAAATGCTGGTATTGACATTTAAAGCCCTAAACGGTTTGGGGCCAGGTTATTTGAAGGAACGCCTCCTCCCATATGTACCTACCCGGACCTTAAGATCATCTACAGGGGCCCTTCTCCGTGAGCCCCTGCCAAAGGAAGTGAGGCAGGTGGCTACTAGGAGGAGGGCTTTCTCCGCTGTGGCACCCCGGTTGTGGAATGAGCTCCCCAGAGAGGTCCGCCTGGCGCCTACACTGTACTCCTTTCGTCGCCAGCTGAAGACCTTTTTATTCACTCAGTATTTTAACACTTAATTTTAACTTAAATTTAAATTATACTGTTTTAACTCTGTATTTTAACCTTATATCAATTTTGCTGCGTGGTTTTATCCTGGTTGTGCTTTTTATATTGTATTTTGTATTTGTATTTTTAACTTGTTGGTTGTTTTATGATGATTTTAATTTTTGTGAACCGCCCAGAGAGCTTCGGCTATTGGGCGGTATAAAAATGTAATAAATAAATAAATAATAAAATAAAATAGGCAGAAGGAGGATCTAAATTTGATTGGAACAACATTGCTGGAGGAGGAGGAGGTATAACCATTTCTCATTGCATCAATTCCCTGATCTAAATTGACCCTCAAAACTGCTATTTTGTGAACTGCCCATAGAGCTTTGGCTATTGGGCAGTAGAGAAATAAAATAAATAATACAATCAATAAAATCAACATTGAGAAAGCCGGTCACAGCCGGCCTGATCCTTCATCCAGTACATGTCAGTCCTGGGCACTTTTCCATATTCTGTTTTCAAATACTAGGACTGGAGGCTTTGCTTATTCGGTGTTAGGCAAAATACCGCGTAGGCGGCTTGCTTCCCAACTGCATGCCATGCCTTCAAACATTGATCTGAAAATGCAGAGAGGAATCTGGATTCCACCTGCTCACACCAACTGCCACTGCTAGGGTGGTCATATAACCTCTTTGACAGAGGTCAATCCTCTGTTTGAAGAGCTGTCCAGTCCAAGTCCAATTTAAAGACGAAGAAATGTAATAATTATTGCCTGACATCAGTTGGCATTTGAAAAGTAGGCTAAAAAGGCAGGGCACTCAGGGAAGCTGCAATGTATTATAATGATAATCTCTAAATTTGCATCTTTACACATAAATTAGCATATCCAAACGTTACGCAAACCGCTGTCCTCTTTTTGTCTTGTTGTTGTTGTTGATACATTTCTTCTCCTTTTGGCAGTTCATAAGTGGCTACCTAATTTGGGATAAGGTCTTATAAGGCAATCCTATCAGGATGCCAGTCAGCCTCTGCACTTGGAGGCTGGTGGGCAGAGCTCAGAGGCTCTGCTCCTCCCACTCTGCATTTTTGCTAGATAGGCATTTTCACCCATCTAGCTGGGCCTCTATGGAGCAGGAGGGAAGGAGGCTAGGGCAGCTGGAGGATTCTTCCCAGTCTCCTCTCTCCCCGCCCCCTACTGACCCTCCCCCCATTCACTCCTCTCTGAGGTTGCTTTCGTGAACTTGGAGAGGCAGCCTGCACAGTTCTCTCCATGATGGCTGAGATGGGGAGGGGAGAGGAAGCTCAGACTCCTGGGTCTGAGGTTGGACAATTGTCTCTGACCTCAGGCCCAGGAATCGGAACTATCCTATGGGCCCTAGACACTGCCTAGAGGCCAATGAAATGATCTCTAAAAAAAAGTCTGTACATACACAAACTGAACATCTGTAAATTCTATCCACACAATCAGGAAATGCAGCCCTCCAGTTTTATGGAGGGGCAGTGACAGACCAGCAGCCATGAACAGGTGGGGTCCCGCTTCCCTTGTCTATGGATGTTCAGATTAAGGTCTGATTAGTGTTAAGTACTTCCCAATCTAGATCATATTTATGCAAGAAATGCATTTTAGAGTTGGATTGTAAGTTGTTAGTGGAACTGGTGTGGTAAAGTTCCTGAAAATGTGTGTACAGGCGAAAATTTCTTTAATATAATTTTACAGTGGCTTGAAAACAGATGTTTGTCATGCAAATATTTTATTCACAACATTAAGCCAGAAAGTAGAGGGGACCTGATCACTGTCCTTACCTTCCAAAGTAATTTTTAGGATCCACATTCAAAATTATGATAGATACTTTGGGGAGGGGGAATGAAAGACAGAGACGCCTGCTTCTCCCACAGCATGGCTATAAAAAGGGAATAAAGGTTTACCATTATGTTCTCAGATATACACTGCTGGAGTGAGATGACAAGAACCAGCAACAAAGTGAAAACAACACTAGATTAAATATTTGGGAAGAAGATAAACAAGAGATTCAACAAGACCACCCAGCTACACTAAGGGCAAGGTGATGAATGGGATGAGGAACGATGAGTCCATGAAGAACTGAGGAGGACTTTTAGCACTCTGAAACACGTGAATTACCAAGCAATGGAAACAATACCAGCAAATTGAATTGTATCTTCTATGAAGGTCACGTAGTTCCAAATCTCAATTTTCTATAATATATTTCCCCCCCTCTCTAAATCACATTCACCTTGGCTGTTACATTACTCAGAAAGGGAATGATGATAATATAATATCACCCATTACCTAGCATTTTTCAATTTAATCTGACTAAGAACACTGATAACAGTAGTGTGGTGATTATATACTAAATACATCACTGCTGTTCTCTGGATGAGTTTCTTTTTTTAAAAAAAACAAAACAAAAAAAACATCTAGCAAGCCCATTTATTTAGGTACTTTATTTCTAAAATGTATCTAATCCCTGAGGGTTTCTTGGCATGTGTATGCAATAAAAATGTGTAATAGTTAACATGCCCTCCCCCGGAAAAGAGATAAAACATAATTAAAAAAACAAAAAGGAATTAAATTTGCAGAGATCCAGTCCTTATACCAGAGCACAAACAGAAATAATTTGGCCACTGGGTAGAAGTCTTTTCTCTCATACACAGTCCTTCCGCTGACATAGAAAATGTTTAGAGACAGAACAGGAGTCCTCTTCTTTGTAAAACGAATGTAAAGCCCATGTCACCACGGGCACTAGTAGTCCTGCTACTATCCCACTATTTGCCCCTCGGTCCCCTCACCACAGAGGGGCTCATGAATAATGCAAATGTGGTTCATGTATAGTGAATCCCCCTGCTGAAATTTGCATGTGGTGCAGTCTCCGCCCCCCCCAACTCCCTCACGCGCCCTGATTGGCCACCTCCATCCCCTTCCACCTCCTCTCTTGCAGCAATGGCCTAACCCTTGGTCCACGGTCCAGTGATTTAGGCTACAATACTACAGATCTTTCCACTGGACACAGCGGAACTTACTTCTGAGAAAACACTCATAGGATCCTATCATTTATTTATTAGTACATTTTTATACCGCCTAATAAACTCTCTGGGCGGTTTACAAAAATCATGTTTCCTCAGAAGAAAGCCCTGATGTATTCAATGGGCCTGATTTCCAAGTAAGTGCAAACAGGATAGCAGCTTGCGATGTGTGACAGACAGTGCCTTCAGAGCCACCAGAGCTCAGTTTTCCGGAACCAGCTGGCAGGAAACCTATTCTCCAGCTCAAACTCCATAGAAGGCAATGAATTACATAGTTTTAGAAGGGCTGTGCACATTCTTGGTTAATGTTTCTAAATAATTAAAACAGCAGGGTCCTTGCTACTTTAATCTGAAATTTAATTATTTGGCTGACTGTTATTGTTTTTAAATTATACACACCACAATCACGTGTACTGGAGGCGTTTAAACTGAAATGCTATGAACGTGATTGTTTCAAATATTTCAGTTCAGATTGCCAGAGAGAATCTCAGAATATATTGACATTCAAATTTGCCCTGATTTGCGTTCCTCAGACATATTCTTGGCATGCCCTTTATTAACAGCAGGGTTGCATTATTTTCTTGTTGTCCTTTGAAATAATTCCAGTGAGACTTGGGTCTCAGAGATAGCTCCAAAGGGGATCGATACAGTTTACAACTGTTGTTCTCCTCCAATGCTTTGAATTAAATTCCATAAGAGAGCAATCCTCTGGCCCGTAGACATTGTCGGGTTGGCGGGGGGAAATAATATTTTGGCTTCCGAGATCTGAAGTCAGAGACAGCGTTCCAATCATGGACCCATTCCCCCTTCCCCCTCCCAGCCAGGGCAGAGAGAACCACAACAGCTTCGTCTCTAACATTGCAAAAGCAACCAGGCCTTAGCTAGACCTAAGGTTTATCCCGGGATCATCCCGGGGTCATCCCTGTCCATGTACATGACACACAGGGGATCCCGGGAGCAGGCAGGGACGACCCCGGGATAAACCTTAGGTTTAGCTAAGGCCACAGAGAGGGCGTAAAGGAGGCATTTCTGTAGGCAGGGAGGAGCCGAGTTATGTTGGATCCCCAGGCCTCTCCATCTTCCTTCTATCCCCTTCCACACAGCCCCAGCTAGATGGGTGAAAAAAGCCCAACTATCTAAAGTGCAGAGCGGGAGGCTCACCAAGTTCAGAGGTTTACGAGCATCAAGAACACAAACAATAGCATTATGCCCTAAAGCTATTTTGCAGTGGAGGACCAACCTTTTATAAATAGGCAGGGAGTCTAACACCAGCAGCACTGTCCACTGTTGTCACAGACATCTATTAATTTTAAATGTAGAAGACAGCCCTTCACAGGCTTACTAGAAATGTTTCGTCTCACCAAATACGATTTTAGGAATTCTTAACATTATTATCCATACTGAAGAAATTTTTTGATATTCTCTGAAAAGAATGTGAAATGAGCTCCCTAAGGAGGTTCGCTTGGCACCTACATTATATGCTTTTAGACACCAAGTGAAGACCTTTTTGTTCTCCCAACATTTTAACAATCTATAAATTTTAAATAACATGGTTTTAAATTTGTAATTTTGCATTGCTGCTGTTTTTATCTGGTTGAGCTTTTATATTGTATTTTATATTATGGTTTTATATTGTTGTTTTATACTTTGAATGGTTTTAATTTTTGTGAACCGCCCAGAGAGCTCTGGCTATTGGGCGGTATAGAAATGTAATAAATAAATAAATAAAGATCCAAGTATCTTGGTCACATGTTCTTGGGCAGAACCTCAGGGTCAGCCACACAATCTGATCTAGGAGGCCACACCCTTTGCTGCTGACCCTGCCCCCAAACAACCATCATTTGGTAGGTTTGCAGCTGTTGCACAGTTTCCCCCCCCCCATTCTACAAGGTTTGGTTAATTAATCATCTAGAATAATCAGCTCAAAACATTATTAATTTTTACAAAGGTCCCCTGATTAATTGAGCAGTAGATTATTATTATTATTATTATTATTATTATTATTAAAAATCACAACTATTTTAATCCAAGTACTTATAAAACTTGAAGATACTAAGCTCATCTTACAGAGGCATTCTCTCTTGCGTGGGAGGAGACAATCAAGGCCTTTCCTAAAAGGAGGTTTAAAACAAATTACATTTCTTTTCTTTAACATAAATGTTTTCCCCATTTTTAAAATGTGATTAATTCACTGCTTACTTGAATAAAACTCTCATGTCTGCTTTAATCGGGTGACAGTCTTAATTTCTATGTTTGTCCCCAAATTTCTATGTTTGCCCCCAGGGATGGGTGAGCATTTTGTAGGGTTCATATTTTGATGTGAACATACCCAATTCAAGCTCTCCAAATTAAATCACAACGCCAAATCCACACATTCCCAAATGTTGCACTGAAATTCCAACAATTTCAAAAAAGCGCACATTTATAAAATGTGCACAAAACGCATGTATTGGGGAAAATACATACATCACCTTATCGTATGGGGAAGAAATGCCTTCATTTCATAAATGCACACAAGAAATGTGCACAGTTAGAAAAATTCACTCAGAAATCGTACATTTTTTGCTAATTTCTTTTTTAATAATTCACAGATTGATATGGAAATATGACAGAACTAATTTGGGTGTGGAAACTCAACAACCTGGTTGGAAGTAGACTTGCCCCTGTTGCCCATTCCTGTGTCTGGCATCTAGGAACATAGGAAGAGAGGAATCTGCCTTCCACTGTCAGACCACTGGTCTTTATAGCTCAGTATTGTCTGCAGTCCAACCTTACACAACCTAGGTCCCACTGGATGCTTTGGACTACAATTCCCTTTATCCCCTGACCACCAACTAGGGAGGGGTGAATGAACTGTTTTCTAGATCAGCAGGATTCTCCAGACTTCAACTGTGCCCAATTCCTGTTCACATTTGTTGATTGCTGCTCACTCCGTGCTAATGGGGAAACTGTACAAATTGAGCAGCAAACATATGTGAAATTTGCACAATTTTCACCTGTTCAATTTCCCCTGTTTAACTGGTACACATTTCCAAAATTTACACAAATATCCTAAACACACTCCATAGGCTAAAGTGGGACTGATTTAGTCTATGGGAGGTACTTTCACAAATGACAAAATTTGCGTAAATTTCGGAAATTGTTGTCAATGTAGGAAATTTGCACAAATCGACCATGAGCACATGTGCACATGTTCTGCAATTTATGAACATTTTCTATGGACACGTGAAAAGGGCATGCTTGCATGCTTCATGAGCAAAAATAAGATTCTCATCCATCCTAACCAAAAACCATGCTGGATGGTGAGGGCTTGGGGAAAAGCTAGTTCTCCATTTCAGACAAAGGCCTTTCCCAGCCTTACCTGGAGTTGTTAGGGATTGAACCTGGGACCTTCTGCATATAAAGCCTATGTTCCAGCTTTTGCCCCTGCAATTCACCTTGAGTGAACTCTCATCCTCCCTGAGTATTCTTCATCAAGGGAGGGAGAGCTAAAAACGAACTTTGCTCCTTGGCCACTGACAAAATGAAATTTGTTCTGACATTGCCAAGTGCTTGGAAGAAACTAATCTGTTCCACAGCTGCCTCACACAGTGTCGACTTTAGCCGGTCAGCAATTTCCCATCATGTACATACACAGGATTACATGGAATCTTGGGCTTCAAGTGATAAAGCTGCAGGCTGGATTTTAGTTAATTCTTCCATATCACAGCACAAAAACTTTGATTTAGTACTATTTACACACACGTTTGGCCTGGAAATGTCTGATTTAGTTCTCTTTGTAGAATCCCAAAAACGAAATTGTTGGAAAAGCTGCCAACTCCAAAGGGTTAAGAGGCTGAATAAAGAACTAGGAAACAAAGAAGGGAGGAATGTCCTTTCTTCTTTAGACATAAGGATGGCCACAGCCAGAGACTGGATATCGGAGAAGGTGGAATTTTGCTAACCACCACCACCACCTACCAAACATTTCTTCTTAGAGTGCTTGAGACAATCGTTTTGCTTTCACACTTCAGATCTGATGGATGGATTTTACATGGAATGCTTTCCAGTGGAGTCAATTCAAACCTTCAGCTGCCAGCCATTGAGTGTGCAGAAATCAAGTGAAGCACATGTATACGTATGTGAACCAAATCCTATAAAATTCAGAAAATGAGATGTTAGACATTATTGAAGGACATTTTCAGAGCAATGCTATGACCCCTTGGCAGTGTCTAGGGCAGTGGAGGCTGATGTCTCTGAATGACTTGGGCAGTGAATCCGCTCTGGGTTTCAGACGCAGTCAGAACTCTAAAGGAAACACCTTGGATAGCTCCTTTAGAGATCAGTCCGGTTGTGGCTGAAACCCAGAGTGGATTCACTGCGGCCACAGCTAGACCTAAGGTTTATCCTGGGATCATCCAGGGTTCGCCCCTGCCTGAGCACTGGATCCCCTGTGTGTCACCTAGATGAACAGGTTTGACCCCTGGACGATCCAGGGATAAATCTTAGGTCTAGCTATGGCCTGCCTCATTAACACCGGAGGCACCAGCCTCCATTGTTAATGGGCACCATAGGATGCTACAGACCCCCTCCTACAATGCTGGAGATAGAGCTCCAGTCTCAGAGGAGGAGATCTAATCATGGATCTCCCCCTTGCCTTCCCTTCCCTCCCCAGTTGGATGCTTTGGCCTCAGGAAGAGGATGGGGAGTGAGGGAGGAGTGTGTTCCAATGGGCAGGAGAAGAGAGGCTGAGGATCCGCCAGATCAAAGGCCTGTTGGCCTCTTTACCCACCCTTCCTGGCACTGTGCAGCAGCTAGAGAATCTCAGAGGCCCATCTAGCAGAATTTTTGTCTAAGGAAGATGGCAAGTATCTAAAAGGCTGTGTCATTCCTCCCACCCAACATGGCTCTTGCCAGCAGGACACTGGATGGGCAGGGCGGGTTCTAAAGAGCAGCAATCTCTGAGGACTGCACTCTTAATCACTCTTAACATATGTAATTTCACAGGCTGCTGGCTAATCATAGTTTTGCTACCTTGTAAAGTTCATTTCCCACATTAAAAACAAAATCCACCCATGATATTACATATGAATAATAATAAATAGGTCATCGAAGTGCCTGGGGACCCAGTTTGGCAGCTTTGCAACCTTGAGATGTACAAGGGTAGCACTACATTTTCAATAATCAGGAGCTTATGTTCCAACTGACCCACCTCAGGGGAGGATGTGTCATGAAGTTCCTTTACTTGGAAATTCAGCAAAGTAGTCAAATTTGCAGTGAAAGGTGGCATCATAAAACGCTGTGGGGAGAAAAGTGTGCATATATCAACACATTCATTCACTGGCTGATGGGTCGGCTTTTTGAATGTGAACTCACAAACAAGAGTGTGTGTGTGCGCATGCACGCATGCACGCACGCACGCACACCCACGCACGCACGCACACACACACACACACACACACACACAGACAGACAGACAGAGAGAGAGAGACCCACCATCAGAACAAGTGAATCTCTATAATTCCCATTACATTTTTAAGGGGGCTTAATGAGCTGGTTCTGGTGCAGGAATCAAGAGGGCTTCTGCTGATTCAGGCAGTCCACCTATGATGAACACAGATGCTCTCCTAGTTTTGACATTTGTGAAGCATTAGGATTTGATAGCATCCCCTGGGAGTGTTGAAACGCCTTTTAAAAATAGGACAGGTAGGCTTGACATGGACTTTCTGATGTAAGGAGATGATTGCTCTGGGAGATTATTATTTTTTAATGGCCATCCTAGACAGGAAGGCAGATCATAATCTACAAAAATGTTTAACATTACACGGCACTTCCGTAGCTGAATGCTGATCAGGATTTGTGCGAACTCCAGTTAAATAAACACCAACCTCCAAGAGGAAAAGTAGGCACAGTAAGATTCAGTCGTTTTTAATTATTGTGACCCACCCAGAGAGCTTCAAAAATTTAATGACTGATAACCATTGAGGCCCAGTATTGAGCAAAAGGCAGGATACAAATAATAATAATAATAACAACAACAACAACAACAACAACAACAACAACAACAACGAAAAAAATTGCCCTGACAAGTCACACAAGTGTGCATTAACATTTTTAACATTTTTGTGCACATTTGTTCTAATGCATGCATTTTTGTATGCAATGTATACACTTTATTGCAAGCATTTTTCTTAACATAATGCATTGTTTGAACATTATTTTTCTAATATGCACATCTTTGCATGCATTTTTTGATTGGAGAATGCCACTGCAAAATTTGGAGAAGTGTGTATTTTGAAGGATAACTGAGTTTCAGTCTGCAAAGTGCGACATTAGGTAAGTTCACATTAAAATGTGAATTGAATGGATTTCCCTCCTATTCTGACCTTCTACACAGAATGTAAGGCCATGCTGAGGACCACAATAAAAAAAAAAAACCTGCTATGCACGTAAAGTGATCATTTAAGCATAAATGGATCAAGAATCTGATCTTTATAGTCCTGCCATGACCACCACTTGGGGAAATGCTATTAAGCTGATCTATATAATAAAAATTAGAGAATTGCACTATATGCAATAGCTTAACAACTTCACAAGGCATGACTTTGCTAATGAACAAATGAAGTGGTCCATGTTCTGTATGTCGTATCTTAATAATAACCTTCTCTAATAACATATAGTTTCCCTAGATCACTGGTAAATCTAGCAAGAACAAGATCATTCAAAACATCAAACTATGACAACATGTATCCTGGACACACAAACAAAAAGGAAATTCAAAGCGAACATAATTTCAGTTGGGAACGTAATTGAAGCCTCTCTCATATCCTGAGAACTGTGATGTTACTACAAACTGTTAAATGTGCAAAGCAGATATTTCTGCAAAACAGATTAGATGCCCTGCTAAAGGGATCAAAAATCATTATTTTTAAAGTAGGTTTCTCTTAACATAAGAAGTGCCCTGCTGGATCAGACCAAGGGTCCATCTAGTGGCCAACCAGCCATCGGCCAGGGATGAACAAGTAGGACATGGTGCAACAGCACCCTCCCACCAATTGGTGTTCCCCAGCAATTGGTGCACACAGGCTTACTGCTTTGAATACTGGAGATAGCACACAACCATCAGGGCTAGTAGCCATTGATAGCCTTTCCCTCCAGGAATTTATCCAACCCCCTTTTAAAGCCATCCAAATTGGTGGCCATCACTATATCCTGTGGTAGTGAGTTCCATAATTTAACTATGTGCTGTGTGAAGAAGTACTTCCTTTTATTTGTCCGGGATCTCCCACCCATCAGCTTCATGGGATGACCCTGGGTTCTAGTACTTTGATAGAGGGAGAAAAATGTCTCCCTGTTCACATTCTCCATACCATGCATTCTAGCTTACTAACAATCAATCCTCAAGTTCTGTCTGCTGGGCAGGGATAAGATGGCTTCTGAGTCCAATTCCCCTGCTGGTGGAAATAATCTATGCTAGTACAGAGATTTGTCACCCTGGTGAAACACTTCTGCCAACAGAAATCAAACACTAACCTCTACCAACAGAACTAACACTAACTAATACTAATTTGGAGGATTCATCCCTAACAATGATGTCATCCCTAACATGAACTTCTACCAACAAAACACTAATACTAACTAAAGATGCCTTCACCCAATTTGGCATGATTTCCCCCCTCCCTCTCACAGAAGCCCCGATTGCTCATCACCTCCTTTTTCATAATTGCTGCCACTTCCTTTCTTTTATTTAATGTATTTAAAATATTTCTTGGCCACCATTCAGGACAGGAGTGCTTTCATGACTTGTAGGGAGCCAGTGAGCAAGTAGGCAGTAGCATCTACTGAACCTCCTTCTCACCACCAACATTGTCTGGGTCCAGAGCGAGAAATGAGCGAACAGGCAGGCTTCAATGGTGAAGCGGAGGAGCAACTCCCAGGGGCTCTTTTCAGTGGCCCCCTGCTGGGTGTATATCCATGGCAGGTGCTTGACCATACCTACTCTTGAGGCTGGCCCGGTTTCCACCCATGCAACCTTTGGATTCAACCCAACATGTTTAAGATGGGAATGTTACTGTGAAATATACCATCATTTCCCTTTCAGAAATGTAACATGGGGCTCAAACCTCTCCCACTGTTCAATATCTTTTCTGTTGTTGCTGCTGTCGGAAAGCACCTCACCCACAATCAGAAAGAATGTTTCTTTCCCTTTCAGCATAGGCCATTGTCAGTAAAATTATAGGTCGTCATTTTCTGGTTCCCATTGCCTGCTTCTCTATGCCCTCTTTGTCTGGGCCACTGCCTGAGCATTGGGCTTGTTTGCACATTATCATTTTTTATAAAAATTATGGACAGATATTTGTGTTTATACCTAAACCACCCTATCCTACCCTACAAATATCTCCCTGATTTCTTGCATTATCTCTGGCTTTGTATTTCATTTGGAAGATTAGTTTTGGAGGTGTTTTGATTGCTAAATTTCCATTAAAAAATCCATCTGCAGGGCTTTCAAAGACATGAAAGACCTCTGAGTTAGGATTTATGTATTTCAGCCAGGTAATGTCAACATATATGAGCTTTGCTATGTATAAAATATTCATCGCGTTTCTACAACAGTTTAGTTTCCATTAAAAGCTCTTTTTCTAATTATGACATTTTGGAATTTGTTTTACTTTAAAAGAAATATCTATCAAATGTTCCAGAACCAAAGTAAAAACAATGTTCTCAGTGTTGTGCTAGTATATCTCTTGACGAATTCTTATGGTTTATGTTGGCCTAACATCATAGTTGGAATTTGTTACAACAGGATGTAGTGATGGCCACCAATCTGGATGCTGTAAAAATGGGTTAGACAAATTCCTGGAGGGGAAGGCTATGAAAGGATACTAGTCCTGATGGCTAAATGCTACCTCCAGTATCAGAGGTAGTATGCCTGTGAACACCAGTTGCTGGGGAACGTGGGTAGGAGGTGCTGTTGCACTCATGTCCTGCTTGTGGGTTGCTGGTCAACAGCTGGTTGCCTGTCTGAACAGACTGCTGGAATAGATGGGCCCTTGGTCTGATCCAGCATGGCTCTTCTTGTGTTCTAAAACACAGAAAAAAGAGAAGAGCTCCACTCAATACAGAAAGAGAGAGAGGTCACTTAACCAGAACAAAAGAATGAAAAGATACCAATATAGACACAATAATGAATGCCAAACAGTCCAAGTGATGTACACAACAGCATAAGATAACAGTTGCTCTGGATATTTATAGCTGCTTCATTTCTTCATCAGATCACTCTTAACTCTTTAATTGCAGGCAGCTAGTCTTGAACATCCAATGAATGATAAACTTCCTTAAAATGGGAAGAACTCCATGATGTAGTATCAATGTGTTAAACAATTTTAATGTCATTTTATAGAAGTAAAATTTATAAATACCTTCAGTTAGGGGAAACAACATACAGTACAAACACTGTTTCATGTATTCCCTCTAATGAGCATCTTTAAAGATACAACAATGTGTAAATTTTAATTCCTGTTTCTTAATTATATTTCTAGTTTTTCATTGTTATTAATAATTAAAAGCAACTGGTCTAAAGTTAAGCATGTAACTGTCTGTAAAAAAAAAGTTTCCATATATTTATCTTATGAGGCTGCAATCTAAAAGTGCCTTCCATTAGTGGATTTCAAAAGGATTGCCTACAAACAAACTCTTGCCATTTCACCATCTAATAAGAAGTACAACCAACTTATGAAAAATATATGCTGGCATGCAAACCTCATTAAGAATACTTACCAAATCTCCCCCAGCTAGGTCAGACAGAAAAACCAGGAGTTTGGAATAAACTGCCTATATAGTGAAATCAACAGCAGCTGTCTAAGATAATTAACAAACACAACAGTAGTGATTTATGCTGGTATAAGTGACAAGGGAACTCTTGTTTTAAAGGGACAGACATGAGTATGTTATAACCATAAATCCATTTAACCTAAAACCATTATTAAACCAGGGTGAACCCCCAAAGATAATATTTGATCAAGGTATCTGTTGATACACGCATATATATCCAGTGCTGATCTACAATTGTCTATTCCAGGAAGACTACTAGAACAACAGTCCAATACTGCAAAACATTCACAAGAAAACAGATAAGTCCAGATGTGTGTTTAAACCCTCTGAAGATACTGATCTAATTGTGTGAATCCAGAAAGCCTCCCTTTTTAAAAGTAAATTTAAAGTAGCTGTATGATTGTGAAATTGAAGTCCTTCAGGGGTATGTTGATGTTGGACAAAATATGAGGTGAGAGGAGCCTCCATGTTCCAAGTGAAAATCTTAGTTTTATGCTCTGAAATTCTGGCTCTTAATGGTCTGGAGGTTTATCCTACATAATATTTAGAGCAAGGGCATTTAATGATGTAAATCACATGATCTGAATTGCAGTTAGTGAAAGATCTTAAAATATGCTTGTAACTGTTGATAGGATTGATGAATTCCTTTATTCTTAAACTCTGGTGGCAGGAACCACAATGGCTGCACAGAAAATGTCCAGTAATGCCCTGAAAATGGCCAGTGACATCCTGGACAGATCTAGTTCTATAACTGTAATCAGAATGAATCAATTTTTCTGCTAAGTTTGCAGTCGTCCTCAGGCCTACTAGAGGAACATGGCTGCAACCTGGTACTAGGTACCAATGTCTGCATATAATTTTCTTGATATTGTATGAAAAAAAATTGAATTCTAAGGACCAAAAAAGCCTACCCAGTCTTGTCTTCCTATGCAGTTGGAATACAGATTGTCTCACTATTCTATCTGCCCTGATTCTAGATGCAGAGATTACTCGTGCAGGGAACCCTCTCTTCATTAATTCTCTGTAGAGTTGATTAGCATGTATATGATAACTAGGAGTGTGCACTCAGCCCTGGAATTATCTGGCAACTGCGAACATCCACAGAGCATTCAATCTTCCAGAGCGGAGATTGGCCGCTTCCAAACCCATTGATTAATATCAGACCGGAGTTTCCCAATAGGAGTTTTTAAAGTCTCTGAAATTATCCAGCTGTTTTTCCAGCATCAATGCTGTGTATGTGTGTGTGTATTTGTCTCAACTGAATATCCATATTTGGAAGACGCTGAGTTGGGTCAAGGGTAGCTTTGATATTGACATCTGTGGCTAACCAATTAGGAATTGCCACAGTGCTGTTCATGGCTGTGTTCTCCTCCAATGGCTATGTTGGGGAGGGAGATGGGGAGTGTTTCTGCTCGGACTCATGGAAGTCAATCATTCACATTTCCACAGTGTGAAAGTGCTGCTGGGCTGGCTGGCATCATGAGAAAGCTTCTTCATCTGAGTCAAGCACAGGCAAGCTCTTTACTCCTGTTGGCTGGCTGGGTTTCCACTGTAAAGGGGTGGGGGCAGTCCATCCAACATACCTGGAGGGCACCAGGTTGGAGACGGCTGGAGTAGAAACTTCCACCAGCAGCAGTGGAGCTCTGCATCAGCAAAGTAAAGGATAAAAGCTCCCTCCATAAATGTGCAGGATTGGTTTAATGTGTGTGTGTGTGTTTAAGGGGGGGGTAATGGTTTGAGGGGGGGAAACTAAAAAAATCCTTAAAACTCAAGGCATGAATGGATCTGCTACAAACTTGGTGTGCCTAAAGCCCTCCTTAAAACCTTTCACTGTGCCAGGTTTCATCCCTTTATCTTTAAAAATGAGGGAGCTGTAAGCATTTGATTAGTTTCCATGGACTAGAGCAGTTATCCGATAACAGGCGGTTCTCCGACAGGTAATCCAACAGGGCAGGGTAAGGGAAGCCACTCCAAAATTGGGGCAGAGAATTGTCTCAACAGAACTCTGGGTCAAATTTTGAGGTGGAGAAGACCTACTTTGCACACCCCTAATGATAACTGTCAAAGAAGGTACTGTTACATTTTAGCTTTAAGAACTGTCTGTAAGGTAAATTTCTCTTGGGTGGAATGGAATTTCTATCAGTGTGTTTAATCCTTGTACACAAATGCAATTAGAAAGGATATAAACAGACACATCCAAAAGCAGAATGTGTTGATGAGATACATGACAAGTAAATTTGATATCAATACTGAGGGTGTTCATCCATCTTAAAAAAAAACAAAAAACTTCTGAGGTTTTAGTGAAGATGATTAAAAAAAATTATCATCAATGTAATGCCCATAAAATCAGGAATATTGTTTGTACAGATTGCATGTGCTATTTAATGTGGAAGTGCATTGCAAATCTGCCATAAACAAATAGGCAACACAGGGAGTGGCAGGACTGCTTTAACCCCACAGCCACACCTTTGGTTTGTAAATAAAACTGAGTGTCAAAGCAAAAATAATACTTTTCCAAGACTATGTCTAGCAGGTCCAGTAGAAAATGGGTGTGTGGGGGGTGGTTTGCATTCGAGCGTGAATATAAGATCCTCTCTAATGTGGCTCTGGCTGCCTTATGAGGTATAGAAGTATAAAGTGCATTGACGTCACAAGACAAGTGGAGTTGTCCACCTGTATATTCTCAATCTGTTGTATAAAGTGTTCAGTGTCTCTAATATATGATTGTGACTTAACAACATATGGAATCCAAGTACTGAGCTAGTGGTTCTACAAGAGATCCAGACCCTGATACTATAGTTCTTCCTGGAGGAAGAGGAAGGTGTTCTAGGCGTTTCCTTCTTTAAAAACGTAGCCATACTGTCCTCTACAGCCACAGCTAGACCTAAGGTTTATCCTGGGATCATCCAGGGTTTGCCCCTGCCTGAGCACTGGATCCCCTGTGTGTCACCTAGATGAACAGGTTTGACCCCTGGATGATCCAGGGATAAACCTTAGGTCTAGCTATGGCCAATGTATCCCATTGTTAATGCTTCCTTTACTACCATTACTATGAACTTGATATCTAGTGTGGGATCCTTACGTAGGAGTCTGTAGTTGTTGGTATCATTAAGCTGCCGGCCGACCTCCTGATGGTAATGGATTTTATCCAGAACTACTGTGGCTCCTCTTTTATCAGCTGGTTTAATGGCTCTGTCATTGTTATTGACCAAAGACTTAATGGCATTACTTTCTATATGCAACACATTGTGCCATGCATTATGGGAAGTTCAGTGTAGGCCACCATGTTCTTCCCTTCCTTTTCAAACCACACACACACATTCACCGTGAAAATGATTTTTCTTTAAAAGCTCAAAGTGATTATTGTATTCAAATGCAACTCTTTTCAATAACCCAAAAAAAACCTCATAAGAGAAGTTCAATTTTGTGTGGGAGTAATTAGAAATTACCTGCCAACTCTCTCTTCACTGGGAAACTGCTGAAATCAATCACATATGAGACACGTGAATATAAAATCACCATAATAATGTTTGTTCTGTGGACAGCTGTGAAGCCATATTTAATCCTAAGAAAAAATAATAATCCCTCCCATCTCTGTTTGTTGATCTACAGTGCTAGAACTCATTTTTATGCCATGATTGCCTTTAAAGTGCCATACATTAAAAGCGTTTCCCCCCTTCTTTTTACTATTCTAAGCTTTTGGTCTCTGTCTCTCAAGATCTCTCTATTTGGAGATTAAAAATAAGAGTGTCCCCCCGCCCAAAAAATTTTTTTGAGTCTCATGATGGATGCTGAGTAACTAACATAATTGCAGTAATGTGTGTATACTGTAGGCGGTCCAATAGCTTCAAGGTAATTCCACTACTGCTGCATAGAGGCTTAAGAAACGTAAGAAGGGCCATTCTAGATCAGACCAAGGGTCCATCTAGTCCAGCACTCTGTTCACACAGTGGCCAACCAGCCATCGGCCAGGGATGAACGAACAGGACATGGTGGAACAACGCCCTCCCACCCATATTCAGCAGCAACTGTTGTATATAGGCTTACTGCCTCTGATACTGGAGGTAGCACATAGCCATCAGGATTAATAGCCACTGATAGCCTTTTCCTCCAGGAATTTATCCAACCCCCTTTTAAAACCATCCAAAGTGGTAGTCATCAATACACCTTGTGGTAGCAAATTCTATAGTTTAACTATGCACTGTGTGAAGAAGTACTTCCTTTTATCTGTCCTGAATCTGTAGCATATAGTATAAACATGGCTTCAAGTGAGAGGACAACAGTTATGGCCTTCTACCACTGCTAAGATCCTTAAGCTTAATGCTATGAGCTGCTGCGTCAGCAACCTAGATTGTAAAATTACAGGGCAAGCCTATACATGTCTATTCAGTAGTAAGTCCTATTGGATTCAATGGGGCTTACTCCCAAACCTTAGAGTGCTAGAAATGTGTAGATCCTTTATTTTCCTTGCCTTGAACTTAAGGGAGAGGGTATGTATTTTATTTTATTTTATTTTATTAGTGAAGCTTCTCAAGGCAGCAGATGAGTGGGGGGAAGATAGCTTAATGCGATATAGAGAAGGAGAATGAAAATATAGTTAATTCATTCTGGAGATTTTTTATTAAATTCCTCCAATGCAAAACACATTTTCTTCTTAACGACATTCTGTCCTTATAATTCTACCACTGCTGACTACGATGATATGGTGCACTCTCATTAGAACATTAATAGGATCATGTACATTTTATGTGAGTCTTCAATGCTCTAAGCCACATGAGAGTCACGTTGCAAGTTGCATGTATCAGTTAATTATGTCCCCTTTAGCCACACTGAAAGACTGCCTTTAGTTTATCTTATCCCTGCACAGTATAGTTGAGTTCATTTGAATCAAGCAGAGGATTTTCAATATTCAGAATCTAATTTAATGAATGTAGTGCCTGTAAAGGCAGAATGCCCATTTAAGATTACTCTATGGTGGACTTTGGTGTTATCTGACCTGATTTTCAGTACAGTGAGCTAAAAATTGAATCTTACTAATGAATATGCTTCTTTGTATAATCAGAATATGATGATTTATGAATGTACATATTGAATGTTCAAACAGCCTTTTCTACATAAAACTACACTAGTCCAAGTACCACAAAAGCCTTGAAGAAGTACATAAAAACTTAAGAAGAGTCACGCTGGATCAGACCAAGGGTCCATTTAGTCCAACATTCTGTTCACACAGGCCTTTTCTAGACCTACCGTGGAATCCGTGTGGGAGGAGGGGTGATTTCGCATTGTAAATAATGTGAGATCCCACCCTCATCTTGATATCAGGCAAGGAGACTCTAGTAGAGAGCTGTCACGCCTGCCATTTTGTTTTGTTTGTCCAAGGGGCCGCAGCGCAGGAGTGCTGTGGTGACAAAAGGTACATTGTTGTTGTTTTTAAAAAAACTTCCCCGATCCCCCCCTGCCCCGATCTCTCCCCCTGAACTGATCTCTCCCCCCATGCCCCCGATCTCTCCCCCTGCCCCCGATCTCTCCCCCCTGCCCCGATGGGCACAGCGCTCCTGTGGAGCGCTGTGCCCCATCCGCAGCTTCTCCCAGCTACTCGTGAGTAATCACCGAAGCCAGGGAAAGCCGTGGAATTGTGAAAGCCTGAGACCATGGGAAATACCTGGCCCAAAGTGGAGCCCATTACCCCAGGGCGAGGGAGGGTTGACACCTGCCTGAGCCCGGGATCCCCTGTGCGTCATCTGGATGCACAGGGGCGATCCCTGGTATCAGCCCAGGCTAACCCCTCGTCTAGCTAAGACCACAGTGGCCAACCAACTGTTGACCAGGAACCCACAAGCAGGACATGGTGCAACAGCACCTTCCCACCCATGTTACCCAGCAACTGGTGTACATAGGCTTACTGCCTCTGATACTGGAGATAGCACATAGCCATAAGGATTAGTAGCCATTGATAGCCTTCTCCTCCAACAATTTATCTAACTAATAATTTAACACCTAATTTAACTTAAATTTAAACTTTGCTGTTTTAATTCCATTTTTTAACCTATAATAATTTTTGCTGTGTGGTTTTATCCTGGTTGTGCTTTTTATATTGTATTTTGTTTTTGTGTTTTTAGATTGTTGGTTGTTTTTATGCTCTTCATGATTTTAATTTTTGTGAACCTCCAGAGAGCTTCAGCTATTGGGCGGTATAAAAATGTAATAAATAAATAAATAAATAAATTTCCCTTTTAAAGCCATCCAACTTGTGATAGCATATTCCATAGTTTAACTATGTGCTGTGAAAAAGTGCTTCCTTTTATCTGTCATGAATTTCCCACCAATCAGCTTCACGGGATGACCCCAGATTCATTAATTATGAGAGATGGAGAAAAATAACTCCCTATCCATATTCACCACACCATGCTTAATTTTCCAGATGAAATGGAACTTCTGGAGAAAATGATACTGCTAGAAAATTAATCCTCACAATACAGGAAACATTAAAAGATGACCGCATGTGTGTACTCAACATTTGGCAGTCCAGCACTCTGTTTCCCACAATGGCAAACCTCTGGGTAAATGCCCCTGAGATGCCCCTAAGCAGAGGCTGAAGGCAATAGCCCTTTCTTGTTCTTGTTTCTTTCAGCAACTGGAGCTCAGTAGCTCATTGCCTTTGAAGAGAGAGGTTGCATAAAGCCATCATGATTAGTAGCCATTGATAGCTTTATCCTAACCCTCCTTTAAAGTTACCTAAACTTTTGGCCATCACCACATTGGCTTCCATAGATCAGCCTTCTCCAACTTGGTGTCCTCCAGATATTTTCGATTACAACTCTCAGGATTCCCAGCCATTGGCCATGCTGGCTGAGGCTGATGGGAGCTGCAGTCCGAAACATTTGAAAACCACTAGGATGGGAAAAGTTACCATAAATTAATCTTCCATTGTGTAAAGAAGTACATTCCTGTTGTCCGTCTTGAGATTCCTGACAATCAATATCATTGGAAGATCCAGAGGACCTAGTATTCTGAGAAAGGAAGGAAACTTCTGTCTATCCACTTTTTCTACACCAAGCATAATTTTATCATCTCCACCATCTGGGTCTAACATTGCTTGGCATTTGCCTTCCTATATAAATATATTGTGTGAAATCCAGTTCAGCTTTTCTTCCAACTGAACTATTTCTGCAGAACCAGGAAGGAGACGATTCCTTCTCCACCCTGTGCATGCCCAAAATATCTTCCAAAGGGTTGGGGGATCCTCCAAAGTAGATCTTTGAGAGGCAAGGAGGCAGAAAGGGGAGAGGAAAAGAGGGAGAAAATCCAGTTGCATGAGCAGGCTTCCATTCACCCAACATTGGCTTCCTCATGGTCATGGTGGCAATGGGCATTGAAAAGAGTGGGTTGCTTTGAAGTGGCAATGGGAATTCATGAAAAAAAAAGGGAAAGACATTAAGATCCAATGGCCAACAATTAGACCTTTGGCTAACAAGTCAACACTAGATAAAGAAGCTGCTGGTTTCCTTTCACTATTACTGACCTACATATATATTTTCAAGCTATATTTTCAGCATCTTTTTTTTTAATCATGCAATTGTAAGATGCCTGAATGTTCAGGTGTTCAACCAGTTGTTGCAGGCTAAGAGGAATGCATCCCTATCTTTGTTCTACATACTGGTTGGCATCTACTAGGAATGGTTGAGTTATTGTAACTCAAAAAAGTTCTCATAATAATTTGGAAGCGCCCTTTGTTATTCAGGACATGCATACTTTATAATTATCCAGACAATCTGTGCCAGAAATAGCTACCCATCAGCTAAAACATAGCTTGAGTTCAACATGTGGTTGACTCGTCCTCTCCAAACTCAACAAAGTGTATCATTGTCTTCTTTTCCTTCCACTTCCCCTTTTGATTCTCAAAATATAAAAGGAAAAACAATGCTCAGCTAAGATGTCTGATCTGGCTCTAATATTTTCCTCATGTTTCCATCATATAGCCAGCATTAAAGCATTCTGGTACAACTACAGAAAGCATCTTGTATTAAATTTCTTTCCATCAGCAACTTATGCGCAGCATTCTTTAATGTGATCCAAAAAGATGATGAAGAAGAAAGATCAGAGAATGAGTTGAGAGGGTAGTCACTGTAAAATCAGACCAAGGCTCCCCTCCCAGGAGCTTTTGGAGTGTTATCATTGGAGGCTGGTGGCTCCAATGTCAGTGGGGCAGTGAATCCGCTCTGGGTTTCAGTTAGAGCTAGTCAGAATTCTAAAGGAGCAATCCAAGGTGTTTCTGCACCTTGGATATATCTTTTAGACTTCTGACTGGTTATGACTAAAACCCAGAGCGGATTCACTGCCCCACTAACATTGGAGCCACCAGCCTCCACTGATTCTTACTCCCCATGTTTTGATGCAATTCATGCTATGTTTAGAAGGTTTCTTTTCATAAAAGCATAAAATAAAGGAAGTGAACTGGAGATTCCCAGCGACATCCAAACATATTTGCTGAGGTCCCCCAACTATTGGTTATGATATACCATTCAGAAGAGAAATGTTTTGACTATATATATATATATATATATATATATATATATATGATTAAATCAGAAATAAAGTATGAATTGTTGGTTATTACCTTTAAAGCCCTACATGGTTTGGGTCCAGGTTACCTGCGGGGTCGCCTTCTCCCATACAATCCGCTCCACACACTCAGGTCCTCTGTGAAGAATTTACTTCATCCAGTAAAAACTAGATTAACAACTGTTACCCAGAGGACCTTCTCTGCTGCCACTCCCAGACTGTGGAATGGCCTGCCAGGAGAGATCCACCAACTCAATAATCTTTCTGAATATAAAAAAGCAATAAACACTGATCTCTTCTGGCAGGCCGACCCAATCGAATTTTAATATGTCTGGCTGTTATTTTAATAATGTATTAGTTTTTATATGTTTTAATCAGTTTTATGTATTTTACAGTGTTTTGTATTCTGTGTTCTTCCTCGACTTGATCCAGAGGGAGAGGCAGATGATGATGATGATGATGATGATGATGATGATTTTTAGACTGTAAGTAACATCTGGATTTAATTTTAATTTTCCAGGACTTTGATTTAAAAGCACAATCATTATTAGTAAGGAGTTCCAGTTCAGGATGGTTGGCAATCCTACTTATCGTGGGTGGATGGATGAATTTCATAGAATAGTAGAGTTGGAAGGGGCCTATAATGCCATCAAGTCCAATCCCTTACTCAATGCAGGAATCCACCTTAAAGCATACCTGAAAGATGGCTGTCTAGCTGCTTCTTGAAGGCCTATAGTGTGGGAGAGCCCACAACCTGCCTAGGTAATTGGCTTCATTGTCATACTGCTCTAACAGTCAGGAAGTTTTTTCAGATGTACAGATGGAATCTGCCTTCCTGTAACTTGAGCACATTATTCCATGTCCTGCACTCTGGGATGATCAAAGAGTACTATCATATCTCCCCTCAGTCTTCTCAAGGCTAAACATGCCCAGTTGTTTCAGTCTCTCTTCATAGGGCTTTGTTTCCAGACCCATGATCATCCTTGTTGCCCTCCTCTGAACCCCCTCCAGCTTGTCTGCATTGTTCTTGGAGTGTGGTGCCCAGATGCAAAATTCAAAATGAGGCCTAACCAGTGCCAAATAGAGGGAACCAGTACCTCATGTGATTTGGAAGCTATACTTAGTTCTAGAGATCCCACAATTCATGGAGGCAGTATTCATCTTCTAATTCCTATCCTGCACCTTGTATAGGCCTGGATTTGGGAAGGGCGGCGGGGGGTGGGGAACTGTACACATCTTGTAACTTCCCGTCAATGTGGAGTACTGAAAAGAAATGGCAAGGACTATAGCCCCCCAACTGAGGTGGGGGGACTCAGCAGGATTAGGCCTTATAAAATCTCCCTCAGACAAAGGTAAGGAAAGAAAAGCCAAGGTGTATTTTGCGACACAATTCGCCTGGTTTATGAAAGCATTGTACTTTAAACATTCGACTTTTTCTTCTCTTGTGCCTCTCTGTTTTGTAAAAGCCTCCGAATCTCTGAGCTCATTCAATGCACTTATCCCTACATCTCCGCTCTTTTCAGTTGCCTCCTCAAAGAAATTACATAAAGAGACCTCCTTTGGGCAGCGCTGTTGAACTTCTTTGAACAATGAAATTTCAATCTGTCACACAATGCCAGATGCATCCTCCCCACCACCACCCCAGCCCAATGTCCTAGAGGTAGAAGAATAGCAACTGCCCAACCAGAACAATAGGATACTTTCCCATTCGAGGTGATCGGCTGTCTCATTATACAATTGCGAATAACAATAATCCCTGACGGTCTCGTGGGTGACATTTCTCATTCCTTATCAGCACTGCTGCATACACCAGGGCTTGATAATGCCACCAGAATAAAGAAAATGACTCCCACCAAGCTGTCTATGTAAAAGTAATAATTATCAGTTTATTGAAAAGAGGATCAGCTGGTGTGTATTTGATTTTTTTAAAAAGGTAAATCCATATTATAAGGCATATTTCTCCATTGCGACTTTATGGTCCAACCCTATGCAGAGGTTGAAGCTGAAAGGATGAGGCCTTAGTGTTTTGGTGCTGACAAAAGTGGATTTGCCTCCAGCTGTAGGATGCAAGAACAATACTGCTCAGATTGGAGCAGGAATGAGGAAAGAGATTGATAGTCCCAAGGCAAGGGTAGGCATAGTCAGGCACCTGCTGAGGATCCACACCCCAGCAGGGGCCTACTGTCAAGAGCCCCGGAACCAGATCTTCCTCTTTACCATTGCTTGTTCACCCACATCTGGCCAAGACAATGGTGGTAATGAGAAGGATGAGCAGTAAATGCCATGGCTTGCATGCTCATTGGCTCTCCGCCTGACAAGGCAGCAGATGATGGAAATTAGGAGGAGGAGGAAGATGAGCAGGAGCAGGCAATGTTGCTAGTGAGAAGGTAGACTCCCTGAGTGAACAAAAGAACTTAAGAAGTGCCATGCTGGATTAGAACAAAGGTCCATCTGGTCCATCTAGTCCAGCACTCTGTTCACACAGTGGCCAACCACCCATCAGCCAGAGATGAACAAGCAGGACATGGTGCAACAGCACCCTCCCACCCATGTTCCCCAGCAACTGGTGCACACAGGCTTACTCCCTCAAATACTGGAGATAGCACATAACCATCAGGGCTATAACCATTGATAGCCTTCGCCTCCAGGAATTTATCCAACCCCCTTTTAAAGCCCTCCAAATTGGTGGCCATCACTATATCCTGTGGTAGTGAGTTCCATAATTTATGTTGTATCTTAATAATAACCTTCTCTAATAACATATAGTTTCCCTAGATCACTGATAAATCTAGCAAGAACAAGATCATTCAAAACATCAAACTATGACAACATGTATCCTGGACACACAAACAAAAAGGAAATTCGAAGCGAATGTAATTTTAGTTGGGAACGTAATTGAAGCCTCTCTCATATCCTGAAAACTGTGATGTTGCTACAAACTGTTAAATGTGCAAAGCAGATATTTCTGCAAAACAGATTAGATGCCCTGCTAAAGGGATCAAAAATCATTATTTCCAAAATAGGTTTCTCTTAAGAACATAAGAAGTGCCCTGCTGGATCAGACCAAGGGTCCATCTAGTCCAGCACTCTGTTCACACAGTGGCCAACCAGCTGTCGACCAGGGACCAACAAAGCAGGACGTGGTGCAACAGCACCCTCCCACCCATGTTCCCAGCAACCAGTGCACACAAGATTTTGCCTCAAATACTGGAGATAGCACGCAACCATCAGGGCTAGTAGCCATTGATAGCCTTCGCCTCCAGGAATTTATCCAACCCCCTTTTAAAGCCATCCAAATTGGTGGCCATCACTATATCCTGTGGTAGTGAGTTCCATAATTTAACTATGTGCTGTGTGAAGAAGTACTTCCTTTTATTTGTCCTGGATCTCCCACCAATCAGCTTCATGGGATGGCCCTGGGTTCTAGTACTTTGATAGAGGGAGAAAAATGTCTCCCCATCCACATTCTCCATACCATGCATTCTAGCTTACTAACAATCAGTCCTCAAGTTCTGTCTGCTGGGCAGGGATAAGATGGCTTCTGAGTCCACTTCCCCTGTAGTGGAAATAATCTATGCTAGTGAAGAGATTAGTTACCCTGGTGAAACACTTCTGCCAACAGAAATCTAACACTAACCTCTACCAACAGAACTAACACTAACTAACACTAATTTGGAGGGTTGTACATTGATGGTGCTATATAAATAAATAAATTAATAATAATAATAATAATAATAATAATAATAATAATAATTGATAGCCTTCGCCTCCGGGAATTTATCCAACCCCGCTTTAAAGCCATCCAAATTGGTGGCCATCACTGGCCCATTGAGGGTGTCTTGCCCAAGGGCCCTCCAAAACCTGGAGCCAGCACTGGATGATTCCTTGGGGTTTCCATTTGTAGTATGTTGTGGGCCTGAATGCCTTGTGGAAGCCATAGAAACTAGTGTATACATGGGCCATTTATATCTAGTAATAAGTTCAGAAAGAGCCACGGCCTTGAAGAGTTGCTACCAGTCACAATATGATGCAGCTTGATGTGTCTGTGTGATGGTTACAGACTGGAGCACCTTACTACACTATTTGCACTTAAGGTCATATCACTTAGGGTGGCCATGTGTCTTCTTTTACAAAGGACTATCCTCTATTTGAAGACATTGTCTATTTGAAAGGCTATCCTGCCCAATTCCTGTTTAAAGATAAAGAACCATAAGAACAGTTGTCCATCAACAGTGAGCCTCTGGACAGCAGGCTGAACAGGCAGGCACAGAGATCACCCGGTCACAATTGTCTGCACAGAGCTGTGCCAAATATTTGGTTCTGGCATTTTCAGCAGTTCATAGTGTGTGTAAAAACTCTGGTAAAAGAGGCTGAGGAGGTCAGAATCTTGAATAATTTTCTCATTTAGGAGGAGGACAGGATTTCTGCTTAGCTTTTCAAATGTAGGTAGTGGCTGGGGGATCTTCTTTCTATTTTCAGCCAGCCAGCAAGAGTTTCTGAACTCTTCTGTGCAGAAAGCCTCTGTGCAAGCAAGAACATGGTTTTTCGAAAGCTCTAAAAGCCCCATTTGATCCTGCTTCCAGCAGCATAGGGGCTCTTTCTCACGGCTGTCTCCAGACATTTTGCTGCCTGAGGCAAAGAACAGTATGGTGCCCCTTTCTCATTCCATGTATAAAAGTTGACTGGAGTGGAAGTTGAATCCTTCTTTAACTCTAGCAATGAGACACCATCCTCTACTACACCCTAAGGCAGCAGATTAGCTTAGGGGGCACAAGGCAGGCTGCTTGGCAATGGTGCGCTTTCCTTGCTGCCATCTCCCAGCATCTTCTGCCTGAGGTGACTGCCTCAGTCTGCCTTATAGCAGGGCCAGCCCTGCTCTTTGCACAAAGGCTTCTGCAGCCTGGAAGCTCTTCCTTAATGCCTATGAGAGTGTGACATCTCAAGGTCTCATGGAAGTCTAGGAAGAGCAGCCAGACTGGAGTAGCTTCTCTGTAAACAGACTCATGCTGCTGCAAGTACACAGGGCATATTTAAAATTATATTAAAAAATGAAAGTATATCCCTCAACCACCACCTACACTTAAAAAGATAAGTGGAAAACATGCCCCCCCTCCCCAAGCAGAAAACCTTTCAAAATTCTCCCCCTCCCTGTGAAAGAGGCAGGGGGAGAAATACCTCTTTTGCAGGGAGAAAGAAAAAATAGCAAAAATAGGGGGTGGGGTTCAGCACAGTTCTTGTCTATACATGCAAAGGATTGTGCCCTTCATGATTTAGGGAGGGGGGATCAAATGCAGAAGTGGTCTGGGGCAAGTGAAGGTACTGGGGCTGTGCAGGCTGAAAGACCAACAACATAACTCTATGCATGTCTACCATGAAGTAAGTCCCACTTAGTTCAATGAGACTTACTCCCAGGTCAGTGTATATAGAATTGCAGCCTTACAGCATGTGTGCTCAATCAGGCTTACTCCCTTGTAAACAAGTGTATGATTGCAACCATAGTGGTGGTGGGCAGCACACCCCTCAAAACCTACTATCAGCTGCTTAAAAGATATGTCTCGGGATAATGCACATTACTGCAATGATCATACATGCATCAGCTTTACATACATCATAAAGGCATCTCAGTCAAAGCCATTAGCTTGGTTCCATTTGCTGTATATACCTTAGAGTTTGGGGAACTTTTGGGGGTATTAGCTTGTTTGGGTTACAGTCTATTTAGCTCATTGTTCCTCTTCTTCTTACAGCTAAATCTAGATAATCCCAAATGGACAAATAAGAAGATAACAATATAAGAACATAAGAGGAGCCATGCTGCATTGGTCCAAGGGTCTATCTAGTCCAGCACTCTATTCACACAATGGCCAATCAGCTGTCGACCAGTAAGATGCCTTTTAGTACATGCAAAAGCATCCGTGATCTTAGGGTCAGGGACTTTATGTGACATGTACCATATGTTACTGATTCTAGTCCAAAATAAATGTAAAAATCAACAGTAATGCTAGCAACAACACACAAAAAACTTCCAACAAACTAGCTATATTTGGCACCTAAACACTGGATGATATCAGCTTTCAAAAATTATGCAGTTTTTTCAAATCTTTAGATATGCCACATCAAATTTCTCTGCTGCTGTATTATTTTATTTATTTATTTATTTATTGCATTTTATACCACCCAATAGCCAAAGCTCCCTGGGCGGTTCACAAACAGAGCTAAACCAAAGGCTGCTTTTGTACTTTAAAGTTGGAAAGAGATCATGGCACTGTGGTAGAGCTCCTATGCAGCTCTCAGAAGGTCTGAGTTCAATCCTCAGTATTTCCAGTCGAACACGTCCCAAACAGTAGGACATAAAAAGACCTCTACTTGACAGCTACTGCCAGTCACAGTGGCCAAAATTGGCCTATGGTCTGGCTCTGCTGCAGGCAACATCACAGGTTTTGTTTTATTTAATTAATTGATAGATTGATTGATTGATTAGGTGTCCCCTAAAATAGATTTTTCTAGGTGTTGTATAGTATAATTTAAAACATGATAATAAGAGAACAAAATACAATAAGATCTCAATAAAACAACAACAAAACATAAAACCAGTACTGACACAACATAAAATATAATGTGTATGCAGAAACTACAAATCACCCTAAGATTAAAACTGCACTATAGGGACAAAATAGTAAGTTTTAAACACTAAACATACAAAAATACTTTAAAAACCTGGAAGAATAGCAAGATGAGTGCCAGGTGAGCTTTCTTTGGGAGAGCATTCCACAGCTGGGGGCCACCACCAAAAAAGCCATCCCTCTTGTTGCCATGCACTGAGCCTCAAAATGAGGAGGTACATCTGTGGATGACTTTAAGGCATGGGATCAAGATCAAGATATATGGGATCAATATCCCAAGCTGTGTAGAGAAATATAGGTCAAAACTAGCACTTTGAATTGGGCACAGAAATGAACTGAAAGATAGTATCAATGAAAGAGGACTACCACACAATACAATTGTAATGCCTGGTCCCAGTTATAGCCCTTGCAGCTATATTTTGTACTTGCTGACTATATTCATTGGGTTCAAAAAGCTCTTCAGGAAATTGTCCAGCACTTGCAACTGTAGAGAGGTAGCAAAATGGATGGCAGGATGAAAAGAAAATGTAATTGCTGACAGGTTGGATTAACAGGTTTATAACCCAGGGACACTATGGGTCGGGGAAAGCTGTCCAAGATGGTCCATTGCCACAGGAAGATTGGAGCTCAAGGACAATATATTTTGGGTAGGCAATGTAACCACTATAAATGGTACCTCAAATTTATTACCTAAAGTAGAACCTTAACCTGATGAGTGATTCATGATGCTTGACTGGTCCAGCTATATCTCATCAATAGCCAATCGAAGTGCCAAAAATGAATGGGGAAAACTTCCAACCTAATCAACGGGCAGAATAGGGTAGGTTTTGTGATGATGATAGCTTTCTTGTACAGTGCATTTCATCCATATGTCAATATGAGCAATAAAAGAGTTAATGGAAAAAGAAACTACCTCTGCCTGTGGTCTTGCGAATACTTAGTCAATATGTTAGTTCATGGACTTGTGGGTGGGGGAGAATAATTGACCCTAAAATGTATACGTAAACATATTATCATCAAAGATAATTGGAGTGCAGAATTACTGTTTACTTGCCCATCCACGCAAGAAAATTATAGCCCCCACTTACTGCCAGTCCATGGTCTGATTATAAGACGCTGGTAACTTGATGGAATTTCTCCATTGGCTTTATTTTTAGTAGATATGAATATCTTATTTCTTGTTTTCTCCTACTCTTTGCGCTGCCAAGATGTCTATGAGGTTTGATAACATGTAAATGCTTATTGTCAAGAAAGGACTAGCTAACCAATGGCTGCGCTGTGCTCACAAGTTGTTGGTTTCTGACAGAATAATGGAGGGAGGCATAAACAGGCCTTTGCATGTTCTGGGATTTCACACAAGTGTAGAAAAAACCACAGATGTTGGTTCTGGGCACAGAATCCAGCAACTTCATCCCTTGCCTTCAAAATTCGCAACTGTATTCACAGAAAATTATCTCTCTCACAGAGAGAGAGAGAGACAGACAGACAGACAGACAGATAGATAGTATGAGTATTCATTTCATGTTGTGTTCACACACAATGGAAACTTTGCATTTAAAAGCCAGATAAATCCACATTGCTCTGGCTAAATGAATCATAGGCTACTGTTGATTCATTTAAGCTTCTGTTCCTTCTTTACATTTTGCACCATAGACTGTGAAACAGATCAGTTTTCTCCCCATAAAGCATGATGGCAAACTGTGCATGGATCAATAAATGAAGCTTTAAAAAAAAAAAAAAACTCCCCCACCCAGCATTGGCCTGATTGGTGTACTCATCATGTCTATCTTTGCATAATCCACAGAAATTGGAAGTCAGAGCTAAGCTATGATTATAACTGAAAGTCACTTAATTACACCATCCAGAAGGGTTTCATGTGAGAAGAGTCAATGTATTAGAGGCTGCTAAAGCAAGATGAAAACTCTGAAAGCTCCATATTAAAAGGGAGACTCCTTATTGCTGCAATTAGTGCTCTAATAGCACATCTTTCTTTCACTGAACTAAGACATTTCGGCTCCCCCAGCAAGAGGAGGATCTGATCTATGGTAAAAATTAGGCTGAGCACTGCTTCCTGCTGCAATGTACACACAAGCTCCCTTCACATATGGCTTTCATGGAGGGGTATTGCATGACTGAAGGAGCTATGGTGCTGTGTCCATGACCCCATCCCTGGTGGACCACATCTTCTCTGTCCGTGCGTTAGGTTTCTCCAGGAAACTGTGTGCATAGGTTTGCCCACTTCAGTTTTCCATATGTGGCCAGTAGGATCCACAGCCCCTTTAATCATAAGATAGCCCTTCATGCAAGTAGCATCCTAAGTGGGCTTGTGTGTACATTACCTTTATATGCAAGACTTGGATCCAGCTATGCCCTCTGTCTACATGCGATGAAATAACAGGCATCATCAACCCCATACATTTTGGCTCCCATGGTCTACTTGCTAAATCAGCAGCACTGTAAGTACAGATTACAATGTCTCGAACAATGGACTTCCTCCCCAACCTTTCTGATTCTACCTTTCATCATGCCATTGCTGTCTGAACTGATCTGGCATAAAGACAAGGAAACTTAGGTGTGGGGGGAATTCTGCATATTATATGTATAATATGTAATTCTACATATTATTATGGTCTTTTTCAACCCTGCTATATGATATCCTGTAACTTGGGATACCTCGACTTTTGGTGTGCAGCACCTATTCTCACCCAGAGAACCTTGGAGGCTACCCGACAGCACTGGAAAGCTTGCTCTAGCTGTGTAGGCTCCCCACCCAATTTGGAACTCTATTTGGGTTTCCAGTGTGGTGACCATGAGCACTGTGCATGCAGACATTTCTCTTGATGCCTGCCAGGCACTTGCCCCTCCTGATTTTTTTTTATTATTATTATTATTATTATTATTATTATTATTATTATTATTATTATTATTATTATATTTCTGCTGGGAGGCTCACATGCTGCTAAGTGGGGTGCTGGCCACCAGCACTGTCTTTAGTGCCAGACCTTACCCCTGTCTTGTATTTGTTCTTGAGGAAGTTACTTTTTTGTTAGCTTCTCCAGTTTGCCTTCTACAAAGTGGGTGTTTTGTGACTGACCATGCCCACCATGGCAGCCATTTTGTGAATGGCCAACCCTCTTCCATGGCAGCCATTTTGTGAGAGTGATCATTACAGTCTCTCAAAATTCCAAATGTGCCCACTGAACCAAAAGGTGGGGGTGGGGCTAGAGGATGATGAAGCTGATAATGAGGATGTGATGGGGGGTAAGAGGCTCATTTCCACTCTCCAATGAGATTCTAATTGTGTATATCTGTACTAAGAGTTCTTAGTACATTTACATCCCAAGCACAATAGCCAAGTATATACTCTCTGAGGGAAGCATTGTGTTTTCTAGGGACAGAGCACTTGCCCTGATCCTGTAGAAGGGGAATCTACAAAAAAATAAAAATAAAAAAGGGTGCTACACATGTACGCCTCAGGGATGCTGGAGGAATTTTATATTTCTAAATTCCATTATGGACTGACCTGATCCGCAGCTCCGGGATAAACGTATGGATCAGAGTGTAGGCATCCATTGGATTTCACATTTTTCTGAAGGATGCAATGGGTCGAAATGCTGTCAAAATATTTTTTTAATGTGTATGTTAAGAGAAAATGCATTTTGAAATGCATGTGTTGAGGAAAATAGACTTAAAATGTGTCTTTAAAATGCAGATAAATGTGGAAATGGGAGAGAATGAACAAATGGATGAACACATGTGAAACTGACGTGGACTGCAAATAGAATGATCTGTCCATCTCCTAGTGTTCCTCTAAACCTGGACCACATATGCATAATCCCGTTAAATTGCCTTCATCAGTATGCATCATCTGTTGTATCTTCCTCATGACCTCCTTGTTTCTCCCTCTCCTTCTCTCTCTGTGTGCATGTAGATAACTATATACATACACACACATAATTTGTTCTATGTACAGGGCTTACTTGGTAAAGAATTTGGTATCCTTATCACAACAGTCTCACTGCTTCAGGTGCAGAAATAAAAAAGGTAGAAATCAGCTTGTGCCAAGGCTCTTCAGATCAAATGTCAGCTACATAAAAACTTTAAGGGAGTGCAGTATTCGGTTTCAATACTCATAAAGCATGACTTAATAATGCTCTTCAGCTGACAGTTTTTGAACGTCTAAACAACATATGAAGTGCACACAAATGGAAAGAAAAGCACATACTGTATTTGCATAATGTAAGCAAACGATCTGGATTTCCTTGCAGACTGGTTTATAGGTCACCTTGGACCACATCTCAAGTTTGAGACAGTTTTCCATATGAAAGTTTCATCATTTAGCTTTTTTTCCCCCTTTGAGATACACCCGCATTTTAACTTGTTATTTGGTCTAGCTGCTATCTGCCAGAATGAGTAACCTTAACAAGACTCACAGTTCTAGGTCACAGAAACATCTATAAATAAAACATGGCTATATACACATACTCCAGGCCAGGTGTATAGCACATTGTATACATCAGTGTGATGCAACACAGGAATGCCCTTGATTTTTAAACATGCCACACAGGGATTTATCGCTTTTCAACAGAGCAGTAATGATGCACAGAAAGGAGATACATGGGAAATGTTTGACAAAAGTTATTTTGGTTGATCGCTAATATATACATTTTCTCTATAAATAGCACAGGCACCCCATGCAGTCTCTAAGGCCTTGTCTACACCAGCCATTTATTCCAGAATAATATCAAAGCCATCCCTACCGCACCACATGACACACAGCTGATCCCGCTGTGATCACGAGTCCACCACTCAGTTATTCCGGGATATCCCTGACTGGATTTGTCGTGGTTCCTCCCCACTTTCTCAATAATCCCAAGGTCCGCAACCAGTGTGCCCCCCCCCATGCAAAGTTGTTGCTGTTTGCCGGGAGCTCCGGGCTCAGTAAACAGCCAATCAGCTGTGAGTGGCATGTGCATGGGTATTGGAGATGTGCGGAAGTCACCACCGATTGGTTTTTTTTTTAATACAAACAAATCTCTGTGCAGGAGCACATATTCGATACAGTTCATAACCCCCCCCCAATTGTTGTTCTGCATTTGTGCTCATGTGCACAATAAAAAAAAAACTGTGCCCCATACACATCTGCCTAGCCCTGCCCACTTCTACCGATACACATGCGCAAGTGCCGTAATGGGCCACACATGCTGCCGCCACGGCACTCCTGTCATTGCAGGAAAGATCAGTCGCATGAGCCCTGTGAGCACCGATCATAGAAGTGGGAAACTTTGGAAGCCGGCCTCTTCCATTGCAAAAGGGCTGCAGGTGTAGATAAGGCCTTAGGCTCCATGCCAGCAACAGTCTCTCCCGGTAAAAAGGCAGCACTGCCATCAATAAAAAATGGAAGAACAGGGCTATACCACACAAGAAGAGGTTCAAGTTAGCACATTGCCACCATGTGCTACAGTCGTTGTAGCGCTCATGTCAATCTTGCTGGTCTGTTTCAAATAGCAACACTCAGTACAGGGACTGACACAATGTCTATAGGGATTGTGTAGAACAGTCCTTTTAATGTTTCAAGAACCAAGGTTCACCAGTCAACCCAGGCCTAATCTACACCTGCCATTTATCCTAGGCTGGACATGAGGTCGTCCCTGCGCATCCAAATGATGCACAGCTGATCCCAGGGTGAACCAGGGATGAACACTCAGTTGTCCTGGGATAGCTGGGACTGCTTTTTCTCCATTTTTTTGTTTTTTTGCCATCTCGGGACCATTCCGAGCTCCATGGGCGGTGTGGCTCTCTCTTCCGAGGTCCTTCCTCTTCCCCACGAGTAACAGGGCTCAGGAAACAGGCACGGAGCTGTGCGGAGGGAGTCCATGGGCATCGGGGATGAAGAAGAGAGCATTTTTGCCATCTTTGGGATGGCACTCGGATCTTCCAGCACCGAGTTTGTTGTGTGTGTTTTTATATAAAAAAACTCACCTTCACAAAGGACCGTCTCCTTGCAATTGCGCAATTGCTCAAATCTCTCCTCTTTTTTTAAAAAAAAAAAAATAGTGCCCCAGAACGTCCCTCTTTACTTCCAGGACAACTCGCTGGCATGCGGCCCCTGAGGGACGATCCCAGAAGTGGAAAACTCCATGATCGTTCCTCCCCACTCCCCAAAGGGCTGCAGGTGTAGACGAGCCCCCAGTCTTCAAGATGAAAATCAACCTTAATTTTCTGTTGCCCATGCCTCTCTCTCCCCTGCTCTTTCCTTCCTCTCTGTGCATTCTATAGGGCCCACTATGCAGCGAATCAGTGGTGCAAACACGCTGGCAATGCTTCATCGCACGGGGAAGCTCTTGCGTCAAAATCAAGAAACAAAACAAACAAGTCCTGTAACACACATTTGATAAGCAGCAGCAAGATTAACCGCCGTGAAAATAGTGAGATGTTATTGACACTTTAAAAGAGTGTATGTGAGCACACCACATCACAACCACAGAGGAAGAGGATGTTATGAGTACATGATGAACCTTTACACAGCTGTCAGTAAGCCACATTGGGTGCTTGCTGGCAGGTTATTTATACAATCCTAGCGGAACTCAGTGCACAGACTACACAGTATCCTTTTCGCCTTGCAAACTGGATTACTTTCATTCATGCATTTGCTCTTGCGTAGCAACTACATGGCATCTCCAGAACAGCTTAGCCTTATCCTGCAGAGCCATAGTGATGCACCACTTTCCTTTAGTTCTTAGGAAATTGGAAGGAATACTTTTATGTGCAGGGTTTTCAGTCAGCAGCCACGGCCCAAATATAGCTTACCAGGGATTCAAAGTGATGCACCAGCATTGGTCACAGCTAGAGAATGCAAAGTGCTTTTCAGAACTAAGGCAGGGGTGAGGGCAGCAGTAGAGCCCTCTGGTAAGACAACAGGAGGCAAGGCTGTGTGACAGCCCAAGGTTTGGGTGTAAAGCAATGCAGGTCATCAAGGCATCCATAATACAGAGTCCCATATGTAGGAGGATTATCTGTTAAAAGGAAGAAACACAAATAGGCTGCAAAGCATCAGCATTAGAGTGGCAGGAAAGAGACCAATGGCAAATCACTCAGGGCCAATTCACACACTCTGTGCTCATCATTTTATGGCTACAGCAGCCTTCCCAAACCTGATGCCCTCAACATATGTTGGACTACAATCCCATTAACCCCACCTAGGGATGATGGAAGTTGTAGTCCAGCACATCTGGGGGGATCAGGTTGGGGAAGGCTAGGCTACAGTATCGAGTGTCTTCCCAGATTAGATCAATTCTGGAAAGTTTAAAAACTGGTCTGCAGGTCCATAGAATTCACACAACTCTGACAAACTGGTCCTCTGTGGATTCTGCAGGACCAATTCAAAGAAATCCAGTGACATTTTGATACGTTGTGGATTTCATTGATATCGCTAGTCCAGGGTTGAAAGTTTTCTCAATGGAGAACTCATGAATGCCTGAGGAACCAAGGGAACAAAGCTTTGAAATCATTGCCCTGGAACAAGTCTACACAAGTTGTGAACCACCAAGCCAAACACAAATGAATAAGCCAAATACAAACACACAGCAGCTGTGTGTGGCGGTCAGTGGTTCAAAAAAACCTGGTTTTGCTGCCACCCCAGGACTGTGAAAAGAAGAGGATTGCCAACAACCTGATAGACCATAACGCATGTCCAGTACAACTGCATTTGATTTGGTGGATCACAAGAACCTATCACAGGGATGGGGAACCTTTTTGCTGCCAGTAAAAAGGTTCCCCATCCACACCCACTGCATGGTAGCAGTGGGTGTGGCCAAAGCCAGCAGGGGGCAGGACCTGAAGCAAAATGGGTGAGGCTATCCCTTTCTCCTCTTACTTCTTGACTCTTCCTCTCCCACTCTGCCCAGTGGGCTGCTGGGGGAGGGATACATTGGTCTTGCCAGAAGTCGGAATTGCCACATAAAGTTAGTCTGAGGGCTGTGTGCGGCCCTAGGTTGCCAAGCCCTACCCTACGGAAAGGGTTCTCCTCTAACCACCACAACAGCAAAAATGCTTTACGCTCACCTAGGGAAAACATTTGTAAGACAACTGCCTAGAGTAAGCCAGGCTGATTGACAGGAAAGGCTTGTCTCCTGCTTTAAAGATAAATGACTAATCAACAACATCCTTCATGCTCAGCTTCACACAGCTTTGTTTATCATGGATTATTTATTGGCCAGCTCAGAGGATAGAATTCTAGGATGATTAACCATTACTTAGCAAATGACGCTTTCTCTGTCTGCAAAATTTCAAAATGGCTTGTGAAAACTAGAGCACAGGGAGAAATTTGTTCACCTTGCATTTTAATGCAAATGTGCCTCATTTCAAACTATATGTGAACTCAAACTCAGTTGTCCTTTGAAATTCGCACTTCTCCATATTAGGTAGTGCAGTTCTGCAACAATAACAAAAATACGTTAACATGTGTATATAATGGGAAAGTACACACAAAAATGCATATATTCATGAGTATAATATTAAAAATGCATTGTATTAGGAAATTTGCTTGCAGAAATGTGCATATTAGCTTGTTGGAATTTTGTGATTATAAATTAACAATGGTTAGGTTAGTGGAGGCTGGTGGCTCCATTTTCGGTTGGGCTGTATAAATCTATTCCGGGTTTTAGTCAAAACCAACCAGAACTCTGAAGGAGCTATCTAAGTGCTGAATGATGCCCATAAAATAGATTCAGGAACTTGGATAGTTCCTTTAGAGTTCCGTCTGGTTCTTACTGAAGCCAGGAATAGATTCATAGCCCCATTGAAATCAGTAACCCCCAGCCCATCAAGGTTCACGGTCAGTGGAATGAAACGGAGCCAGCCAGATCTGACCATATGCTGATATCACTGAGGGCAAACAAGTCAGTCTTCACAAAGCATTGTCCCCTTCCTACACTTTTGCTCCACTGTACTCAATCCTTCGGGGAGGGGAAGGGAATCACCAAAACAGCGGACATCATTTGATGCTGCTGAAGTTGTTCGCTGAAAGCTTTGCTTTCAGTTCATTCATGATGGAATCTGAATGTTGCTTTTTTAAAAATTGTCTAAATGATAGGGAACTCTGCATTTTGATTAAAGTATCTCAATCTAGCACGAGCAATCCACGTGAAAAAGCCGGCTTCTACTCATGGATCCCCTTGCAGAACTGGGTTTTGCATGCGCAAAAGGGTATTATGCAAGTCAAAAAAACATAACACAGAAACTCCTGTAAGATTGGACCTTTGTGCCCACTATTTAACAGAGAAGTAGGCAGCCGTTTTAGACCTGTCGGCACAGTTGACAATTTGAGATACTGTTCTGGGTATCACCACAAAATGGCTGCCATGGGAGATACAGCTTACCAGACAGATATGACATGGGACATATAGCTTAACTTTTTCATCTTCCCCCACCCTTCCTTTTTCTTGGTGATTGGATACACAGCAGAGGAAAGCATCGGTCTGCAGCCATGTGCCATCTTCAGTTCCAAAGATGTCTCTGTGTCCTATTTGTAGACCAGAGGGATTCATGGGGGAGAGAAAAAGATCGCAGTGGATGAAGGCCCTCACTTGGCTTTGAAGTGATCTCAGCTGCAGGTAAGGAAATGTGTTAACAAAAATGTGGGAGGGGTTAATAAAAAAGTGAGGGGGGCCAAAAAACTTGTCGGGCAAGCTGAAACCTACCCTTGATCTAACAGATGACTGTCCTATCTTGCTTTGACCACCTCAGTTACCCAGTTTAGGGGATGGGCCAACTTGATCCAGGCTCCATCCTTTACTTCTAAAAAAAAAGACTTTGTGCAAACAGGTCGTGATGCACGCTCAGCCCATGGCTGAATGTGATGTTTTTGGTTCATGTTTCCAAACGACTACTGTACCAGTTTCCAGGCACCATCTGCCACAAAAGTCATTGGCTCAAATATTTGCACTTTATCCCACTGCGTGCCCATGCAAGGGAAGGGCAACAAAGCCCAGCTGGATCCGTGAAATGCTGCATATGGGCCTCCAGGGTTCAAAGCGCCAATCTTTCAGAACTTTTCAGGGTACTCTCATTTTGATTCTACTTTGGAGGCATTTACCTTTGTTAGGAATATTGGTTGCATGATGTCACCTGCCAACGGTAGCTCTCCACAACTGTTCCCAAAAAAACAATTTAAAATTACATCTGAGGTTCAAACAGATAATTATGAGGATTGCAGTTGAGCGCTGATCCGGACTAAATTGCACCTCCAGTGACAGGTTTAAGCATTATTGCTGTTGTTATAGAAGCAAATCCAACAGAAATACTTCTCTCAAATTGTTGTTTATGACTTACGTAATCCCACCTCCTTTGCTAAATCTGTCCTTACTTAGTCTTCTGTCTTACTTCAAGGCAGCAAGCAAGGAGATTAAATCGCAGCCCATTGATAACTATCTAACTGCATTGACTGCACCTGCTCCATCCCTTCCTCCCAAAGGGTGGGGGCTGTTCCTGACGTGGGAGTAAGGGAGCACCACGCCTAGGCCGTTCTCTGATGTCTCCATACCTTGATGCTTGCTTCAAAGAGGATCAGCCTCCAGGGACAGTCCCTGTTCTCCTTGCTGGTCTGGCCCTGCTAGGTCTAAGGCAAGGGTGAATGTGTGGTCTTTTTTAAAGGAACACACCCCCATTTGCCCCACCATTGAAATGCCGCAAGAAAGGGCAAAAGCCTCTTTTAAAAGGAAAATCAGTGGTTTGCCACTCAGCGTAATGGCAGCAATAGAAATGAGCTTTTAAAAAGCAGAATCGCTCCACCACTGAAATTTGACTGCATCCTGATGATTTGCCTATTATTATTATTATTATTATTATTATTATTATTATTATTATTATTATTATATTTATATTTATATCCTGCCTTTTTTCCTCCTAGGAACCCAAGGCAACATACATTATCCTTCTCCTCTCCATTTTTATCCTCACAACAACAACCCTGTGAGGAGGGTTGGGCTGAGTGTCTGTGACTGGCCCAAAGTCACCCAGTGGGTTTCCATGGCCAAGTGGGGACTAGAACCCGGATCTCCCGACTCCCAGTCCAACACTTTAGCCACTACACCACACTGGCTTTTAAAGGAGGCTTTTATTTTTTTTATCCTGCTGTGCTGCCAAATTTTGGCAGTGTGGTGTCAGCAGGACAAACAGGGTCTAGAGGCTGATGCCACTGGTGGGGGGGGGGTCAATGCAGCCCCCAACCTCTGGTTGTTGCCCACTGCTGGTCAATGGGATCACTGGATTCTGCAGATTGTAGAGCTGCCCTGATGGAATAAGATGGGTGAGAAACAGTGGCAAAGTGGTGCTCTATGCAATTTTGCTGAGTCAGAGTGGCAGCCAGTGTATGACTGGTGGTGAGAACAAAGAAAACTTTGTACCAACTAAGGAGCAGCAACAGGCATCATGGCAGGTGATGACATACTTGGGCTGTTTTGGAAGGTGATGCTGATATGGAATGTGCTTGCAAAGCAACGGAAAACAAGCTCCATCCAATGAGCGATTTATTTATTTATTTATTTATTTATTTATTTATTTATTTATTTATTACATTTTTATACCACCCAATAGCTGAAGCTCTCTGGGAGGTTCACAAAAATTAAAACCATGAGAAGGATAAAAACAACCAGCAATCACTCTCATTACCGGACACTCGCAGAGTTTGCTCAGGTCCCTCGCCTGACGTCATCTGCCTCCTGTGCACCTTCCGCCTCTTCTGGCCTTCCTTGCATGACAAAAGAAATCTGGTGAAATCCGATGTATTTTTAAACTTGGAGTTGCTGCTCTCTCCTGCTGTGTGCAGGGGAAGCAGCACCATTAGAACAATGGACTCAGTGGGCCTCATGCTCGTTGTGTACTTCCTTTTTTGAAAGAGGAAGTAACTGAGGAACAAAAACACGGGTGGAGAAGCAAAGGTAGGGAGCATGTTAACCCCCGGTGTGATGGAGCTTAATGAAAGAAGGGCTGGTGCAGTGACTTCTCCCCTAGAAAGTTTATGGGCTGTAATGGGGAAAGATCTACATGTCCACCTATGTGCACCATTATAAAAGTGACATAAATGATGAAGAATGATTTGGCCCCATCTCTGATCAATATAAAAAGTAGGGGTGTACACGGACCCCCTACTCCGCTTCACTTTAAGATCCGCCATTTTTGGATCGGCCCGCTCCGCCCTGCCCCCACTCCACCTGTGCCCGCTCCGCTCGGAGCTCCGGATCCGGATCGGAGCTCCGGTCCCCCCCCCCATGGGGGGGTTACCGGGCCCTGCCGCCATCGCCGCCCATGCGGTTACGGCGGCAGAGCCCGGTAAGGAGGAGCTCTGCTGGAACCACGGGCTCAATTGGAGACGCTGACGGACCGCGGACGGAGGCAGGTAAGGGAGAGGAGGGCGGGGGGGTTACCGGGCCCTGCTGCCGTCGCCGCATGGGCGACAGCGACAGCGGCAGGGCCCGGTAAACCCCACTTACCTTTCTGGCGGAGCTCCGGATCGAGGTGAAGGATCCGCCTTCACCTCGATCCTCTTCACCATGCTCCGCCGGCCCCCCAATCCTCTTCGCCTCCGCCTTAAGGGCAGGGGAAGCCCCCCGCTCCGCTACTGCTTCTCCGGTCCGATTAGAAGCGGAGCACATCCCTAATAAAAAGGGTGTTCAAGCCAGTGGAGGTTGGTGGCTTGAATTTCACTGGGGCTGTGATTCCATGCTGAGTTTCAGTCAGAATGAGCCAGAACTCTAAAGAAGCTATCCAAGGTGCTGAACCATATCCATAAACTAGATCCAGAACCTTGGATAGCTCCTTTAGAGATCTGGCTGGTTCTGACAGCAACCCAGCATGGAATCACAGCCCGGCCAAAATCAGAGCCAACATCCTCCACTGGTTCATGCTCATTGCCTGTATCTGTCTTCATTCTTCACAATGTCCTCCTGTGTTCTGCTGTTCCTTTCACTTCTCTTCTTCTCCTATCAAAGTTTCATTTAATTCCTGCTGGTACTGGAGCTTCAAGCACTCGTGCTAGTCGCTGCCTCAGTTGGACCTAAGCCACGGCAACATTTCCATTATGCATTTCCTCTGACAACATCCATTTCTGTTCCAGATGGGGAGAACTCTTCAACTTCAACTGGAACTACCTAGAGAAACTAAGGTTTATGTCTTAGTAATCCCTGTCATGCCCAGAGGAAAGGCCTAGAAGTGGAGTTCGAAAGTGGGTCACATGCAGCGCTTGGGAGACAACCAGACTAACACTTTAGTGAGACTTACTGGGCCATCCAGCCACTACCCTGAAGACCTTCTCCTGGTGGCAATGGTGGCAAATTAGTGCCTGAAGGCTGTAGGGAACCAGATATGGCCTTAAGGATGAAGAGAAGTCATCTAATTCCCTCCCAGTAATGATGTCCCAGTGATGCTGAACTACTAAATACCAGTGTAACACATCCACACACTGACACATCCACACAGAGCTCGTGGACTTTCAGGTCTTTAAAAAAAACAAAAAAAACTTTCTTGAAATTTACACAAATTTATTCAAATGTATACACATGTTTCTGCTGGAACATATGCCATGCTGGAAAATATGTGTGGGGAAAAGTTAAATGGAATGGGGGAACTATACACGAAATGTAAAGTACAAACATAAGTTACGTAGTGTTGCAAACCCTCTTACTGGATTATTTGTGTATTTTTCCACCTAGCGTGTGTGTGTGGAGGAAATATTCGTATCCATCTGTGAATGGATGCAGAAATTAATGACACCACATAATCCACAAAACACGGGACAGAATTCACAAAATCCGGATATCCCTATATTTGTCCCTTCGATCACCAGTGTGGCATTTCTGTTGCAAACTCATACAGCACAATCAAATGGCACTTTCAATGGCAGACTCTTGTTCAAGAGCATTTCTATTTCAAGGAAAAGTGTGTTGTGTGAAGAGGTCTTTTGACACTTTCCAGTGAGAACACTGAAAAGGGACCATTTGGTAACACTAGGGGGTATGGTGAAACAAAGCATAAATATTTTTTACATCTTTGCCAATCTGCAAGGAAGAAGCTAAAATTTTGAGAGAGATTGTCCAGCACAAACGGATTTACTTTTTATGGGGGTATTAATGAACAGGTTCACTGTCAGTAAATTGTTGGAAGATGCAAATTAGCATGCTTTCAGGTGTTCTCAGAAGGACTGGTGTAAGAGGTATGAATCATACGATTTCCCCAGAACCCTTCAGAGAAATATGAGCACTCCCAATACATGGATGCTTTGTCTCTTTGAACTTTCCTCAGGAGACCACAAAAAGAGGAAGTGTAGCCATGGCTCCCGTGCACTTCTTCTTCCTTCATTGCACTTATCAACAAGGCAACGGCTCTTTGTTTCACAATTAGAAGAAACCTGGTTAAAGTTAACACAAGGACATGGAACATTTTTGCAGTGATATTGTATTGCTGTACTTTCAAAGTGTTCTAGAAAGGAAAATTCCCAAGAGCTGCTTCTCCTTTTGCTCCGTCAGCCAAAGCTAACAAAATTCTGTGTTCTTCATAACTTTCCCAACCAAACCACAGTGTAGGACTGGACTGATTTCCAGTTTCTCAGCCAAAGTTCTAATATAGAATATATACATTCTAATACACACACACACACACACACACACACACACACACACACACACACATATATATATATATATATATATATATATATATATATATATATTAGATATATGTATATATCTAATATACACATTCTAATATATACATATAAGTTCTAATATATACATATATAAATATATACATATACATATATTAGGGCTGTGCACAAACTCCCCCCGATCCGCTCTGGATCCAGATCCACAACTTCTGGATCAGCTCAGGTCCACACCGCCCCGCGTTGCTCCGCCTATGGTCCGCTCCGTGTCGGGGCTCCGAATCCGGATCGGAGCTCCGTGTTTCCCTCCAATAGATTGTCCTGTTATCTTGGATGAGTTTCAGTTGGTACAGCTCGAGGATGTGGACAAGGTGCTTGGACAGGTCCACGCGGCCACCTCTGTACTGGATCCTTGCCCCTCTTGGCTAATAAAACCTAGTAGGGATGGAACAGCTGGCTGGGCCAAGGAGGTGATTAATGTCTCTCTACGAGAGGGAGTGGTCCCAGACCGTCTGAAAGAGGCAGTAGTGAGACCACTCCTGAAGAAATCTTCCTTGGACCCGGAAAATCTTAGTAATTACAGGCCGGTAGCAAATGTTCCATTCCTGGGCAAGGTCCTTGAGCGGGTGGTGGCGGGCCAGCTCCAGACACTCTTGGATGAGACTGATTATCTGGATCCATTTCAGTCGGGCTTCAGGCCTGGTTTTGGCACGGAAACAGCCTTGGTCGCCCTGTATGATGACCTACGTCGTGAGGAAGACAGGAGAGGGAGTGTGACTCTGTTGATTCTCCTCGACCTCTCAGCGGCTTTCGATACCATTGACCATGGTATTCTTCTGGGACGACTCGCTGAGCTGGGAGTGGGAGGTACTGCTCTGCAGTGGTTCCGCTCTTATTTAGCGGGTTGGTTACAGAAGGTGGTGCTTGGGGAACATTACTCGGCCCCGTGGACTCTCAAGTATGGGGTCCTGCAGGGGTCGGTTTTGTCCCCCATGTTGTTTAACATTTACATGAAGCCGCTGGGTGCGGTCATCCGGAGCTTTGGAGTGTGCTGCCATCAGTATGCTGATGACACACAGCTCTATTTCTCCTTTTCATCTTCAGCAGGAGAGGCTGTGGATGTGTTGAATCGGTGCCTGGCTGCGACAATGGACTGGATGAGGGCTAATAAACTGAGACTCAATCCAGACAAGACTGAGATGCTGTTAGTAGGTGATTCCGCTGACAGGATGGGGGGTGTTCTACTAGTTCTGGATGGGATTTCACTCACCCTGAAGGAGCAGGTTCGTAGCTTGGGGGTTCTTTTAGACCCATCATTGTCACTTGAGGCTCAGGTGACCTCAGTGGCATGGAGTGCCTTCTACAAACTCCGGTTGGTGGCCCAGCTATGCCCCTATCTAGACAGGGATAACCTGGCTTCAGTTGTCCATGCTCTGGTAACCTCCAAGTTAGATTACTGCGATGCACTTTACGGACGGCTGCCTTTGAAGACGGTTCAGAAGCTGCAGCTTGTGCAAAATGCAGCGGCCAGATTGATTTAGGGAACCAGAAGGTTTGACCATATAACACCTGCTCTGGTCCGGTTGCACTGGCTGCCTGTATGTTTCCGAGCCCAATTCAAGGTGCTGGTTTTGACCTATAAAGCCTTACATGGCTTGGGACCACAACTGTTTTACTCTGTACAGCACCATGTACATTGATGGTGCTATATAAATAAATAAATAAATAATAATAATAATAATAATAATAATACCTGATGGAACGCCTCTCCCAACGTGAATATACCCGGTCACTACATTCAACATCTAAGGTCCTCCTCCGGGTGCTTACTCCGAGAGAGGCTCGGAGTGTGGCAACAAGGGATAGGGCCTTTTCGGTGGTGGCCCCCAGACTGTGGAATGATCTCCCTGATGAGGCTCGCCTGGCGCCAACGCTGCTATCCTTTCAGCACCAGGTTAAGACTTTCCTCTTTGCCCAGGCATATGGCGGCACATCCTAATTACCCACATGTTTAGTTTTTAATCGGTTTTTAATGCTTTATGTGTGTATGTTCTGTGTTTTAGAGTTTTAAATTTTGTATACTTGTTTTTACCTCAATTTTAGAATTTCTGTAAACCGCTCAGAGACCCCTCGCTATGGGAGCGGTATATAAGTGAAATAAATAAATAAATAAATAAATAAATAAATAAATAAATATTTGCATTGAAAATGTCAAATGCCTACAACTTTTTAGTTTTAAAGTTAGAAACATCAAAATGGGCACCATGAGAGCTTCTACATAGATTCTGATTCATGCCCATTTTGAAGCGAATCTGAGCATCCCCTGATTTTTGGAGAATATTTAAAAGATTGCCCCCCATTTTCAGAAATGCAGTTATCTCTGTCATTTTTCTAGACACACTTGCAAATGGCCACCATGAGAGCTTATAAATGTATCCTCATTCATGGCAATTTTGAAGGAAATCCAAGCATCCCCTGATTTTTAACAATTTTAAAAAAGTTTTAACCCTCAACCCTAACCCCAATCAACAAACCTGCAAACATCTCCATCACTTTTCAAGTTAGAAACATCAAAATGGGCACCCTGATAGCTTCTAAATGTATCCACATTCATGCCCATTTTGAAGGAAATCTGAATATCCCCTGAATTTTGGGGAATAGTTGAAATATCACCCCCCATTTTCAGAAATGCAGTTATCTCTGTCATTTTTGCAGTTAGAAATTTGAAAATAGGCACCATCACAGCTTCCAACTAGATCCTTATCCTTGCCCATTTTCAGGGAAATCCGAGCATGCCCTGATTTTGGGGGGATTTTTACAAATATTCCCCCACCCCATTTACAGAAATGCAAATACCTTGGGGATTTTTCCAGATACAGACCTGTAAGTGGGCACTATGAGAGCTCCATGTAGATCATTATTCATGCCCATTTTGAAGGAAACCACCAATGGAAGAGGCACCAAATGATCAATGCTTAGGGGAAAGGGACATGGCTTGCTGGGGATACCTGGAGTGCTAGGTTGGGGCCCCACATGAGCTGGATATGAAGCTGCACATGAGCTGCATCCCTAGTGTAGAAAAGAATAGGAATTCAGGCTAGTTCTGCCCTCCTGTCAGAGCTTCGGTAAATGCCTCGACCAAGAGATTGAACAATGTGCCCTCCCTTTCCAGTGAGTAAAAGGTCCATCTGAATTTCTACAGTCCTGTGGCTAGAGGAAGAGCTGGGGAATATGGGCGAGAGGGTGTTGTTGCACTCATGACCTGTTTGTGGGTTTCCTGTGGGGAGCTGGTTGGCCACTGTGTGAACACAGAATGCTAGGCTAGATAGACCTTTGGTCTGATGCAGTATGGCTCTCCTTGGGTTCTTAAGAGTGATTAGACCTACCTGTGAAGGCTCCAGTAAGTGCCTTGACTATTCTGTCCACACTAAAAGGCAGAACATCTACCTTAAGTGCCAATACTAGCTACCTGCCAGAGAGGAAGGCAGGTAGGTATTCAACAGCAAACAAATTCTGACAACAGAATCACCATGAGAAGATGCAGTCAAGAATTTGGAGAAGCTACGAAGAGCTTGAATTACAGCAGAGATATTCTACTGGGACTGCAATGCATTATGGATAGTAAGCCTCTTTGAGTCTCTGTGAGAAAAGTGGGATAAACATGTTCTAAATAAATAAATAACCCAAGGATAAAATGAATGTCCGATTAGAAGCATGCTGCCTCCTTTGTCTTGGTGGCATTTGCTTTTCTGATAGGAGGATGTTTCCCACTAGGGGTGTGCACGAACCCCCGATCCGCTTCTCTTCCAGATCCGCAATTTGCGGATCGGGCTGCTTCGCTCCACCCCGCTCCGCCTATAGTCCGCTACGCTCCACTGCGGAGCTCCGGATCCAGATTGGAGCTCCGCTTCCCCCCCCATAGGCTTGCATTGAAATCCAAAAAAGTATACAACTTTTTTTCTGTTAAAGTTAGAAACCTCATGTTTGGCACCATGACACCTCATGGATGTATACACATGCATGCCAAGACTCAAGCCAATCCCATCATCCCCTGATTTTGGGGGAATTTATGAAAATCGGACACCCCATTTGCAGACATGGGCTTTTCTCCAACATTTTGACAGATAAATTTTTTTGAAGTGGGCACCCCCACAGATGCCATCTAGATCCACATTCATGGCAAGACTCAAGCCAATCCCATCATCCCCTGATTTTTGGCGGGGCTCTAACCTCTAACACACCACCCATAACCCCAATTCACACCCCTTTCGATAGCTCCGTCAATTTGCATGTTAGAAACCTCAAACTCGCCACCATGATAGCTTATCTAGGGATACACATGCATGCCAAGTTTCAAGCCAATCCCATCATCCCCTGATTTTTGGGGAATTTATGAAAATCGGGCACCCCATTTGCAGACATGGACTGTTCTCCGACGTTTTGACAGAAAAAAAGGGAAGTGGGCACCCTCACAGATGCCATCTAGATCCACATTCATGGCAAGACTCAAGCCAATCCCATCATTCCCTGATTTTTGGCAGGGCTTAAACCTTTTAACTCACCCCAAATCAAGTCCCATGCTACAATTTGCACGTCAGAAATCTCACCTTCGGTCCCATGACAGCTTATCCATGTGTCCACATGGATGCCAAGTTTCAATCCAATCCCATCATCCCCTGATTTTTGGGGAATTTATGAAAATCGGACATGCCATTTGCAGACATGGACTGTTCTCTGACGTTTTGACAGATAAAAAAACTTGGAAGCAGGCACATCCGCATTCATGGCAAGTTTCAAGCAGATTCCATCATCCCCTGATTTGGGGGGGGGGTTAACCTCCAACGCAGCACCCCTACCCGCAATTCAAACAAACACCACTTTTCTATATCTCTGTCAATTTTCACATTAGAAAGTTAAACCTCATACTCGGCACCATGATTATCCATGCCTGCCAATCCTCAAGCCAATCCCATCATCCCCTGATTTTTGGGGAATTTATGAAAATCGGGCACCCCATTTGCAGACATGGACTGTTCTCTGACATTTTGACAGATAAAAAAATTGGAAGTGGGCACCCTCAGAGATGCCATCTAGACCCACATTCATGGCAAGACTCAAGCCAATCCCATCATCCCCTGATTTTTGGCGGGGCTCTAACCTCTAATGCACCACCCATAACCCCAATTCACACCCCTTTTGATATCTCTGTCAATTTTCATGTTTGAAACCTCAAACTCGCCACCATGATAGCTTATCCAGGGATACACATGTATGCCAAGCCTCAAGCCAATCCCATCATCCCCTGATTTTTGGGGAATTTATGAAAATTGGACACCCCAGTATCTCAGGGATTTAAAGCTGCAGACAGATCAATAGGGCCATTTCAAAGAAAATCCCAACATGCCATGAATTGGGGAGTAGAGATAAACCTAAATATGAATCTTCTTCCACACTTGAAAAATTGATTTGGAACTTCCAAAAGTCTAAGTGAGCGCAGGAAGGACTTCTCCCCTGAGTCAAAGCAAGACACACAAAAACCATCCCTGCGAGGCGGGCAGGGGAGGAGGGAGGGAAGGCAAGCAGGAAGCAGACATTTCTGGGGACATAAGGAAGTGAGCCAAGGATAGTTTCAAAGCCAGTAATGCATATAAAATGGAATAAATAAATAAATAAATAAATAAACAAAGGAGGGGTGGAATTAAAAGCAGCAGTGTTGCTGAATAAACAACAAGAAGAATTTTTTTAAAAAGGCTATATCTGTCTTTTTCCAGTAAGAGGGGAGTGGACGTGCCCAAGGGGAGGGGGGTTAAGAAGTAACCTTTCACTTCAACGCATGAAAGGCATTAGCTCAGCTGCTTCTATGCCAAGAAGCTACCTGTTACTTCAACTCATGACAGGCATTAGCTTCAGCACAGGGCACGTCCACATGCCCTAGGGGACCTCATCCCCTTGCACCACATCTATTCAGTTGTTCCTCAAGGTTAGGGTGGGCTGCAGTGCTGTATTTCCTATCTGTCATTTGCTTAGTATATGATTTCAGGTTGTGTTTGTGCATTTGGTGGGGCTACTGTTTTACAAAACACTGGGAAAAGTCCGTTCAGACTAAGAAAGAGAAGTTCCCAGAATCCCAAGTTACCCATTTTGCCTATCCCCTCCTCCAACTTTGGGATCATGTGATCAAGTCCAGGAGTTGACTCTGCCCCTCAGCCCTTCGGAAAGGTACCTTTTCCCACTTTTTAACCGATTTTTTCCAAAAATTCTAGCAAGCGAACCGCTCCACGCAGAGAGCTGAGAGTAGGCTCAAAATGACCCCCAGCCACGACTCTCTAAGCACAAGAAGTTTCAGAAAGATAGCTTAAAAAACAACACAGTTATCCCCTATTCTTTTCCGCAATGCAATCGTATGGGTGAAATTTTTCAAAATGGCGATCGGATCGCGCCGCAAAAAGAGAAGTGCTCCGCGTATGGGCGCTTCTCTTCGCCATGCTTCTACGGGTCCCCGGTCCGCTTCTACTCCGCCTCTGGGCAAGGCGGAGCAGGCCAATTCGCTTCTGATTCTCTGTTTCTAATCGGAGTGGAGCACATCCCTATTTCCCACAATTTGCCCAGTTCCACAAATATAACATGTAGCCACAGCAGAAGGAGAAAATTACAAGTTTTTTTTAAAAAGGAGGGAGAGATGCAGAAATATATCCCAGGGAGTCTTGCCACTTCTGCCTGAATAAAATGTTCGGTTTCTAACCTCATTGTGGTAGATAGGAAATTGGGAAACATAAGAAGTGGCCCATTTTACCAGATAATGAAGTGGTTTAGCTTGTGTTCTCAGTTGGTATGTCCTAACTGCATCCCATTGAGGGCCCTGGCAAAGCTGGTTGAAATCTAGCGTGAGAACATAAGAGGAGCCCTGCTGGATCAGATCAAGGGTCCATCTAGCACAGCATTCTGTTCACACAGCGACCAACCAGCCATTGCCCAGAGGAAGCCCACAAGTATGACATGGGTGCAACAGCACCCTCCCACCCATGTTCTCTAGCAACTGTGGTTCTGATGCTGGAGATGGCAGATAGCCATCAGGATTAGCAGCCATTGCTAGCCTTCTCTTCCAGGAATTTATTTATTTATTTATTATTTTATTACATTTATATACCGCCCCACAGCCGAAGCTCTCTGGGCGGTTTACAACATTAAAAATAGTAAACATTAAAAGTATACAATTTTTTTAAAAAAAAAAACATTAAAACAGTATAAAAACAGTATCCATTTATCTTTGTCTAACCTCCTTTTAGAATTTGTCTAACCTCCTTTTAAAGCCATCCAAAGTGGTGGGCATCACTACACCTTCCATAGCTTAACTATGCACAGCGTGAGGAAGGACTTCCTTTTATCTATCCTGAATCTCCCACCAATCAGCTTCATGAGATAACCGCTGGTTCTAAGACTTTGAGAGAGGGAGAAAAATGTCTCCCAATACATATTGTCTACACCATGCACATTTGACAACTTTTTCTAGTCCATCTTTCCCCAACTTGGTTCCCCAGATGTGGTGAATTGCAACTCCAAACATTCCCAGCCAGCATGGCCAATGGCAGTCCAACACATCTGGAGGGCATCAGGTTAGGGAAGGATAGACTGATCTTGGACACAAGTTTCCCAGAAAAATCTGTAATAGGTATAGATTTGCTGGTTGACTGTGAGAAAACTGTGCCATGCTAGTTAAGTAACTATTTGCACTTTCCAAGATATAACCCAGAACAGATGTCATTCTAAAAGGTTTATGTTAAAATTAAAGAGCAAATAGCTGCCATGGGCAAAATCTTGCTTTCAAACCAATATTGCTTTTCAATTTGTCTTCCCCCAATTATACATATGGCTAAGCATCTCTTGGTATCTAGCCATGATTCAAACAGTAGAGCTGTGATTAGTGCCAGCAAATTTCCACAGAGACCCTACAGGATTTCTCTTAGCCTGACCTCAGCAAAACATCCCAAAGGATGTATGTGAAATGGAGAGGAAAGATGATGAGGTGAAGGGCCTAGACATTTCACAAGGAGATCAAGATGCCATTTTAAAGCAGGATTCCGGGAATATTATCAAGAATATTACTTCCTTCTGTGTCTCAGCAGCCTGTAAAGTTCCATTCTGTAAGCCTGAGCCTCCATGTATTTATTAGGCCAGCTGGGTGTGTTTCCAAGTTCTGTCCAGGGCTTCAAGACCACAGCAGCACCCTCATTAACCGAGCTGAATTATTTCACCTGTTTGGATGGCTTTAAATGAGGTTAGACAAATTTCTGGAGGAGAAGGCTATCAAGAGCTAGTAATTCTGATGCCTCTGTTACCTTCAGTAATCAGAGGTAATAAGGCTATGTACTCCAGTTACTAGGGAACATGGGCAGGAAGGTGCTGTCTCACTCATGTCCTGCTTGTGGATTCCCCATTGACAGATGGTTGGCCACTGTCCCGGTCCGATCCAGCATGGCTTATGTTCTTAAGAAGGAGTATTATATATTAATCCTTCTTCCAGATAGGTGAATATGGCAAAATTCAGCTGCTGGAAAGTAAACGATGCCAGAATAAGACAGAGTGCTTCCTTTGTAAATGGGATGAGAAGAGGGAAAGCAACTTCACTTGAACTACGCACTCTCCTTCACACAAATTTTCAACATTGGGAATTTTGCAATGGTGGCACAAGAACTGGGTATATGAGATGAAAAGGCATCATTCTAGCATTTTTAAACTGATGGTAGAGCCGTCTTGCCTACCAACAACTGGTTGGATAATATCGCTGAGCTTTGTAGAATATATAAGCCTTTCAAGCCTGCAAAACCGTATCTTCAAACTCAAGGATGTGATTCACCTGCTCCCCCAAGCACTGGAAACAAAAATTATAAGAGGCAGATGAAGTGTTACTTGATGTTTTCTGACATGCCAACCTAGAATTAATCAGGCAAAATAATTTCCAAGACCTCTAAGATATGAATTCATGTGCAGTGTTGGCAAAAGCATCTGATTACAACCATGCTATATAAACAGCCATGAAATTGGAGATTACATTGTATTCTTGTGGTTCATGAAAGCTCCTCTAAAGCTTTTAAGCTCAGCCATGTGTATGGAAAATTGACCTGGAGCAGGTAAAATGAGATTATATTTATTAAAGAGCACTCACTGAATAGTACAGTATGGGCACAATCCAGTCAAAGTGAAGCATGTTTAAGTCCCATTGATTTCGAGGGAGGCATGTGCTTAAATCAATTCCACTGGAATCAATGGGACTTAAAATGGGACTTCAGGTAGATTGTATTCTATATCCGCATGCTCACCCCCCACTGGACTTTGCTCGCTTTTCCAAGAGCTGTCCCAATTTGATCTTTTCGTTTTTAAATTTGTGTAAAGCTGTAATTTGTTCTTTTGAATCACCCTTTGCCCAGGGAAAATGGCTAAACCAGAGAAGACAGGGTGGCCCATGTCACTCCAACCAACTCCATAGCCCAGTGGATAAGAGGAGGCCCACATGTGCAGCACATCAACCACAGGCTCCCTAGGGAGGCCGGGGGAAGAGTTAGAGCTATAGCTCCATAAAAGAGCACAGGTTTAACAGAGAAGAGGACCCAGGTCGGAGTACCAGGAAAACAGGCTGGGAGAGGTGTAAGCATTTGGAAAAGTTCCTGGTGGCTGTTTAGTTTGTGCCTGGAGTCCTGAAGTTGGATCCCTGCAAGGCATATGAGAACAATAGTTGTCCTTCCTACATTTTTAACCATGCTTCTCCAACCTGGTGCCCTCCAGATGGTTTGGATTCCAATTCCCATCAGCCCCACCAGCATGGCCAATAGTCAAGGAAACTGGGAGTTATACTCCAAAGCACCTGGGAGGCACTAGGTTGGGAAAGGCTATTTTTGAATGTATTTCACAAATGCTCCCTTTGTGCAAAATGGCCTTTCACTGAAGTCCCCACTTCTGTAGTCGTAGTTCTTTAGAAACAGATGTATATCAATGCGGTGGAGGCTGATGGCTCCTATTTCAGTGGGGCTCTGAATTGACTCTGGATTTCAGTCAGTACTCCAAAGGATCTTCCCCCTGTGGGTTCAGCACCTCAGATTTCTCCTTTAGAGTTCAGAATGGCTCTGACTGAAACCCAGAGCGGATTCGCTGAAACAAGAGCCACCAGCCTCCACTTGACGGATGTAATGTGGTGCCACATTTCTTGGTTACAGGAGCCGTGCTTCCTTGTGGGGGCTCTTGTGGTCCAGCTGAGTTCCCAAAATAGGTTCAGGACCTTGGATGGCACCTTTAGAGTTCTGGCTATTTCTGACTAAACCCCAGAGCAGATGCACAGTCCCACCAAAATCAGAGCCACCAGGCTCCACTGCTTCTTAGCAAGCATTGAAATCAGCAGAAGTGCAGCTGCTACTGGTTTCAGGCAAACCCAGAACTGCCCATAAATAGGTGTTATTGTTGCCTGACACACCCTAGACGACAAGTCCTTACCGTTAGTCATTTCTTGAACAACCCCTTCAAAGAAGAGTTATCAACACAAGTCGCAAGCATTCATTTTCCAGATAGAGGTTTTCCAGTTTAAATAGACCTAGGTTGTTGTTTTTCTCCCTAGCAATACAACTCTGCAGAAGAGACATCTTATCTGAACATATGTAGTAGCTGTTCTCTTGAGAAATTAAATAACAATAATAATATATATTTTTAAAAGTCAGAACCATTCTGCTCACCAGCCCCCACAACCCATGTGATTTAATAAACAAACACCAGTAACTGAAGAACTACCAGCTGTTCTGGTTTGAAAAATATGCAGTTGTCTTCTACAGACGATAAACCTTCGTTTTTGAGGGATGGACAAGCCAGACCTATAGGTTGTCCTATGTAACATCAGCATGACCCTGTGCTATACAGCAGCAAAGTCATGACCGGAGAGGAGTTGTCCTCAAGAGCAGCAGTAGAAACAAAAAAATGACTGTAACCATGCCAACAGCTACTCCAACAACAATTCTCTGGCAATTCCTCAACCACCCTCCAATAAGAATGATGCTAGCAAGTGACAAACCTCTATGAGCCATGGGCAGAAGCACCAATCGACATGCAGTGGTGACAGGAAAGCCAGAATAATTGCAGGAATCCATTCTGCCTGCCTCCTGCCATATTGCTCAAGTGGTCTTCTGTAACAACCCCCTCCCCTGTCATGTAGGCATGGTGAGAAGGCCTACATGTAGAACCCGTAGTTGACTGACCCCACCAAGGACAACAGTTTACGTCCTGCTGCAGTACATTTTTTGAGGGTGGCAACTGACATGAACTACATTTGAAAAGTGAGGGGGGCAGGGGGGGAAAGTGGTTTCTCCCAAAGTATACCCACCCAATGTGATTTCAAACAAGCCTGAATTTGAACTTTGGAGAAATTAATTACCCAATTTTTGAAGAACCGAAGTCAACATGCATTTGGCTATTCCTTCTTTTCACTTCAAGCCACTTTGGAAGTGCATTAGAATATTTAAAATACTATATCAACAAGGTATATAGTAAAAAAAATGGTTTTAAACGTTTATTCTTGGAGTTTCAAGACAATCTACAGTTTTTATTTACAGTATATGTTTGATTTATATATTTCGTTATTGATTTAAATATTTTTGTAAGTATCCCAACCATGTTTACTGTAACCATTAGATCATTTTTACTAGAAGCCTTGGCTTTGTTCCATGCTTATAGACTCTTAGGAGAAAGTGTTGGATAGAACCAGACCTATCTACACCCAAGACAATTTAGCCAATCAGAGTGACTGACAGCTCAATTACGGTTGGCTATGTGGCCTCTTTTATAGAGGGCAGTCCTCTATTTGAAGGGCTACCAGAGGACTGTCCTCTATTTGAAGTTGCCCTACATTTGAAGACCTGTCCAGTCCAAGTCCAGTTTAAAGATTATGAACCATCAGAAGGAAGAGCTGGGCCTTCAAGTAGCCCATGAACAGTTGACTCCTGGGGCTTTGCTAGACCTACCTTGGAATCTGTGCAGGAGGAGGGGCCAGCCCATGCTACAAGTTGCATGGGCCGTTGCCCCTGTCTACATGTAAGATGTGACAGGCTGCAGGAAGGACCCGTCGCATCCGCCATTTTTTTCAGTTTTAAAGGGCCTTGTGCACAGGAGCGCACCAACAATAAAGGTAAGGTGGTTGTTTTGGGTTTTTTTAAAAAAAAGGGTAATTCACTCCCCCCTGGCTCCGATGTCCCCCCCTTTTCCACATGGCTCCATTTCCCCCCACTGCCTGCGATCTCCGTTTTCCCCCTGCCCACGACCTCTGTTTTTCCCCCACCCACCCATGATCCCCCACCCGTGATCTCCATTTTTTCCCCATCCCCCCTGACTCTGTTTCCCCCCCATTCCCCCCTGGCTCTGATTCCCCCCTGGCTCCGATTCCCCCATCCCCCCCCGGCTCTGATTCCCCCCCCCCATCTCCCCACCCTGCCCTGATGGCCGCAGTGCTCCTGGGGAGCACTGTGCACCGTCCGCCGCTTTTCCTGGCTACTTGTGAGTAAATGCGGTAGCAGGGGAAAGCAGTGGAATGGGCTACATGCCCACAGTCTCGGGCTCAGCCCGAGACCGCAGGAAATACCGGGCCACAAGTGGTGCCAGTTACCCCGGGGCCAGGGAGGTTTGACCCCTGCCTGAGCCCGAGATCCCCTGTGTGTCATCTGGACACACAGGGATGAGCCCGAGCCTCGCACTGGGCTAACCCCTCGTCTAGCAAAGGCCCTGGACAGCAAACAGAGCAGGCACACAGGTCACCACATCACAGTCTTCCATACGATGGTCAGATGTACTATATTTCTATTAAATTACAATAATATTTTCTAAATTTGCATCTATACATATAAATTGGCATATGCAAAATTTATGCAAATCGGGCTCCTCTTTTGCCCTTTTTTTTCTGATGCATTTCTTCTTTTTGGCAAGGCTGCGGGAGATGCTGATGGAACAGTTGTCTGGGTTCTCCATTGGTTCCAGTGGGAATGTTTTTACTTGTACCACCCATTTTGCAGATGGAACATTATATTCTGGTTGGTGGAAGGAATGAGCTTGGATTGATGCCAGGTGCCTTCCACACCACGGCTCCTCCTCCAGCCCTCCTTTCCACCCTTGTGCACAAAAGTATTGCTCCCTGACCTAGACCCACTATTCTAGCACAATATTTTGTCCCACCACTACAAGGGGATTCAGTGGTAATCTTATGCTTGTGCTGCTGGTTCGGCAGGAGGAACTCCCCTGGTGGTAAATACATGAGACACAGGAAAGCAGCAACAGAACATTTCAAAAGTTATATATATATATATATATATTAAAAAAAGAAAAACAGCAAAGAAATAAATGTAACAATAACAACAAAAAATAGAGCTGCTTGAAAGATGTTGCATATGTTGAACAATCTGCTTCCAGTCATCCACTGAGCAATAAACTCTTAGCAACACGGCCTGTTTTGCTGAAATCACAATTTCTTCAGTCTCTCCTCAAAGTTAATCTCCCCTCTCCTCCAAGGAGCAGGTTGGCCAGGTGTCCTTTACTCGAAGGGCTTGAAGATGTCTTCTGTTTGAAGGGCTTGTCCTGTCTATTTTCAGTTTAATGATAAAGGACAAGAAGAAGTATTGGCTGTCACCAGTTCACTCCTGGACAGCGGACTGAACAGGCAGGCATGCAGATCACCTGGTCACGGTCTTCCACATTATGGTGAGCTGTATCCCACTTCTATTTAATTTGTAAATTTGCATCTTTACCTATAAATTAGCATATGCAAATTGTATGCAAATTGCTACCCTATCTTGTCCTCTTTTTTAAAATGATGTTTGTCCTCTTTTTTTGGCAATTCATAAGTGACCACCCTAGCAAGGAGACATATGGCAGGATCCAACGAGGGGAGTCAAGTCCTGGTACATGCTCAGCCCCACCCATGGGCAACCTGCCATTTCCAGAAACGAGTGATTCTGCTCATTTCAGGGCTTCCTCTGGAAATGCCACATTGTGGCTGCTAGGAGTAGGGGCAGTGCATGGACGGCCCCTGTAGGATCCTGTTCATTTTCATCAATCTTTCCATCTAAAATAGAGTGTTTTAATCAGCCTTTCATAAAGCATCATTCTATTGATGGCTACTGTAACCTCAAGAAGAGATTAGTGATTTCTTCCATGGGTTGGGTAGGGTCGTAAACCAAACCATTGAGTTAAGTCAATGGAACTCAATCCTAAGTAAGGGTGCCTCCAGGCAGATATGCAGCTGTTCTGTTTTTGGGTCCTTAATAAATGTTCTGTGGTAAGAAAAAAAATGGAGTAAGTGGCAGAGAAATACAGGAGGATTACAAGTGGAAGACAACATCATCTGGACTCCACCTCATAAAATTATGTGAATGAGTCAGGGTGATGGCACAATAAAAACCTCAGCAGAATGCACTCCCTTTCTACACCTAAGGGTGTAGAGGGAGGAAGGGGGAAGGATCATGGATTTACCTGCTTCTGCGATCCTCCCTGGGCATCCAAACAGAAGTGTAACATCTTGGAAGGAAAGAGGAACGTCATGCCCATCATGCCTGCCATTTATTTTTTTTAAAGGCAGGAGCCAATGAAAAGTGAGTAAAGAAACAAAAAAAACTGACCCCACTCCCCTCTCGATGTTCCTGGACTCCCCCTGGTCTAACTCCTTCCCTCCGATGACCCCCACTACTCACAGGGAGGAGGGAAGAAGCCAGGATGGGCGTCCACACTAACCACGGTCTTCAGGATCATCCCGGGACTGCGGGTAAAACCAGGATAACTGAGGTCTTGGTTATCCAGGGAAAATGGAGGGGTCATCCCTGGCTGCTCCCGGGATACCTTGGATGCACAGGGACAACCCCAGAGAAAAAGCCCAGTGTAGACAAGGTCTGCATGGAACTGCAATCTGATCCATTGCTTTCTTTGTAACATTTACATCCTGCTGTATCAATATTATTCAAGGCAGCTGAAAAAAGCATTAAAAATACACTGAATATTATAATATCAAATTCAACAAACAGCAATACCCAGTAATTAAACCACCAGTATATAAACAGCAAACATCATAGATTTCATCATAAGTTTTATTTAAGTAATTTGGTCATTGGGAGATGTCAATGGACAGAAAGTTCCAAGGACATATACAGCCCACCACTGAAAAAGACCACACTTCCAACATTTTATAGATTTTACTTCCTTCATAAAAGGCACCTTAAAGTGAACTCTCAAAGATGAACTTAACGAGTGGCAAACAGGCAACTTCTGAGAAATGATGCAATACAAGCTATGAAAGGCTTTAAAAATAAGAAATTTTCATCCTAAATTATTCCTGGAAGTGAACAGCCAATGCAGCTGCTGTAGAATAAGCTGAAGATGCCCCTGCTGTTCTCCCCACCACCACCACTCCAGCTAAGACCAGGGGCATTCTAGGTCAGGCAGAAAGCAATCAAGCTGGAACTGGGATAAATGGGGGTGAGCCACTGGCAATAATGTCAGTAGACTGCAGCATATGTTACTTCAGGCCTGTATAAGTTGTTACTCACCCGAAGTCTCAGGCAGGCAACAAAACTAGGTGGTTTATTGAGCCCTTGGTGGTACATCATACATGGCTGGTGGTGATCAGTGTTAGTCATAAGTTCACAGCATTGGAGGAAATACCACAGGCCTGCAAAGCCTATGACTCACAGAACTAAACACTGCCCATCAGCAGCAAAGTATGATGTCCCACCTAGGGCTCAATAAACTTCCTCATTTTGCTCCCTGCCTGAAGCTTCACAAATATCAGCCTTAGGGTGATATTGTAAGCACAGCAACGTGTAACTTATGTCCTGCACAACGAAGGAAATTTGATATCCGTTTCTATGTAAAAGGCCTAGCCCAGCTCACAACAGTTCTTAATTGTTCCGTGCTTAATCTCGTACTCCTTCCGAGCAATCATCTAAAATGCAATTTGTTATTAGATAGATTCATTCTCTGGACAGAGACACAAGTGGGCGTCTCGGTTTTTTAATCTCCCTAGCTATTACTTTACCCTTGTTTATTCAGTTCTTCCAGGCAGTTTGGATGAGATTGTAAAAGCAGAACCGATTCTTTCATATATATCAACATTTGTGGTAAGCAGTGAGACACATCAGTGTTGCAGCCAAAACACAGTTGCTCAACTGCACCTGCTAGTGCAATTACTTTGACACAAAATGAGTTCTTCAGCATTCTCTACGGGGGGAAATCAACGTGAGCCTGTTACCCCGCAGTTCCAGCTGGTAACAAAATTTGTTACCTTTCTCTTGAGCCTACATTACATAACAGCAATGAATATTAACAGAATTCCAATGCTAAAGCTTGTTTTTCCACTTACTATCAAGTGCAAATCAAACCTAGCAACAAGATAACTTTGAAGAATGGGCAATTTTTTATATATAGTCAGTGTACTGTTCTCTTGGGGATGGAGAAATGTCTAGCCAAATATGAGTTGCTTATTCCTTTTGCATTTACAACTTTTAAAGCCATTCAGTCTGAGAACTACCCATCACTTCTGGGGTAAAATGAAGGTATGGATCATTAAATCAACAGTGTGGACAATCTCCAGGGCATCCTGGTTACCAAAAGGCTAAAGAGGCCGTGCAACTACGTATTCCATCTTCTTTCATTTACTTGTACTCAGAACAGAACAGCCATGCCTGCAAACTCTCATGACACTCTTAAATGACTGGCTGGCCCTAATGTAAATCCCAACTTAAATCCACATATTGTTATGTGCCTCATTCAATAGAAAATCCTGCAGCACCATTTCCTTTTATTGTTACTCATAGTTATGGTTGTGATGAAGGAAAAATTACATTCTACTAGCAGGGAAGTATTTTGTTTCTTGATACATTTGCAACAAAACTAAGGGCAAAATTGGGGGGGGGGGGGGACTGTGCCAGTTAAGCCTGTCTTTCAGCTCATATCCTCCAACCCTACCACCCTCAACTGACCAAAGGTCTTCTGTTATCTTAAAAGACTCCACCAAGCATTAAGTATGTACAGCAGCATTTGTTCACATTCTTTTCACCCACCAACTGTTCCCTCTTCGTCTGTCCATATCTCCCTTGGTGTTATTTCCCCATTGTCTCTTTGGGTGTATAGACTCATCTGTGTAGCTCTGAAAGGCACCCTGTACATTTGCAGCTAAGCAGGCCCAATTTGGTTACTGAGTGGTATTAGGAATGGTCAGAAGATTGACTAGATATGCATTCTCACCCAAAGCTTTCTATTCTCAGTTTTCACCAATTTCTAAGCTACTACAAACTGGGTCCAAACTGGGAATGCGAAACCCTGCAGTATTCCCATTTCTGCTTGTACCAATAGCCACTACTAAGGATGCTGGAGAATTCAAGACTGTCTAAAATGTGCTCAGGTTTCTAAGAATCTGACCTGTCCAATTCACTGCAGACTGGCCTCCCCAGGCCGTGTGGGGTCCATGGACTTACAGATTATTATTTTTGACTTTCCCAAAATTTATGCAAATTCATTTGCAGGAAAATACACACATATCTGCTGAGACATATCCCATGCTGGAAATATACCAATGGGGAACAAGTTGAATGGAATGGGGGACAATATGACAATACGTTATGTACTAATATAAATTATGTAAATTGTTGCAAACCATCTTCCAAAATTATTTGCACATTTTCCCACATTTGTGAACCACCCAGAGAGCTTCGGCTATTGGGCGGTATAGAAATGAAATAAATAAATAAATAAATAAATGGCCATTGGAACGAATGACACCGCAACATTCAAAAGACACACTGAAGTGTGATGGGAGGCTGAAGTGTGAAGTCTGAAGGCTGATGGGAGTGAGTCTGATGGGAGATTCACTCCCATCAGCCTTCAGGCTTTCTGTTTGCCTAAGCCTATCCCTGGTTTAACCTCATTCACTCTCCCACTCCCTGCCCCACCATTGACAAGTTCCTGTTTAGGATTAGAGCTTCCTCCTGTGTACTCACAGCTAGGCAGTATGCTTTGTAATATTCAATTTAGCTGATTCACTATTGTAACTGAAGCACTGCATATGGTGCAATCCCCCTGATCTCTCTCTCTCTCTCTCTCTCTCTCTCTCTCTCTCTCCTTTCTGATTGTTTACGTAAATATTACTATTGAAGTGTGTTTGTCTGTATTGACTGGGGGAAAGGAATCAGTTGTGATGCACCTCACATCAAGTTCAAAGCCGTGTACTGCAGAATGTGAATAAAGTTAGACATGAGTCTGCAGATAACTAGGGCAGTGCACCGCCTCAGGCCAAATCCCTGAAACTGAGGCGAGGCGGGCTGATTCAGCCTGCCTCACTTCGGATCCGAGTCAGTTCCGGGTCAGCCCAAGGTGCCTCAAGGGTGAAGCAGATTGGTACCAAAGCTTCAGGGGGGGCTCAGGCCACTTCGTAGCAGTACAGGACCCTCTCTCCCACCATCCCAGGAAAGCTGGCACAAGGCCAGCTGTGAGTCTATTGGATTCACCTCCTTCTCTTCACTCTTCCTGCTCACCTCCTGCTGCTGCATCTCCACTGCATTGCTGCCTCATCGTCATTGCCATTGCCACCACAACCAGGAAATGTGGCACCTCCTGAAAGCCAGGCTGTGTATTTTGTATATTTTTGGCTGCAAACTATGGTGGCCATAAAGGGGAAATGGTCCTTTGTGGCTGCTGTAGTTTGCCCCAGCAATATCTTGAAATCACAGCCTGGCTCTAGGAGGACACCGCATTTCCTGGTTGTGGTGGCAATGGGGTGATGGCAGCAATGTGGTAGTGGTGAGGCAGCAGTGCAGTGGCAGCAGGTGAGTGGTTAAGTCCTGGTGGCAGCAGCTCTGGTTTGGGGGGTGAGGGGGCAGGAAGGGAGCAGTGAGGGAGGGAACAGGGAATCAGGAGTCCAATCGACTCCTGCCCAGTCTTGCTCCTGGCTTTCCTGGGTGCCGGCTGTGCAGCTGGTACCCAAGGACCCGCAAGGCTGAGTTGCCTTGGGAGCGCTGAATCTCACCTTGGCTTTGGCACCGAGGAGAGGCAGGCAATCCCTGAAGCACCCCAAGTCAAGTCAGGGCTGTTTGGGGAGCTCCGAAACGGCCTCCAAGTTGAATTGGGGGGAGCGTACACAGCCCTACAGATAACATGAATTAACATATTGATGTTGCAGAATTGTTATTATTATTATTATTATTATTATTATTATTATTATTATTAATGTGTGGTGATAATAGTGATGCTTTTTTAAACACAGAAGTAAACATGAGAGTAAATTTCAAGTGCACTTATATCAGTTTAAAGTGTTGATGATGCCCTTTTTTTGCACTTGGAAGAGGATTTTCCCTCAGGCCAAATTTAGCAATCTGTTATGCCTAAGGGAATTACATGAGGATTTAACATCAAATTGTGAATTCACAGTAAAGCTAGAAAGTGATTTTTTTTTAATGTAGCTTTTATGATTAAGGGCATAATCTTCACACACTTACTTGGGAATAAAGCCCCAATTGAATATAGTCGAACTTATTTCTGACTGAGTAAACATATATAGGCTCAGGCTGAACTACTGCAAGCTTATTCACACTTACTCTGGAGTAAGACCAATTAAATTCGGTGGCACTTCCTTCTAAGTAAATGTGGCTCGGACTGAGATGGAAGTTTAATTGATTTCTTATGTCAGCTTTGTGGCTGGTGCAGAAAGCAATATGGCTAACCATATCCATCCTGACTGATCCTTCGCCAAGGTTGTACTTAGAATGATGCCAGTTGACTTAAGCATTACAATAATAATGTCTTCATCAGAGCTCAAGATAATTTCAAGGATGGCGCTAGTCTGTAGCCTGGAATCAAAATCAAACATGACCTTCTTGGGTGGGTACCTCATCACCCAAGATGACCAAACATCTATACTGCTCTGGGAGAGAGGACAATCCATATAACACTTTCCCCAGGCAAGCCCCATGGACAGCTCCACAAGTGGATATCTTATTGTAGTTTGGATCAAAATATTCATTCCAGTGGGGGGAAACTCCAAACACAATTAGCTTTTGATTTCATTCTGTCCCACAACTCCCAGCATTACCTAGACAGCCATGCTGGCTAGGGGATGCTGAGACTGGTAGGAATTTTTTTTTCATGTCTAAGCATAGGCTTATGCCCTTAGCCTTTCAGACTTCTACTGCCAAATCATCTTACCCACAGAAGTTGCAACATAAAGAACTAATATATTTTGATGGAGATTTATAAAGGAAATCCATTACTAGCCAGCCATAGTTTACAGCCAGCTTTCAAAAGAAAGCAAATATATTCTTTAAATGTGAGAAGAGCTGAGATAGGATGTTTAAATTAAAAAATAGAAACATACCTCATATCCTAAGAAAACAAAATATATTTTAAAAAATGTGTCACAAAGATACTACAAATAGGTCATTCTTTCTAAGAAAAATAAACATAATACAATACAAAATACAATAACTGAAGAAATGAATGTATAATATAATGTTCTAGCAAGAAGCAATGTCTCTCTCAGTATGATACCAACAGCCAAAAAGTCCCACCTGCCAACAACAACCTTTATAAAATGGAACTATAAGAGGAAAATACAAAAAGAACCATTTTAGCTATCTGGGGCCTACAGTGGAAAATGCCTTTAGGGGAGCCAATGTGATTGCTTCAGAGAAAGAGGAAATGATTTGTTTGTGGCCAAAATAACTGAAGACCCAACAATACTTGAAGGGAAACTAGCAAAGTCATTTTGTGTATGGAAAAAATGCCTAATTAGTAGGTGCATATTTTTATTGCATACACTGTTTTTGTTTCAGATATATTCATCAACTTCTTTATGGTTGAACTGTAATAATGCTATTGGGTATATCTGTTCCAGAAGATATTGCTGCCCTCAAAGAAACTATCATGGGGCCTAGCTTGAAAGACCTGTAAGAAGGCAAAGAGTGCTTACAATACAAAGAACTAGAGAGCTTCCATGTGACCTTGGTGCTGGTTTGCATTGTCCTATACCTACAAACAAACCCTGACTCAAAGAAGAGAATTACCAAGTGCTAATCCACCAAATTTGTTCACAGAGAAATAGTATGTCCAGACCCTTTTAGTGGAAATGCAATTCCCACCCTGCACAACATCACTAACATTTGAACAGGCATGTCACAGTGGACTGATGTGCTGTCATTACAGAGTTGCCAGAAATTTAAAATGCAATTAAAAAAATGTCTTGGGAAGGTACCAACATTCTGGTCCATTGTACACATTATCAAATTCCTACTCAAAAGACAGTTGCATCCAGAAGAAACCTGAACAATTCCCACATGTAGACTGTATCATGTGATGATCCTCAATAAGTTGAAATCATTGCACATTTACTCCCATTGCACGATTGTCAAATGGTATAAACACATTTTGTGGAGCAGAATTCCTCCACAAAATGTGTTTGGTAACATATAAAGTAGTGCTTGGTCATGTGGTCCATCTCCCCCTCTTCTTTCAGCTTTGTTGCTAAAAGCTAATAGTTCAGAAATACCGTAGCTATAGCTAGACAGTTTTCTAAACAACATAAAATAGGTGTAGAAAGACTCTTAGTGATATTTTAATGACTGACCCCTTGAAGACTGTCCAAAGTAAAATGTAAAATTCCATACTGTATATAGTATATTGACATTCCCCTCTACCACCTCCAGATTAGACTACTTTGATGTATATTTCTTGCATCTATAAAATTGCTTGAGAGGGCCAACTACACAACTCACCCTTGTCCGCTTTCCCAAGCAGGTTCAATGCACTTTTTCTCAAGTTGTTGATCTGTAGGAAATAAATTCTTTCAATCACACCAAATTCTTAATGGGAGTGTTTATAATAGCACTGCAGAGATTCAGAGTGGAAACCGTAACTATTTATGCTAGGAAATGTGATATAAAATCCATATAAGTTCAGAGTATGTTGATTCAGTTGTAGAAGTTGGCCTCTAGACAGCTAAACATAGATTACAGTAAACTAGAACAAATATTTCTATTATTTTCCCCTGGTAGCTGGAGTTAGACCTTGCTCTTAGATCTAAAAAGTAAAATGTTTTCCTTCCATCCCCACCCCTGTGAAAATAAATCTTTTTGAATCCAAGATCTGACACCATCAGTTTTTGTTTTTATTTTTCTCTGAGATGCGTTTTAACAAACTTGTCTCTCTATATATGTTTTATTAATCAGAGTATAAAACATAGCCATTTAGTAGAATACTCTTGTGGTTTCTCATTCATGCCTATGCAGATAATTCCACCTGGGTGCACTGCACACATGCAAACCCTCAAAAAATTGGAAGAAAAAGCCATTGGGCTGGATCCAGATTTAGGTGCATGTAACTGGAATGGTAGAAGCAAATGTCCCCACCCCTTCCTCCCCATGGCTATCCATCCAGCCCTCCCCTCATGTTACACAGAGGATTGGGGGATTTTGCTGAATAGAGTGGAATTTGATGTGGGAGGAGGGAGGGATTCCCTCAAAATGAGGTGGAGGCACCTTTCTAATTTTAGGGGTTCCCTGCACTACAGCCCATATCATTCAACTGGGCTCCCTGACCTGCTCTGTAGCATTGAGGCAGTGAGAATGGACTGCTGGTTGAGGAGATAACAGGGAAGCCCTCTTCCAACACCTCCATTCCATGCACCTAAATCTGGATCCAACTAGCTATTAAAAGCATTTTTTGGAGTTGATTGGGAAATCAATAGGGCTATCGCCTGATAAATAAATCTCAGGGCACAATTCTATGCAGAAAAAAAGTCCAACAATCACCAGCATTCCCCAGCCATGCTGGTTAAAATACATCTTTCATTGGCATAATTTAGACATAATATCTAATAGTAACCAACCTGTACACTTACGTGTGTGTGTGTGTGTGTGTGTGTACAACATCTTCCACAAAATATATTTTTTATTAAATTGAGGGTCATGCTGCCTAAACCAGTGGGCCATTCCCCTTATGTTTTAAGGCTCAAGCAGACTTGAGTATCTGCTTCCCAAGTCACCTTTACATTTTCCTGGCAGGCAAAGTTTCAAGTGACACTTCACCCTCCAGACAGCCAATCAGATGTGACAGCAAGGTCATTAAAGAGTTTTAGTGAGGCTGCTGGGTAGCAGTGGCTGCTTCTCAAACTACCACCAGGGATTTAGTAGTCACTAAGCAATGTGTAGACCACATATATCATCCGACTGCCTGAACTCATATACAAAAGCTTCCAAAGGCACCTCCAGTCTCTCATGGAGGAAAGGAAGTGATCACCAGTGTTCTTGCCAATATGTCTTCCTCTTAGAGCTACATGTTACAATTGCCATAAGGAGGCTGCTGAAAAAGCATTTTCATGGTGAGTTTTACACACACACACACATTTACCATGTGAATTATGTTGTGGACAAGTCCTGCCCTGCTCCATGTTCCTGCCAGCTGCCAGCAGGGCTGGGGGCTATTCCCATGATGAAGACTATCCACATAGCAACACCTTATAAAGTTTATGACAGGGGATAGAAAACTCACCACAGGAGTCTTAATGTAGCAGCAGAATATATCAAATACCATTGCTTGGTAGCTTTATATGCACATCAAAAGGGTGGGAGAAGGTGGAGACCTCATAAAGAGATGAAGAAGAACTAAACATCTAAGAGTGGGTGTCTGTTCCATGCATGTTTATGGAGTCAAGGATATATGTTTTATATACCAGATAATCATTAGAAACATATGCCTTAGGCCTTAGCTAGACCTAAGGTTTATCCCGGGATCGTCCCGGGGTCGTCCCTGCCTGCTCCCGGGATCCCCTGTGTGTCATTTACATGAACAGGGATGACCCTGGGATGATCCCAGGATAAACCTTAGGTCTAGCTAAGGCCTCAGTATGCTAGTTGCTGAGGAACATGAATGAGAGGGTGCCATTGCATGCATGGACTGCTGTGAGCTTCCCATAGATATCAGGTTGGCTACTTTGCAAACCAGGATGTTGGACTATCTGGGCCTTTGGTCTGATCCAGGACAGCTCTTCTTGTGTTCTTATAGCTTTTGATTATTTTCTGGGTGGTGTGAGCTGGGCAGATCGAAACAAAACAAAACAAAAACGAATACTATGCTTTTCAAGATTTTACCTCAATGAGGAAAGAAATGAGGAGTTGCACTGGAAAGTATCCCAAAACCAAATTAGAGCTCCTAATAGGATGGTCATTCAGGCATTGCCAGTAAAAAGGACAGCAGTCTGAATGCTAACTGCTAATGGGCAACATCATGGGCCCTGCAGTCGCTCCCTTCTTGATGTTCTTTCCTTATAAACAGGCTTTAGACTGGACAACCTAGTAAAATAGAGGACTGTCCTCTGTAAAGCAGGACACATGGCCATCTTATCTTCCGCATGTATTGTCTGGAGGAAAACATTGCTCCCTGACAAGTCCAGTTAAAGGAATCTCAGGTAACAAAGCTGAGGGCCAAAATAGACATAACTCTAAATCTGTATTTAGCAACTATGTATTCATAGGCACAGGAGCCCCAATCCAGATGTTAAAAGCCCCCTTACTACCCCCATGCTAAGATCCCAATCCAGACCAGGGCCCTGTACCTACTCTAGAGTAAAGATGAAAAAGACATAACAGTAATGCCTGTTTTGTTCCTGAGAAAGACTTCTGCCTGGAAGCTTGCTTAGTCACTAGTTATATATTGTTACAGGCTTCCAATCAGATTTCTGTGAGTAGTCTGTCAATGTGGGTTGCCCTTAGGCAATACCTGGACTTGACAAAGGAGCACTGAATACCCTGCGATATCCCAGTGGGGTGTCTCCACAGGAGCTAAGGTGGCTAAGTGATAGTCAGCGGAAGTGACTCATGCAGATTCCAGGAGGAGGGCACAAGGTGTCTGCATGTGAAAAGAACAACTGGCTGCAGTTTGAGCCCAACATAGAGGAAGAGTAATATCCAACAGGGTACAATGGCTAACGTAAATCACATTGCACTACCATGAACCACTCTTGCACAATGCTGCTAACATTAGCTGGTGTGCCGATTTGCATTAGCGGTTGTGCCCTGTCAAATACTGCCAGAGAAAGCTGAGTTTGGGATCTGCAAGCATCTTAGGGTGCTGGCTCTTCCCCCCAGATTTGATATGGAATCAGTGGACAATGGCTGTTCATATATTTAAGCTGTGCCTCCACCTATGTTTAACTTGCATATTTGTAAACAAACATAAATATTATAAAGATCCAATAAGCCTCCAGTGACCTCCTTCCAAAGGGAACCAAATGTAGATCAGCGGTGGCCCCCTGGAACTTCTCACGGCTCAGAGTGTTCATGTTCAAAGTTCATGGGTTCAACAGGTATACAGTCAGTCACAAGGAGAAATACCACACCTCCAAGATCCCATCCCAAGCTATGGGATCCCATCCCAAGCTAAACTGGGCTGATCGGCCACAGTTAACTGAAAAGCAAAGGGTTTGGTGATGATTCAGGGAGAGCCCAGCCCCACCATTAAACCTCAATCTAAGGCGAAAGTGATCTCAGCAGCCTCAAAATGGCAAGATATACTTAGCGGTGAATGGAACTCAGAAGGTTTGGTTAGGCTAAGCATCTCAGCGTAGTGACTGCAAATGTTTACAGCAGCGTATCTACCAATGATGCCAGCATAACGTCTCTGAAGCACTGGCATTAAGTTACATTATGCCTGTTGGTGCAATGGTTTTATGTCTCACCATAAGCAATTACATTCTAGCACAGCAAATCGTAGGCTCAAACTTCAAATCCATACTTAAACCACTCTTTGATGTAATCCCATTGCATACGCTCATTCAAAGGACTATGTTGAAATACTTTTTAACAAACTCTTATCACGCAAACATTTATGCACTTAAAGAGTGCTTCCTGTTTTCCCCATTGTAGGTAACTACCCATTTTGGTGGTAAAATTATGCCCCACAATGCAAACTGAGTATTTTTCACTGTAAAATTTCTCATATTTATTACAATAGAAAAGAAATCATGGGCTTACAGTGCATTTCCAAAAAAGACCTCAGATGGAAGGAAGGAGCTACACAAGTCTTGCAGACAGGTTTGCCTAATGTATTCCCTGCCTCTGATCAGCAAAAGCCTTTACAGAACAAAGGTCTAGAAATGTGGCTTTTTTACATCCGGAAATGTGGCAAAGAGCAAAGCTATTTAATGTGCTCTAGTACTTTTCATCCGCTTCTCTTCCAGCTGGAAGCAGACAGCCTGAAATTATAGGGGAGAAAATTACCTAAATTTAATGCATTTTAGAAAAGGTTATATTTCAGTTTCTTTTGTATTTGGAGCATTTTATGTGAAAGTGTTTTAAAGAAATCCTAAAGGCTAAAATTCCTGCAGCTGTTACCTCTCCTAGAACAAAACCAAAAGGCAAATAATAACAGCATTAATAGGTCAGAACAATAAGTCTGGAAGTTTGGTTTATTTATTTATTGCATGCTGTTGGAAACTGTCCAATTAGTAAAGGTTAGCTCAACTATTGAATTCAGTACTTTTGGGAGGGGGGGGAATCTGTCCAAAAATTCATAAAATCTAACTTTTTCTTCACAGTTTATTGGTTTTAGTTTTAGCATGTAACATAACCATCATAATGACATAACCATCATAAGACAACACATTAAATTCAAAATTAAACATTATCAAACACTTTAAAGTAACAATAGTTTTAAAAGAAAGGGAGGACCTATTATTAATTTCCAAACAAATGCATCCAATATTTATTTATTTATTTTATTAACTGCATTTCTATAACGCCCAATAGCTGAAGCTCTCTGGGCGGTTTACAAAAATTAAAACCATAAAATACAACTAATTCAGATGAAATTGAAAGATGCAGCCAGTGTTAAAATTTGGCAATGATAATTAAACACAAAGCAAGCACTATTTGGATGGCTTTACAATGTTTGAATCTGTCTTGTCCATATCAGTAGTGAACAGGAATCAAATTCACCTATGCTTGGGGCTTACACTTGTCTTAACTCAATAACCTGAGATGGGTCATTTTCTCTATATAGTATATATCTCAAACTTTATCTAACCATTAAGCTTCAGGAGGAACTTCACTAGCACCCCATTTACTTGCCAGCACAGAAGATCAAGTGACCTGTGTGCCTGCTACTAGTTCAGCCTGCTGTCCAGGTGCTGTTAACTGCTCATGGTTAACAGTTCTTATGGCTCTTTGTCTTTAAACTGGAATTCGATAGGGCAGCCCTTCAAACAGAGGATGCCTTCGAACAGAGGACAGCCCTCTGTAAAAGAATGGACATGTGGTCACCCGCCCAGAAGAGGGAGCTTCCCTCCTCTACCAGCTTGCTTGGTTTCTATGCTGGGCACAGAGGAGGGGAGGAATGCCCAGTCAGCTGGACCACCCACCTGCATGGAACTCCATGCACTTGCCTACATGCAGTTTTTGTCAATTGCAGCTACCAGGCTAATGCTTATAGGCAAGACTGCAATAGGCGATGGATCACTGAGAGGAGGCAGCTGGGCTCCCATTCTTTTACCGCAGCTGGCAGCGGAAATGTTACTCTATCTTGCCCAATTATCAAATACCCTCCTTGGTCAACTGTACCAAAGATATTTAGAGCTCCATCATACCAGTGATGTATTGCACACTCGCCATGCCTGGTATGCGGTTTTGCAGTCATTTTGCCTGCAGTCATTTTGCCTCTTTCCCTCCATTTTTTGTTTCTTTTTGGAGTGGGGAAAGTCTGGTTTCCCACCCCCATGAAAAAAATGTGCTCCTCCCTCCCGTGTATTGCTATCCTTGCATTCTATCAGACCATCCCGTTCTTTGCTGGGTGTGGGGGTCTAAGGGCAGTCTCACTAACAAAAGAGTAGGGTGGGGTGGTTCTCCGCTCAACTGTGAAGGGGGATGAAGTGAGGTCCCATTTAACTCCCATTTAACCAGCCGATGACTAGTTGGCCACTGTGTGAACAGAGTGCTGGACTAGATGGATGCTTGGTCTGATCCAGCATGGCACTTTTTATGTTCTTAACTCTATGTTCTTACTCCTGAGTAAGAATGACCAGTGGTAAATTTTAACCTTTAAAGAAATGCAGAAAATGCACGAAGACAGGGGTGGTAGTGGTTCACCCCTGCGCCTCCCTAGAACTGCAAAGCTTTGCAGTTAAAGACTTTTTAGAAATGGAGCAAGGCACCGGTGCACCTAGTACCTGAGCTGCAGTGCACATTCACTCCTCCTCCCCTGTAAACCTTTCACAAGCCAAGCAGCAGCAACAGCCTCAGCCCAGGCGCTCCCTCCTGCTTCCTACGAACAGCCTCCCTTCCTTCTCTCCGCAGAGTTTGTTTAATATGATCTTTGGGAAAGTATAGTGTGTTGTTTTACTCTAATTGCGCAGTTTCAGGCTGCTGCGTTATTGTATTTGCGCAGACATAAAAAACTATTTGAAAAAAATAAAAAATTAGCTGCAGGGGAAAGGAGGGCATAGGGGTTGGAACAGGAGCTTTCACCAGCCTAGTAGCGCTCCAGGTGAAAAGATACATGAGCTGAAAGAGCACAACAATGCACAGACGTGAAAGTGCCCCAGCGTTCGACTCACTAAGGAAATGGAGGGGGAAACCATGGATGAAAACCAGATTAAAATGTATGTGTGATGGAGCTCATAGCATATTTTAGATATTTGAAAGCCAGTTTAGTGTAGTGGTTAGAGAGTTCAACTAGGACAGGGGAGACCTGGATTTAAGTCCTCATTTGGCCACAAAGCTTACTGAATGGCTTGGGTCAGTCACTGGCTCTCAGCCTAGCCTACCAAACAGGGTTGTTGTGAGGATAACATGGCAAGGGGTTCATGTACACCACCTTGAGCTCTTTGGAAGAAAAAGCAAAATATAAATGTAGCAAATAAATAAAAATAAATAAGCCCAGAGGAAGAGACTTTGGGTGTTTGACATGAGTATAAAACATTTTACTACTGTGCTGGATTCACACCAGATGGTGGAGAATTCATACAGTGGAGGCTGGTGTCTCTGATGTCTGTGGAGCAGAGAATCTGCTGCAGGTTCAGTGAGCACCTGGGATGGCTCCTTCTGACTGGTTCTGATTGAAACCCAGAGCAAATTCTCCACCCCACTGACATAGGAGACACCAGCCCCCACTGATTTTAAACCTCCTGCTTTCTATCTAATGAGATCTGAAAAGGAACACAGAGGAACCATGAATGTTTGGCTTTTGGGGGCAAACCATCCATTTTAAAGACTGCCCAAACTTTTCTTATTTTTTTTCTTTTTCTTTTTGCAAAATACCACATTGCACCGCTTGCTCTAAAGCGCTCAGCCGGTGAAACGTGACAGATCCAGTCCCCCTTCGCCTCTTCCACCTCACCTCTATTCAGCCCAGAAAGAAAAATCCACCTACAGCAGCCTGCCCAAAGCCAGCGTGGCAACCAGCCTCTTTTCTTTGCCCGCTCCTTGAGACTGACATTGCCTTGGTGCTGCTGAATAGTCTAATGGGAAGAGTTCAGTGCCGGGTCTGCACTTTCCCAGCCATTAGCCAGCTGCCGCTGCATTTCATTATCCTGACAGGGGGAGAAACGGTGCATCAAAGCCATTTCCAAATAGGGTGATGGGGTGGAAGTAACCAGGCCGGGACAACATTCTAAGTTGTATTTTTTTAAATGCAGTGTGTGTGTGTGGGGGTGCACATATACAGTGCCATCTGGAATCCAGAAGCACAAAGACCTGTGGCCAAGGACAGGAGGAGAAGCCCCCATCCTTATACCCCCGGCTTTGTGCTTTGGTGTAACAGTTAATCCTGATAAACAAGATGACCTTGGAGCAAGTGCCTGTTATCATGCATCTTCATTGTTTTACATAAGCAGAACTGCAGAGAGCCAGGGTGAAAACAAAAGGTAGAAGGCGGGGCTTTGTGTGAAAACAAAGGAGGCAGACCATGAAAAAGCAGGCTTTGATTGGTTTCTCTGCTTGGTTGGGGCAGAAAGAGAGCTCTCTCTCTCTCCCCACCCCCCAAACACACACACACTGCCCCAAACACACCACTTAAAGTGGCGGGGGCGGGGGGGGGAGAGAAACCTCCTGACATTGCCTGCAAAGCAGCCAAGGTACTTGGCATGACAATATCTAGAGCTACTATTTGTCTGTTTCACTGTGCTCTGTTCCTTGTCAGTTCATTCCAAATGATTCTTATTTTATCCTACTTTCTGCTTGTGGCAAATTATCATGAAGACAATGTGAGCTAAATGGATTGGAGGGTGGTATCAAATCTGGCAGTTTGGCAATTGTCACACATCAGTAGGCCCCTACTCCTAGCATTTTGCATAGAACTGAGATGAAAACTGATACAGAATCCTAAAGTTACAAGTGTTCATAATAAAAAAAGGAAGTTTTTAACCCTTATGGTCGAAAATGTCCAGTGCATGGGAAAGGTTCAAATACTTTTGACAGTGGAGCTTCTCCATCCTCTACGATTAACGTTCTCGTTGTCGTGGCCTCTCCATTCATTTTTTATTACTTATGTTTTATCCCTGTATCTCGTTTTTGTCACTAAATGCTTTGCTGAAAAATGCTTCCTAATTCAAAAAAAGTAATTGAGTCATGAGTTTGGACCAGGTCAGGCTAATCTATGAAATAACAACACATATTATTGATAGGACTCCATATGCATAATCTCAGTAATCTGTGTAATGCTAGGAGCTCCAGTGTTACACAGGGGCAGGATCTGCACTACTGCTTTAAAACGGTTTATAATAGTAGTGACAATTGTTGAGGCCCAGGACACACTCCCTAGACAGTCTTCAAAACGTTTTCAAAGTGTTATATCCTGCTTAGTGTAGATCTGGGCAGGAACATTGTGGCAGGAACACTGAGGCTAATAACTTGCTGAAAAATTCATAGCTAAACTGAGATGTGAACCAGGGATCCTTTGCCTCATGGCTCGTACCACTTAATCAACACAATACGTAAGACCAAAATATAGAGATGTGCACAATATTGGGTTGTGTATTCCTCTAGTGGAAAGTGGAAAGCACTAATGAAAAAGCACTTTTGTTCCTAGCATTACACATATTGTACAAATGAATTGTACAAATGCCTACGGAATTATTGAGTATATTATTCCAAGAAGGGCCTCTCATTCAGCACTAAGTGCCACACTAGAAATATAGGAAAAGCTGGAGTGCTTTAGCTAACTCCTATATTGATGCTTTGTAAGATACTGTGTATATATTTTTCATGAATTGCTGAACTTGCAACCATTATACGTTGTACTTATTCTACTCAGAACGAATATAACAAGTTGTTATGAACAAATACCATTGCTCTGAATGCCAGAGTAATACTTGGTAGCTTTGTATGTACATTTTATTTTATTTTTTATTTTTTATTTATTACATTTCTATACCTCCCAATAAGCTGAAGCTCTCTGGGTGGTTCACAAACATCAAAAGGGTGGGAGAAGATGGAACCCTGACAGAGAGATGAAGGCCTATAGAAGAGCTGGGAATCTAGGAGCGGGTGTCTGTTCCCTGTGCATTTATGGAGCCAAGGCTATATATTTTATATGCCACATAATCGTCAGAAACATATACCTAGTTGCTGAGGAACATGAGTAGGAGAGTGCTATTGCACTCATGTCCTAGTTGTGGGCTTCCCATAGGCATTTGGTTGGCCACTGCAGAAAACAGAATGTTGATCTAGAAAGGCCTTTGGATTGGATCCAGCAGGACTCTTCTTATTTTCTTACAAGTGAGAACTGAATCAGACCTTACTGAATCAGCCCTATGAAAAATGTTGACATTATGCACTTTAAAATCACAAGCATTGAAAACATATTGGATGGATTCACACAACATGCTAACCCACCCAGTACAATCACGGGTCATCGTGTTGTCTGAACATAGTGCATTTTCTGCAATGTGACTTATAGTGTTGCCTAAATGCAGTGCTTTTTCCATAGGGTGTGGTTATTGTGTTGTCTGAATGCAGTGCATTTCCAATGGGTTGTTTGTTAACCATGCAGTGTGGCTTGTTAACCACTCTGAACAACCCAACAAGCCATGGGTTCTCAAGGTGGCTTGTTCGAGAAAAATAAACTACACTGCATGGTTAATAAGCCATGCTGTGGAAAATGCACTGCGTTCAGACAACACGATAACCCACCCTGTGGAAAACACACTGTGGTGAGACAACACATTAACTCACCCTGTTGCATTCAAACAACATGATAAGCCTTGGTGGGTTAGTGTGTTGTGTGAACCCAACCATTATTACTCTCTCAGGTCAGTTCCAGATTTCGTGTTGAAGTGCCAGGAGCAAAGAAAGAGAGCAGGACTCATTCACAATTCCTGTTGGATTGTGAATAACATGCTGGCTTCCAAAAAGGTAAATACTTATTTCATTTACACATTCAGGAAAATCAACTTCTGTGGCATTTTAACTGTACATCAGGTGAAATGTACAGTTCTAGCTCAAATAAAACTCTACCTTGGCTTCATTTAGGTGTGTGTTACTAGGCCTTTAGATTTGTCTTTTAAACTCCCACTGGCTTTGTATTTATTGTATGCACTGAATACCTGTAGCTGAAATATACCTTCCTGTAACCTACACAGCCAGATTTCTGTTGGAAATGAATTTGGAAACCATCCCCAAAAAGAAAAATAAGAAACTGCTGGCATTCAACTTTAAAAAAATAAAAAAAATCCCTCTGGTCTTAATTAGCCTCAGTACAATAGTCATTTCCTGCTATTTTGTGAAGAGTGGTGGGAAACAGACAGGAAAATGCAACACAAATAAGACATTTTCTACCAAATATACGGGAGAAAATAGTCTTGTTAAGGGAAAAACTATGTGTTAATCAAGAGGCTCAGTATTTGTTTTTACTTTAAAAACAGCTGTTAATGGCTCCAAATTTTATTGGTGCAGCAGCTCTTGAAGGGAGAAGCATTAACCGTTTCCTCCCGCACCATTTTCTTGATTTAACACCACCACCACCCTGAAGCTGAAGCTAGTCCCATGCCAGTCCTATTGGCAACTAAGGGAAAATGATCAAGTACCAAACACAGTGAACTTTTACATCACTTTTCAGTATGCCTCTGAATGCCAGTTGCTGGGAACAATACTGAAAGGTGCTTTTCCAGAGGCATCTGGTTGGCCGCTATGAGAACAGAATGCTGCAGTAGACAAGCTTTTGGCTAATTTTATCATCTTATGGCTATCTAGAACAGAACAGGAGTGGAGAGAATATAAATGTTTGCTACATGCCTCAGAAAGGTGTTCCCCCCTCACACACACACACACTATTTCAATATACAGAAGATAACTGCTTGCAGTAATAATACTTGTGAACTGAAACATTGGCCTTAGCTAGACGGAGTGATCCCCAGGATCGTCCCTGTGCGTCCATATGACACAAAGGGGATCCCGGGATCAGGGAGGGATGATCCCTCCCTTGACCCAGGACCTCGCCCTACACTTTAGGGCCACTTTTTCCGCTGTCTTGGAAAATGTGTGTGGTCATCGCAGTTTGTCCCAGTTCCTTGCGAGGAGCCGGGACCCGTGCGCGTGGTGCAGAGCTCCTTCGAAGCACTGCGCCCATCAGGGGTGGGGTGGGGGGAGCAGGGAATTATTATTATTATTATTATTATTATTATTATTATTATTATTATTATTAAAAAAACCACCTTACTTTTTGCATACGAGTGGCCGTGCGCATCTTCTTCTTTAAGGGAAAAAAAAAGGCGGGCGCAACGCCTCTCCCTCTGAGGTCATCGCACGCCACGTGTGAACAGAGGGGGGGATCTCGCGATAAGATCGCAGGATCTTCACTCCTCCGTCGCACTAGGCTGCTAGATCTAGCTGGGGTCATTGTCTTCCAAATTTTACTACCTTCCAGTTCCTGGAATCAGATTGTGGACTAAAGCCTAGAACTGGCAATTTCAACAGGCCATTCTGGAACATTTATTTATTTACTTATTTACAATATTTATATCTCACCCCCCACTGAAAATTTCAGAGCGGCGTTCATAACTTTGTAAGCTACACACAACTATGTTTTACCTGAAATGCCCAGTGTGGAACAAGGATTTCCATTTCAGTGGGTGCCGGATGCCGATAGACTGCCATTACATTGTCTCTTGACTAATATGATGTAAATAACACAAGCATAACATTTGGCTGTTGCCTGGTCAATGGAGTAGGACACTCTGAATTCTTCTCATCTTGAGAGTCTAGTGGCTCATCTTAGACATTTCAGCAACCCCTGCTTCTGTCCTCTTTGCACCAGTCACTGATGTGCCCATTTCCTTCCATTGCTGTCAAATCTGTCCTACTCTTGTATCTCCCAACCCCTTCAGTGACTCCTCAGCCATGACCATTATCCAAAATCCTGATTCTGACTCGGGTTTCTTTCCACCTGAATGACGTAACACTATTAAGATGGTCACTTATGCAACACCGAAAAGAAGGAAAAGCATCAACCTCCCCTCTCCAAAAAAAAAAAAAAAAAAAAAGGATAAAGGACAATGTGGGTTTGCATAAAATGTACAAATACTAATTTATATGTATAGATGTAAATTTAGACATAATTACTATAACTTAACATAGAAATTAAATAGAAATGCAATACATCTCAGCATAGTGGGAACACTGACCATGTAACCAGAATCCAGTTCTTAATTGCTGTCATGCTATTTCAAGGTCCCTCTTCTTCCTTCTTAGGGTGCTTTAGCTTTAACCAGAAAGAGAGAAATGGCCTTTGAGAGCCCTTCAAATAGACAACTGTCCTGAGTAAAGTAAGTCACATGGAAACCTCACTGACTCAGCCCTGGCTTTGAGTCTGTTAGGGCTGGGGAGAAATTTGTTCAGTTTGCTCGTTAATGTGAACATACCTAATTTCATATCAAAATATCTGTACAAAAATGCCTATATTAGGGGAAAGTACATCCAAAATTAGTATATTACTGAAAATAACATTCATAAATGCACATGGATTTTTTTAAGATATAATTATTTAGGACAAACTAAATTTAGGAGTGGAAAAAGTATCAACGTTTTAGATGTACCAAACTTAAGCTTTGAAAATTGAGGGAAAGCAAAATTGACAGGTTCACCCATTCCTAAGACTGTTTCTTTGGCACTTATCTACCTATTACTGACTCCAAACTCTAGGAAGGGGCTGCCTGTATCTCCACTCTGCCTCTAACCCAATCAACCTAGAAATTCAGTCTTCATTATAGCAGCAAGGTTTTAACTCTTACAACAAAGAAGAAGAAAAATGGGGGGGGGGAATGACATACATGAAGTTTTAATGGTTCAAAAACAAATGAACAGAAGAAACTTTTGTCTTGTCAACTTCATTCTCATCTTGTGCTTCAAACATAAGCCAGGGATTGTTACACACACACACACACACACACACACACACACACACACACACACACACACATTTTTGTTGATTATCAGATGGTATAACAAAATTAGGGCCTGATTTCTGTGGTATTTAAAATGATATCTACATCTCACTCTTATGTCCCTAATCACATGAATTTATTAGCTTCACATACCATTGGGACAGCCACTAATGTATCAAATTTTGCGGTTCATGGGTGTGGCTTTAGGTCAATCACAAGGCATCAGGTAAAGGTTTCAGCAAGGCCATTGAGGCCTTGAAAGTTATAGTTAGATTTATTTAGAAATAGCGTGAAATGTCAGAATCTATGTAAACTTATCTCTGTCTGAATTTTCAGGGAAATAATTGAAGGGGTAGTTTCACTCCCCTGCCTCGACCTTGAGAACTCCGACAGAGATAAGTTTGCACAGATTCTGACATTCCAAACTAGTTCTAAATAAATCTAACTATAACTTGCAAGGCCTCAATGGCCTTGCTGAAATCTATACCTGACACAAGGATTATGAGGTCTGAGCCAGAATACCCCAGAAACCAAATTTTGCCAGGTGCAAAATTGGGAGGTTCAGTGATTTTGGAGGGGTTCAATAGCTCTCTTTTGACCCTGATGCACCCTCCTTGATACCTTATATTGTCTGGAGACAGAATGTCTCAGTTCCAATCAAAATCATGGATTAAGAACTTTCATTACAGTCCCACAATTACCCATTTGATCATGACATTTGTTGGCCTTTGCAGACATAGGTGTGGCTTAGAGCTCCATCACACCATGCCTGGTATGTGTTTTTGCAGGGTTGTACTCACATGACATCATCCCTGTCCTGTGCTAATATCACCTCTTCCCCTCCTTTTTTCATCTTATTTTGCAGCAGGGAAGTCTGTTTCCCCCCCTCCCTGCACAATCAAGCCTGTCCATCCCATGTATTGCTGTCCTTGTACTATATTGGACCATACGCTTTTTTGTGCATGGGAGGTGGTCTCACTGACAAAAGAGGAGAATGGGGTGGTTCTCCACTCAACTGCTCAACAGTGAAGGGGGGGAGAGAGGGCTGAACACCCCATGGAGAAGGCAAGCAAGGCCATCACCGCCGCTGCCGCCCATGCCTGGCACTTTCAGAGCAGGTCCCCTCCACTTTGAAGCTCTGTTGACCAGCTTCTCTGCACTGATTTTCAGAGCAGAGTGCTCTGTTTTCAGATAACCATTACATTATGCCTATGGAAATTAACAAAAATGCTTACAGTTCTGTAATTTTAAAGATAAAGAGATTGAATGTGGCACAGTGATAGCTCTTAAAGAGAGCTTTAGCCATGCATATTTGAAACAGATCTGTTCATGACTTGATTTTTAGATTTTTTTTTAAAAAAAAATTCTCCCTCGAACCATTCTCCTGAGACTGCACCAAAGCAAAATTCCACCTGTTTGCATGGAGGATCTGTTTTCCATTACTCTGATAATGTGCACTGGAGATGCACAGTTGTGCATTATCAAAGTAAAGGAAAACAGATCCTCTACAAATGCAAACAGGTGGAATTTCGCATTGTTGGAGTATCAGGAGAATGGTTTGAGGGGCGGATTTTACAAATTCTAAAAATCAAGGCATGAACAGATCTGATTCAAACTTGGCGTGGCCAAAGCCCTCCTTCAGCACTATCACCATGCCATATTTCATCTTTTTGTCTTTAAAAATTATGCAGATGTAAGTATTTTGGTTAGCCACAGATGTCAATATCAAAGCTACCCCTCACCCCACTCAGCCTCTTTCAAATATGGAGATGTTCAATTAAGACACACACACACACACACACACACACACACAGCAACGATGCCTGAAAAATGTTGGATAATTTTGGAGACATTGGAAGCTCTGATTGGGTGCAGTAAATGTGCAGTTTCAGGCTGCCATACTATTGTATTTGCCCAGAAATAAAGACATTGCTCATCTGTCCACGCTTTGAAACAAGCAAAACAAACCTTTGCTCGACCTCCCCTGTAAACCTTTCTCAAGGGGCAGGGTGGGAGATTTTGCTGGCATAGTAGCGCTCCAGGTGAAAAGATACATGAGCTGAAAGAACGCAACAGTGCACAAACATGAAAGTGCCCAGTGCTCAACTAACTAAGGAAATGGAGGGGGGAACCGCAGTCCCAAACTGGGAGAAGAAAAGTAAGTGTGATGGAGCTCTTAAAATGAGAAGCTGCCTTGAGACTTAGGATCTCCTCTTTGAACAATGCTAGCAGGAGAATGCATTGAGGATCAAGAATATTCCTGCCCCGTTTTACTTCATGTAAAATGAATATTGCTGTTCAGTTAAAACATCATCCAGCCTGATTTTGCTTCCAAAAATGTTGCATGCTTGCATAATGAGGCAAGCATCAGGCACTCAAAGAGAGAAACAACTCGGGTAAATAAGCTCAGTGTAAAATTAGAGAAGTCTAGAACATAAACATTTCCTGCTAGCAGATGTGTACAACATCTGACATTTAGTATATCATACAAAATCTAACTGACATCAGAGGGTTACAGGTTTCTGGATGGTGCAGTTTCGCATGGATGAACCAGTTAAGTCCTTCAAGTGTCATATGATGAATGCAGACACACTCTTGTTCAATAGAAACCATACTTATCAACTACCCCTGCTGCTTTTCTTCAATGACAATTTAACCAGGAAGGAAAGGGCTGTTCTATATACTTCTCTCTCATGGACATGACTAAAGCATAGATAATCTGTGCAAAATTTTGGCCTATTAATTTCACTGTTGCATTGGTGAGGAATTAATTTTTGTCCACAGGTAATAAAAGAGAGAATTGGGGAAATAATACTGGGTCAGCCAGTTATTTGAAAATGAACCAATATTCCAATAGCACTTTTTTTCTGTTAGGCATTAGTGATAAAATTACAACAACAAAATAGTTATTGTTAATGCATGGTTACCTGATGGCTACTTGGCTAGGGTCACTGCTCTTAGAACAAAGAAGGCATCTGCAGGCTTTAGACTTAGGGCTCATCTACCACAAGCAAAATATTCGGTCAAAATATCCGGTCAAGGAAGCTCGTAGCCTTGGCTTTATATTTGACTCCTCGCTCTCCTTTATTCCTCACATTGAGGCAGTAGCTAAATCTTGTCGATTTTTCCTGTATAATATTGCCAGGATTCGATCATTTTTGTCTGTCTCTTCCGCCAAGACGCTTGTTCATGCGCTGGTTATTTCACGGTTGGACTACTGCAACCTTCTTCTCTCTGGCCTTCCTTCTTCTCACATCAGTCCGTTGGTTTCTGTTCACCACTCTGCCGCAAAGATCATCTTCTTGGCTCGCCGCTCTGACCATGTTACTCCGCTTCTGAAATCTCTTCATTGGCTTCCAATTCACTTCAGAATCCAATATAAACTTCTCCTGTTAACCTTCAAAGCTTTTCACGGTCTAGCTCCTTCCTATCTCTCCTCTCTCATCTCACACTATTGCCCCGCTCGTGCTCTTCGCTCCTCTGATGCCATGTTTCTCGCCTGCCCAAGGGCCTCTACTTCCCTTGCTCGGCTCCGTCCATTTTCTTCTGCTGCCCCTTACGCCTGGAACGCTCTTCCAGAACATTTGAGAACTACAACTTCAATCGCAGCTTTTAAAGCTCAACTAAAAACTTTTCTTTTTCCTAAAGCTTTTAAAACTTGATGTTGTGCAGACTTTATACTGTTAGTTTTACCCTACCCTGTGCCTGCTTACCCTACCCTGTGCCTGTTTGCATTCTCTTCCCCTCCTTATTGTTTTACTATGATTTTATTAGATTGTAAGCCTATGCAGCAGAGTCTTGCTATTTACTGTTTTACTCTGTACAGCACCATGTACATTGATGGTGCTATATAAATAAATAATAATAATAAAAAATAAATAATAATAAATTCCACTATGAAAGCGGTATATAAAAGGCAGGAGCCACACTACTGCTTTATAGAGGTATTGAAGTGCACTGAAAACTTTTGGAGCCCATAATACATACCATATACCACTTTCATACTGCTTTCATAGTGTTATATCCTGCTTGGTGTAGATGAGTCATGGGCTCCAACAGTTGTCAGTGCACTTCAATACCACTATAAAGCAGTAGTGTGGCTCCTGCCTTTTATATACCACTTCCATAGTGGAATATCCTGCTTGGTGTAGATGAGCCCTAAGTCAACTCTTGTTCATTAGATTACTGGACCTTGATTTTGCACAAAAAGATGGGTAGAGGAGCAGATTAGTTGTATGATGTTGCATTTGTGTTGTGCCCCACCTCAATCCGGAGGGAGAGGCAGGTAACAAATAAAATTATTATTATTATTATTATTATTATTATTATTATTATTATTATTATTGGTTTAAATGAAGAAACAAATCTGCAAATATAACAATCTCAATTTCTTCCCCCTTAATCATTAACTTATTGAGATAGTTCTGACATATTGCTAAAGCAATATTTGTCACAATGTGTGAATCAATACAATCCCATGAAGAAGGTTGTGAGTGTCTGACAAATCTGGATCTTACAGCATGGCTTGAGCTGGTTTGCAAACCACAGGCTAGCACTACATCTGCAGCAATAAACCATGTTTGACACATTGGTCTACCTATGGAAGCTGCCATGGGTGGGCAAGGCTAGTCACAAGGAACAGATAAGATGCCCAGAGGCATTAGGAAACTGAGATGGCAGCAGCTAGAAGCTTCTATTTCTATGTGATGCAATCCCAGCTGCCAAAAATGAAATATAAACAATTGGAAGGAACATGGTGTCTTGGTGGGCACCAAGGAAGGTGTCTGGGAGCACACTGGTACCCATGGGCACCATATTCCCTACCCCTACTTTAGATGATACTGGGCTAGAAGAGAAAATCATCTGGCCTGCTAGTAGACACATTCCTATGTTCCTATGAACCCTACCCCTCTAACTGACTTGGATTTTATAAAATCAAGAAAAGAAGAGTAAGAGAGAGGAAAGTTCTACTATTAAACATATTCCCTTGAGAGTCCAAATGGTGTGTGACAGAGAAAGCAATGAACAATACTGGCTCATTGTATTGTTTCAGGTGGAGTGATGTGAAAAACAAAACAAAAACCTTCAGGTCTGACCACTTTCCACTTCACCGGATGCCACTGTACATTCCTAACCTTTTCAAAAAAGGCACCAACAGTGTTAAAGGCAAGGTCACTGTTAGAACAACACTTTTAATGTTAACGGTTAATGAATAAAGACACAGAGCTGTGAAAGCACAATTCAAGGAAACAAAAATAAAACGAAAGGATGTGAATTCTTTGACAAACACAGCGCAGAGGGCGGGATACACCGATTTCCTCAAGCAGGTTTAGGCACAAATATGAGGAGATTAGGACAAGGGTTCATATGACTTTTTTTCTGTGACAAAGGTGATGTTCACAAGATTCCAGTGCCCCACTAGACCAGCTCCCTAGTGAAAGAGCTTTCTTCTTCAGTGACAGATCTGCCTACCAAGTATCTACAATAGTCCTTGCCATCTTCTTCTTTCTTTCTTTCTCTCTCTCTCTCTCGCTCCATATATATATATATATATATATATATATATATATATATGCCCAAACTTCACTTGTTTGGGAACTGGTGACACTGCTCTGACTGCTTCCAATCCCACCCGGCCGAAGGGGAGGGGGAGGGGCTTGCTTCCCCAACCTGCAGCCTCCAAACTTGTTGGTTTGAATCTCCTTTCATTCCCAGCCAACAGCTCAACACATGTGGAGGTAACCACACTGGAGAAGGCTCCCCTACAGTTTCATGCAGAAAGGTAGGCACATTTCTAGTGAAGGCCGGAGGCTCTGATCTCAGTAGGGTTGTGAATTTATTTATTTATTTATTTATTTATTTATTTATTTATTTATTACATTTATATACCACCCCACAGCCGAAGCTCTCTGGGCAGTTTACAACAGTTAAAAATGGTAAACATTAAAAAGTATACAAAATTTAAAAACCATCAAAAACATAAAAATAACAGTATAAATCCATTCTGGGTTTCAGTCAGAAGCAGCCAGAACTCTAAAGAAGCTATCCAAGCTGCTGAACCTATTTTGGGGATAGAGATCAGTTAGATATCTCTTTTAGAGTTCTGGCTGGTTCTGACTGAAACCTAGAATGGATTCATGGCCCCACTGAAATTGGAACCACCAGATTTGGCTTCTTCCCTCCCTCCCTCTCTCCTTCCACCCTCTGTACAAGGACTGTGGAGACTGCACACCAACAGTTTAGGGCAAAACAAAATCAGACAGTGGTTTTAAATAAATAAGTTTGTTTGATTTTTGGAGTAGAAAAATCGTTGTAATTCCACCACTATCACCACCACCGCTTTATGACAAGATTTGTGTCGATCTTCAAAAGGGTTTGCATCCTATAGTTTTGGAAGAACAACACTCATTGACTACCCCCCCCCCCATTTTTCCACCATAGATATTATAAAGTGTGAAGAGTTTACTTGGTAAGCTTCTGGTTTTATATGTTAACATGAGGCTTCTCTGAATCAGTTGGAACATTTGATCCACTTGGGCACTGGGAATCAAAACTGCTCTAATAGAGCAATCCTAAATGGATCCATTCTTCCTGGGGCTGGAGTGTGTTGCAATGTGGAGCTGGGGCCTGCTGAAGCATGTTCAGTCATTCCAGTATTATCTCTTTACAACACTACAATATTGTAAAATATTTTACAAGACACACACACACACACACACACACACACACACACACACACACACACGATTTTATCTGTACGCCGCCCTGAGATCCTTGCAATATAGTGTGGGATACAAATGTCAATAAATCTTCTCTAGGCCTCAGTCTGCACTAACTGCTGTTACATTCTTCTTTATTTTCTGAGCATCTGAGGGTTTTAAGATCTACTGCGCTACCTTTTAACTTGCTGAATCTGGTCCCATTGTGTAGCTAGTGGTAGAATTCTGACATCATGTAAGAAAGCTGAGACAGATCTTCAACCGATCTACACCAAGCAGGTTATAACACTTTTAAAACGGTATGAAAACTGTATATGTAATATGTCCTGGGCCTGAACAGTTGTCATAACCATTATAAACTGTTATAAGCCTTAGTGTAGATCCTGCCCTGATCTTCCCAAGTGCATTATGATGACTAACCTACAAGGCTGTCTTTCCTGATCAATGGTATAGTGGTAAATTGTGAAGTGCAGGCACTCATCATGACAATCCCCAAGGGGAACTAAAAAATGGAGGCAGCTGTATTGATCCATATCTTTGTGTGTGTGCACATACACAAACACACATACAAATAGCAGCTGTCTATAGCATAATACTCAACTTATTAGGATCAACTGACAGTCATAGAATAGTGAGCTGGTGCAGCAGCAGGTAGCATGTTGGACTTCGGATGGAGAGAGCTGGGTTCACATCCACCATTAAGTCACTGGCCTCCCTCATGGGCCTATTATGAACATACAAGTGTAGGGTGATGGAGGGACCCACGCCCATGTATGCCAGCATGGGATCAATGGAGGAAGGGTGGGATACAAATGTGAGGGACAGAAAATGTGAGGGAATTGTTGTAGACTGCAAGCTGAATATGAGCCAACAGTGCGATATGGCTGCAAGAAAGGCAAATGCTATTTTGGGCTGCATTAATAGAAGTATAGCTTCCAAATCACGTGAGGTACTGGTTCCTCTCTATTCGGCCCTGGTTAGGCCTCATCTAGAGTATTGTGTCCAGTTCTGGGCTCCACAATTCAAGAAGGACGCAGACAAGCTGGAGCGTGTTCAGAGGAGGGCAACCAGGATGATCAGGAGTCTGGAAACAAAGCCCTATGAAGAGAGACTGAAAGAACTGGGCATGTTTAGCCTGGAGAAGAGAAGATTGAGGGGAGACATGATAGCACTCTTCAAATACTTAAAAGGTTGTCACACAGAGGAGGGCCAGAATCTCTTCTCGATCTTCCCAGAGTGCAGGACACGGAATAACCGGCTCAAGTTAAAGGAAGCCAGATTCCAGCTGGACATCAGGGAAAACTTCCTGACTGTTAGAACAGTACGACAATGGAATCAGTTACCTAGGGAGGTTATGGGCTCTCCCACACTAGAGGCATTCAAGAGGCAGCTGGACAAGCATCTGTCAAGGATGCTTTAGGGTGGATTCCTGCATTGAGCAGGGGGTTGGACTCGATGGCCTTGTAGGCCCCTTCCAACTCCGCTATTCTATGATTCTATGATTCTATGAAAAGTGCCCCTGCCATTTATGATGCTGGTGAGGCCCATCTATTTATACTAAGATTGTGGGATGATTATATTACTTTCTAACATGCCTTTAATGTAAAGAAAAGACAGCTTCATGTCTTTGAAGATATAAAATGTACAGGAAAGGCTATTGCCAGGTAAATAAATACAACATACAGCAAAACCCATGGTGGAGAACTCAAATGTAAGCACAACATTCACTTTATCACTTCCTCCTTTATAGCAGACAGAACCCAAAGGAATGATACAACTGGCACTGGAAACTCTGTTGTAATAGTATAAAGCTCATGTTGCCATAGGTGCTAAGAGTCCTTCTCCTTTTTTGCCCCTCATTCCCCTCAACTCAGTGGGGGTCATGAATAATGCAAATGTGGCTCAATCATAATGAAGCCCTGTGCCGATATTTGCATGTGGTACAGCCCCGCCTTCTCCTTTGCAATGGCCATCTCTTTCCTCTTCCCCCTCCCTGCTGGCGGCAACAGCATAAACACTGCTGGGCCAGAGCTCACCTTCATGCCACACTGATTGACTGAGTAGAGCTGTCCATCACTCCACGGGTAGAGGGGCTACCCTGCTTGTTTGGTACGGAGGAAATTAATTGCTATTAAAGTTTGAACTTTGAACTTTTTCAAACTTTTAAAATTTTCTGCATATCTAAACTGCTCAAGCTTCAATTTAGAACAAAAATGGACAGAACTGGTTGGGTAGATCTCTAGTAATAAGCCTTACACTATCAGACAGATGCACAGAGGGGTGTAAGAGTTTCCTATCTCCTCCTCTGGGTGAGGAAGATTGTATGAGAAAGCAACAGAGAAGATAAAGCATGTCCTGCAAACATTAAAGGACACTAGTTCAAGATTTTCTAGGAGTTACTTTTCCCAGCACCAGGAAGAAACATTTTATCCCAAACGTAAGGAACCAGTTCCAGCAGTTTTCATTTCCATCAGGAGATCTTGATTGGAAAGTCTTAACTTCCCAATCAAGACAACACATTCCGAAGTCCTATGCATGTCAACAAAAGTAGCACACAATATATTATTGCAGGGAAAATCCATCTTACCGGCTCCTCCTGAGAGGATTGCAGCTAAGCTCAGAGGGAACAGGGAAGTCTAAGGTGGGTGGCAGATGACATCATCCTCTCTGTTAATGAAAAAGTTCCTGCACTACCAGATCTGGCTCAAATACAACACTGTTCCTGATGACATCATCCAACTGGACAGAAGGTTAACCGTTTCTACTACACTATATAGCCTGAGCATCTTTAGAAGTACTGTATGGCCCATCTGTTTGAGCTGATCTTTGTGGCTCCGGGTTAAGTGAGGAGAGCTTGGGGCATTAAAATGAATGTTGAATTGGATTAATTTCATTCCTTCATGCTGGGGAAAGGGGTGTTTTTGTTCCACAACCTTCTGGACGTGGAAGTTCATAAACCTAAAAAAATAAAAAGCTCCAGATATTCATAACTTTAGCATAATGTACCACATCAAGTAATTTGGATTATTGTAATTAATATTTTAATCATTTTCTACAGATGTCTACCAAGCTTTATCTGTAAATGATGTAATCCGTTAGACCCTTCCACTTGTGTGATCAAAAGCTGAAATGGATGCTTCACTCTATGTTACAAAAAGCTCATCCTTTCCAGGCTTGGGGGTGGGTGGAACGGATTGAAATTTTCAGAAAAAGGGAAGGTTGCATTTCTGCAAATGAAGAGAAAGAGGAAATTGCTCCTATTCGGTTCCAAAGACATCCTGTGTTCATCTGAGGATGTGTCCTATATGGATGCAGATTCCAGCTCACCAGCAGTGTTCTATCCAGGTGCCCTTGGGAGCATCTACTCATCCCAGTTCTCTGACTGAAAAATTGGAATAATATTAGAGCTACCTTGAAATGTATTGAGAAGAGAAGCAGGGGCAGCTGTGGCGATACTTACACCATCTGAAGCCATTGTCATGGTGCTACAGACATGGTAAGCCACCTTGAAAATGTCATGCTATGTCGCATGCCCTGAATTTCTGGCTAGCTTATAGAAAGATAGGATATAAAATCTTTAGTTGTATATAAACTACAAAAACACAATAATATAAGAGTACAGAATCACAAACAGTGTTCATCAAACAGATTGCAGGGGAAAGGTGATCAAACACGATTGGAGTTTAGCTTGGGTAACGTCTAGTAGGAAATGCACACCTTGGTACCTAGCTGATAGACTACATGTTACTGCAGGCTGTGCTGCCAAACAAATAACTAAGGCTACAATCCTATGCTTCTTGGGTAGGTATACCAAAGGCCATAGGACACTGGGGACCTCCCCTCTGTGGACAGAGAGGGAGATCTGATGACAGAGTTTTTCCCTGGATGGCGACAGCAGTTTCAGCCACCGTGGCTAACCTGTTTGCAGTGCAGAATCTATGGAAGAAAACAAGAGTTGCACCTCAGTGTCTCCCCAGGGCTACAATATATGAGCCAGAAGGGCTTAGATTGCTCTACCCACATCTCTATGGCACCTTAGAGTGCAACCCTATTCATGTCTAGGCAGCAAAAGCCCTACAGCTCCTAGCATTCCCCAACCAGCCAAAATATAGACCTTTTACCTGTCTAAACGTCCACAGGATTTTGCCCTTAGATTAAAAGAGATGTTAGGTTGATGGGTATGAGATCCAGGGCCTTTTCAGTGATGGTCCCACATTTGAGGAATTCTATAATCGTTGCTTTTTAAGAGAACTCTTAAGACTTTTTTATTTTAATCTGTTTGTGATTCGTTTTCTGTGTTCTTTTTGCTACTTCTTTCAAGGGGCTGTAATGGGCTTTTACTTGTGGGTTCGCATAGTATTTATGTTTTATACAGAATCTTTGTATGCCATCTTGTGAGGGCCATTTGCTCTGAAAGATGGTGTAAAATCTTTTTTCTAAATAAATAATAAATCAAATAAAAGATTATTCTGGGACGAGCCAGAATAAAAAAAAGTCTGCTTCAACAGATGTATGATGTTCACATCCAACACCTGAATGGTCGATTTCACATTGCTGGCAGCTCCTGATTTGAAAACTTATGCCACAATACTTTTTTTTTAGTCTTTAAGATTTCATAGAATTCTTTCTTGCTTTTCTTACAACACACTAAAAGTGATGCTCTTCTGGAATAACAACAGCTGACACTGAATTGATTCAGCAACAAACAACATGGGAGGAAAGCGTGATAATCAGCAGCTTCACATATTTGGCAATTCCAAATTGATTCCAAAATATGCACATCTTGTATCCTGAGAAGAGAAAAATCATTTTGTTTCAGAGGAAACATTCACATGCATAAAGAGGAAAAATCTGAGCGACTTTCCACTCAAAACTAGACACCCAACAGAATTAAAACCGATAAAAACAAACGGATTACAAGACAGTGGCCAACAGCAAGTCCTGAGCTAATACTAAAGTGCAAGCTTTAAAGTTGCAAACGTATGTTCCCTTACCTGTGAGTAAGCCCATAGAACTCAATGAGACTTCCTTCTGAGTAACAAATAGGATTGCACAGTGTAGTGGTTAGAGTGTTGGACTAGTGAGCCGGAGTGACTTCGGGCCAGTCACTGACTCTCATCCTAACCTACCTTATAGGATTGTTGTGAGGGTAAAATGGAGAGAAGGATCATGGATGCCACCTTAGACTCCTTGGAGGAAAGGTAGGATATAAATGTAACAAATAAGTAAAATTTAAAACATGAAAACACCCTCATATTAACATTTTCAAGAGTAATAGAGTCCCCCCAAAATGACAAGAAAATGGATATCACAAAACATTCATGGGTGGGTGGAGGAAGTTGTCCTGTATATTTTTATGTTTAAGCTTGGTTTAAAATTGTTATTTTTAGCCACTTTGCATTCCTTTGTGTAAGGAAGGCAGGATATAAATATCTTAAATAAACAAGCAAATGTAAGCAAACGTAGAAAATTGCAATGGCATGGAGAAACATGAGCAGTCCACTGGGCGAGCAACTCCACACAGACATGGTTTTGCTCTTGGAGAGAGTCGCAAGAAGGAACCGCCTCAACAGGGTTCCAGTCTTGCATAACATAAGGCAAAATATTGGAAAAGTGGTTCAATGTGAACAGAATTTCGACAGTCACATTTATGTACCCTTCCATACATTCAGAAAAATGTTTGCTGTTTCTCTTTCTCTCTATTTTGTTTCTTTCATTCTTCCTTCTCTTCTCTGCTTCTGCTCTTATGTTCCTTTGCCTTCACACGACAGCTTGCTCTATGCTTTTGCAAACAGTGATTTTAGACCCCCTTCACATTAAATTGCCTATGATTTAAGGTTCTCCATGCATAAGAAGGAAACTAACATTGTGATTTCAATGCTTCACATTTACATAACTCTTGCAGTATTTCATGTACATTTTCTTGGTAATTCCTACAATAACCTCTGCCGGTAAGTGAGAATTATCTAGAGCTGTGCACAAATAGCCCCTCAAAATTCTCCACCCTGTTTGTGGGCAGAGAAATTGGAAGCAGGGTGTGTGAGACAATTTCATCAAATTTCTTCAGGGGATGGGGAGAAATTCTCCATCCGTTCATCATTAACAGTGGTCATAGCACCACTTTTCCTTCTTTTTCCCTGAGACCTTTTTTTTAGTAGGGGGCAGGCTGCCTCTGCAAGTGACAGCAACCGTATTGGCAAACCTGGCCACCATTTTGCATCCTCCACAGAGGTGGGATGGGGGAAGCATAGCAACTGCCACATAAAATGGTCCAGAGCATTGGGAGAATTTCCTGCAAAGTGAAATTTTTTCTTACTCCAGTGGACTAAGAAAAAGAAAAACCTCAAGACATTTTCTCAGAAACATGTCTTCCGAGAGATTTTGCTGCAGCTCCACTATTTTCACAATACTGCAGATGAGGGACTGGGCTTGAGCCACACAATGCCGCGGGAGATGTGAAACAACTTTACGGGGGGGGGGGGGTTGTAACACAGTGGTAGAGCACATTCTTTGCATACAGAAGGTCCCAGGTTCTCCCCACAAAATGACATGTTAGTGGCAATGTTTTACCATACTCTAAAATAGGGGGCAGCTGGAGCATTTGAGCTCAGCCACTTAGCCACTCTGCAACACTGAGCCCCACCACATCTAGGTCAAACGCGCGGCTCCCGTCCGACGTTGCTTCTTGAAAACAGGAAGTAATTAGCCCCATTCAGTCCAGTAGGAGAGAGCAGCAACCGGACTTTCTCCGTGGGGGGGGGGGGGGGGTTAGGGCATAACAAAGACCAGGAGGGGCAGAAGACGTGAGAGAGGCAGACAACGTCGTGTGAGCAATCCGTGAGTGCCCAGTAATGAGCGGGCAGTAAAACACTCGTCGGATGTTGCTCACAGACTCCCTAGTTTTAGAGCAAAGACTGAAGGATTGTAACTTATTACCACCCTTCAACAAGACTATTCTGGTAGTTTTGACTGACATCTAAATGCACAGCCTTTACCCTGCAAAAACGGCAGCAGACACCAAATTTCCATGCCATTTATTCTCTGTGACACAAAGGCAATCTAATGTACTTGGTGCCGGCACATTTTCTGCAACGTGTTCTCTCCCCATGTTAAAAATGGTATGCTTGACTGTTTGCTCAGCTCTGTTGTGCAAGAACCTCTTTAAACATTTGCTCAAGGTCTGTGCAGCGTTTGTCACGTGCGCATTTGCCTTCAGACAAAAGGCACAAAAGACAAGGGTGGCTTTATGCTCAGTGTGCTAATGCTGCATGCACAGCTCAGATCCTGCCTCTTTTTTAAGTGGTAACAAGACTAACACATGCCTAACAGCTCTTGATAAGATTAAAAATAGAGGGTACAGAAAAACTAAAGCAAACTAAAATATCTCTCTCACACACACACACACACACAAACTACTTGGACTCATAGGCTCAGGATGGACAAACAACAGTGTTGCTTCATTCAATGCACATTACCCCCAAAGGATGCTTTGAAAGCCGCTAGCATATGTGGCTTAAAAAGAAAGAAAGAAAAAGAAAACAAACTTCAGGGTCTGGTAAAAGCCCACCTCAAAGAAGAAGCAAGCTTTATAAACCAAATTATTTTCCTGCTTGTGTAAAAATCCCAGCCAGAGATGAATTCCAGGTTTCCCCTGGCTACCTCTACCAGCCCATGCACGTACACACACACACTCACATCCCCACTTATTTATTTATTACATTTATATCCCACCTTTTTTCCTCCAAGGAACCCAAGGTGGTGTACATAATCCTCCTGGTCTCTATGTTATCCTCACAACAACAACCCTGTTTTCTCACTATGGAAATAAAGAGATGGTTGAAACTTTTTATTTGGATGTCGGAACAAACTTTTATAGATGGCATTTGTGGAGGGCAACTCTATAAAAGCTGCACACATGTGTCTGAGCGAATGGAGCAGTCAGTGACTGGGTCAGGCTGCCTTGCTATTCAAACTCATGAAATTCTATGGCTATTAGAAGCTATTTTTAAATTCACATAAATCCCACTATGATGAATTGCCAAAAAGGAAAAAAAAATCTCTCAACACTCACTCAGTAATAATATTCATTAAGATTTCCAAAACACAACAGAATAATAAGCCTTTTGTATAGAACAACTAGACACCCACAAAGAACGCTTACCTCAAGAATAACGTAATTTAGAAGAGGGTGATTAGCAGTTCCATGTGTTTTAATGTGCTTTTTGGCTATTTGGACAAAACGACCATTTATTTATCATTTCATAGGATGCCACACACTCCAACGCTCTCTCACTTTTGGGACATGAACTCTTTTCAATCCAAACTCAGAAGTAGTTCAATGGGAGCAAATTTCAGAATGGTGTGTATAGGATTGGGAACTAACGGTAAAATTCTCTGCACGACTACTGGGAAGTAAGTCCCATGGAGTTCAATGGGCATAGGATTGTGACCATTTCAGCTTTCAAAAAAGAAAGAAAGAAAGAAAGAAAGAAAGAAAGAAAGAAAGAAAGAAAGAAAGCAGAAAGCCCACCGGCAGCTTAAACAACTTGAATGTTCCCTTCCCAGATGTATTTTGGAAATGCTTGGGGCTGATTCTGACATGCTTTTCTCACCCAATGGCTTCATGTAACATCTTACAAGCAGTGGTGCAGCTAGGGCTGGCCATTGGGGCCATGGTCCACATCCCCACATCCCCAAAATTGCCTCCTTGTAATAATTCTTACAAGACACAAAGAGGTTTGGACCCTCTAAAGCAGGGGTCCCCAACCTCTTCAGACTGTGGGCACATTGGGGAATTTGAGAAACTGCTGGGGGGGCACCATCACAGAATGGCTCCCATGGAGGATGTGACTAGTCCCACAATGGCTGCCATTGGGACTAGGGCTAGATCTACACTACTGCTTTCGAGCAGTATTGAAGTGCACTGATAACTGTTGGGGCACAATCCACATTCCATATACTGTTTCCATAATGTTATTTCCTGTTTTTTATTCTACATTCATAATGATTTGACACAAGGTGTAGGTCTTGCCCTGGCTAGTAAAAAAATGTGGGGGTGGGGAGAAACAGCAAAACTAGAGGCCAAGAGGAAGGGAAATAAGCAAGGCAAAGGGGTACGGGGGAGAGAAAGAGCAAGGTTAATGGCTAGGCAGGGTGAGAAATCGTGAGGTAAAGACAGGGGGGAGAAATAGCAAGTTTAGACGTTGGGAGCAGGGAGGAGCGGGACAAAGGGGTGAGGGGAAGAGAAAGAGCAAGGCTAGGGCCTAGGAAGGGGGGGAGAGAGAAGGTTATGAATGGAAAAGGGAGCCAAATAGCAAAGAAAAGGGTTGGGAGAGAAATAGCAAGGCTAGAGGCTGGAAATGGAGGGACTGAGGGAGAGTGCAAAGGGGAAAGGTCTGTGTGGATTGGGTGAATCTAGGAAGCAACTCTATCCTTCTCTTCCTGCCCAGTGATCAGCTGATCAGTGATATGTACAAGAAGGAGAATCTGATACCCTTATCCCCCCATTTTTAATTAAAATGTTTGTTTGTTTGTTTATTACATTTCTATACCGCCCAATAGCCGGAGCTCTCGAAGTGGGCCAGGAGTGGAGAGTGTTGTGTGCACCACCGGAGGCACTGTGTTGGGGACTCCTGCTAAAGCACTACAGAAATGCTAATATCAGTCTATAGGTGCTTCCATACTAGTGCTATCTAATCATTGGACTTCCACTGACAGCAACATGAGGCACTGCAATGGGCTTTCTATATCGTGGGGTTAGAGCACTTTCTGAGTGTGGCACCCTTCTGCTCTAATCTGGCCACAGTAGTGGTTATGACACAGCTGTGTGGGAAGGGGCATTTCTGCGTGTGCCATTTTAAGATCAATTTTTAAACAATGATTGTTTAAGCAATAATCAATTCTTCAGCTCATTCTAAAGTTCTTTTTAATGTGGATGCTCTTAGGTAGAAGGGCTGAAGAAGGTCTTTACCCAAGTACCTAGAAATTTGCCACCAGGCAAGATTCATAGTGATGGACTGGATTGGCCAGTGGTGCAATGCAAAATGATAGCCCCTTAAATCCTTAACGAGAATGATGTTGCCACATTTGTGGAGACAAAATAGCCAGTATGGTGTAGTGGCTAGAGTGTTTGAATGGGAGTCAGAAGATCTGGGTTCCTGTCCCCACTTGGCCATGGAAGCTCACTGGGTGACTTTGGGCCAGTCACAGACTCTCAACCGAACCTACCTCTCAGGGTTATTGTTGTGAGGATAAAATGAAGAGGAGGAGGATTATGTATGCCACCTTGGGTTACTTGAAGGAAAAATGTAACAAATAAATAAATAAGCCTAGAGGTTGACTGAATGCTAGGATGTTTTAAGATTTTTTTCTCATGCAAACTCATTTTCCTCCACTCCTCTTCTTAAAACGTTCCCATGCCTAAATGAAAAAAGCAGCAAATTCAATTCATTATAATCAAAATGGAGAAAAAACCCAGCCTGAGCCTTAATCTGTCTGTTATCTGTTGATTTCCCCTTTGTTTAATGCCTGCATGTTGGTTCAAGCAATAAAACGTTTCGAAGGACCATGGGAAATGGGTTAATTTGAGAAGGGGCTGCAAAAAGGAGAGGATTGCCTCAGATCTCAACATTCAAGAAGAAAGGAAGGGGAGGGTGCTCTCCAACAGCAACAATGGCACAAGAAGGAAATGTTACCAACAGTTCTCCGTCGTTCATAAACAACCTTGAAGCTCAGTTATTGTGCAACTGTAACTGAAACCGGATACAGAGCTTAAAAACCAAGCAGGAGGAAAAAGCAAACCCAAGCAGTTCTTGTGAAAGTCCAGCTCAGACCAGAGCAAACAAGCATACTGGAGACAAAGCTGACCAGCAAGAGGTCAAGCAGATCATATGTATGATAAACACAACAGAAGTGGAATGGAGCTCCTCTAATTTGTTTGGCATTTCTAAATGGAAAATAGCCTTGAGAGGCACTTGCTCCTGGAAATGTTCAGGCTTATTTCATCTTGTGGCTTATTCCCCAGAAACATCCAGGATCTCCACCCAGGTAACTGCAGATATTCCAGCAGCCCTGTTCAATCCAGACACAGAGAATGCAGACAGGGTTTGCTACCACAGAGAATCAAGCCATGCAAAGGACCAAGGACATATTAAAATGTACACTGAGAGCTCACATGCAATGAATGTCAGTGTTGCTGCAGTTCTCATAGTGATTCTGCACAGTAAAAGCAGCAGCAGCAACAACAAGTTTGATATGCCACTTCCAGACTTTGGAGGCCTTGAGTCTGAGATTATGGCCTAAATCCAACATAGTTAGCATTAGTGGAAGGAACTGCTGCACTTTTCACATTGCACAAACAGTTGCCCACTTTGTAAAGCTAAGATCTGCAACTAGCTGCACAGGAGGAATTTTCGCTTGATTTTCCCCTTGCACATAGTTCAGAACTTGGCTTCTTCTAGCGTGATGTCATTTGCGCAAGTGAAATGATACCATTGAATACAAGCCCTCCTTGCCTGGCTTTGTCCCTAAACATACAAAGAAGAAGACAAGAATACAGGAAGCTGCCTTATGCTGAGTCAGACCATTGGTCCATCTATCCCAATATTGCTGAAACAGACTGGCAGTGGCTCTCTATGGTTTTATGCAGGAGTTGTTCGAGCCCTAACTGGAACTGCCGGGGATTGAACCCTGGGACCTTCTGCATGCAAAGCATGTGCTCTCTACCACTGAGCCATGGCCCCATGAGCTATGGTCCCTCTCCATATATCATATGGATGATGGTGGTAATGATGACAATGACCATGCCTTTAACATTGTATAACTTGTTTTCCATTGTCAAAGTCAAATTATTCCCAGGCAGCACCTTTTGGTTTTATAAGTTTATGAAACCTATGCCTGCAGGTCACACTAAAAATCCATGATTAGTGTGCATGGGAGGCTACAGCCCTTCTATGTGTATTCAAGGCAGTTCCTTGCTGGGGAACATGGGCAGGAGGGTGCTGTTGCACCATGTCCTGCTTGTTCATCCCTGGCCAATGGCTGGTTGGCCACTGTATGAACAGAGTGCTGGACTAGATGGACCCTTGGTCTGATCCAGCATCAGGGCACTTCTTATGTTCTTACTAGCAGTTAAGATGGCAGTGGAAACTATTATTATCATTATTATCATCATCATCATCATCATCATCCTTACCTTGCTCTTTAGCCAAAAAGTCTCCCAGAGTGGCTTACAAACTTCAGCAGTACAAGAGACCCTGCTCTCAGGTTTACAATCTAAAAACATGACACAAAGGGATGGTGGGGAGTTGAAGGAACCAAGCATACTGTATCATTTCTTAATTTTCTTAAATTTCTGTGGTGACCAGCTGGGATGGAAACAGTTTAGGTAACCTGATGGGAGGGTAATGGTTATCGTTGATGGTAACTGTAATGGTTATAGTTGCCACCAAGTAATGGTTGAGGGATAGCCAAAGACAGCTGATCTCTGAAAGCAGAGCTGATGGAATTGTTGGTAGGGCCCTGAGAAATGCCTAATCTCACTCAGGCAAAAGCGCCCACAGTTATATCAAAATTATGTTTCTTTTTCGGTGAATTTGACAATGTTAGGAAGTACCATCACAGCTGCCCAACATCAGCAAGACTTACATCGGTGCCCTTCACAACAACTGTATTGGCTCTGCAAAAACAAGGCTATGCAGTACACAATATAGACAATCATACAGAACTGTTAAGTACCGTGTAAATAATCTAATGGTTACCTCTAGTTCATTCATGTTCCTTATTAGCTTGTGGCACTCTTAAGCATGATTCTCTCCTGAAAGTGTTAAATTGAATTGCTACCTAAGCCATCTGGAAAAAAGCAGGAACGCTCCATATTTAAAACATGCGTATTGCCTCCATCTCTCCCTCTCTCTCTTCAGATTTTTAATAAATAAATGCTCACCTCTGTTAACTGCTAGCAAATAGAGACTTTGTCACCAAGAGGAAGCCCTTCCTTGTACAAGCGTCACGACTCATTAACTAATGGCTGAGTTAACTGGCAGATAAGAAGCTCTAAGGGAAGCAGCTAAGATCTGCCACTTAAAAGGAAATTCAATAATGGAGCATGGATGAAACGTAAGAAAGGAAAGGTACTCTTCAGTACTCTGATATCATTTTAGGGGAAATCAAATAGAGCTCAGCAGGGAAAACATATAATATATGCAAGATTGGCACCTGACTTGGGAGGGTGTGTGTGGCCAGATTTGTTCCCCTTGGTGGATGCCTCAGTTGGTGGCACTTGGTGAGCATGGGTCTACCTAGCCCATGATTGTCAACGATGACCAGCAACAGCTCTCCAGGGATCCAGGCAGGAGGTTTTTCTGCCCTACCTGGAGATGTTGGGGATTGAACCTGGAACCTTCTGCATGCATCACAGGTGTTCTACCACTGAGCTACAGATCCTTCTCCTGATGGTGGTAGTGGACAACTATGAGCAATAGCGCTTTGAGCAGCACCTGACAACTGGGGCCCCTATCAATTTAAATTTCCAACACTGCGCTGCAGTGATGCAATGAAGGAGCACTGCCGGAGATTAAAATGTTGGTTAAACCCAGTGCAGGGAAGGCTTCAGTGTTGGGCCCTTCTGGGGCGCTGAGGCTTCAACAGATGCCAGGTGCTGATGCCAACCCCAATTCTATGAATGGGATTGTGCATGGCTCCTCTGTACATTGAACTATGTTTGCCAGCGTTTGTCCATCCAGATGGCTGCCTGAAGGCTAGGCAAGAGCATCTTCAGCCAGTTCTACAACAAGCAGGATAGTAGCATTTTGACAGCAGTATATGGTATGTGTCAATGGGCCCCAACAGTTGTCAGTGCACTTCAATACCTCTATAAAGCTGTAGTATGGCTCCTGCCTCTTATATACTGCTTTCATACCACTTTCATAGTGCAATATCCTGCTTGGTGTAGATCTGGCCTGTGTTATTCGAGTGAATGGGAAATCAGGCCTGTTGAGTGTATAGTTACAAAACAGCCTTGCAAACAAATAGAAGTGAGGGGGTTGGGTGTTCCTTCCTCATGGTTTCCCATCCCTACTCCCCACTCAATTGCACCTCTATTCTCCTGCTCCATAAATGAAGGGAGTGAGGCGAAGGGCAGACTGGAGCTGGGGGAAATTGCAAAAGGTAGAACACACCTAGGTTCTTAAAATTCTAGGAGAGTCTTCTCCACCTAGTGCCCCCCCTGAAGTATTGCACTACAGTTCCCATCCTCCCCAGCCAGTACAGGCATGCTGACTAGGGATTATGGGCACTGTAACCCAACACATCTGCAGAGTGCCAGGTTGAGGAAGGCAGTTATAGGACAAGGAGAAAGTAGGTGCTGAATTTCCCCCTTGAGGATTTTCCAGCATAACTCTGTGCCTCTAGAATTCTGGTGCCCACACAGCTGCCAGTCCTGCCTGTTGTTTTAGACCAGCCCTGAAAATATAGAATATTAATTTAATGAAGGGGGTATCAAACTGTAGGATGACTGCGATGCTACATTATGCATCTGAATCCATCCCAAGAAACAAGGGGAAATAAGAGCAGTGGACAAGACTGAACAGAAAGGAGCAAGTATGAGGTTAGGCTGTGGGAAGAAGCCATGATTGTGACAACTTAAATTTGAGCTAGGTTATGCAATTGCCTTTTTACTCAGCTTTTTTTTATCAACAAACTTTTTCACAGGTTTTGTATGGCAGGTTTTCTTTTGTAAATCTTTATGGAAATCTCGTCATAGCCAGTGCCACTTTTTATTTCTCCAAGACATAAAATGCACTTTCCACCTTCCTCATTATATATATATATGCCCTTCTGAAGGGAATAGGGGAAACGGCTGCATTACAAAGAAGTGACAGTTAACGATGTGAGAGAACGGATTCCCGTTAGACTTCCATAAACATTTGTTTTCATTAACACCTATTAAATTCCAGGCAGCAATTAACACCTGGGAAGACCGTTGCCTTTAATTATATATATATATATATATATATATATATATATATATATATATGTCTAAACAACGAGATGTTTCACAAACTTATTTCAAAAACCAAGAAGGCTTCTAAAATAACCTGAAAGACGTGTGTGGATAAACCTTAGAAGAAAATTATATTTATGTGCCTTTATTTGTACCAGGAGGATATTTTCAAGAAAATAGTAGCTGTAGTGTAGTAATCATTTTTAACAAAACATTTTTGTTAAAAAATGTTAGAGACCACAGTACATGAACAGTAGCACTGACCCTTCCCTAGCCACCACCCCACTTTCCCCACAGTTCCCAGTTCAGGCCCATGAACCTCAGAAACACCCAAGAGCCAGGATACTGTCTAGTCCAGAGTCATGCATCTTCTGCCAACACTGTTTGTGATTAGTGTGCCAAGCATTAAAGATTCTCCATCCTTGCACCACCCAACCTGGAGTTGATATATTCTCTCAAATGAATCACAGCAATCTCAATGGATGGTGCATGGCTATCCGGGGCTTGCTGGAGCTAGCACTCGAAGGAAAGGAAGTATTGGTACAGTGTATCCATTTCTGAATCATGCTTTCACATTCTCTATTATTTAGTCCAGGGCTCTCCAACCATTTTGGGTTGGCGAGCACATTCGGGATGTTGAAGATGTCATGGGCACCCTCGCAAAATGGCTGTCATGGAGGCATACATTTTCCCCAAGTGTCTACTATGCACCCAATGATTGTGTAATCAGGCCCTTATTTGGAAGTAGGCTCCATTGAAAAATCAGGAGACTTTAAGGATAATTCTAATTTTCTTGAATCTGGGTTGAGTTTGTTGGGTCAACCTGGTTTAAACCTCCCCAGAACAAACCAGTAGGTGCAAAAGCAAATGAATTTAAATCATTAATCTGCACAGTAAGAACCCATTTTCTCCTAATATATTTATTTTGTATTCTTATACCCCGCTCTTCCTCCAAAAGGAGCACCAATTAGCTTATAATATTCATAAAACAATGAAACAACCATAAAACCATACTTTCACACTAAAACAATTAAAATATTACTCCAATATTATGTGATTTTGACTTGCTTCCAGTTCAGATTCCTGGTTTTGTCCTTTAAAGTCCTAAAGGGGCTTTCAAAAATTGAGCCACAATATCTTAAGCCTTAAGGAAGGCTGTTTTGCATAGGAACCTACCCACTTCCCACAGTCTTCAGCTGAGCTCTTGCTGTGTTCCCATTTCAGCTGAGGTGTGATAAGAACATAAGACGTGCCATGCTGGATCAGACCAAGGGTCCATCTAGTCCAGCACTCTGTTCACACAGTGGCCAACCAGCCATCGGCCAGGGTCCAACAAGGCAGGACATGGTGCAACAGCACCCTCCCACCCATGTTCCCCAGCAACTGGTGCACACAGGCTTACTGCCTCAAATACTGGATATAGCTGGTTCTGACCAAAACTCAGAGTGGATTCGTGGCCTCACTGACATTGGAACCCTCCAGCCTCCGCTGATTCCAGCACACATTTGAGTGGGATGGCAACTGCATTATTATTCTGTATGCTGTTTTTATTGCTTGGCTTTATGGTTTTGAGTTCTGAGCTTGATGTATTTCATTACTGGTTTGTTGTTAGCTACCATGAGCTCTCTGTAATGGATGGGAAAGTGGAATAAAACATGCTGATTATCTGAGTCAAACAGGTCAAAACTGGTCAAACCAGTCAAATCCGAACCAAGTTAAAATAAAAAGTTGCACAAATAAGTCACTGTTATTACCAAGTACAACTGTGGAAGATCATGATCAAAGTGCTTCAGTGGATAGAGCATTAGAAATGGATCTGGGTTCAAAATCTTAGCTCAGCCACAAATTCACACTGAAACACATTGTTTTGTTGCCATTTTGTAGATTGGAACTAACAGTAATTTTCCTTCTAGAATGAACTAGATCAATGTGTAATATTGCACATAGTAAGTTTTCTATAGAAATGGTGATTTAATAATATAAAAATAAAAGCAAAGGAACACAAAAATAAAGCAATCCAGATTTTGGCATGCCTTGAAGGAGCTTCAAAACAAACTGAGACCACAGGTCAAATGCTGGCATTTAAGAGGGAAAAAATGTTAAGAAAGGCCATGACCCAAACAGAAAAGCAAACACCTGTAAAAGAGTACCCAAACAAGCTGAGGGATTAGAGGTCAAGTGGATGATTGCTAGAAGACAGAGCTCTCTTTCACTGTGCACAAACACTCCCAATGTTCCAAGCTTGTCCTTCTGCTGAAACTCACCTTTGATCAAATGCACGGCTATTCACTTCCTAGGACACTAAATACTCATTCAAATATCAGCAAGGAATTCTCTGCTTGTGAGAATTGCACGTGATGGACTTCCTGGGACACTAAATACTCATTCAAACATCAGCAAGGAATGCTCTGCTTGTGAGAATTGCACTATCCCAAACATCTACTTCTCCTTGGTTATGCACAGTCAAAAATCAGAACATTAGGAGTTAGTGTGCCTTTCCCAACTTGGAATCATCCAGATATTTTGGACTACAACTTCAACCATGACTATTGGCCAGGCTGGCTGGGGCTGATGGGAGTTGTAGTCCAGAACATCTAGAGGGCACCAGGTTGGGGAAGGCTATGTCATATAGGCATTGTTCTGATTTAACATTCAGGAAGAGGTTAACATTTCTTCCAGATTATTATTATTATTATTATTATTATTATTATTATTATTATTATTTCTTAAACATTAACAAGAACCAAAGGAGCTACTGGAGACACAAAGTGGTCATTTAATCTTCACCCTCTCCCTTAAAAATAGAACGTATTTTTGTGTGGATACTCTAATGCAGGGGTGTTGAACATTTTTCACCCCAAGAACCAAATTCAATTTTGGAAAAACCTTTGGAGGCTGTATTGCAATGGTGGGTGGAGCCAAAGGGAAAACAGGCAAAGCCAAAAATATCAGCATCTTTTCGCTGAAAGCTCTTATTGCTGCTAGCTAAACCTTAGGAGAAGATTGCAAACTTTTAGAATAAGGGGGAAAATGCACAAAAGCCAGAAAACCACCAAGTGGTCAGTGGTCGAGGAAAAGGGGGTGCAGCCATAGGAGGAATCTTGGGAGGGCCAGATGGGGACTACAGGCCTGAGGTTGAACACCACTGTTCTAATCTTTATCTACTCACATGGCAAGTCAGACATGTTGTTACTGACTTAACTTCTGCCAACAATATAGCATGCCTCAGACAGTTCTCTGAATATGTCCAGCACACAGAGTGAAACCATTCAAAATGATAAATGGCATCCAAGCAAACAATAGCCCACCTGAGAGTGCCATTGCTAAGATCACAGGATCAGTTTTTGAAGCTATGATCCTCTGCCCATTTGATGCAGAAATGATTGAACAACACCAACTGACATAAGTGCCTGATGTTAGTTTTCTGTGCAGGTAGACTGGTCCTCAGTCACAGGCACATGTATAGGACAGACAGACTAAAATACAGAAATTACTGGATTAAGAATAAATTAGTCAAAATCAGAGTTGATGCTATTTAATTATACTAAAAAGGAAGAGAAGGATTGGGAAGGAAAAGAAATGGAAATGAGAGTTAAAGAACAGATTAAATATTTGGGAATTAGAATTACAAAAAAATTGGAGAATCTAGAGAAGGAAAATTTAAGTAGTTTGAAAAAAGAGATTTTAGACAGACTAAAATACACACCTGAACTATTCATTGCTAGGATGTGGACTTTTGTCTATTTTCTGGCCATTTCCCCACAAAGGGTTTCAGAATGCAAACAGGGCATGGTAACAATGGAAACAAAATCTGTTAACATGCGATGAGCATTATCCAAAGGCCACTGAGCCTTTTTCTATGAGCATTCAGTGGCGCACTTTCATTATTACATGCCCTGAGCATCAATAACGCTTGGTGGTCTGTCTGTACAGAAGTCTAGCATGATGAAACAGTTTATATCTCTGCAGCGGGAGCATGCTCTCTGGCCAGATCTACAAGCAGGATATAGCACTATGAAAGTGATATATGCTATGTGTCATGAACCCCAACAGTTGTCAGTGCACTTCAATACTGCTGTAAAGCAGTAGTATGGCTCCTGCCTCTTATATATCGCTTTCATAGTGCTATATGTTGCTTGGTGTAGATATGGCTATTTCCATAGCCCTCAAGGTAAGCCAGTTTTAACACTGAACAGTATCTCACTACATTGCCAAAGGCCCATAGTGCCCAAGTCTCCCTACCTTTGCATTGCAGCCATTCTGTTTTCAAATGATGGTTTAAATCCATTTTTGTTTACCATATTTAAAAGCTACTGAGTTAACATCCTGTGCTTTTTAGATACTGTATACCCCTTTGGAATGCAGGTGTAACAAAAACAGCCTAAACCATCAGCTCCAAAATGTTAGTAAATTCACAATTAGAATAGTGTAAGGTGCTCTATGTGGAGCTGCCCTTGCACCTGGTTTAGAAGCTGCTGATGGTGCAGAATGCAGCTGCTAGGATTCTGAGCTGAGCACTCATATTAGCCATATTACACCTGAGTTAAAAGAACTGCATTGGCTGCCTTTTAGCTACCTAAGTCAGCTTTAAAGTTTTGCTGTTGCCATACAAAGACCTAAACCAATCAAGGGCAAAATGCCTAGCCAACTGCCTCCCACTATATACTCCCAGTTGGCCCCTGAGATCTTTCAAAGCCTTATTGGCCAGATAATAAGTTCACCAGATAATAGCACTTAAGTGGGCCTTCTCGGTAGTGGCACCCCTCCTCGGGAACACCCTGTCACATATTGTTCAGGAGGCAGAAACTGTTGTGAGCTTTAAATGCCTCCTGAAGACGTATTTGTTTACACTAGCTTTCCCTAGCTTGTAATGGATTATGACACTATTGTTTTATTATTGTTTTATTGTTGTCTTTGTTGTACTGCTTTTATTTTATATTGTTCTTACACTGTTTCTATATTGGTTTTATACTATTTTATATATGTGTTATAAACTGCTTAGACTTTAGTATATTCAGTGATATACAAGTAGTATAAATAAAATAAAAAATATTCATTTTGGCTCATCTATTCTTTCCTTCAATCCATTACAAACTAGAAAGGTAGGGACTTTTAACTCTGTACTTCAGTGCTTTTAATGTCCCTGCACAGGATCTTATGTGAGGCACTTGGACCGGAAATGTGGTTATACTTTCAAAAGCACTGCAAAAGGACCATTTTAGTCTAGAACCCAGTACATGCTAAATTCCACTGACTTCACAAGTCTTGTGCTACCATCTTGGTTTTAGTTTTAATATAGCATTCATGGGAGTGGAATCATTGTGATTATGTCAGGAAATCTAGTTTCTTCATGGAGTTCATATTAATTTGTAGTTATAAACTCTTGTAGTCCTGTAAGACCATTCATGCTTGTAGCTTGAAAGCACTTTTATAATATGAGCAGTTTCTTAAATGCCACATTTTACACACCACATAGCCTGTAACTATGAACTGCAGCATAATGAGTGAACAACGGCCTTACAAAGCAAGCTAACAATTGTAGAACTGTACTCCTGGTAAACGGCTCCATTTACAGTTGTTCCAGTATACAAAAAGGTCAATTCACACAACTACTTGTCACTACACGGTGACAGATTTAACAGATATCAAAAGTAGTACACAAAATAACATTTAACCTACCTAGAAGCCATTAATAAAAATAGAAACTGCTTATTCAGGATTAATTCAACCAGGATAAAAACACAACAACCAACCACCCTTCAACCTATTTCCGGAAATATTAAATCAATATATTTTCTCCATACTTCCAGGTGAGTTCTCAAGCATTTACTACAGGTCCTTTAACATCCTTCATCTACTTTTTCTTACCCAAAGTTATTATGAGAGATATGACCTGACTTTGAGATGTCTGGCAAGCTAAGCTTGGCCTAAAAGGGGGGGAAAGGAGGTAGACACTCTAGACAAAACACAGATTATTAAAAATATTAAGGCTTAAAGAAAGACTTTCACTAGATTCCTAAGAATATGAGATTGATTAAAAAGAAGTGGATGGCATATTTCAAAGACAGAAAACTAGAACAAATGTTTGTGTAAATGAAACCAACACAATTTATTTTGCATTCAAACTGTGTTTTCCAAGCCCAGCTCTTGTTTGAAGATGACTCATGGTTTTGAGCATTTGGAGTTTGAAACAGCAGGCCTCTTAGTTACCTCAGCAGCCTGGAAATCTCAGTTGGCAGATTTATTACACATACAGAATTTTCAGTGAAACCGACTTCTTTCTGGCAGTTACCTGTGCTCATGTGTTAAATGAGCAAAGATAACACATTACTGAAGACTTAGCAGTGAAAATCTTGAGCACTACATGTTTGGTTGAAAGTGGCTGAAAAATGCCACTTCTTGCTTGATAGTGGAAATTATAGCCGGAGGGGGCGGGCATGTTTTGTCTACCAGACATGTTCTATAATCTTAGAAACATGGCAAAACCGTGTCAAACATTCTGCCATCTACAGCACTTATAAATGCCCACTGCAACCCTTAAAATCTTCATAAAGTAATAGGTCCAGTTTTCGGACAGAAAATGTTGGCTGTAGTAGGCATCCAAAGCTTTAAGGAATAGTCATTAGGAAGTCATTTAGAACAGAAATGCAGCTCAAAAAACTAAGACTTTTTTTTAAGTTGTTGACTCTTACGTTTAAGCAGCATATGTAGTTCCAATGAGGAAGCAAATGATACATCTGCCTCATCTGTGGCCAGTTAAAGTAGTAATGACCTCAAAAGCAACATTATAGGAAAATGTGTTTATTTCACCAAAAACGTTTAAACTGAACCTGAAGTCAATCAAGAAAGCAGCAAGGTGCAGGGTGGGGTGGGGGATAAAAGATCACCACCACCCAAGTTCATCACTAAACACAGCAACCTAGTTCACATGACACCGCACACTATGGGTTAATTTACCCGCAGGGGCTGTTGAGTTGTGTGTTGTGCCCGCAATTAGTTTCAGATAACCCATGGCTTGTTTGAGAATCGAGGAACCTTGCCACCTGGGTTCACAAGACATGACAACCATGGCAAGTTGAGTGCCTGTAGGCACCCAGCACGACACAACAGCTCCCACAGGTAAATTAACCCACAATGGGCTGTCATGTCATGTGAACCAGCTCAGTATATTTTTGCTCCTTAGAACAGAGGGGCAGAACCTCTTTCAGCCCAGAGGCCAAATTCTGTTTTGGAGTTCTCGGGGGTCACATTCATGGGGTAGGCAAGGCTGAAGGTAAAAGGAATGTGGTCAAAATACAAGCATATTTTAGCTTATGAGATCTGACTGCCAGTAACTAAATCTTAGGACAGGCAGAATGTGGGAAAACTGCATACAAGCCAAGAAACCACTAAACAATTGGTGGTCTGGGAAAAGGGGGCACGGCCATCTGGGGAACACCAAAAGACCAGATTGGAGACTCCTAAAGGGCGAGATGTGGCCCCCTCAGCCTGACATTCGGCACCCCTTCCTCAGAACTGTTGTGTTCATATAATAAATTAGGTAACTTAAGAGTATACCATTTGCAAAGATTTCTCTAAATTGGATGGCAGCCCTATAGGATCCAGCAGCTAATGCTGGTGGCAACTTCATTTCATGCCCTGCCTTAGCTCCCGATTTACAGGATGGTCTTTGGAAACTAGCTGTCTCGACACCAGATCTCCATCTGTTAAGATGGAAATAATAGCCAACTATCTCTCAGGGTTTTTCTGATGATAATCAATATAAGACTGTAAATACCTTTGTAAATTAAAAGCTGCATTTAAATTAATACCACTTTGCCAATATTCAATCCAAAGAGTTTAATAACAGTGTTACCACCATCCAGTACGATAGTGTGTCTTCTTCGCATCTACTGACCATTTGATACTGTGCCAATTTTCACTACATACTTCCACTGAAAACTGTCCCAAAGCTGATTTTTTAATGCCTTTATGTTACTGTATTTTAAAAGTCTAGAAGTATTAAGCTCAAACTTGATCTGTAGTAAAGAAGCATTACACAAGTTGAGAGGCAAAGGGGTTAGGATCAGTTCTTAAGGTTACTTAGAAAACAATTCACCGGGAAGCCTCATGGATGAAGCCACCCCAGATTAAAAATATTAGCCACCCATATCATACTGCTTACCCCAAACTGACTATCAGATCTAAGCCTCCTGAAGCAGCTGCTATGTGAGAGCAAGCCGCCTGCCAAAGCAGAGACTTCTAGGGCTCCCAGAAGTGACATCATGAAGGCAACACTGTGTTACAGGATCTGATGCTTGGTTAAAGAGAACAAACATGAGCATGCTAAATCAAGCAGAGCTACATCTGCAGGTCTTCAATGGATGAAAAAGGAAGCTGCACACAAAATGGTAGTTCAGTCACAGGAAACCACCATCAATGTACTTTCAATTACTGCTTTTCCTCCTATCTTTTCTGCCAAGTATGACCACAACGTTATCTGTCAACTGCTTCGAATAAATTAACCTTTAAGTTTCAGAGCGGGCATTCACTTGCTGAAGGTGCAAACTCGGGTTTCCTTGAAGCAGCTGTCATCCAAGTTTGCAGCTGCCCTGCCACGTGACAAAACCCCACACAAATGGAAAACCATGTTTCCAAACGAGGCAACACATGTCAATACACCTGAGGGATTAAAAATGGGTTTCTTAAGGTTTTTCCACAGAAAAAGGGGAAATAAACAAAGGGTTGGGGCTATGAAGGCTAAAAGGCCTACATTAGAGACGATTGTCTACTTATTTTACTATAAAGTTCAAAATAAACCTGCAGCACAACCTTACTATGCCCCCTTTAATGATGTGCTGAAATTTTAAGAAAATTACTTGAGGCACTATCTTGAGGCAGTGCTTGCTGAGGAATGCTGGGAATTGTTGGACTTTTTGTTGTGTCTAAACACACATAGAATTGCACTGTTAATTATTGCTTAGATAAGAATGACAATCATTCTTCCCTGCTTTTTAAGGCCAATGCTACAGCTTTATATACAGCATTACAGCTGTGGCGTGGCCTGGTCCATGAAGTCACGAAGAATCGGAAACGACTGAACAAATAAACAACACTACTGGAAGTGACTGGGTTGTGTAGTAAGCATTTTATTTAACACTAATGGAAAGTAACTTGTATGTGAGATCATGGAAACAAGACCCTTGAATACTCATGTCAGAAATATTAACTAGTTTCTTCAGGAAGTGCTTAGGAACTTGATTTCCAACAGGCCTTGCCAATGTAGAATTGGCATGCATGTAGTGCTTACGTGAACATAATCTGACCCAAGTAGTACAGTAGTATCTCTGTAGACCAGAGGTTGGGGAACCAGCGGCCCTTCAGATGGACTATAACTCCCATTATCCCTGGAGTTGATGGGGGTTGTAATTCAACATAATTTGGAGGGACACTGGTTCTCCACCAGTTCTGAAAGTTTTAAGCTTCAGGGTCTAAAAACCGTTCAGGAACTTCCTCAAAACATAGAAATTGCTGGAATTGGGTACACACTTAATCTAAGAATGCCAATTACTAGAAATGTCTCCCTTGAAACAGAGGACATGAAGTTCATCTCACTAAGGCAAGAACTCCAGGACAATGCAAACCATTCACACAGGATAGAACAATGGGCTGTGAGTCCAGATGCCCGTTCAGACATCTCAATCAGCCTTTAATTCTTGGGAGACAGGGGCAGGAGGGGAGAGAACAGCTCTAGCAAGCCAGGAACATATCTCTGCTTGCAGAATCCAACCTCTATGTGCTAATATAAACAGCCTTGGACCTCCCACACTGACAGAAGCATCAACATGTTAGAGTACTTCTAAAAGACAGAAAGCTATAATTTGGTGCAGGCAATCCAACACTAGGCGAGGCTTTGAGTAGCATTTTTCTTTAGCTCTAATGGGCAAGGCATGCAATGTGAATCTTCCACATAATAGCACCAAGTACTGCAGCACAGAGTGAGTCCAACCTACACAGGAGTCCAATGCAGAGCTATGGGAGTTTCATGTGTTGCGCCATTGGTTTGCAGGAGGGATAGTTGCAGTGGCAGCCAGGCACTTGATGTTTGTAGAATGCAAGCTCCATTTACAAGTTAGTTGTAAATGCATACATTCAAACCCAATCCTATGCACATTTACTTGGAAGAAGTACTGCTTACCTCCAAGTAAGTGTGCCTGAGAAGGCTGCCTTGGTTTCATCAGAGCACCTATTTACATGGGGAAGGAAAAAACATACATACCTTTTTGCTGAATCTCATCTTACTGAACTCTTAAGAGAATCTTGCATTTGAAGAAAAGCAATCGCACCTTTCTGTTGAGTGGTTAAACCTGCTCCTAAGGGCTGTGTAACATTGGTCCTAGTAAATGCCACTTGAGCAGGGCATCCGTCAGGTCAGAAATGAGAAGATTTTTTTTATTTTTCTTGTGTTTTAAATGATGGATTAGATTTGCTAGATCCTTGTTCATCAGGAAACCATGTAAACATTAATCCTCTGGATTTATTCACAGCTCTTGTTTGTTGGATGTCACTTCTGCTTATTTTCCACATGTTTAGGTATTATTGAACCCTTGTATTATTTCCAAGTTATGGCCAATTTTTTAAAACACTAAAGTGATATATGAATGTGTGGCCTGAGCTCCTTAAACATTTCTACCCAAATGGTCTTCTTCATCCATCCATACCTATTATGAGGCTTTCCCTTGCACCAGTGCTTCATGCTTATCCCTTTCAACACTTATCCTTTACAATACATTTAAGTCCACTGGGACTAAAAATAGTTTAACTGATCCTATGCAAGCACGACAAGAGATTAAATTAAAATGCCAAGATAGGAAACAATTTATTATAGAGAGAAGAAAAGTTTCTCATCCAAAATATAGAAATCTGTACAACTTTGCCACAATCAATATACATGAACTGTACAAATTTACACCAGTTCATAATTTACCCCCAAAAAAAAGATGACTAACAAAGTTCACAAAATAGATGGTGGTTTGTGGAAAAGACTTTTACCCAATTAAGTACAAGGAAATTACAAACCAGACCTCCACTTTCTAAAAATAAGAGGTTTACTCAGTCTTAGAAAACTACAAGCTAGCAAATGTACAGATAGCTGGCTGGTAAAACACACCACAGTTCAGACAGTGTCTTTTTATGGTCTCTCTCAAGCCTGTTGGCATTGCAGATCCTACTCACTTGCTACCTTGAAGGCCAATATGCAACAGAGATCTGACCATTTTTCCCCAGTTCATGCCCACTAAGTGTGATGTATGTACAGTTTATACATATTGTTAAGTGCTAGGTAAAAGTCTTGTCAGATAAAATTTCCAGTACTATCATGTTCATAACAAGTCTTGTTACTGAGCTGCCAAAAATTGTAACAATTTTTTTAAAATGTATAGTGCAAATTTACTCTGCAAGATTTACTGCAGAGAACAATTTTATAGCTATAGTTTTAGGCTGAAAGAATTGGTGTTTTAAAAAGAAAAAAAATTAAGCAAGACATCTGGGAGAGAACTGCAGCCTTCCTTGGACAACTTCACACCTTAGGAAGTAAAGTGATCATCTTTACTCACAGGCTATTAAAATCACTGAAAGGTACTGTCGAAACTATGGCACTGTCACTATAAAATCAGGTTTACCACTCTATGTTGTGCCAGGTCTTCACAGCTGTGACATGGTTTAAATTCCGTAATCCATCCCCAGAGGAGCCCACCCAAAGTAAAAACCAAATTTATCCATCCATTATAAGATGATCCATCCATAGGCTATATCTTAACCTGATACAGTCATCATATTGTAGCTCTTGGAGGGACTGGTTCTGCCCAGGAGAAGTTCTTCCTTACAGCTTATTCTGCTGTCTACCATTTGCATGCTGGTGTTACTTTGGCTAGCTCCTGCTGGTGTGGCTTCGTACAGCACACAGATTGAGCCATCCTCTCCAATGCGATAGGATACCTCGTAAGGGTCGACCCAGAGAGTGAGTTCACTCGGAAGAAGCCGGAACAGTTCTTGACCGCTGAGTCCAATCCGCTGCGCTGCCTGTCCGATCAGGGGGTCCATTTTATGGTTGATCCGGATACAGCGATAGCCTGATCCTTTGCATGGCTTTTCAGGGAACCAGTGGTGTTTATAGTGTTCTACAGAACAAACAAACAAAAAGTAACAACAATCATACTTAGCCCTTCACATAACCCATTTCAAGAATACATGCAAACATTTTCTTATGCCTGAATAATAAATAATTCAATTAGAAGAGGGGAATGGGAGGGGGGGGAGAGAACCATAACACAGATGCATAATTTAAAAGGCTTGGCACCTAGATAGCAGATACTACAGCAGTAAAGACTAACATTTAGGGTCAAGAGATAAAAAGTTTGGCATTTATTTCTAAAAAACATTTTGCACATTACACTGTCATACACAGATCCTCATTTGTGTATAAAAGCATGTATTTTGTAATGACAGATCATTCTGCCAAGTCTTTTTCAGAACTCTACATGCATCTGAAAGTAGAAGAAAATCTACTTCCACTGTGTGTTGATGTACTGAAGAGACACTTATGCCACCTTCTCACATTACAAAAGATGTATATTTTCATGTACTCGGTCCGCAGTACTGAACAAAGAGAGGACTGCATCACCTATGTTTAGCAACAAATACTCAAAAATTCTGGATTCTTACCCTGTGTGTTTTTCTTTTTTTTGAAGAACTGGTTTGCTTTCTTTCCATTTCCCATTATTAATGAGACAAATAAGAACAAAAAAAACCCAGGTGGGTGATATATATAAGATCACATTTTCAATCTTAATATTTAACTCAAATTGCATGGATCCATTCCTGTTTACTTGTATTAGAAGGTCATACTCTCAGCAAGAGGTTATTTACATAGGCATCTAGCTCTATAAGAGTCAAATGTTTAACTGAAACCTTCTAAAGCTAATAAAAAATATTTCCAAAACTGATCTAGAATATTTCCCAAGGAAAATAAGATCAATGTGGCTGATGTTTTCAGGACATCAGTTAAGGAACTGATTCTGTTTTAGAGGCACTGTTTCTTTCTACAGAACCTATTTTTAATAGTGTTTTAAAACAGAACCTTATGGGGCTCATGCATCTTTTATTTTTTCCAACTGAAGTATGCGTTACAGTAATGGCCAAGTCAGTAGTATGCTGTTTAATGGTTATTATGGTGTTTGCACTTCAGTGATCACACTGGACTGTCTTAACACGAACGCACATACACACACTACCACACATTGAATTACTACAACCTCCTCACACACAAAAATGACATTGCTTTGCCTCACTGCAATGAAGGGAGACCACACCAACAAAGCAAAAAAGAAATGAAGGGCAGCTGTACAGTGCGTTGTGGGACAAGTAGGATGAATTATTAGCACAACACCACATTACTGAAGCAAAACAAGAAAAGGGTCATTCCTACAGTTAAAAAGGAAAGAGGAAAGAACATCAACAGCACAATTCTAGACATGTTTACTCAGGAATGACTCCCTCTGTGTTCAATGGGACTTACTCCCATGTAAACATGCGTTCGATTGTAGCCTAAATGCCCTCCCCATGAGATGAATCAAGGTGCAGCATTGAGCCAGAGTAAGAAAAATAAATGCCACTGTCACCCTTTCCGCTGCACTGAGGGTGTTTCTTCCCCCAGAAACTAACGGGGAAAGGAAGAGATGATCAACTGCTCTTCCCTGCAAAGCACTAAAGGAGCAGTGTAGAAAGATCAAGGATACAGGCAAAGAGCCAACAGAACCACCCCCAGACACAAAACAGTTGAGAATGGTAAACAGGTCCCTCCTAAGGAGGATCTTATTCCAATACCCGATATATAAGAGAAAGGGAACTAACAGATGGGTTTTATGGCTATTTGTGTCTGTCCCAGAGCAGAGGATGTACATGAGCAGGATAGCTTAAGCAGCCACCCAAAATATCTCTCTCCTCTCTCTCTCTCTCTCTCACACACACACACACTGTATTAGCCCAATAGCTAATGAACAAAATCAGTCCACTTCCAGAATCAGTGAAGTCGATTAGGGCCATCACAGGAAATAAAAAAAGGCGTTGTTGGAGGGGGGGAGTTTTCCTCTCCTTTATTTCCATAACTGCCTAAAAGTGCGGTTGGAGTTCTTTTTATGTGCGTCTGCATGACGTGATCTTCCGAACAAACACTGAGAAGGAAAAGAGGAACTGGAGGCAGCGAAGGGACTTTCCAGGCACGCAGTTGAACATACCAGTAAAAATCCCCCTCACCAAAGGCACGCAGCCCCCCTTCAACGTGGGACAGTCAAGATCAAGGAATGGGCATAAAGGCGCGCACAGTATAGGATCCGTTAATCTCGCAGATTTGGGGGAGGGGAGAGCGAGAGAACGGAGAAGGCTGTTTGCTGGCGTTGTCCAAAACACAGCGCTCTCGCTGAAGTTTATTAGCACTACGCACCACCCCATATCACAGGCACACACACACCCCACACACACACACAAGTCTCGCGACAGTGCCAATAGAAAAACAAGGAAATCTGGAGGCATGAGCGGGGGAAGAAAGAATTGAAAAGCTCGAGATACAGAAACAGATTGAAAGGGGGGGGGGGAGAATGGATACCTAAAACACTCTTCTGCCCTTCCCCCCCCTCGCGCCCAGCTTCGTCCCCCCTCCCCCACCCGCCCCTCACCTGCCAGCAGCTCCTGCAGGCTCTGGCTGAACGTTTGCAGCTGCCGCTCGTTCATCAGCCCTTTGGTGCGCAGGAACTTGGAGATGAAGCCCACGGCCGCGGCGATCTCGCGTATCATGCTGGCCCGGGTGTAAAGGGCAGGATGCATGGAGGCGGCGGGGGCGAGGGGTAGCCAGCTCCGGTGGTTGAGTGGGAGGGCACGGCACGGCTCGCTCGCGCGCGCACACGGGGCAAGCCGGGGGCGAGGGAGAAAGGAAGAGAGATCAGGAGGGGCCTGGGGGAGACGAGGGAGGGATCGAGCGAGTTCAGAGGACCGAACTTAAGAGGCCCCTTTGACTCCTGCTGCTCAGCCGCCTCCCTCTGACGTAGCTGGCAGCGGCAGACCCACGAGCACGCACTTCGACCATCTCCTTCTACGAGGCACGGAGGAAGTGACTCTGCGTGCGCGGCCTTTTATAACCGCGGCCGAGCGGCAATGGCGCCCAAAAGGGGCCGAGAACCCGCCGCAGCCAATCGTAGGATCGCACCATTGTGACGTCGTGTTTGGAATGGAGGGGCACGGGGAGGAGTGATGTCATCTGATTGTAAACAAATAGAACTGAGAGAGGGAGAGCGGGACTGAAAAAAACAGCAGCAGCCGTGGAACGTCTGGCATCGAGAGAGGCGGCCAAGGCGGCAGCAATAACAGCAGCGCGAACATGCCTGCCAGCTCGGCTTCAGCTATCGCAGGCGTCCCAATGATCCATGTCCTAGTTTAATTTAATACAATGCATAGCAGTGACGGAAGGATTCTCAGAAACGGGGTGGCGGTGGGGGGGGGATTGTGGATAGGCGGAGAACGCGGGCTTGTTGGGAGTAAAAAGCTAACGGCTGGGCCTTCGTAGTTCCTGCTAGATCGTAATTTTCTCCCTCCAACCAGTCGCTCAAAATCCAGCCGGTTTTGCTACGCCACCGCAATCCCGACTGTGATATCGCCCAGGGACAAAAGGGCTGAGAAAGGGCAGGGATCTCTCTACCGAATGCTAATGATCTTATCATCTGGCGCCGATCATTCCGTCTTCTGGAATCGGTTCAGACCGATCTATAGCGCTACACCATCAAACAAACACAACGCATCGTGGTGCCATCACGAGGCGGGGGGAATGGAGAGCGGAGTTATTTACATCATTTGTATCCCATGTCGTCAACACTGCAGTGTTTCTAGAGTAGTTCTTCCAGTACATGGATCCTACTGGAGTGTTTACTTTATTTCCTCCCAAACTGATACTAGCTAAAGGGACGTCATAGATGTCCTCTTATTTGTAGTTCTGCATTCAACTTCCTCGCAACAGAAGGGGAAACAATTTGGATCCTATCGAAATCGTGCTTTCACACGATTGCACAACTAAACCCATTGCACCACAAAAAATAACAAAATGGAAGGTATCCTGGTGTCAAGAGTATTGAAAAGATCTGGGGATGTGAATGTTGATAATTTTCTCATATTTATTCAGCCCATCCAAAAACTATCCTCTTTGTAAAGTCATACAAGTCCATCCATTCGCACTGCATCTCAAATGTCGCCCCAGAACAGACACTGCACCAACATTCTTGTGCTATATTCCAATTAGGACTCAAGGCACTGCATGCACTGTTAAGATACAGCCAAAAGAGTGGGCAATTTCCAGGTGTCTTTAAAAATAACCACGTTAGCTTGTCATGGGTTTAATGCACTTCACATCTCATGCCATTTTGCTAATGGCACACCTGTACCTGCTGCAGAGAACTTACTGCAGGAACTATACTACAGCTGCAATAGTGTGCAGACACAAGTCCTTGAAAGTTAGGAGGGAAAGTGAAAAGTGGCTGAATTTTAAAAGCAAAGCAAGAGAGGAGCACCCATCAGTGTTTCTGTGAAATAAGTTTTCAGAAGCTTGCAACATGTTGAAGTATTCAGTACATTTCTGTTAATGCCTCTTAGCATGCAATCCTATGCTTGTTTAGAATGAAAAAAGCCCTGCAACTCCCAGTACTCTCCAGTCAACATAGCTGGGAGTTGTAGGACTTTTTTCTGCCTAAACATGCATAGGATTGCACCCTTATCGGATTACCCTTCCTGGACCTGCATTGATAGGTGCTGCATTCCTGTGTAAAAAGCTTTTCTAGGGTAAGCCATTTTACATATTCACTTACAATTTCCATTGGTGTTTTCTGTAGTTAAGCCTCCCTGCATTATTATTATTATTTATTTATTTATTTATTTATATATATAGCACCATGAATACCATTGCTGGCTGGGAATGATGGAGTTGCAGTCCATTTGAATGGCACCAGGTTGTGGAGGCTGGTTTAGATACTTATAGCAAAGGGGTAAGCAACTTAGTTTTGGACCACAGTTCCCACAATCTCTGACCATTGGCTCTGCTGGCTAGGGTTTATGAGAATTAGTTAAAAAATGGAGGACACAAGGCTGCCTACACCTGCTATAGCAGGCTTGACAGTTGGAGTGCATAGCTACTAGCTAGGCTTGGTCAAAGCCCCCATCTTTACGGCAGCGCTTTGGCGCAATGAGGCGCCCGCATTTGCGTTCCATCCCGACATCTGCACGGGAAGGAATGCCAGTGCGAACTTTCCCAGTCTTTAAAAGTTAAAAAAAATGGGGGGAGAAGAGGAACGGGTCTGTTCCTCCCTCACTTTTTAAAATTTTATTACATGTATCTCTGCAGCTGTGCAGATACAAATAAGAAAAAGAAAAGGGGGGAGAAACAGGCACACAGAGGGAGGATGTGAGGAGAGGGGGCAGGGACCACTCCTCCCTCTGGCTGTTTAGATGGGGGAAAAGTCCTACAACTCCCAGCATGCCCTAGCAAGCAATGCTGGCTGCAGCATGCTGTAATTTGAAAGGCTATATATAAAGATGCATAAGATTTGCACCCTAACATGATTTTAATAAGTGTTTCCCATGCTGCTCATCCCTTCTTTATGCAACGACACTGCATTGTAGAATTGCAGAAAATAAACAGTTGCTTTACATAAATTATCCTCTGGCTTTTGCCATCAGACATGAGACGAAAGCCACCAAGAAGGCTGTGCACAGTGCTTCTCAGAAATAACATAACAAGGGGGAGACCAACCTAGCACAACCATCAGCCAGGAAAGGAGCAGTGGCAGGGAGTTTGCTTCCCTCCTCCCTGTTAGGAAGAACATTCAGCTCCTCCAATTGTCTGTTGCTCTGGGTGTGTGTGTGTGCAACTATGTCTAATTTAAGGACAGAGCTAGAAACTTGTCTCCCCCCACCACTTACTCAAAAGTAACTGTGGAGACCCAATCTGGATCTGAAGCCTAGTGTAGGAATAGGGATGACTTATTGTTAGTCTGCTGCAGTCCCAATTTGGATCAGGACCCCTGTGCCTGCAATTTTTATTGTCAAAAAAGGTAGGGGGGGTCTCAAATAGATCTTTGGGAGCAATGCAAATTGCAGGTGTGCCCCCCCCCTCTGAGTTGGGACCTCGGGGGGGGGCGGCAAAAGGTTAAAGCCTTCTTATCCCCTCATACACCCTAGGTGCCAGTCCAGAATCAGGTATTCCATGCTTACTTTTGAGTAGGGGCAGGGAAAGGATATGACTGCTAGCTATGTGTTTAAAGTAATGAATAGTTTGGCCGTCAGATTGCTGAATCAAGGGGGTAGAACACTCTCGCCCCATTTATCAACCAAAGGAACAAGATCTACCAATTGCTCTTCAGTGCAAGAACACCAACAAGGAAACATCACCCTGGATCTAGATGCCTGTTTAGGGTTCTGCACTTTATTCTGGACTTTTAAGACCTGATCTCCCTTCTCCACATTCTTCCTCCATTCCTCTTCCTTTGTGTATCTTGTCTTGTTATTTGCCAAGCCTGATGCCAGGGCATCTCTCTTTCCTTTTCATTGACATTAATTGTCTGGAAAGCAGGACAAAAGGACAGTAAATAAATAAAACAATAACAATTGTCTTGCTCTTCTTTCAATTTGATGCATACGCACAGAGGTTTAATCAAAGGTTTAATCAAAGTCTAGCTTTATTGCTCTAAAACGTTTATCAGCATTGTGGCTTGTTGTACCCTTATAGTAGGGTGACCATATTTGGAAACCAAAAAGGAGGACAACATGGTCGCCCCCAAGGAGGCGTGTCCAGTACCAAGGGGGCGTGCCCACCCGAATATAGCCTTGGTCACATGTCTGATTTTACAGCACACATTTAAGATAAATCTGTT